>NC_091111.1:9172500-9772500 GCF_024713975.1 Paralichthys olivaceus
GGGAAATTAGAGATAAACACAGAATACAGATGAGTATCATGAGTGCTGGTCAAGTGTCGACCCCTGAAACTACAGCTAAGCAAACAATGAAATTCGGTCAAGCTTAGTCAGTGCTTATTAATGGACTTGTGTCAGGTACAGGCCGGGAGAGTCAAAGTGCAGCAGTGTTTTATATGGCTCCATTAAAATCTGCTCGACTGTGTGTTTCTGTGTTTGTGATCATAACATAGATTTATTTGTTTTGCTTAAACTTAAATATGATCCTTCAGAATATTAGTTGTGACATATTTTCTGCTAAAATGATAATCAAGGAGGTCCACATCTAAAAAAACAGTAATTTTAAATTCACAAATGAACTCGTATTTGTCAATAAAACCCAAGTTGTAGCAGATTTAACTGTGAAGGTTTAGTTTAAGAATAATTTATGCTGCCTTTACTTATGAAAATAAGACCGTCACTGCCCACATAGTTACAGACAGAGGGCTCCATCTGTTTCCATCTACATATCTACACATGATTGATGAGTTAACAGGGAGAAAAAGTTGGACTGAGACTCAAGAAGTACACAGTGTGAATATAAACTTTGAATAAAAGTAAACCCAGAACACATCATCAGCTCGACAAGTATATGCAGCAGAATTAAGCCTGAGCTCATCGGATGTTACACATGTCACAGTGAGACGCAGAAGGCGGAGCTGACTCAGCATGTTGACGGTGGTAACATGAAGAAGGTGTTGAAAAGATGGTGGGGGCGGTGAGGGGGGGAGGAATGTTTCCTTGGTCTGTCCTTCACTGTCCTGTTATTATTTATTGACCGAGTGAGTCTTTCTCAAACCTGGTTTTTATGCAGAGCTGAGAGGGCAGATGAAAATCCAGGTTAAAGGCAGTTTAGGTTGGAAACCAGGGATAACTGTGCTTCATAGTATTGTGAATTTGTTGGAATGTTTCCTAGCAGCAGCAATTACAGCAGCTTAGTTGTGTTGCTATGCTTTTTACTACTTTCAAAGGATTGGCTGAGGTTTGTGGAGAAACAGGATTTTATCTGTTTATATATTTCAGTTTTTCCTGGTTTTGAATAGTTAATAAAAGAACAGGGATCATGTTGTGCACATCAGGCATAGAGCAGTTGGAAGTGATAGACAGACACTTGTGCTTGGCCTGGAAAGTTTTGTAATGCTAAACTGTTTTGGCTGGGGGTTACACACAAACACACACACATGCAGATCCATCTATGCTGCACACTATTAAAATTGATGTATGTATGTGTATGTGTGTATACAGTATCTTTATATGTGTATATATGTTTGTATACATTGAGTAGTTGACATGTTTTTCCCCTATGCACAAAGGCAAAGCATGTAGCGTCTTAAATTT
The DNA here is from genome assembly GCF_024713975.1 of Paralichthys olivaceus. Classification (NCBI taxonomy): domain Eukaryota; kingdom Metazoa; phylum Chordata; class Actinopteri; order Pleuronectiformes; family Paralichthyidae; genus Paralichthys; species Paralichthys olivaceus. The sequence continues at coordinate 9,173,875 of NC_091111.1, forward strand.
GTCCCTCTACCTTTGCATCTCGGATTTGCCGCTTCAGAGATCGCTGACTAACTGATTATGTAATCTTGAGTTATGTAAGGCGGAGCTTAGGCTTGGAGGAGCCCACCCACACACACTCACAGGTCCCCAACTCGTTCTGTCTTGTTTTTCCTTTTCATTATCTTCTGATATTATCCTTAATAAGTAATAGTTAAAATAATGAAACAGTTCATTATGGAAGTTGTCTGTTGATCACTGAATTATTTTATTGGTTTGGTTATGTGCGAACTTCATTTTGTTACACACTGAGCACATTCATATATTTGTGTTTGTGTTACAACGCACTCTAATTGTGTTCTTCTTGTTACTTTTTGTCCTGTGTGTGTGTGTGTGTGTGTGTGTGTGTGTGTGTGTGTGTGTGTGTGTGTGTGTGTGTGTGTGTGTGTGTGTGTGTGTGTGTGTGTGTGTGTGTGTCTCCATCAGGTCTGGCTGTAGGGTTGGGTATTGGAGCTCTGGCAGAAGTTGCCAAGAAGACCATGAGACACAGTGGTGTAGCAGGTAATACACCAATCACACACTGGCACATACTATTACTACTACTACAGCATTTTGTAAAACTCACCCACTCAAGTTCGGTTTCAACTGGTTTATATCATTCCTGAATCATATACATGGGAGGTTTAACCAGTATCAAACTGAAAGTGCATTTACCTCTTTCTGAATTCATTGTAAACTGTATTTGTATATAAAAACTGCATCAACATACCTATGTATTTTCTAATACACTAATTATTGAGGCTTCGCCTGTACCTGTAAAGACAGGCGTTGTGTATCTTTCTCGTTTCTTTGGCTCATAGAAAGAGTACACAGAGAACACTGCCTCCCTGTTGTAAAAAGTGATTTGTTGTCAGTACCCATCCTTCATTCATGTTCTCACATGCTTCCGACTTTTGGAATTTTAACAGAGTGCACAAAAAACAACTCCACCTTCCTCCCTTACTGGTCATCCTCGTTCATTCCTGCTCTGCGTCACGATCCGGCTAATCCTAAAACATTGCTAAACTGAAACGAGCATACAGGTTTAAATCTGTGTCATTTGTGCATCTGTGTGTGTGTGTGCACGTGCGTGCGCGTGCGTGTGTTAATCCAGCAGCGACGTCTTTAAAACACTATAAGTACGTCTGTGTGTGGTAAATCCACTAAAGCTCCTGAAGGCAACAGCCGACTCTAAAACACATTACCTGACGACCTACTGACACACATACACACACACGGGGTATGTTTACAAACACATCCACATACCGCGTTTACACCTGAATTTAAACTACTCTTGATTTTGATTCCAGCTGAAAGACTTAATAGTTAAATAGTTGATTAGCTCCTGTAGAGGAAAGAAAAAGATTGGCTCTGGAGTTAAAACATAGCCGTTGTATTGTAGCGTTTTGCTCAGTTCTCCTCTGTGTGTTTTTGCTGTTGCAGGTGAAAACAAGAAAGCCGTTCTGGACTCCAGCCCATTCTTGTCCGAGGCGAACGCTGAACGCATCGTCAGAACTCTCTGCAAAGTCCGAGGAGCTGCTCTAAAACTGGGACAGATGCTCAGCATTCAAGGTGGGCGGCAAACTCAATCAAAAGAAATTAGATAAAAGGAGGCATATGAGCCAGTGTGGGGAGAAAAAGAGAAAGAGTGATAACAGAAAAATAGAAGCAAGAAGAATAGATGGATGATTCTTCATGGTATAATTTATGTGTTGCTTCCTAATGTGATAGTTAAAAAGCCTTTTCAATTCCATTAATACAGCTGCTGAGTCTGTCCATGATATTTTGCAACACTGCACACTATCTGGTGATTAAACTCACTAACATGCACACACAGTTGTTTAAACACTAAATATCCACCATCCACCTCACAGCAAGAAGGTTCTCTGTGCTTTCAGTGAGGACTATGCATGTTCTTCCTTTGTGTGGGTTTTCTCAGATGCAGCAACTTCCTCCTGTAGTTTAAAGACATGCAGATGCAGATTTGGCTGAGCTTAATTGGAGACTCTAAATTTTCCATAGGTATAAATGGTTGTTTGTCTCTGTATGTTGGTCCTACGACCTGTCCAGAGTGCACCCCGCCTCTGACTATGGCTGTAAGGTAAAGTTATTGCACTAGAAACCCTGAATCGCATCTGTCTCCAAAAGAGATTTGGCACTGGCATGTGGTAGTTGTCCATCAGTTGCAGCCAAGAGTCCAATTCAGGTCAACTCTTTTCTGCTGGAGAAAAAAACAAACAGGTGACTTAACTCTACAGAGTCCACACCATCAGCCTTGTATCATAAAAACTGACCCATATGTAAACCAGCACTTGTTTGTCTTGATGCACACAAGGCGAAGAATACACGAGCCGAAGGCCAGCTGCAGGAAGCATCCTGGGACAGAGTTAGCACAGCCAGTTCGGGTAACATCAGTAAACACATTTTATATTCTGTTTGTTGCTGTTGTACCCTCTGCCCGACCTTGCCTGTTGAACTTTGTCCTTTGGCATTCATGCACGGAGTTCCTAATATGTGCAGGCAAACGTGACAGAGACGTTAAAGTGTAGTAGATGTAGTAATAAAGCACAAAAACAGTTATTGGAGACAGAAAGGACGTTGACCTTGTTATTTGCAGACCTTGGTAGAACTTGGCTGTATCTCTCAAGTGGTGACAGGCTGATTCTTAAATTCTGGACAAAAGGTCACTGTAATCGCTTGTACTTTTAGAGACTTCATTTATAGTGTGACTGAGTGGAGTTGTGTAAATGTGGAGGATGAAAGTTCCTGCAGTGGTGACATTTATCTGTTATGGCAGGAACGCCATGGGGCTGGCTGATTGTGCGTCCAACCATTGTAACCTTTAGCACAGTCCAAAATAGTGTCAACCTTGAAGGGTCTGAAACTATTTTCAAACTCCTGATAATAAAGTTTGCAACTATGATTCCTGTTATCAGGATCCAGAATATATCCCAGTTAATCCCAGTGTTATGATTATGTAATTAAACCTGGGATCTAAGTAATTTCCCTTGATGTTATTAAACACTTTAATTCATCCAAGTTGAGCACTGACGCAAACAGCATGATTGGGCAGAGATTTGATATAACAGTGCATCTGTCAGGGGTGTAACATTACATTAAAAATCACTGCTCGGTAAATACCTAGGTTTTGACGTCACTGTTCAGCAAAGAAAAAATCAAGAAAAACAAAATATAAAACTGCATCTTTTTTGAAATATTAAAGCAGTTTAAGAATGGCAGCTATAGTCTATTAAGTAAAGTCTGTAAAACTGCTGCATCTGGCTGCAAGTTAAGTACATTTTCAAGGGGTAAATCAAAAGATTGATACCAGGGCCAGATTACTTTCGGCATGGACTTAAACCCCATGCTCTGGATGCTTATCTGCTGCTATAAAAACATGTATGGCATTTGTTGCGAGACTGCAGATACTCAACCTTGTCAAGCTGTGTTCTATTTTGAATTTTGCAATTATATTTGGGTTGGAGTCAGGCAGTACTGAGTCATACTGCTGTGGAATAATTGTTAGCAAGAGGCTGCTTGAATGCCACGAGGAGCTCGGTTTACCGAAAAGTTTTGGTACATATCGGTGCACCGTTACAATACTAATTTCCACAAAAACAACATACTCTCTGAGAGGATGTTATGTATGTTATGTAAAAAATTTTTTTACAGGCCTCACATTTCAAGATTACCTTGCTTTTAACAACATTATGTACACATCATGGCTGCCTTGCGTATTCTGCGTCCGTTTGGTGCGTCAGAAGTGAATGTAACATGCTCGCAAGATGGAATATGCACATGAACCGTCAGGGCAAATACTCACCATTGTCACATTGTCATTGGATTTTAGTTGAAACAAACCCTGGTGTGTTTCTGTGTTTCAGACGATGCATTCATCAACCCTCAGCTCGCCAAGATTTTCGAGCGTGTAAGACAGAGTGCTGACTTCATGCCAATCAAACAAATGACAGTAAGGATCTTTGTTTTTCTTTGACCTGATGTAACAGTTATAACAAAATACCAAATCAGATCCACTGTAAATTCCCTTAAAACTTTACATCTTTCACCAAGTCTGGACCAGGTCATTCATAGGATATCAAGTTGAACATGACAAGCTGCAAATATATCCGTGATTTATGTCTTCACTATAGAAAGCATTGAACAGTGACTTGGGTCCAAACTGGAGAGACAAACTGGAGTCGTTCGAGGAGCGTCCGTTTGCGGCAGCGTCCATTGGCCAAGTTCACTTGGCGAGGATGAAGGACGGGAGAGAAGTAGCCATGAAAATACAGGTAGGCTGTGACTGTGCGTGTGTGTGTGTACACACAGTACATTCTCTTGTTATTAATGCAAACACTGTCACTGGAGATGTATTTGTTTCTGTCAAGCACTCATGCATAGAGAACCCATTGTTAATCTTTTCTCTGTGCCAGTTCAATTCTGATCTGAGTACAAATAAGAAGCTTTTTAAAGTCAAATTCTGATTAAAACACTGCAAATATTGTGTTTGTGTTTTCTCCTAATCTCATGATCAAATTTTCACTTTCCTCCTCTGTGTTTGATTTGTTTGTGTCCAGTACCCCGGTGTGGCTCAGAGTATCAACAGTGACGTCAACAACCTGATGACGGTGCTGAGCATGAGCAATGCTCTGCCTGACGGTACACACTCGACTGAACTTCCACTCTGACAGTCCTCTAATAGCCGGTCTTTCTCATTCCCCTCTTCTGTTTGTTTCTTTGTGCATCGACAGGTTTGTTTCCAGAGCATCTGATTGACGTGATGAGGAAAGAATTGGCTCTGGAATGCGACTATGTTAGAGAAGCTCAGTGTGCAAAGAAATTCAGGTATATAAAGTTTATACAGTCTAGATATTCAACATTCCTTTTTCTCTCCTTTTTACTTATGTGTGTTATTTTGTGTATTTGTGTTCACTGTTAGATTTGTCTTGCACTCAAACCACACAGCTTAAACCATTCCCTCATTAAATGTTTATCTCTGTGGTTCAGGGTCAGAACTGCCAGGCAGCTATATATAGATTTAATACCTGACATGGACTCCCTAACTACTAAATGTGTGTCTGTGTCTCTGTGCGTGTGATTCAGAGAGCTACTGAAGGACCATCCATTCTTCAATGTACCAGAGGTGATAGAGGAGCTGAGCAACAAATATGTCCTGACCACAGAGCTCGTCTCTGGGTTTCCTCTGGACCAGGCCGAGAGCCTCTCACAGGAGCTGAAAAATGAGGTACAGCAGGCGCCAGGCAGAGGGAAGGATCAGTCCATGTTTAAGTTTTTGTTTCCCTTCACTTCCTCCCTTAAATCCATTGATATTTCCCTCCTTCTTAGTTAATAAATCACCAATACATAAATGAATATGCCATCAAATGAACAAGAAATATTAAAACAGAAATGAAGGCATTCATTCATTTATAGAAATAGTCCTCAGTGTAGTGAACTTCACAGACTGGACAGAGCCAAGCATTAAGATGCTGAAATAATTGAATACCATGTTGAGCGGTGAATAAAAACATTATAAAAAATCAATATATCTGTGTTTATGCTTCAGATCTGTCAGAACATCTTGACGTTGTGCCTCAGAGAGTTGTTTGAGTTCAGATACATGCAGACCGACCCAAACTGGTCCAACTTCTTCTACGACCCACAGACACACAAGGTGAGTTCGTCTACAGTTACTGTAGTAATTTCCAGTACACGTTCTACAGAATGGCAGTTACAGTGAGATTTGACTCTCTAGGTGGCGCTGTTAGACTTTGGAGCCACTCGAGGATTTGACCAGAGTTTCACAGACGTCTACATTGAGGTAAGACCGCTGAGCCTCATTCTCACTTTTAATTATTTTATAAGACTCAAAAAGTTTGATTGCAGTGAATTGACTTTTATGAAAAGTGACTATAAACGTACATGTCGAATCATAGCTTGTGAAAAATAGACATGTCACACTCAATTTTAGGTTCAGGGATTTAAATAGTGTCTGAACAGATGGAAGAAAGGCGACTGTGATAACATTTGTGGTTTCAGGTCATCCGTTCAGCTTCTGAGGGCGACAGTGAGGGAGTTCTGAAGAAGTCTATCGAGATGAAGTTCCTTACTGGTTATGAGTCCAAGGTAATTAAGTCTATCACTCTTTTCATCCAGAACTTGCTGTGAACTTTTGCCATTAAAGTAAAAATGGACAATAAGTCTTAAAAAAAAAGTTGTGTCAAAAATCCAGAACTAAATAAATACAATAAATATCCGTTGTTAAGTTACAACATTACTTCCAGGTTGTTCATAGATGGAAGTATTCAGTGTTTTGTTTTTTTTTACTCTCTGCGTCCAGGCAATGGTGAACGCACACGTGGATGCCGTGATGATCCTCGGCGAGGCCTTCGCCTCCACAGAGCCCTTCGACTTCAGTTCTCAGTCCACCACAGAGAGAATCCACAACCTGATCCCCGTGATGCTCAAACACCGCCTCACCCCGCCTCCAGAGGAAACGTACTCGCTCCACCGCAAGATGGGCGGCTCGTTCCTCATCTGCTCGCGGCTGAACGCAAAGCTGGGGTGTAAGGAGATGTTCCAAACGACGTATCAGAAATACTGGGAAGGCCGCACACCCCCCTCTCACTCAGCGTAGGCCAGTTTCAAGTGTTTGGATTGACAGTTCCCGGGGCCAACGGTTAAGTGACCGTCAGGTTGTGATGATGCAGACGTGCAGAGCAGAGGCCGCGTTTCCTGACCTTAACTGGTCACTGATCACTTTGGGCATCCCACTACAATGAGGCTTCGGAAGGCACTTCTAAATATTTACCCCCACCACTTCTGAAAGGGGAAGGCTGAAGCAACATGGCGTCTCAGAGCTTTAACTCTTAGCTACATTTAGCCCTGAGAGGACAGACCGAGGAGACATTAAAAAGAGGAACAGTCCTGTTCAGGTGTAAAATGAATGTTTGGAATTTCTCTCCTCTTTCAAGATGATTCTTCTTTTATTTTGTGTTGTGTTGCTGTGCTTTGTTGAACTTCCGGGGCGAATCGCAAGTGTCCAGAAATGTCATGGGTGGAAACATTGATTGTATGAAGGTAGGGGACTTAACGTTTTATTGTGAGGTCACAAGATGATAACAGGGTTAATTCAGTATCCGGGCTGTACGAGTCACTGTCAACCAGGACCAACTTGTCTGGCTCACAAACGTATTTGATTTTTGTTTCGTTGGAATAATTTAGGCTTGTTCTTAATTTAGACGACATACGAAATGCAGGAGTTTTGATTTGAAATAGTTTAGAATCGGATGCCAAGCGACTGAGTTCAGGTTTATTTAGCCAGTTACGGGAAATGTGGCAAACTGGAATTTGTCGGCATTTACACTCAGAGGTGTGAGATTTAACTTGTGTATAGTTTATCTAGTACAGTTTCTTCTGTATCATCGTAGCCACATTACTGAATCATGTTTCTGCTCTACTTTCTGTTGCTGTTTTTAGCTTTTATTCTCTGAGGGAAAACCTTTGGGGCAATGAAACTGATCTGTGCGTTTTAACAAACATGATTTTACTCCGTTTGTGTCTTGGGAGGAAAATCTTCAAAGCTCCTGCTCGAGATTTTTGTCCTTTTTCTCCTGAGTTTTCTTGTTTGGATTTATTGCATGATTTGCAGTTAATTACTAACAAAACCGTTATCATTGTGGCTCTGTGTTAGAAATCTATAGACTCACAAAAATCATAAAAATGAACCCACATGAATCGTTTCTGTCCCTAAGAAGATGAAGCCTTCGTATCAGCGCTGTTTCATGAATATTTACGAGAGATTCATCTCTGTTTCGCACAAGCTCAGCTCCTGGGCCCGCCTCGCTTCTAAGTCCGCAATCGCTCCACGCCGTCTCGGGTTCCTCACCTGGTCGGCGTGCGACTCAGTTCTCTCTACCCTGCTGTGTGAGGATGGGGTAAAATCGAGGTGCCTGTAATTTCCAGTGGAGGGTTTTTTTGTTGTTTCTTTGCTAGAAATCTCTACTTTATATTTCATATCAAGGATGGTTTAAATTTTCTAATCAAACAGAATTCTTAACTGAAAGATGTGATGGAGATGTTCCATGAAAAAAAGAGTAAAAGTTTGATCTACTCTGGTCAAGTGGCTTTGTGTGTTTTTTTACGTGTGACATCTTTACCACTTTGAGTCCATTTAAGCCCAAAGATCTCAATGTATACATGGTGATGAGAAGTAATATGAGTTGAGAATGGAAAAGGAACAGAGAGAGACAGTTTGACGTCCTTATTTAGCAATGTCTTCGTGGTTGAGGAGCTGGCAGCAAAAAAGCACACAGACAAATATCCAGAAAGTCTACTTGTACTGAATACATAGATAGAGAGGTAGATATGTGGGCAAATGAGTCAGTATTCATGCACAGGGTCTGAGTGCATGTAGACAGACATTTAGATATGTTTTTCCTCCTATAACACTTTTCATCCTCGATGGGAAAATCCAGTGGACACACTTTTTTCCCCACAGTAGTTCAGAGCTGTGGTTTGTCCGTGGCTTGTTGTAATTCATCTCAGTGTCCAGAATGTGGCAGTGTAACTACAGACAAGAGCTGATCAATAAAAGAAGAAAAACACACCCATCCTGAAGCCAAGTAGATATTTGTATCATATCAAACTCGGACCTTATATGTCCTTTCTGCATCCTGTCAGTGGAGGAGTGAGGAATTGGAGTGGAAGATGATTACACAAAGATGCATCTGTTAGTGAGGTATTGGTGCCAAGCTCATATCTCATACCCTCAAGCATTTATTCATATTTTATACTACAAGGATTTTCTAGTGCTGAGCTCCCCGGGTGGGAAAGTTTGTACACCCCTGTGTTGTCCCTGCATCATGTCTCGCTGACCCGTTGTTTTGACGTTGCAACTTCGCTTAAACGAGATGGAAACAACTCGACTGTGGTTGTGTTTATACTGTGGAGAGGATGGAGGGAGCGAAGAGGACTGGTCTGAATGAGCAAGCAGCCAGAAATCCTTATTTGGTGAGAGGGGACCGTCAAGAAGTCTGGGCTCAAACCTTAAAGACAAACACACTCTCACACACACACATATACATACACACACAACCAAAACTCCACATAATTTTTTTATATTGCCATGGAAACACTGGTGTTAGTTTTAGAGTGGAGTAATCAGGAGATAAATTGGAATAACTCAATTCCTGACTGTAGAAGAAACCTGAGCTAGGTGACACTCAGCAGCAACAGTTTCACTCAAGAGACATTTCCTCTTCCTTCTGCTTCATTACTTTCACAGAGGCATCACTGTCTCAACTGGAGATGACTCTGTGGCATTGAATTAAAATTTTCTGCAGGAGTTTCATGGAAAATGTTCTTAAAAGTCACACAATTCTTAATGAGGAGCCATCATTCTTTAAGCAAATGAAAACTATTTAAAAATGGCATTTCTTCTTGCCCTATAATAAACCTTTTTATTTTGCCTCCAGCAATGACAGCAGATCTGAAGCTGAGCTTGTGTCACATTCTAGGAAAAAGGGCCCAGTGGCAGATCCTGGGTTTTTCTTGATCAGGGGCTCTACTGTTTTCCAGTTTACTGTTAGCTCTATAGCTTTGGGTTAAGCCACACATCATTGAGTATATTTGATAATTGCACTTCAAACAACCTTAGAAATTTTGTTAGACTATTTTTTAACACTATTGATAGGACCAGGGGACTTGAGGGTCCCATCAGATTTCACCTGGGGCCAGTGCCCCCCCCCCTGGATCCGCCCCTGAATGGGTCTAATGTCACAGCAGTTGCTGAAACATTTTCACAAACAGCAGCTTTATGGTGGCACTAAAGATCTCAGGTGTGAGTGTGCGACGTCGGTGTGACTCAGCTCAGCATCAGAGGATTGATTAATTATATAAAAAAAACATACATCATTTATTCACAAGTATACAGTTATAACGAAAAAAACTTTTTTTAATTTGTATCAGTCACCTCAGATGGCTTAAAAAACAATAATGACAGAAACTACAAATGTATTGTGTGTGTGTGTGTGTGTGTGTGTGTGTTACTCTATACATATGACATGATACATATGCATGCAAAAAACTGTATATGGAAATCCAAAAGCAAAAATCACCATCGTCATCATTGAAAAAAAACCGAAACATTACAAGTAGTCAGTATTTCTCCCGATACAGAATCAATATGTACGGCTGAAAGATTGATGTGTCTTCATAACAATTATTACAGATCTATAAACTTCACCCAAACAAAGTAAAGAACCTCCAGCACCACCACTACAAAAACACTGGTCAATTGTAAGGCATAAAATATCATCACATTTACACTCGTCATCCTCATCTTCCTCACACGCAAAATCTGCAGAACATATAAACAGTTAAAACACGACAGCCTTGGTGTTGTCATCCAAAATACAGCAGTACTCTCAAGAAAGGCATTTGGCTGAGAAACTCGACAGAGATCCTTAAAGGGAAAAAAAATAAATCAAAGCGATACATCACAAGTCAAAAAATCAAATAAAGAAAAGGGAAAAGTAAATTAGACGAATAAAGTTAGAGGCACAAACACCATAAACGTTGTCTCATATTGGCAAGAATCTTCTCGGTATTACAGAAGATTTTACAGTCTGCCGTTTTCTTCTGTCTTGAGTCGTAAACTTGGTTGCAGTTCATTAAAATAGCCCATAGCCTGTTCACTTTTCAAGCAGCAGCTGAGCCGAGCGCTCGACTCACTGCTCTCCATTAGTGTTCCGTCTCCTGCACGCCGGTTCCATTCATTTCATTTAAGGCTTTTTTGACTTTTGATACTCGTGGATGTTTGTCAGGGGAATAAGCCGGTGATACAATCTAGAGGAAGCTGATGTGGCATTGTGGGAAAAGTTTAGAGTTTTGTGCATGATAGAATTGCACATCTTTATCTAAGCACAAGGTGATACTGAGTCCACACCATATATACAATGTTCCCCACTCTCCATATTGCACACAATCAGACATGACACCCACATGTTGGTGCATAGACAATGCACACATTTTAACTTTATACTCCACACAACTGAATTCAACAACCTGAACGTTTTTTGATTTTTCAACTGGAGCTGGTTATGGGAGCTGTCGATCTAAAGTGACTCTTATTTTTATTTTATTTTTTTAAAACTGCAACTTCACGAGAGAGGACCAGGCCACAACAATATGTGATTTAAAGGTTTTCATGGAAATTGATGTCTTGGATGTTGAGGAAAAAGGAATGGACATTGAGGGAAGGGGTTGAGGTGAAGATGATCTGGTAGAGGTCACCAGTGCCGGGGGGGGGGGGGGGTTGATTCATCATTCATTCATTCCTGTACGTAGGGAAGAGGAAAGGAGGATGAAGGGATGTGGGTAGGGAGGAGCAGAGGGAGGGATGAGTTAGAAGGGTGAATGGGTGAAGGGAAGGCAAAGGGCCAAAGAATCTGAGACAAACAGTGCATGATGTGTTGATGTACTCTCTTAGAGATAAGGGTTCTTTATACAACTGTGGTTTTTTATTCAAAGAACCCTTTATGGTTCTATTTAGCACTTTTATTTCTAAGAGTATCAGGTGATTGGAGGAATTGTTGAGGCTTGGCCCTGCTTCTGAATCTAAATCAGTGAAATAACTGTAAGTCTATATTTGTCATAAAACAACAGACAGGGTGATGACAACAGCTCCTCAGAGAAGCCGAAGGTGAGAGCTGATATTTTGAAACCTGTTAATTAGATACAAAGCTTTAACAGTGTGTAGCATCGTTTGACGTTGATTTACTCATTGGAGAGATCCAACATTCACATAATTATCAGAGAATGAGTCATTTCTCTGGGTAGCCATGCATGTCGTGACAAACTTGCTATTATAATTCTGTATTCTACCTCTCAGACTAATTGGACAGCTGCCTCTATCATAATCAAGTTATCACTCAGAATGAACCGAATACTAAGCGTCAGAGCCACATGTAGTTTGATCACATGCTCCACAGGAAGACATGTTTGTTCCACAGTCATTTCTGATTCTGTGTGCAGTGATTGTCAGGTTCAAAGTTAGATACATGTTGTACATTCTCAGATTAAGACGGTGTCGATATCACAATAAAGTTACAGCATTTGTAGTTTTTCTTTTTTTTCTTTTCCAACTGAATTCTGTCAAAATAAAATCACAAGGCAAAAGCACAGAAATACAAAACTGACCAATTTTGATTACGTCACACCCTCATGCAAATCAAATTGTCCTTACTTAATAATGTCACGTAGGAAATATGCAGCGGACCTACAGTTCTTACAGATTTATGTTTGGGTTAGATAAAAAATATCAAAAGACAGAATTTGACTCACTGCTTTAATTACTCAATATATTACAAAGATGTTTTTCTTTTCCTGACTGTAAGTCTCTTCTTTCCGTCCGATAAATCTAAACGTGGCCTGGTGTTGACCGAATTGACAGCCGCCGATCAAATAATCTCACAAACACTTGATTCACTTTACGACTGAATCATTCCCATCAGGTCTCTGCCCCATCTGCTCTGCTGTCAGCTACAGGTCGTCAAAAGACGACAGGGATGTTACAGTGGTCAAACCGTCCGCGTGATCCATCAGGTGACGACAAGAGCGATGTCTCTCACACGTCCTGGGGAAGACCCTGGTCTCTGCAGCCTGACGAAGAGGAGGGTGAGGTCCAGACAGAGGGAGGGAAAAAGAAAAGGAGGTTGACTGCCTATGGAAACATTGTGAACTATTATCTGGCTCTTATAGCTCAAGTAAAGACAGGTTCTAAAAAGATACATGCATTAGACTTTTATATTTGGCTTTCTCTGCCTCATTTAATGAGCAAACTAAAATATATGAGGTTTGCCACAACCACATATTGGCTGGTATCCATTACCCAGCTTCCACATTGTGGCACACAAGAATAGTCTGCCTTGAATTATAGTTTGTCTTATATGACTTGTCACATTTTAGAAAGTAAAACAGCTGCATAAAACAAAGGTTTTGATTCAATCATGATCTGGTAAAGATCAACAGACGTTTGGCTGTGAGTGATGGTCAGGTCCTTGTGGAACTGAATCCCTCTGGTCAGTCTTTACCTTCATCTGAATGTTTGACCAGAAGAATTAAAGAACAGTGTTTCTCTCAAGCAAAAAAATCTAAACAGAAAAACTCCATTTCATATTCTTCAGCAATTCTGTTTTTCTTTGTCAAACATCTTTTTTCAAGGTTAAAAATAAACTCTGATTCTGAATTTTTACACTCTTAAAAAAACCTTTATGTATTTCAACTTATAAAACATATTTGTATGTTTAACTTGTGAATCAAATCACTCTGAGGTTATTTGATGTATTCACACTGACTCAACATGATAAAAAAAAAACACTTGACATTCAACTTATGTACATGGACATTTGGTATGCAAATTAAATACATAAAGTCAACGTTTTAGGCACAATTCTTTTTTAAGTGAGGTTGAGCGGGTCGTTCACTAGCCATAAGGTTAGGGATTTGATCCCTAGTCTGCCTTCCAAAGTATCCTTGAGCAATACTGAATCCAAATTGCCGCTGACGGCTGTATGAATGTGTGTGAATGTTTGAATGTGACTTGCACTAAAAGTGCTTTGAGTGCTTGATAAGACTGGAAAAGCTCTCTCTCTATATATATACAGTGTATTTATTATGTACCATGTGTCAACAGGCCTCTCTGACAACTCAGCAACCTCTGTCATCCACTGATCAAGATCAACTACTATCTCCAGGATCAAGAATGAGCTGTGATTCTTTATTTTCTAAGTCAACATGGATGAGAAGTCTTACAAGAGCTTGTATGTCAACAAAGCTCCATGACAACTGCCTCATTCCCTGATATAAACCATGTTGGAATCTTGTAAACTTCCAAGGCCAAGAATGAACTTTATTGCTTTGCGTGTAATCAGATACTAAACAAATTTTACAACGCAGATGAAAGATCATGAGAAAGTTCTCAACAACTGTCACTTCTACGTCTGGGAAATGATTTGTGTTGGTGCACTTGATATCTATGTTAACTGTAGTAAAGCTGTATGTCAGTGACGTGCCCCGACGCCTTTTCTCTGTTTGATTAACTCACTGGGAAACTGTTGATAAGGAGAAAGGAAAAAAAGAAAACACCTACCATCAGAAACTTTGATTCACAAGGACGGAGAGCAGAGGAAGGAGAGACGACAAAAGAAAGAAACAGTTAGACATGATTTTTAAACAGTTCATGGGTTTGTATGTAATAGGAAATAAATGAATCGATCATACTGCAACGCAACCTTCGTCTATTGGATCGATGAGCATACAGAGACGGAGACAGGAAAAGAGGGAAACAGAGCAAGGAAGAAGTAAAAACTGAAACTGAGGCGGAGTGGGAGAATGGGGCCCGGGCAGAGAGTGGGAGGAACAACGTGAGAGAGAAAGAGAAGGAGCAGGAGCAAGGACGCAGCAAGATGAAATAGGAACAATCATTAGATAGAGAGAGAGAGGCAGGAGGGAGGCGATCAGTGGGAGGAAGATAATACCACAATCATTAGATAGATGGAAAAGGAGGAAAGAAGGAGGGGTGTTTGTGGAGACGGATGTATGGGAAGAAAGAATGCACTGATCGTATCAACACAGGCTCATTAGAGGAGGATAGAACGACAGAAAAGGGAGGAGAGAAGGGATAGAAAATGGATAAATATGCCACATTATCACAGTGATTCAGGAGGAAGGAGAAACACTCAGAAAGTCATGTTGAGGACCGGTTGAATAATAATTGATGTTAGAGGCAAAGATTTCAGTGTAAGCATGTTGCCTTCAGTGCCAACAGGAAAACTGTTGTGATATTCAATATAAACATTCGATACTCCAGCTAGCCGTGAGCGCTAACTTGAGTTTAGACTTTAGCAGCAACAGATGAATAAGACATGTGCCCAGAGGCCTGAAGAACAGTCGGGAGCAGTGAACAAAAACACACCGGGGGGGCTGCTCACTCCCACATACACACAATTACTGTACCACACACACACACACACACACAGGCTCCTGCAGGCGTGTGCGCATTTGGATGCACACACAGGCAGCAATTACCTCACATATGCACACTCATACAAAGAAGACAGTGTAGTAATACAAAGGCTGCCTTGGTGCAATGAGAGAATAATGCCGTGTGTGTGTAAGAGAGAGTGGGTGGTCCAGGTATTGTGGGGACCTGTCTTCGGTATAAAGAGAAAAAACTATTAATTACTTACATTCTAGCTGAAGTTTTAGCTTATTGTTTAGGCAAGTATAGTTATGGTTAAGGTTGGACGAGGCAGGAAACATATGTAAGTCGATGTACTGTCCTCTGAAGCTATAGAAATATGACTGTGTGTTTGTGTGTGTGTGTGTGTGTGTGTGTGTGTGTGTGTGTGTGTGTTTGTGTGTGTGTGTGTGTGTGTGTGTGTTGCATGCATCAATGCCTAAGGAGACAACTACTGACATTGAAGGCCAACCTCTCCGTCTTTTCATCTTTCTCTCTGTCTTTCTTTCTCTCTTTGAAGATATTTGTGCCTCTCAGAGCTGACAAATGCCCAATGTTGTGAGCACAAGCCTTGCAGGATTAGGTTGACATTATACATATTATATTATCATAAACAAATCACATTAAATGACCTCAACCAACAATACGTTTTAAGATTAATTACCCCTTTTAGAAATGGTAAATGGTTTATGGGTCTATCTTCAGCTGCAGATTAAGCTGCAGCTGGACAGTGTATGTTGGAATCTAAATAAACTACAGTGTCACTTGCACGTGATATAGTAAAGGAATGTGCCGCCCAGTGCAACACTGATGTATTTTTAGTGGTTTCTGGACAATTTGAAAAGGTGTGCACACCTGAATGTGTGACAGATGTGTCAGATACACTGTCTTACTTATTCTTTCTACACTGAAAGAATTCATAGTGTTTCTATCTGCAGGCTAAAGCATGTCAAACAGACAGTGATGCTGTTTTTATGTGTTGGACAATAGAAGTATGTGACACAGAGGAACAATTATACATCAGGCTTTGGATATTTATCTTTGTAAGTAGGATTAGAAAAAGGCTTAATCAATAATAATAACTTAAATATTCAAAGCAAATGATGCTTAACATTTTTTAGGGAGAAGGATATTTTTAAGGTGACAGAGACAAAGGACACATTTGATCAGGTCAGATGCACTTTGTTTTGAGTAGTTTTGTGTCATTGAGAATGTAATACAATTTGAATTTCATGCTATAAAAATGTTGATGTAGTTTTGTTGGAATGCCAGCCTGAAGAGATAACCACAGATCGACAGCTACTGACTTGCCAGGATGACCATGTCCATTCCCCAGAAGATGCTCATGATCCATCCGACCATGATGACAGCCGTCAGTATCTGGATAAGGGCCGCCGCCACGTTGAGCCAGAACACGCAGCACACGCCTCGTTCTGAGACCAGCTCGCTGCGAGCGCCACAAAGCACCGTGAAGGCTGAGATGAAGGTTCCTGTGGGACCAAACCCGCAGAGAAACTCGTTATTAAAAAATCAACAACACCACAGTTCAATTTATCATTTTCTTTTCATATTTTAGTTCCTGCTTTTCTATTAGATCATGTGTTTATCTCAGCTGTAGAAAAGCCTGAGGAGATTTTCACTCTGCTTAACCTCCAATGAAATACAGCAGACTCTTTCCAATCAAATAAACCAGAAGAGAAACATATTACTGAAGGATTAGATCTTATGTTAGCATCCTAACTCTGGCTAATCGTCATATAACACAATTACTGATGTGTGGTTAGGGATTGGTCGGAGATTACGATCCATTCGCAGATAAAAGTTGATTATGTCAACATCATCTGTACCAGATTTCATGAGTCACAGTTGAGACATTTCACTGTAAATGATAATTATTTTGTTTTAACAAAAGATAATACTGAAACACAACCTGAATGAATCAAATGAACTGTAAATATTTGCTTATTTGCTTTGCTCAAGTATCATAAAGGCTGCAGTTTGTAGACTGAAGCTGCTCAATGGCCGCTTGTTCCGCTGTTCTGGAAAAGTGCCTCAGTGTTTTTCATTCTCAGAGCAGGGAAAGACAGACACACTGGTGCTCTCTGCCTGAATGAAATCCAATATCACTCCTCATCCTGTTATCTAGAGACCTGGACCTCCCCAGAGCCCAGTCACCGTACAGTGACTCCAGTGTGTGTGTGTGTGTGTGTGTGTGTGTAAAATACAGAGGCCAAAGTAAATCTCAGTAATCTCACAAATCAGATTATTTACTAACATAATGTTTCCATGACAACATCCCTTTAGGAGTAGGACGCACACTGTATAAATATATGATTTTTTTTTTTTAAACGTTCATTATCGTTGGGAATGGGAGAACCAAGTTAAAACTCATTTCTGTTTATTTCTTTTATTTTCTTTCATGACTTAATACTTTGATTTTGAAATCTGTGTGCAAATAGTAGCCTCCTCCCTGTCCCGTTCCCATACCTTCTAAAAACAGAAACACAAGGGGTCAACCAAAATACAAAGAGGAAAAAAGGATAAAAATAAATCCTACATGGGAATCAATGTCAGCAGTGTGACGTGGAAATCACATCGGGGACATTTTCTCATCGTCTCAGAAACATATATTCCCCAATTAAAGAAAATATGTACGTCTCTATATGAACTTCTTTCATATGCTGCCAGCTTTTCTGTATCTCTGTATTCAAATCCTCAAGGACGTCCTCCAGGCAGCCCTGGGAAATCATTTGCTGTTCGATGATTATCTCGTCTTCGGGCGGAGTCTCACAGTGATTGCAGAAAATCAGACAATAGCTCCTAAAATATTGTGTAAAGATTTGGAAAGCATGGAATTAAATATAAAATGCACTTTCATCCAGAACAGAAGGATCTCTGGGCCTGATGACTTAACCTAAATTCCTTCATTTCATTTTCAACTATTTTTTAAATTTTGATCATGTACCAACCTACAGAGGTCCTGTAAGTAGTGATACACCATTCATTAATCTTGCAAGGACAATTTTGAATGTAGATTAAACCAACGATCCTCTGGTAAATTTTTGGACATTATTTGGGAGATACTGCAGATTTAATTTTGTCAAATTTATCTGCTGACCATAGGGATCATATCATTTGCATATTTTAGTTCCAAATATTTATTAAACATATCAGTTTACTTTAACATATCCAGCAACCAAACTGTGTAAATGTGTTTCTGCATTTAAGTGGATACTGTTATAAAAGATCTCAGTCTGCCTTTTGCTTGAGTAGTGTTTCCAGTCTTTCACTTAGGTTTCATCTATTGAGAAAGTCGAAATGTCTTTTGTTAAACTGTCTGAATGTAATGTGTTTTCTTTTCTTTGAGCAATTAAGTCGAAACATTTTTTTCATTTGTGCAAAAATGATAAATTATAAAGTGAATCTGTTAATTTTGCTTTTTCCCTGCAGGGTTTTTGTACCTTTTTGAAAGATACTGAAGTGAAAGCTGTGAATACTGTGTGCGACACACACACACACACACACACACACACACACACACACACACACACACACACACATACACACAAAGCCTGGTGGGTGTTGTGTGCATCACGGCCTTGGCCCTTCCATTTCTGCTACCTCCATTTCGTCACATTGGTGGATTTCAAATATTATTGCAAGCCAAGCAGGTGGGGGGTGGGATGAACAAGTACACCAGCTGCACCGTGTTTCTCTGAAGCAATTTAAGGCCAAAGACGACTCATGTAGAAGTTAAATTCTCGTCACTTTTCCTCTTTCAATTTGTTCCTCTGTTTTTCTCGTTGTCCACTTCTACAGTTTCACATCCCTATTTCTGATTATATATTCCCAGGCATGTTAAAAACTGAGAGCACTGCCACCAAGGATCTCTCTCTCTATAGAAACGCATAAACTCAAAATGTCCCACAATCTCTGACAATTCTGAATGGACACCAAAATATAAAACCTCTTTTCACTGGGGCCTTAAAAAACAAACCAACAAAATACGCAGCCTACAGAAAAGTAAAAAACTAAAAGAAAGAAGAGATGAATTAGATTTATTCATTTCCTTTCAACCTTTTAGCTGGTGCTCATTTCAAAGCCTCTCGCAGAAAGAGCAGCAGTGGGCTAAAACGAGCTTTCGAGCCGATATGGTCTGATCAGACTGAGAAATGTCGGGGTCGCAGGCCACGCCCACCAGCAGATGCTCTGGCTGCTGGTGGAGCTGCCCACCTCCAGACTCGAGGCATGATTGACAGCAGGCCGCTGTCCGAGCGGCTACTCGTCACTTCCATCTGAGGTTTTGGCAACTGAAACAGGGGGGGGGCACTTTCCGTTTTTATGTGCGATTTCCAACTTCCATAGTCTCAGTCTGGTAAATGGATACTTGAGGAGCGACATGTGCGTCAGAACTGCAGATAATGGTTGTTTACATTATTGATCAATCAGCTGATTTATCATTTGGTAAAAAGGCAAAAGCAAGATTTTCAAATGTAACATTTTTCCCCAAAATGACACCCCGCTCCACGATCCCCTACTCTGGCTGCAAATAATGTCACTAATGCAAGATGGCAGCATCCGTGTGTGGGTTATTTTGGCTTCATTTTGTACAGTGTGAGGAGGTAGAGTTGTGAGGCCCATCTTTATAAACAGAGTATGATCAGAACAAAAAGGTCAGTGTCAGAGAAGTAGCTTTGCTGTGTTTGAATGTGCAGAGATTGATTAAAACAAACATTTCTCCACTGTAATAATAAATGCATCAATTCATGAAAGCTTTAAACCCCGTTGTTACAAACCTACTCTAACATTCCTCCATGTGTTAAAAGCTCATCCTCTGCATGTCGCATGTGGGAGATTGTGTGTGTGTGTGTGTGTGTGTGTGTGTGTGTGTGTCCCTGGATATTACCCAGACTAATGACTGTAATTACACACAGAACTCTGCAGAGCACCCACTGGCCGTGTAGGAGGTTAATGATGGAGTGTAAGTGTGAGGAAGACAGATAGTGAAGAAGAAAAGAAACAGTTAAGGGAGAGGCAAAAAACAAAGGGGAGAAAGAAAGACAGAAAACTAAAGAATCTATTTCTATTATGTACATGATTTCTTTTTCTTTTTTATTTCCTAACATGTTCTTATGTTATTGTAATCTGTTCTTTTATATGAACATGTTTTTATTTATATTATATGTAAAGCACATTGAGCTGCATGACAGGTGCAATACGAATAAAGTTTATTATTTTTATTATTTACATCTGTTCTGGAGAGGATTAAACTTCTCTTTGTCCGTCATCTACAAACACGTCAGGAGTGTTTACTGAACAGGCCATTAGAGACATTAAACCATGAGGCATTACGTGTACACAATGACATCTCATGGAAACACTTCTCAGCAGCAGCAGTTTAATAACAATCTATGTGCAACTATAGAGAAACCCTAATACTAACCCTCCACATGTCCACAAGCCTAATCACAACCGCAAAACTAGTCCCTACTCGAATCTTCATTAACCTGTAGTCTCCACCTGTAGAACTTTTCATACTTTTGTCATGATTCTGCCCCTGGAACTCTAAAGGAATGTTTTGAAACTGATTTTCCTTTTCTAGTTTGTGGAACATTTACCTTGTGTTTGGATTTGAGTTCTATTTGGTTGGTTACTCTTAATTCTCTGTTTCCTGTTTTATTTTTGAAATTTTGCTCCTTGTCTGTGTCTGACTTTATTTCCTGCCGGTCCTGTTTTCCCACCCTGATGTCTCTACCTGTTTCTGATGTGTTTCACCTGTGTTCAATCAGCCCTGCCCCCTTATAAGTCTCTGAGTTTCCCTTCCTCAGGTCGTCTTGTCTGTTGTGTGAGCCAGTGCTTTGGTTTTTCCTCGTGTTTGTCCATGTGTAGATTATTTTGGACTTGTCTTTTTGGATCCTGTTTGTCCTTTTGTCTCGTTCCTGGTCTGAATTACTGACTTTTGTTTTTCACTTTAACCTGTGTCCTGCATTTGGGTCCACCTGCCCACCACAACAAGACACACTCAAACTCTTAATGCATTTCCTAGCCCCACCCCAACGCACATACACAAAAATATATACATACAAATACACTACTTTGTGATATTTTATGAACGTCAGAGTACTTTTTTAACGTTGAGGTTGATTCATACTATGGAAATTTCCAAGCATGTTTCCAAATACTTTGCACATACTGGTAAAGTCAGATATTTTAAATTGGTTCGATTAACACTTCACCTCTCTGTTAAGATTCTGTGCTGTTATTTCATCTTCTTGAATTCATCGGCCATGGTAGAGACCTTGGGGGTCGGGATAATTTTCGTAAGAACTAAAGCTGTGACTTCCCCGTCAGTGTCTGAGGTCTTTTAAAACATTCTCTAATTTGATTAACTTATTCATTCATTCCATCTTTCTCAAGGTTTTAATAGAGGACTGGGGGACTGAGGGAAGTATTTGTTTAACATTCACGGTCTCTGCTTACCTATGCCCCTTGTAACTCTCTTTCAGCTGCATTTGAACCCCAGCCTAACCTTAACCCTAACATATTTGTAACCCCAACCCTAAAAGTAAATCTAAACCTTCTGCAGCTCTTTAAAAAAACAAAAATGTTTTCACTTTCTCAAAATGTCCTCACAAGACACACACACATGCATCCAAGCAAGGTGTCAACATGACCCAGTAAACCGATGCAGTGTCTCCATTAACACACAACCATCAATCTCACACACACTCAAGCTGAGGCTAAATCATACACTTGCTTCAGTTCTCTTGTATTAAAGCTTTTCTATTTCCAGTCGTCTCATGGCAAAGATCAAAACACAACAGAGCCATAGTTTCAATATGCATGTCTATTTATTTACGAGCCGACAGCTCATTAATCACACTGCGCTGAATGAGCAGCCTCTGTGGTTTGTGTCACCAATAGATTTCAACTCACTCCTCATTACGTTGCAGGGACAATCTCAGACTCAGGGTAAATAACGTCGGATGTGATTATGTAAAGTAAAAAGAAGCCGAGCAGGGAGAGGGAGGTTGTCAGTTTGCATTCTCCATATCAGTGTGGAGCTCTGGCTGAGGAACACACTCTTTTCCTCACATTTGAGGTTCACTGAGGAAACAAATCGAACCTTTAACACTGAGCTCAGGTCAGCGGGTCAATATTGAGTCGGTCATCTTTATAAATAGTCATTAGAGTGGAAGACGGCTATTTGTTAAGTCTGTAAAGTTTATTGTTGTTTTATCATCTTGTGGAGCTCTTTGTAACTTAAGAAATATACCACACCAATATATACTTATATTGGCTGCTCCCTGCTTCTAGCCCACCCCCTATCACCCCCTATTGGTTGGCTAATAGGGGGTGATCCAGATAATTTGGCTTTACTTTCGGAAGCTCTCATTATACAGAGACATTGGCTCAGAGTAGAAGATCTGCCTGACTCTGCCCAAAGCTGAAGATCTGCAGATTAACAACTATTCCGTGATGAAAAACACTTTCCATCAATTCACCTCTTAACATGAGATAAGCATCAATTTTCTTATCTAGTTCTCAGTTTCAATATTTAAGTACAAAACATTACTCCAGAGTAATTATGCTGTATGTTGCACACTGAATTCTAAAGCATTATGATTATATTATACTCTGTCATCTTATCAATGTTAATACTCACAAAAAGTGACCTGAGCTCTGAAAAACTATGTGTTTCCAGTTCAAGTGAGGTTTTCAGTTTTACTGTTTCTCTGCACAAAGGCTCTCTTCACTTTATAGACATTAATAATACCAAGGACTCAGGTGCTCTATTCAGTGCTATTAAAAAGCCCGACATTATTTGTCTCTGTGTGTGTGTTTGTGTGTGTGTGTGTATCTTATCCATACACCTGTGGGGCTGCATGTCTTCTGGATGGGGTGCTCAAATTCAATTACACCATTTTTAAATTTTGTTGGTTGAATAGAATGAGATGCTGTTTTCACTCTTGGCCAATTCACTCCCAAACGGCACTGACATACACACACAACACACAACGCACACGCATGCATGCATTGTGTTCATTTCAGTCAGTGTTGTCATGACAACTAGCCGCAGCTATTCAATGAAATGTCATGGCATTCAGGCACACACATTCACATTGTATATGCACACACTCACATGAGGTGTTGCCTTGATGTTTTTTTATAGATTTTATACATGTTGGGGACACATGTCTTTAAGAACGTGGAAATGAAAGGAAAGGAATGAGGATTTGCTGACTCTGTTTTTATGACATTGATCAACCTTTATTGTGAAAAGGCTGCAGCAAAAAGAAGGAATGAACATGTCAAATTAATGAAAAAGAATGAATGAAAGAAGAAAATATTCAGAAATTGGAAATTCAGAGTGAGAACAAAGGGAAGGAGACAAGTGAAGAGAGGGGATACACACACACTCCCCCACACTCACTCACTCACACACACTCACACAGATAATGACTCCCTGGAGAGTTTTGACAAACAGATCAGAGTCGAGGGGGCATAGACGACACACCACATGCAAGGTATTTTGTGATGGACTGGGAGTTTTTGCTGTGGAGACGTCTCACAATCACAGAAAACATCTGAGTTTATGTTGATTATTTCTCTCTGTTTGTCTTCATTTCTTCACATGGCGACACTATCCGTCCTGCAGTTCCTAAAGTGAACCCCACTCGATGTAATCGTCTCATGTCCTGCTGCTTTCCTGCTGAAACACTTAACTAATCTAGATCTAGATTCGCCGATGACAGCGTGAGTGTGTGCAATCAACCTGAGCGTCACAGAGTTTGTTATGTACAAAATGAGGATCAACATATTGATGAGGTGAGTGTGTGTCTTCAACCACCAGATGTTGGAACGTAATCTTATTATAAAGAGACACACATGCAGAGACAAGCAAACGAGTGCAGGACTAAACTCTGGGAATTAGAGAAAAAAGGTAGAGGAGCAGGAAGAGATGTATCTAAAAATAGAAAGTGGTTTTCATCTGGGATCGTATCTGCATCAAAACGCACACAGTGGTAAAATCTATGCCTTGTCTTCAAGTGTAGTCGAGTGTGGAGAGTCTCAGTCATCCAGGTCAGGGTATATCTAAGTGCTAAAAACAGGTCGACTGGACCCGGTTGAGTTGCTTTAAGATCATCCAAAAGGCTTCTTCACTTCTGACTGCTGGGAAGCACCAGTTGACCTGTTTTTAGTACTTGGAAGTGTTATCAAGATTTATTTCTAACTCTCAACAAGAATTGAGTTAGTTATCAAGAAAAGTAAACATTGTTAAGGGTTAAAATGTAGTGTTTTATAAAAGGTTGCCACAGACCGAAGACTCGCTCTTAAATGTTTGGCTTCAAACAGTTATTTGATTGATTTAAATGGAATAATTGATTTAATCCATGCTCCAATGTACACACAGGGTATCTCGTATATCGCGTATGTTGTGGTCACAAATTCCACAACACATGCATTCATACATTGAGGAGGCTCTCTGTGCTCTTAGCCCTTCGTTGCAGATAGGATCATCCTGTGTGATGCTCTAGGGGGCAACAGAGAGGATGACCAGTTTATCATCACCGACCGGGAACGAGCTAATTTAGTGTTTGAGCTGAGTTTGCAATTGAGTCACTGATGATACCAGAAAAGATTGACAAAAATTACTGAACGGTGCAATTCCGCAACAACGTTTTTTTAAAGTGTAAAATACATAAATGACTCCACACAGTTTTAGTTGCATCACTGATATTGTTTCATTGTCTCCTTTTAGAGCTTTCAAGCTCACAGCACAACATCACCACGTCAAGGTTCCCGACCCGTAACAGTGATGCACATGTCTCCTCATGACGATGATGCGTCTGCCTGCTGTGATAATGCAGACGCATGTGATGGAGCTTTACACTCTGAGAGATAACATTCCTACTTGCAGTGGCGACACCCAGACTCCACATCCACCATTAACACCTGGGAGATGGATTTACACCATGACGCTCTTATTTTAACACAAGGTGTGAACCTGGTCCCTCGCTATCTGTCTCACCTCTTTCTGTTTGCATACGCACACATACACACACACATAAGCAAATTGAAACTAATTTTAACTTGTCAGAGCCTGCAAAGTTTTCACGCAGTTTTTATGGTCAATCTTCATCCTTCTCTGTTATTCATCTATTTTATTTTTGACTTTGCCTGATTGTGTCATGTCTATAAACTCCCCGTGTCTGTGCAAGTCTTCCAGTTTCATGACCACTCTATTCTCAGCTCCACCATGTTTACTTTCTCTCACGTTTGCCCTCTCTGGTTTTTTAACTTTATTTATATGCTTTACATTCTTTTACACAGGTGGAAAAATTAAGACAAAAACAAAGCTGATGGTCCCTCGTTTTCCAGCCTCCTTATGCATAAGGAATAAATTCAGGAGAAGCCGAATCCCAACTCACCTAGTCCAGGTATGAAGGTGTTCAGGAACAGACAGATGACCGCTAGAGGGAAAGGCATTGTGGGTATTGCAGCCCGCAGTGGTCCCTTCTTCTCCCTGACCTCCACCACGACTCCTCCGCCAGCTGTAGGGGCGCCGGCCATGGCTTTGGCCCCGAGACTGTCCCCTACTTTCACACGGCCCTGCTCTGTTGCTCCTTCTTTCTGTGCCATCTCTTTACGAAGACTTCAAGCTATTTGCTGATAAATGAAGGTCGCTGAAAGGGAACTGAGATTCTTCCTCTCCCTCTGGATTAAGATGACTTGTGATTCAGTAGAAGGTTATATTGATGGTATGGGTGATTGTATCTTTAGAATATTGGCTACAGATATTCAGCAGTGCATTAAATAACAGCTATAAGTTGTCCAAAAGTGGTGTCAAATGTTAAAATGATTTAAAATCTTAAATCTGTAGAATAACTAGAAATCTTTAAATCTATTCTGAAGGAGTACAGTGGAGTTTTCTGTTCTATTCTCCCAAAGTCATCTAATCCAAGGAGTATTCTGAAGCTTTGCATTAATATTCAAGTAAATCTCAGTCTACCACAACAATCTTCAACAAATTCTTCTGCAGGAATCACCTCATACTTGTAGCCGTCTCCAGGGAAGTATGACTTTTGTCTTCTGTGTAAATCCCTTCAGGAGACCACACTGACATCAGGCATCAGTGGCACCGGCAGTTTGAGTCCACATCCAACACGTTCTCTTGGAAAGCTGAAGCTCAACAGAACAATCCTCAGAAGGTGTGCAACACTTTTTGGCAATTATCTTTCTTTATGTATTTGCTTCTTTCTTTCTTTTTTCTCTTTCTTTCTTAAAAGACACTCAACCTACCCACCTCTCAAAAGGTTGGAGAAGAGAGAGTGCACACAACCCCCCTTTTCTAGGTCTCCCTTCTCTTCTCTCTCTCTCTCTTTCTCTTTCCCTCCCTCCCTCCCTGTTCTCCCCATCCCCTTGCTCCAGTTAAAGGAACAGTGCACCAATCCAGCATTACTCTTCAATGAGATTACATTAAAAAAGCTGTTATTCAGATTCAAGGCGAACGCAACAATTGACTATTTTCATTCAACTCTCATGTAAGTGAGGAATGAAGAGGATGTATGAAATGCTTGCTAACTTAATGCTAACAGATTCTAATTATATGAATAAATTACAATGGGGTCTACAAGTGAATGATTTCAGACTTTTGAACCTGTGTGCAGATTTACAAGAGATTTTCAGTGAGTGAGAAAGTATCTGATGAAGAGAAATGGAGAGAGAGAAGAGGAAAACATCAGGAAATCATTTGCAAATGTCTCCAGGCTCTAATAATAAGTAATATTGTAAAGAATATACAGGAAAACCACCTGATGGACGGAGAAAGTACAAAACACATGTGGGTGATGATGAGTCTTCAAGATGAAGGGGATAGTCAGTATCAATATCTCAGTGATTATTCACACAGCCTCTTCTTTAACATCCTCATCTTTTGTGTCTCTTTCTGTCTCTCTCATCTTCTTCGTCTTTTTCACTCTCCCTCTCTCTCCCTCTCTATTCGGTCTCCTAGCAACCCAGGAAGCTGTAGGTAATTATACAGAAGATATTGATCTCGGCCCTTTTGGTCGCCCCTGCCGCCCCTTTCTCATCTCTCAATCTCTCCCTCTCCTAATATCAGTTCAATCCCCCACTTTTAATTTCCTTTTTAATTTCTGAAGCACAGCAGATGGCTGCTGTACAAGGTACTTGTCTGAATTTCCTTTCTTTTCTTCCGTCTTTTTCTCTTTGTCATGCAGAGCAGCATTAGCATGTGTCTGACAGCGCGGGACTGTGCAGAAATCTGGACCGCTGAGCCCAATCATCATCGGATTGTTCAGCCAGAGGCATGCGGTGTAGTGTGCTGATGCATATTACCATGACAACGTGACAGGAAAAGTTATATGAAGGCCGGTCTTAAAGTGGCACTTTTCTTGTGATTCATAGAGTTACACCAGGAAGCTCACGCCTCCTGCCGCCTCTTTCTCTCCATCCTATATCCTACTCTTTCTCTCAGGTTTTAATTTATGTGGATTCCATCTGTCAGGAAAAGCTGACATCAAACACCAGTTATTTATATACATGTGTGTGTGTGTATGTGTGTGTGAGTGAGTGAGTGTGTGTGTGTGTGTGCGTGTGTGTGCATGTGTGTGCATGTGTGTGTGTCCTCATGGCATCCCATTGTGTCCCTCTCTCCGGACTGGACCATCACCACAGTGACTGCTCTGCTCACACTCTCCTTTTTCTCTCACCTTTCATGCAGACTCTCCGCTGACTCTTGCTGGCTTTTATGTCTCTCTGTCTTTTTTTCCCCTCGACTTCATTTCCCTCTCAGTCTCCCTCAGCGCTGCATGAATTTCCTGTTCAAGTGTAAAACAGCAGATTGTGTTTTCTGTCTGCTTTTTGTGAACAAACAATCTTTTACTGTCGGAACAAAGGAGCAGTTGCACGGTGTAAAGACAGACATGTTTTTGTCCCTGACGCTGGAGCTTTTTCAGGCCAAGGTCACCATGGTTGCACTGATCATTATGGGATGACTGAATCCTAAATCTTGGCTGTCAGACAAAATCAACACATCTTTGATATCTTCCCTTCCTCTGTATATCAATAATAAAAAATATAATCAATAAATAATGTGCTGTGTTATCATAGGTCAAACTACACAGTGGTTCAATTGCTGAACCTACATCAGCTGCAAATCTATGGCGATTCAAATTGTTATATTGTTCATCTAATACATCAGTGGGTGATTTGCATTTGCTTTTGGTTCCTTCAGTATATTTTTTATATATATCTGCAAAACTTTTATTAAATAAGAAATAGAGAATTACATTACGGGCGGTGAAAAGTAATTTAAGTCGCTTATATGCACTGAACTCTGAACTTTCTGCGGCCAGTCCCCCTGGTAACGAGTCTGCAGAAGGTCAGAGGGCTTGATGTGGGATGTGAGGACACAGTATATTTGTTCTTCTCGTTAAGTAGCTGAACTCTTTTACCATCAGGCAGTAAAAGCTCAGAAAGCTTGTGTCCTGATTTCATCCTGCTGCAGGTAGGTCACTGACAGACCCACGTGCTTATATGCAAACTTAATAAGAGATGTCTGAAGCTCTCGTCTTGGCCTCATCTACCATCACGAACGGGTATTTTCATCATAGTAAATCCAACATGAACAAGATGCAGCGAGATGTGGATTTAATCTTATATTCATCAACTCGATTCTTTTACCACTGATCCACTGAGCTCTCGCTTCATTTATGAAGGTGTTTAGAAAAACAGTCACAGTTACAAAGCTGCCCTCGTCTCCCGCTGGACATATTTTTCCCTCATTAATATGCAGATTTAATCAGCCAGATCCTCGAGAAACTAATCGGACCACGTTGTGTAATTGGTCATCTGAGGTGTGAGTACAGACCTTCTATCAGGAGCTCACACACTCATAAACACACACGTATGAAGTCAAATGGAGGTTTAGGGGACATAAAAATAAGAATCTCGGTCCGAAACTATTTAAAGAAAGTCTCGGTGATGGTGTCACAACCACTGACGTCATCTGAGGTGATGTTCAGGCGTGAGAGGAGATTTTTCAGATCAGTGGGAGTCAGACTGTCACCTACAGTCTGGTCTTAAAGTCTGGTCTCACATTTTTCCCCTATAAATTCCCTTACTTACTTTTTAAACAAGTCCTCATTTTGCTGCAAACCAGGCTTCAGGAACCAGAATATGAAACATTGTCTAACTTCAAAGTCGGAGAAGGAGAGAAGAGCGACATCCGCTGGCCTCTGAGGTGCATCTTCAGATTGAGGACATCTGACTTGGAGATTCTAACTCATTTAACCAGAAGAAAGAGGTGTTTTACTTTGAATCTAACTCCCTCAGAGCTTGATTACCCTTGGAGTTAATTCAGATTGTTTGTGTCTGCATCTTATGCAGCTTTCTCGAGAGCCTTTGCAGATCAGGTGACCTGGAAAACACCTGACCTTTTGACCTTAGGGGAAATAAGTTCATAATATCACATTCATTTCATAGTGAACAAATCTTTTTACAGTTTAAAAATAAATATTGTTTTAGAAATTATTCAGTTAACTGGTAGCAAATTAAAAACCAAGTAGTCAGTGGGCTGATGGAGGTAATTGAAGAGGTAGACAACACTAGAGTATTCAGAGAT
This sequence comes from Paralichthys olivaceus, assembly GCF_024713975.1. Taxonomy (NCBI): domain Eukaryota; kingdom Metazoa; phylum Chordata; class Actinopteri; order Pleuronectiformes; family Paralichthyidae; genus Paralichthys; species Paralichthys olivaceus. The sequence continues at coordinate 9,203,559 of NC_091111.1, forward strand.
GGTGCTGTATTATTGCAGTACCACGAGTAACCACTGGGTCGCAGCAGAGACATATGAAGAGAAGATGAATTTAGTCTTTGATCAGTTTCTCTTTTTAATTTGTTCCAATCGCAGATTAATGATACATCACCAGAAAATCTGTTAGATTAGTTTCATCTGAACATAGAAATCTTTTCTTACATAAATGATATTACACCTTATACCTTTATCATAAATTGATATTTGAAAACTCATGTACATCATTTTCACAATGACTAGAATTTCTAGACAGGGTTTAAAAAAACAAAGGATGGAAAGTAATTTTTTTCTACAAACCAGGAGAGAGGAGAAGCCAATGCCAAGTGTAGTTGCATTTTTCTATTTTTTTTATTGACACATTTATTGCTGAGCTTTAATTACCCTGGTGTTTATATACAAGCTCTGTGTCTTCTGAGAATACATCCTGTCTGTCACTTACAGAGGAAAATGTTTCTCAAACAATGTCCACTGTCTCCTCTCGGCACATCCTCTCCTTGTCCTGGCCCTTGACCTGCTCAGATGACAGACGTTCGCTCATCAAGTGATGCAGTCTTCCTCTGGGCTTCGTTCAGATGACTGATCCACCTGCAATAAAGTGAAAAACATGACACATGCAGCGCTAATTTTACAAATGTCAGACTGTAAAAGGGAAGCAGGTGCTGATGGAGACAGGATGGATCTGGTTGCATGAAGTGAAATGACATTCAAGCAGTGGTGGGACCTAACAAAGTACATTTACTTTTCATGCATTGTACATTACAGTTTTAGTTTTTCGTCTTCTATGCATGTTAACCTTTTAGTGTTTTATCTTTTTAAGTGTTTTTAGGGCAGGTGTAATATTTAACTCACTTTTATTCTGCATTAATATTCTGGGTCTTTCACAGTATGTCCTTACTATTTTTTGTTGTTTGCTGCTCAATGTACTGTTCTGCAGCTGCTGTAGCACTTTGGGCCAAGAAAAATGTCCCCATGGGAACAATAAAGTATATTTGATAGATTTGAAAATTCTAATTAAAAGAAAACTACAGTGTGCTGTGGAAAGTGCAACTTTTGAATATATGGAATGAAGTGACGCCATTCTAAGTGAAACAGATTTTTGGATGGAGTGAAACTTTAAAAGAAAAAAACTCTTTTTACCACAACAGCAACAAATGTGGAACTGTCTAATTCCTGCGTTTATATGCGTTCGAGTGCAACACCGCCTTAAAACTCCACTTTGGTCACACTGAAATGATATATGGAGCTCACAGTGGTCAGGTTAGGATTGAACTAATGACCAGTGAGTGTCCACGCCTGGATGAATGAGATCTGCTGTCCACAGCGGAGTCGGTCTGGTGAACGTAATGTTCTCTGATAACATAGAAAATTCTTACATTACAATGATGAAAACTTTCTTCCTGCATGTGCACACACCATACAGGGAAATGACAGAACCTAGGATGAACTGAAGAGGATGGACTTCACAATTCATTTCATACGTAATCATTATTAATATCATTACAGAAATGGGATCAGCACAGGAAAGATTTCGTTCACACCCTGAGTGAGTTAAAACCATCCTGCATCTTCTCGAATTAGCATTTGTTCTGGGCAGTAAATAGTATCTGTCACTGATACCGAGAAAAAAATAGTAGAATATCTAAGGTGTGGCTTCTTGTTTTGATGCAAATGAAATCAAACGCCATCATTTTATCTGAGCTTATCAAACAGCAACATCCTGTATATGCAGGTCATTCAAATGGAAATCGTAACACATGGAGGAAACATTGGATCACAGCAGCCAGGCATGTTGTCTTATCGCTCTGTGTAACAGGAATGTGAAATATTGTCATGTTGTTTTCTTTTTCCTGAGATACAGTGTCTCCATACAGGCTGTTACACAACTGAGTCCTTCCAGACGCTTTGAAACTTTATCACATTTAAAACAATGTCAAAGGCAAATATATAATAAATAAGAATACAGAAGCATTATAAAATGAAATATTTGAAAGGTAAAATATTAATTTATATGCTATTTAAAATTCTTGCAATAATACAAAACCTAATACAATGGACTTTATTTGTTTACAACTGTAACCGTGTTAACACTTTGGATGAATGATTTCCTTGTTTAAAGGTATAAAGTATGTTCCTGATTTGTTTCCTGTTTCCAAACAATGATGATTGTTGTGCTCAGGGTCAAAGGTCAGGCTTGTTTGGCAGGAGTCTCAAAAGAAGTATGATGGACATGTATGTTTAGGTCATGGGCTGAAGAAATATGATGTAAATGCAAGGTTTCCCGTGTGTGTGTGTGTGTGTGTGTGTGTGTGTGTGTGTGTGTGTGTGTGTGTGTGTGTGTGTGTGTGTTGACCTCGTCCATGGCCTCTGTTTAAGCCAGGAAAAGGTTCAAGGAATGGCCAGCACCAGGACCTGGGGTTGCTCTTAACACACAGAGGCCCACTAATTGTTTCCTTCAGTCACAGGATACAAACACGGCAGAAACACGTGAGCTGACACCGTTTCTAAAAGTGTCAGTTGTCTTTATTTATGTTCGTTTAGAATATCTCAGCTCTGACGACAGGACCTGCAGTCACAGTCAGGAGTTTATCCACCTTTTTAGATTCATGCCTGAGGCGTAACGGCTCCTGTCAGTGTTTGGATTTTAGACGAGCCCTGGTGAATATTATAGGACAGAACAATTTTAGTGTGAAAATATGAGAAACGTCACCTGAACATGAAAATGACTGATGTCAAATTTGTATTAAATGTGTGTCCTGTTGTGTTATCATGCCCTGTCCTCACACTTTGTGTCTCCATGGAGACAGAGGGCAATTAACAGTAGGGTGTCACCCCTCGTCCGACCTTGTGACCACTCCACCCTTAAGCTGACACACACACACACACACACAGACACACTTTGATTGTCATCAGTGGACGTGTCCTGATTCAGGCAACTGGCATCTTTTGCCAGTGAGGGATCAAACTGGTGAGGAATGTGAACTATAGCGTGAACTATACACACAAGTTAAAACCTCCTGGTGAAGCTCATCGCTGGCAGGTGAAGAGAAGCAGATGACAACAGTATGTCATGGTCAGGCGTCTCCCTCATGTGTCCCCAGTTCATCTTTCTCCCTGTCTGAGTGCATGTGTCTGTTTGGGCCTGCCCACCTGCATATCTGAAACCCGTCTGCAAAACAACGCTGGCTCCACGCTCCAGTCCTCATCAGGTCTTTCTGTTTCAAAAGTATTAAAACAAGCTCCAGACACCCCCCCCCCCCCTCAGCCTTTGCTTGGCCTCTTTCTAATCCCATGTTTACCTCCACCTCAGATCCATCATAAATCTCAGCTCCACGCCCGACTGCCCACTTATCTCTGCTGTCCTGCCACAGATCACATCAACCTGAACTCCATGGGCTCTGGAAAGATGCAACGTTTCACATCTGTGTCTTTCTCCTTATAAATCTTTGTATTTCTTTTGTTCCTTTATGAAGATATTTATTGACGGCTCCTGGTAGACATAAATTAGGAAACAAGAATTTCATTGCATTCATACATTTTGTGTAAATAAAACCTTTGAATCCTAAATGAATTCTTTTTTTCCTTTCATATACATAACACGTATGTATTTTGCTGTAAACAAATGGTAACAGTGGTAAATTAAATTTGTTAAGAATGTGTGTGTGAGTGTGTATGTGTATGATTGGGTGCGTGTGGGAGAACATCATCCCCACCCTTTGTTCTGAAATACTCGTTCCCTCGGGTATCTGGGTGGATACATTTATTCCTGACGTATATCTTCCTCATCCGTGCCTCTCCAGCTGAAAAACATACACATCCATCACAGACATTCACTGAACACACACACAAACACACACACACACACTCACATACATACACTGACCATGATATACTGTTTCCCTCTGACATGATAAGATACCAACACAAACGCTTCAGCTGTCTCTGACTTAAAATTCCTTTTCCCTCATCTCTCTCTCTCTCTCTATAACACACACACACACACACACACACACACACACACACACACACACACACACACACACACACACACACACACACACACACACACACCTTCTATCCACCCGTCTCTCTGGTCTCTTTCTGGGCTCTCTCCATCATTCTGTGTAGTTTCACCAGGAAAGACTGAAATAACTACACTTAAAATAGCTGAATGTTTTCTTTTCACTGTAACATTTCAAATTTTTGTGGATTTTCTTTTCGTTCATTGCCTCATGAGCTCGAGGACGTCAATGATCATGAACATCTACTCAATGACTGAAACAAAAATAAGGAGTGAGTTAATAACTGTCTAGACTTTTGTTTCTCATGGTTGTATCTCTAAAAACTGCACATGATGCTGAGACATTCAGTCCTTCATTCTTTACAATATATGAAATTGCTCGAAAACATAAAGTTGACTCTTGTAAGACTGATCACGAATATCAAAAATATTTACGTAAATATATGATGGAGGATGTGTTTGTGTGAGTTTGAGGGTCAAAGTAGGACAGACAGGAAATGGTGGACCAGAACAGAACTTCCTGTGTGAGAGGAGAGGGTGCTGCATCTTCCCTCAGTGCGTGCATGTTTTAAAGGGGTCTTTGAGTCACAGGCCAAGAGGATGCTTTTACTTCCTGTCTCAAACAGCCACACACACACACTCACACACACACACACACACACACACACACACACACACACACACACACACAGAGAGAACATTCTTAAACTAAACTGAAGATATGGATAAATATCATGAGAAATATCATTAAGAAATGTTCTTCTCTTACTGTACAATTTAATGCACTTTATTTTCCTTAGTATATTTTAACAATGCATTGAGTCTTTTTTGTTTGTTCTTTGTATTTAGTTGTTACGTGTAATTCTGATTATCATCTCATCATCAAACTGATCAAAATGAAATTCTTTCTATTGTTTTTATTTATTGTTGAAGGTTGTTTGTTCCAGTAAAATTGTCCAATTCCACAAGACCCCATCTACGTCCTTATCCTTTCCTCGCTCGTTTGCTTTTATCATTCAACACTTTGACCGCTTCTGACATAAGAGGAGACAGTAAGTTGAGTAAATGAATTTTATTATGATTTTAGACTCTTTATGTCGACAGGAAAGCAGTGAAGTACAGATTAATCAATGCATCGCCATCTTAAAAACAGATAAAATAACATAACGCCAGTGTTTTTCCACATGGGGACATTTAGCAGAAGACAGGATTTCACGTTGCAATCCATCAGGGTCGGAAACCAGCGAGTCGAGCTCTGCGGAGAATCCATATTCAACAAGCACATATTTTATCGTCTGACGCGAATGTGAAATATGAGCTGATGCATAATGCACACAAGATGAGATAGATGATTTTCCAATCTGTGCTCATGGAATGCAGTAGTCTTCCTATGTACATTAAATTCACAGTCAAAGCACAGGGACGTCACAGGGAGAGGAATTAATGACTGGAAATCAATTTTCAATACATCAATTCTAAAGGCTCAAAACAAGTAAATAATGTCTCCTTCCCAACAGTCCAATTTTAATTAGTTTAGTGTTTTATCTTGTGCCCGGGGAGATATACAGTTATAATGAATACATATACTGGCAGTAATACATGTGAGGAACATGTATTACATGTGTACAGTTAAAATACATGACATAGAAAGCCAATTATATTCTACAACAACAAAAAAGAGAATTATGTGCGGATTAGTGTTTGTTATCAGATAATAAGCAGAAAGCTGCGTCTTCACTCTCTGGACTGAAGAGTTAGTTTAGTGAACAACAACAGAGTCATCAGTTTTCAGTTAATAACCCACTGGAATAATCCCATCATCAGTAGCCTGTGTAATGTTTAAGACTCAATACATATACATTACAAATAGCAACACGGTGTTCATATGCATACATACATACAAGAGTCAGGATGTGCCCACACAGAACCATGAACATTCAACATTCATCATCCTCACATTATAGCAGAGAACGTCAGAGCGCTGATGTGTCCGAACAACACCCAGAGAACAGTTTCATATTAAAGTCACAGTCTGGTCAGGCGGGTTAGTGACATTCACAACCGTTTCAAAGATCCTCGAAAAGACAAACTGCTCCATGTCCTTTAGTCTCTCGTCCGCTTGGAAAGATTTTCCTCCTTAATTGTGACACGTCCATTCAAAGTCCTTCTGTCCGATACATGATGGTGATGTCATGAACGGCGTCCCCACCCACACGCCAACATCAGCACCTTACATTTTACATGTTAAAGAGTTAGTAACTTATTTAGACCCTTTTCTTTTTGTGTGACACAAAAGGCTCCACTGTGTCACTGTCAAAATACTATTCCAGTATTTGTGTGTGTGTGTGTGTTTGTGTGTGTGTGTGTTCGTGTGTATTCTCAAGACACTTGACAGGAAGTCTTTGTAGCGGTTTAAAATGTCTCCGTTAAACAAAAGCCAGAAATTTCAGGAGACCGAAAATAATTCAGGAACTCAAAATATAAGATGTTTTTGGTAATCGTGTGAAAGTCGACTCTGTAGTAGTCTACTGTGCTGATTACAGATAATAATAATAATATAATAGTTACTATTACAATGGGGATACACTGGTTAATTGCATTTTATACCTAAAATAATTTTTCCAAGGAAACTTTCCTTCTTTCTTCTTTTTGTCTTTACATTCTCTCCATTTTTCTTCCAGTACTTACAACCAACTTGCATTTTTCTGTATTCCAGTGTTTCATGGTTGAGAATTTAATTAGTGTTTTTAATTATTAACTGTATCAGTTGTGCTAACATCTCTAACCAAACAACTCATAGATCTCAGCTTGAATTTAAAAAAAGATGATACTGATCTAAAGTCTCATCCAGATCCAGTTTTTCCCCCCTGGTAAAAGCACCAAACAAACGTTGCAGTTAAATCGAGCTCTTCACACACTGTTGACAAAGTTGAATCCTGAATTGTGTGTTAAAAAATACAAACGTGGATTTTTCCGTTGCATAAAGGTTTGCAGCCAGTGTGCCAACAGTCGATTTGAATTCATTAACTTGACTCTATTTGAATTTGAATGTTTTGTTTGAATATTTGTGAATTGAAGGAAAGGAAAGACTGCAGATGTGCGGGTGAAGCTACAATGAAGACTGGGAGTTGGAATTTGTAGTCTACTTTTTCATTTTTCATTCTTGTTGTGATGCTACAGGAAACATCCTCTTCTATTGGGAATCCTTTTCTCTAGGGATGGGGTTAATGGTGGAGGTCTACTTACAGGTTTCGGAGCAGGGAGTTGGGGATAATCTTACATTTACTCTGCTATTTTCCTCTTAGACGGCGGCACCAGGTGTGCAGGCAGCTCTGGAGGCAGCTCATGTCCTTCCAGTTTCACTTTTATCAGGTGATTGGCCAACGCAAACTCCTCATCATCCAGCATCCCGTCCTTATCGATATCCGCCAGCTTCCAGATCTTTCCCAACACTGTGTTGGGCAGTTTTGACTTCACCATCTCCCTCTTGGCGTTGGCCCCTGTCACCTTTCCGTTGACGGGAGATAAGGTGTAGAAAATTTCATCGTAAGCCGGTTTGTCACGCGCAACGACCCATTCGGCCTCGTCGATGCCTTCTCCTGCTCCTTCGCCGTACCCGTGGCCAAACGGGCCGTCCAGAGTGCCATCAAACGCACCACCCTTCACAACTGGGTTAGGGCGTTGGTTTTCTTCTTGGCGAACCAGGACCATTAGACCGGCAATGTCGTTGGATAGCATATCGTCGACCGCCTCAAGGAGTTTGGGTTTCAGAGGCTGAAATTTGTTGAGATCCTGAGACTGGAGTAGGTCCTGCAAGAATAAATAAAAACAAAAACATTTATAAAAAATACTCAAGTTTTGATCTTATCTTTCTAATCCTGTATTTATAAATCTGCAATCCTTCACTCTTTCCTCATTACCTGCATCTTCTTCAAATTTGGGAAATCTCCAGGGGATATCTGATGCTCTCTTTCAATGCGTTTGTAGATATCTGCCAGACTGCCGATCAGTTCTTTCTTCTTGTTCTCCTTCCCGAACACAGAGGGCATCTCTTTCTTCAGTGAGCTGATGATGTACGCGTGAACCTGCGTACAGAGAGTGATTTATTCATCACATTCAAGCTATTTCAGCAGCTACTGTCAGAAAAACAACCAAAAGGGACATTAAGTCATTTTTTATATTGCTCCTGTGAAATGTGTGTTTCCCAGAATCCACCTTATGTCCTTGACGCTCATCCCAAAACACACACACCCTATTACACAGGAAAAATGCACTCATCTCTCCCAGTGTTTGAGTTGTGTGCATGTGCACTTCCTACAATAGGCATTGGGCTGTCGCCATACCTGACTTCCTGTCCAGAGAGGAAAAAGGAAATCATTCGCTCAGGAGGAGAGGAAGACCATTTGTCTGGTTCTATTGGTTCTCTGGTAGCAACAAGCTTTTTCTGTCAAGGCTAACAGCTGGACAGGATGGAGAGGGTGAGTGAGGGATGCTCTGACATCGGAACATTACACTTTCCAATAACAGCAGGAGGGCCATTGTTAAAAATGAAAAGAACAAAGAAATTAGGCGTCAATCTTAAAAAGCTTTGGTCCAGCATGAACTACATCCCAGGTCTCAGAATCACCTTTAACTACTGCAGCTGTAACTGTGCCACAGTCAGATTCTCATCAGTGTGTTGGTGTGTCTGTTTCTTACCTTGGCTAGTCTTGCTCTCTTGATCAGATCATTGAGTTTTCTAAGCGCTGCGTTTCTCGGTAAAGACTGAATGTCCTTAAATAAGTCCTGCTCCTCCGCCTCAAACAGCTTCCTGTTGTCAGGGATCAACAGAGGGTGGGACCAAAACGAGCCGATGTAGACACGGATCACCTGTTGGTGACAGAGAGGAAATGAACCGATAGAAAAGACATAAAAGGACCATTCAAGCCATCAGAATCAAATTTTTGACATGTTGACAATTTGAGGTAGTGGGCAAGAATCCATATTGATCAGTTTGTTTGGAAATAACCATTAATACACAAGGGTATAATGTGCATTGGTTAGTAATAGTTTTTTTATCAAAGGAAAAAGTCCAAAATTGAATATCCAAGAAATTTTGGTTTCATTTTTGTAAAATGGGAGGAAGTGGAGACACACAGTCATCTTTATAAACAATTTATGATTATATCCAAAACAAACCTAATGACAACCAGTTAGGCGTTGACATTTTTACAATAACGGACAAGATGGCAGAGAGGTTTAAAGAAAGATTCCAGGATATAGAAGAGCATATTTCCTAAAAATGTAACCTTTCTGACTATAGGTCACACTAACTTTGCACTTGTCACCTGTGCTACAGAAGTTTGGGGAAAAAAGACTTTCAAGTTTCTTCTCAGAAATGAAATCAATGGATGATGCAACAGTTTCCACTTTAAAAAATGGGTTTTTGATGTTTACTATACCTCAGGGGTGTTGACTATTTTCCCTAGTGACCACATCAGGGCACCGTAGACTCTCATCAACTGCTGGGTCTCTATCTGGTCAGCTTTGTTCAGCACAACCCTGACGAAAAAACAACCAAAGAGAACATCTCACATTAATGTGACATGAATCCTCATTAGGGTTTATGTGTATGCACTGAGTGAGGAAGACTTCAGGACTACTTTGTGTAGCTTTGGGTACGAGGACGTCGAGCAGTCGTAGATTACCTGATCTTGTCCTCGTGGTTCTTCAGGGCCTTTATCACCTCTGAGAACTCATCGGAAATGTCCAGCTTGTGGGCATCAAACAGTAAAATGATCCTGTCCACTCGCTCGGCAAACCACTCAAGGACTGCAGCAAAGTCATACCCTGAGAAAAGGAGGAGGAGGAGGAGGAGGGAGGGCAATAGTCACAGTGTGAAATACAAGAATAAATGTTGCAGATAAGAAAGGTTTGTTTCTCTTTCTCTTTTCTTTGCTCTCATCCCATTCTGGTGTCCCCAGAGGCATTTGAACAGACCACAATTTCAGTTCAAGTATTTACACTGATGATGAACATCATCTGTTATCCAAAAAATGTGAGCATGGACTGTGATGTTGCAACCTCCTCAAGAGAAAGGCCTTAGAAAGGCTTCAGGTCATAGAGGAGGGACGCCCACATTGCACCATGTTGAGAGACAAGAAACGTCTGTTTACTAATAGAAGATTGTGCAGCCAAGGTTCAAACTCAATAAGAGGACTCCTCAGTCTTTAGAATAATTTATGTGAAGAGTGAAAGTGAAAATGCAGTTATAACAAGGATGACTGAATGAGTTCACGCCTGCAGATATGAACATTTTAAATAAATGAGTCAGTGACTGAGTCTGTCGGCAGGATGCCATCACTGACTCTTGTGACATTCTGTCTCGCTCAAGGACTCTTACCTGGAGGAATTCCACAGGATATGAGAGGAGAACAAAGAACAAAAGAGCAGAACTAAAGGATTAGAGAGCTGAAATTTACAACCCACACTGAAGGACACTTCAGAGACGATGCAGAGTCAGCGGTATAAACCTGTTACAGTTGAGATTACTGGAGAGCAACTAGCAGGCATTTGCTGTCAGTTGGTAGTAGTTTCATGTTAATACAGGGTTTTCTGAGAAGCTATGTTTGTTTTTACCTTCACTCTACAAACTCAATCAAGTTATCACTTTACAAATATTTGATTCCGACTTGGACTGATACACTAATCTCACTGTACAGACCCAGCTGTGGTAAAAATCCCCATACTGTAGCTGCACAGCTGCTCCTCCAAGCAGAGGAATCACTTTCTCTCAAGGACGAAGAGTCTTTCTAAAATGGCTCATGATTGTTAAACAAAACTTCTAAGATTGCTGAGATTCTAGAAATGAATGGAAATGGTCATCTTCCAGGACCAATTGATGTTGATAATTCAAAAGTCCCCTCATATGACGTGAGCAGGAGTTAAGCAATGGTAACAATAAGCATGTGAAACATGGAAATATGTTTCTTTTTGTTCCTGTGTGAGCACAGCCGAGAGGAGACAGAGGCCTGCTGCTGCTGGAGCGGAGAGTTAAGAGAGAATTTAAGTGGTTTGTTCTTCACAAAGAGCACTGTTCATATGGTTTGGTTCGAAAACAAGATTAATCTCTGAAAGGCTGCAATGTTCATTTCACTGGATATCATATAGTAACGAAATAAATCTCAGGATAGTTTTGAAGTATTATCAGAGAGGGGCTAAAATGTGGTATAGGTTTCACTTGAGTTATTTTTGGGCTTTTGAATATTCCTACCTATCTTCAATTTAGAAAGATCTTGTAGAAAGAGAGCATCTCCCCCCGAGAATGTCTGGTTGTGAAATTATCTTTCTCTAAAGTTTTCAGACACTTTCATATAGGAAGAATGCAGCTGGAGTTAGGCCTGGGCCAACATCAGGAAAATGTGATGGTGCTTTGGTAGAGCATGCAGGGGGCACGACCTGATGTAGAAATCCTGGTGTGGAAAGCTCTCAAATCTCTTCTTTCCAAGTTGAAACTACTTCTACATGTGTGGCACCTTTTTATTATTGCAGATATATTGGTTTTCATTTTTGTCTTTTCTGTGTTTTGCTTCCATCATGAGTTAAAAACATCATCAACGTGCCCACTAGAGAAATTCTCTTACATTGATCCATCAGTCAGTTTCCTTCACAGCAGTATGTGATTAATTGGACTAATATATCAAATATATATAATTTGGGGTTTTTTTGTGTGTTTTTTTTCCAAACCATATGAGAAAGAGTCTGAGGAAGAACATGCAACAGTCCACAAATTCTTTAAAGCCAAGATATCATTATATTCAGGCTTTTTGCAGTTGGTTGGTGCCGATTCATTTTCTACAATACCTCCATAAGGGCATCTATGTAGGAGGCTATAGCCTGACAACTCTTCATCTAGAGACACACACACACAAATTAAGATACGAGTTAAAAACCAAAGAATGAGACACAACATTCATACACACAAATAAAACATGAAAACATTCATGCACTAAACAAGTGGATGAAAAAGAATGAAGAAAATTAACATACACACAAAACAACTTGACCACACACAGACTTTGTCCTCAGAGAAAACATCTGTGCTGACTCAGTGGACATTAAGTATTAGCCTGTATTTTTTGTTACATCTAAACAGATAATGTTCAGGCCACACCTCGACGTGAAGTTTATTTGGTTTGACAACAAGGTTTTAACGAACCCTTGGACTGAGACCTCGTGGAAAATAATAGAGACATTCTGTTGGTGCTGATGCAGCATTTCTTTCTTGTTTCTCCACAGAAAAGCTGCAGATAACAATTTATGTTCTTGTGCCTAAAATGTTTCCAAGCTCCAGTTCTGAGGAAAATCCACAAAAGACCCAACCCTAGTATGAGGTAATGCACTGAACCCAGAGACCACAGTTTGTTCCTTGTTTTTATTTAGCCTTTGAAACTGCATGTGTGTGTGCTTGCATGTTTCATCGTGTCAACACCCTGAAATTCAAGATACTCTCTTTATAATGTTGTGCATATGAATGACATTAATATCAGATTCTTTCACCAGCATTTGCTCTGATTGCACCAGTGCTAATCCACTGATCCTGTTATTTGATATTGATACAACAGAACTAATGTTATGCTAGCACGCCAGCTTACAAATTAGTTAAATAACAACATTCTTTTTAAATCTCATTATCGTATTAACTTTTTTTGAGATACTGTGAGGAGTAACTGTTGATAGATGTACTGTGATAATAGTTAATATTACAAATATCCACATATGATGAAAGTAAAAAGAAAGTAAAAGTCTGGGCTCTTTTGGCAGAAAAAAAAAGACTGAGGCAAAATCACCAATGTTAATTTAAAATGAGACATTTTACAGTCATATTCTATAAAACTAATTTTAATTTGGGTTAATACCCGAAAAGGTTTTTATGCTTTAATGTTCAGAAAACAACACTTTCATCACAGTCAATTGCTGTAGCTCCTCTTTTCAGCCTCTGTCTGAAACACTTGGATTCAAATCCTGTCTCTTTAAGGCCCGCCTTTCCAATGAGGCCCAGTCTGATCTGATTGGCCAGTTGGCCTACTCTCTTGTGATTGGTCAACCGCTTTCCAGGGTGTGCAGGAAATGTTGCTCTCTACTCTCATTTGACCTTACTTTGTTGGGGGCGTGCTAGACTAACCATTATGCGTGCATTATGTCATGTGACATACAGAAGTACTGACGAGGCGTTTAGGAGCAGTGTTATCTGTGGGGAGCTCCCTTTACCAGACTTAAGGCTTTTTTAACTTTGCAAAACATTGACATACACATACCACCATTAAGGAAAATAAAAATGGACAAGCATAATATGTCTCCTTTAAGAGAGAACAAACAAAAGGATGGAATGGACAGAGGAATGGGATGAATGTTAAAAGACTAAATTACAGTCGTCTTTAATTATCCCAGCTCTTTTGTTGATGTTCGTCGTTGGTATGGTGATACCAGCTTTCAGCTCTGGGAATCCCAGCCATGCCGGACACACATCAACCTGTAAGAGAGCTGGGAACGTTTCTCGTGATCCTTTCACACCTAAACTTCTCTTCCCACTGTCCTCTCTCTCTCTCTCTGTCGAGTTTAGTATGTATGCTAAGTAAAATGAAAAACCACATTCAAGTGACAACAGAAAACAACCATAATCCTACCTGGGTTTAAAGAGATAAGCACCAATGGATAAGCGAATAAGATAAATGTTTTTTTCTGTATATAGATGGGCTGAATCAAGAAAATAGTTAAAAGTTAAAGTTAAAACATGCACAAATACTTTGAATTTATTATTTGAATTAAACTGTAACCTGAATTAATCTGTGGTTCTCTATGATGACATTTTCTAATTATTCGAATGTGTAAAAGTACTTGTACACTGAGTTTTTCCTGTTTTAAATTCAACACAATGTCAAACCTACACATTGTGTGCATTATGCATATGAATGTGTGTGTGTGTGTGTGTGTGTGAGAGACAGAGAGCACATTCGAAGCTCATCTTTTTGTTGCTGCTTCCTGTTCTTTGAAATGAATGAGGCATAATCCTCCTGATAGCTACAAGCTAAAATAAACACATGCACGCGTGTGTCCAAAAGAAATGCTGACATTGTTGTTCAGAGATCAGTGGGACAAGGGGACTGCAGCTGAATGGGTCCAGCGAATGGACACCGACAAACACACACACACACACACACACACACAGACACACACACTAACATAAACAGTGGAAGATAAAAGTGTTAGCCTCGAGTGTGGTGTGTTACCTCGACTGATTCTCTGTTTCTCTCCAGACAGAATCCCTGGTGTGTCGATCACACTGATGCTTTCCAGCACTGGGTTAGGCAGCTGGGCACACACAAACCTACACACACATACACACACACACAAGAGGAGAGGAGACATTAAAGTATCAGGACAGAAGTGTAAATCCTTTTAAAAACAAACATCATGCACCCCAGACCTCTAACTTTCCCTTATCTCCCTCTCCTCCATCTCTCCCTCTCTTTCTCTGTCCAGCTGAATAAATACCAACAGGTTAGCGGCCGTCCTCACTGTGAATCCCCCCCACGCACTAATCCCCACTGACAGTCAGCGCTGTTTCCTTTCAGCAGTGGTGGGCCCTCACAGTGAGGACTCTACTGCAAGAGTAAAGAGTTTTAGGCAGTTTCCCTTTTTCCTGAAGGATGACTCTGCAAAGATGAGCACCTCTCCCTCTCTTTCTCTCTCTCTCTCACACGAACACACACACACACACACACACACACACACACACACACACACACACACTCACACTCACACTCACACTCACACACACAGAGGGAAGCCTGACCAGTGAGCAGAGGGAAATTCAATCACATAGGAATGTAGAGCAGTGGTGTGGATTGTCACTCTCACTCTCTCTTTCTTCACCAGTCTCTTCCTCAGTCTTTCCTATACTATATATATATCATATATACATTACCCTGGTATAAACACACACCTCAAAAACATATCTGACAACATCTACCATCAGTGTATCCTAACTACCAATTCAGAATGTGTGTGTATGTGTACACCTCTACCTGTTGAGGAATGCGTTCCCAAACGCGTTGAGCTTTCTGAAGGGCTTCTTGGGGTCAACCACCAAAGCGTTTCCGGGAATGACGCCTTCGGTGTCGCCGTGCATCACCGCGATGAAGGAATCCGTGGTGGGTTCAGGGCCGATCCGCATTCCAGGAAAATCCTGCTCCAACAGGTAGCTGGGGGCGAGATGGGGACATAAGATGTGGTGTAAAACCGAACAAGACAAGAGATGAGATGGTTTTGATAATCTGTACACAGTGTAAGATAAAACCTAAGGAGCAATCACTTTGAAAGACGCTGCCTGAGACTTTGAACTGTAGTGTGGATGACAAGCTTTGGTATGTGTCTGACCATCAAACTATATTATAAACAAGAAGCAAACGATTTGTGAAATGTATTTTTAAAGCCTTGAGTTTGGAATTTTGGACAGCAACATCTTAGTTTGTTACACCAGAGGTCACCATGATCTGATCAAGAGCTGAAGGACACTCCACATCCACAAGAGCACAGGTTTCAGGCCCATCCACAGTGGCTTGACTTTCTGGGCCCAAAGTCTCCTTCAATTTTTAAATACAGTACAATACAAGAAATGAGGCTGTCAAAACACAGAATAAAACACTTTAAAAGTTTATCATTTCTCAATCCACCGATTACCAAAGTTAGCAAGGGGCAATTGTAAGTGTATTTGTCGTCCATGAAGCAAAGGGTCAGTAGTTCAATCCCCTGCTCCTCAAGTCTGCATTCCAAATTATCCTTGGGCAAGATACTGAACCCCATATTTGACAGTGTATGACAGAAAGGGTTTAAGGACTTTCTAAATAAATACAGTTCATTTACCATCCTTCATATTACTACTGAATCCCTGCATTCATCTGTAGGCAGCAGGACAGATGTGTGCTTCATCTGCAGCCTCTTATTTAAAAGAAGCCCTGTGTGCCTTTTCACAGTGATCATGTTGAAAGGAAATTGATACAGATGGTAAGATGTGATTGAAAAATCAGCAGAAACGTAGTCTGCCTTGAATTAGAAGATTAGGGCGTTTTACATCATCGCAGGCTGGACAGCTGCCATGCACTGGCTCCTAAATAAGCAGAAGTAGGTTTGTTGCCAAACAAAGAAAAAGTCCCTCAGAAGGAGAGTTTTGTGATCAGATGAGACAAAGGGAGAGGACATAGGAAATATTTTTTTCCTTCAATCAGCTCCTTAATCTGAGTGATGGGCTCCTGAACCGACAGGAAACTGCATATGTTCCGATGTAAACTCATGAACTGCAAAAAGTGAATATATGTATCTAATATTCTGCAGCATGATCTCAAACCTTGGACGCAAAAAGAGGAATGTGGTTCAGCTCTTCCTTTTCTGACAAGACAAATGGTCGAGGATAATACCTTGCCACAGGCGTGTTTCCTCACTGGTGATCAAGAACAGCTGACGGGGTGAAAACATGGAAGAGGACAGAATCAGATGTAGATTTTCGTTTGCTTTTAACTGAGCACATTCTTCGGGGAGACTCACATTACGTCTCTCAAAATACACATTTTTCATCGTGAAAACAGTTTGCAACCGATGCATACGTTTCACCTCATCTGTAACTATTGCCATGGCAACATGACTGAGTTACATCCCATATATATTTTTTTTAGGTTGAAAAGCTGAATCCTCTGCTGTTAATTCAAAGATTACCATACACATGTTCGAAATGAAGATTAGTGTGTTTCTGTCGACTCTGCGAACACGGGTCATAAAAATAAGAGATTTACAGCTAAAAGGATCATAAATTTTAAGCGTTGGATGTTTACGTATTGTAACTGCAACCAGATGTAAAGATGGGCTTCTCGTACAGCTTCTCCACAAACACACATTTATATATGTATACACCTTGTGGAGGAGCCAGCAGTGCCTGGTAGAGACGTCTCTCTGCACACGTGTCCGTGTAGTCCTCCTGTTTGTCTGTCTGTGGGGAGGCTACCATCTACCAGGTTGCATGTTTGATAGAGGAAACATTTGTGTGTCTGTGTGTGTGTGTGTGTGTGTGTGTGTGTGTGTGTGTGTGTGTGTGTGTGTGTGTGTGTGTATGTGCATGTTTGCAATCCACATATGTGTGAGCGCACATTCATTAATCACATTTCTTCCTGCCCATTGAAGATAAAACTGAAAGTTTCCAGGCCAAGACTTCTCCAACAGCCTTAAAAGTTCCAGTTAATGAACTTTAAAGCATCAAAGCCCCACACAAATCGACCTGCGGCTAGAGAAGACGACGAGAAAACATTTGTCAACACGGCAGCTTGACTTTTATGACATCGCTACTGCACCCAACAAATGTGTCCAGTGACCTTGAAGGAAATCTTGGGACAAAATTTGAAAAAAACAAACAATAATTTCATGGCAAGAAAAGGAGAGGCTCAAATTTCTGCCCTCTGACTAACCGCTATGAGTATCTCTTGTCTCTCCATCTATTTGATCTCTACATTTTAGACAGATATTAATTTACATTCAAAAACAGTCGGAAATTCAGTCAGTCTGATATGTCAATGCCGTCAAAGGTTAAATCTTTCGGTCTCACCCTGTTTTTATCGCATCAAATAACTAATTAAAACCAAACTTAGTGGAAAATTAACACAGAATAATGTATATGACATTTACTTTGACTTTTAAGTCCACGTTCCATCTGCCAACATGGAGGAGGAGTTCGAAATGCTTCGGCACCACCATTTGGGAGCCGTCTTGCCTCATTATTAAAAGCCTGTAGGATTAACATAGGGTTGTTCATGCCTCTGTCCTCCTCAAACTCGCATCACATTCAACTGGTCCAAAAGCATATGACGTGGATTATGCCATCGCTGCATTGGCTTCCTGTTTGTCTCTGCATAGATTTTAAGATTTTACTGAGGACTTTTAAGGCTTTGCACATCTAAGCCCTGTGTGTATATCAAGGACTTACTAACTCTCCATGAGCCAGGGTGCCACCTTCGATCAGCTGATCGTGGACTTCTGGTAGTTCCTGGAGCCTGATTGGTGACTAAGAATAGAAACTATGGGGCTTCTGCAGAACAGGTCCCAAAACTCTGGGAGGATTAACAACCTGAGATTAGCCATGCAGCATCTGTTACTGCTTTTAAATCCCTTTTATATGTTCTTCTTTAAAAAAGCTTTCACACCGGTGTGATTTTTAATGCATTTTATCTTTATTTTGAATTCATTATTGGTTTTTATTATCATTATTATTAATGGAATTTCTGCACAAACCCTATTTGGTCTATTTGGAGAGAAGTGAGCATAACGGTGACTATAAAGGCACATGAACCCAATGACAAAGCACAAACACTCCCTTGTAGTTTAGGTGAGGCTGGCAGAAGCTGGCAGATTATTCAGATTCATCCTTGAGACCTGCGCTGTTCCCTGTTCCACAGTGGGACCCTGCGATATGAAACCACTGTCGCAGCCCTGACCCAGGGTTACTCAGCAATTTCTACATTCCTCATCCTACTGCTACAATGTCAGTGGCGAGGAGTCAGGCTGCTGAGTGTGTGGGTGTTGTTATAAGGGAAAGAGTAAAAAAAAAAGAGGAGAGAGACGATCAGTGAGAATCAGAGACAGCAGCAGAGGAGGAAGAGAGCGAGCAGGGATGTCTGCACTGTTCTGTCTTATGGCAGGAAGTCACTAACAGCATCCTCTCTGTAGCTTTCAACAAATTACTGACAAGGCTCTGTAAGCGTGTGTGTGTGTGTGTGTGTGTGTGTGTGTGTGTGTGCGTGCGTGCGTGTGTGTCTGAAAACCAAGATGTCAGCAGCAGTCAAAAGAGGTCCATCACACAGCTGCTAATATCCCCCAGCTCTGACAGACTTCTGAGTATAAAAGTAGAGATAACTTAAGTTACAGTTGAAGGGGGTTTAACTAATCTGAATTTATGTCAAGTTAAACGTGTATTTGGCACCAGTATGCAGAATAACTTCAAATGGGTGCAGCAGCTACAAGAAACTACTGTATAAGTATGGCTGGGCAACCAAACAATATCAGTTACTATCACAATATAATCCTCATTATTAGCAATATAAAAAAGGTCTGATATATACTAGTATATAGTGCATTGTTCCAGCACAGGGAGGTGTATAAGTGGTCTACCTCAGATTTGTGTTGTCGTTATCCATCTATAAAGAAGAGTTTAAAACCACAGCTTTCAATTAAGAGCACAAATCTGTCTTGACACTTAATATTAAAAATTATGTACCATTTGTAATAATAGATGATAGATATCGACTGACATGAAAATGTTTATCTCCCAGACCTACGTTCAAGCTACAACAACAAACTCATAATACTGGCAACACAACTTCCTGGGTCCCTCTGTGTGTGTGTGTGTGTGTGTGTGGGTGTGTGTGTGTGTTTTTCCTCTTTTCTATTACAGTTCTATCTTCTTTAAATAAACTTTATTGAAAGACCACCTCCTCTTCCACCCTGCTGTCAAACTGCTCCACTGCTGACTCTGAGAGAGGGAACAGTCAGTCTGGGTGTGTCAGCCTCTCCCTTTCTATCAGTGGGTTTCTGTGTGTGTGTGTGTGTGTGATCCCCCCCTCTGTTTTCCACATGAACCCTGTGCTGCGTTCTCACCGTATGAAGCTCGTCTTGCCGGTGGAGTACTGTCCCACCAGCAAGACCATGGGCTTGTTGTCGAAGTCAGCATCCTCCAGGGCCGGGGAGTGGAACTCGTGGAACTTGTAGCTCTCCTCCAGCGGCAGGAGCTTGGTTTTGTAGAGCTTCTTCAGGCCCTCGCTGACCGTCTGAAACACCTCCGGCTCCTTCCTCCTGTCGTCTGTCCCAAGCCAGCTGAACATGGCTGCAGGTGTTGGTCCAGTGAAGCCACAGATGCTGGTGATAGATGTGTTGAGTCTTTAAGCGATTGGATGTTGGTCTTGATTTTGTCTTCACATATAAGACAAAGTAAAGCTCCAATATTTTCTTTTAAAAATCTGTATTTGGGGGGAAAAAAATGCACAAATCTAAAAAAAATGCAGAAATATTATAGAAGAAATAACAGTGTGAGGCCTGCTATTCTAAATGTTGGACCTGATATAACATTCAGCATCAGCTTTTGTCCATAATAAAAAAATGTATTAGAATTTAAACCTGACCCTTCAAATGCTGTCTCTCATCATCCAGTCCATCAGTCCTCTGTAGTCCAGGCCACTTTATCCTGCTGGGCCACAGCAACACCACCTTCAGCTTGTTTATCTGTCTCTCAGTAAATAAACACAGACAAATCAAATAAAACCCGAAATCCTTGCTGTCGTGCTCGACATCACGTCACCGCAGCTCGGTTCGGTCCAGGAGGATCCGGCGGAGCAATCCCCCCCCCCAACACGACGCACCGAGCTGCTGTCACAGCCCCGGTTATTGTTCCGCTGCTCCCGCAACAAAACCCCCGCAACCACTCTCTGGTTCTCCTCTCAAAGATACAATATTCACAGGGAGATGTTTTGATTTTTGTGTTTTTAGCGCTGCAGGTTATTTTCTGTCCCGGTCTGTCACGGCTCGGCTCTGAATGGGACAGCAGCTGATGTCCTGCAGCTCCATTTAAATACCGAGGCGAAGGAAACCCGAGCCCGCCGGAAGTGCCCAACGCCTGGCAGCGAGCGCGACCCGCGCCGCGGTCCCGCCCCGGTGATGGAGGGAGGAGGAGGTGATGAAGCCGAGCCGGAGGACGCCATGATGGATGAGGAGGGAGGGACGTGCGAATGACAGCCCGCCACCTAGAGGTGAAACATGAGAACCTCTCTCTTGTGGACACATTTTAATAATTTAACAAATTGAGTAAATTCTAAAAGAGCCACACTCTGTTATGAACATATATTGATTGTATCTTTTGACTGGACCCCAAACAGGTATTGAATATGTCTTCAAATCCTTTTATTATTATTATGTTTTGGTTTTCTTTCCTTCGCACGTTAACAAGTCTCAGTCCTGAACTCTGTTATTTATTGGAAACAACATTGCTTGTAAGATTTTTATTTAGCAAAGTTGGACAGTAATATGACAGAAGCATATTGTATTCATGCACATATAATGTAATTTTCTGCTTTGTTCTCCTGAATTAACAAAATAATTCTGTTTTCATGAGAAAAACATTTTTCAATGTGAGACAATTTTCTGTTTTCAATTCTGCTGTTTTTTTATTTATAGTATTAAAAAGATCATTTTCTTTTTTATCGGAAAAATATGTTTTTCTTTAATTGACAAGATTATTTTTCAAATGAACCAACGTGGCATTTGTCTCTAAATGTGTGTTGTACTGTACATAGTTTCACATTATAATAATCACAGGCTACATCACAATAATATAAATTAGATAAGGTTCTGAAATTGTTTCTTTTTTTATTTTTGTGTCTATATAGCAGTAACAAAACAATGACAGAAATAGTTCTGTCTTTGCTTTTACAGCTAAATTTACTGTGATTACCATTTGACCAGCAGATATCTCCATTTAATCAGTTGTTTCAAGCTTTTGAGGCTGGTATCAGGAATAAAAGTTAGTTCAGAACAGTGTCAGTCATGGCCGACAGCACATTTCCTTAATTTCAAAACTGTAGACTTATCCTGAGACAACACAAAAGCCATGAGACAAACTTTAAGTGAGAGCAGGAATACTAGTCAAAAAAATAACTGTCCTTCACATTAAAAACACAACAAAATAGAGAATATGGAACAAGTTCACTTTATTATTATTTCATTTAAATTGACAAAATATTTGATGAACAACATACAGAATCATGACAAAAACATCACTGATTAACTTCCCAGAGTAGAGCCATTTTAAGAAATGGTACAGATACGACTTAATGCACGGCATCATACTAACCATCACATTGTAGATAACCTGAGTTGCCTTCGACTTCCTCCTTTCTGTCAACTGATAGGTCACCACTTTACAAGAAAAGGTTTTACAGTACAAATGTTTGACACAGACAATTGCTGAGTGGATATGGTTAGAGTTCAGCTTCACTGTTTAAACATCCTTCATGTATCATTTTCACTTTGAGTGGTTAGAACTTCATTTAGGCAGAGGTGCAAAGTGCAGAAGGAAGAGTAACAGCATTAACAAAAGCCCACAATGATTAACATAACATCTGAATAACAGGTACAATAGTGGAGTATAAGTATACACTGTACTTTAACCAATACATACTTTTAAGTATCATTATAAGCCTATGACTATGGTGAATGCAGAAGTGACAGAAGCAAATAATGAAATCAGTAAGATGTCAATGTGAGAGTATAAAATATAAAAATGTATTTCTTATGTGGATGATATGTTAAGAGAAGAAACCAAAGCTAATGTAGCAAACAAATATTGACTGACTTTCCCTTTTTCCAGAGCAGAAAATATTGTCACATGCTCTGGGTCAGGCAGTTTCATATTCATATAAATCCGACATTAGAAAAAAGTGCTATATATCTTCATCAATGGACATCAACACAATAATAACAAAGACAAAACTTCATATTCCTCTGATCATCAGCATTTCCTTCAAAAAGTAACAAAATACATAACAATAATTCAGCCCAGTATACCACCAGCTTGCAAATAAGGTGATTCATCAAGAACGCTTTAAGTGCGTAACCTGAAACTAAACCAGGGACAGACTAATGCTGAACTACCCACAACTATACTCCTGCTTGTCAGTGTTAAACTGTGGTCACACACAAGAAAGATTTAAAGTAAAAGAAAACACTTCAGTTTCTAGGGTTCTTTTGCTTCAGGTATTTTGGTGTTGGAGAAACATGACACCAGCCCAGAACATGGATTAGTGCTTTGTTTGGTTGAAATCTGATGCAGTGGTGATCATATACTTTGTATAATGATGGACGACATGCCCAAACATTTTGAATGGCCCCAGTTGGCTGGCTGCAGTATATCAACCCCACCTCTTCCATGTTAATGAATAGGACAAGAACCAAACTGAAAAGTCAAAGTGCACCTCAAACGGATTGTTCTCAAATGTGTTTTCAGTCATTTCAGGTAGTTCTTATCACACTGAGGTTTTTTAAGTGCTAATTTTTATGGTAAGTTTGGTTTTAGTTTTATATTTGATGCTATAAATATGCTGAAATGTTGAGATTGGTTGAGCATGTGACCTAGATACCGACGTTCGGTCATCCGATCACTACTGTGCAGACTCTGGCTCTATTTGAGCTCATTCCTTTTTTAATTTCATTTCAGGATGGGGGGGGGGGGGGAGTGACGACAGGTCATCCATCTTTATCTAAAGTGGTGATCACGGTGAACATGGTTTACATTTACACTACACAGAATTTTGATTGGAAAAAGACTGACAAATGCAACTACAAATAATGGATGATCAATTATACAAATAAAAATACAAGTTTGCTCAAAATCGAGGTGATCACAGTGAGTTACTTCATATTAACATTGATTAGTGTGACTCATTAATCAATAAACTATAGTTCATAAACATGACATCAAGAGATATAAAAGTAACTTTACCACAACACTAAATGCTCCTAAAATATTAATATTATTATTTGTATTCATAGTAAAAGTGATAGGTGGTGGTTTTGTATTATCATATTTTCATGATTTATATTTCTATCATACTAAATTTAACTGGATACATGCAGCAGAAGATGGTTTTTTGTAACAACGTGGTAAATATAGTGATGAATGTCATCTACTGATCCATTGAGATTACCAAGTTCCATTTGGACAAAACTCCATCCGCCCCATCCCGCCCTGATTCCCCACCCCTCTCCTCCTCTCTCAGTGCCTCTGCCTCTTCTTCAGACGCTTGTCTGATAAACACATTCTCCAACTTCAGCTCCCCCTTTGCTACGTACGCCTCCTCTCCCCCCATCCTGTTCTCACTCTCTTCCTCCGCCCACATCAACCCACCCGACGCCACCTCTGGAAACACAAATTTCCTGGTTTTAGGGTCCCATTTAATACAAATATTTCCCTCCTCCTCCTCCCCTTCCTCTTCCTCCTCCTCCTCATCTTCCACTATATTGTGAGCTGTAGAAACACTCAAAAAACCATATTCATTTGGTAAGAAATCTGATTGGTCGGTGAGGGAGATGGGCACATGTACCATGTTCTGGGATGCATAAGCAGAAAGAAGGGCCACTGTCTCGCTCTGACTACCTTCCTCTGCAGCTCCATCTATCTTTCCATTTCTTCTCACTCTGGCTTTTTCTTCTTTCTTCTCGCCAGTTTCTAACTTCATCCTTGTTTGTGGATTTAAAGGAACATGGAGGAGACCGGTTTGTGGAGTTTTATTCACAAATGAACCTGGACACTCTTTGTCTTCGTAAGTTCCTCCCTGATCAGACAGTAAGGATCCCTGAATTTGGGACAGTAAAAGGGATTTCGACTGTGACCAAGCCCGCGCCTGTACTAGTGTGCTCATCTCTGTATGCGCATGTGTCTGCGAGTGTGTCGGTATGTGTGTTTGTGAAAGGTAGGACTCCACTCCAGCAGAGTGACCATCCTCAACTCTCCACTCTTTCTCATCATGACTTTCTCCTGGTGTGCATATCTGGTGTGCAGTGAGCAGATTATTCCCATCATCTCTGTCCTGCCTCTGATCTCCAGCTTCCTCTTCTCCGTCGACTTTGATTTGAGGAGCCATCCCAACAAATCCATAGTCGACCGAAAGATCATCGGGCTCCAGCGGTGCTTCGGGCCTCTGGAGGGAGTAACTTACTGGTAGATCTGCCATCTTCTTCTTGTAGCATGCTGTGTCTGATATGGCGCTGTCCGTGTCTGACTCATATTTGATGACACTGATGACAAGGAGGTTGGCACTCTCAGGAGGCAAAGGCAGTGGAGGGTGAAAAGATAATGTTTTCTGAAGGGTGAAAGAGAAGGAACATGGTGTTTACAAAAAGCTTGTAGAAATGTAGAAAAATGGCCTATCTTAGATTAAGAAATAAAAACATGCATCCATTAAGTTTTATAGTAATTCCTGGAGTTGTTTTCGTTTTGTCATTGCATGTGTGGTTCTTGCATTACCAGTGTATCTGGTTTCTTCTGTCCTTTCCCCATCAGGTAGCTATGAAGGAAGTAGCCAACCACCATTAGCACACAAATGCACAAAGATGGAACAACGATACCCCAAATCACCCTCAGCAGATGGACAGTCACAGGGTCTGGAGGGAGACAGGAAGCAGGAACGTGTCACATAAATGCATGCATGTGTGTAAATGTAGAAAATATCATATGAACAGCTTCAAAAAAATACCAGGACTCACTGTGGAAAGTGCACAATGCAATATTTTCTAACTAAAGACATATTTATCTTGATTGACATTTTGGAATTGTCCAAACTCATACACTAAAAAGGTGCTCTGAGAGAGGATACCTCCGCTAATGCTGTCCTGTAATGTCCTGTCTCTCCACACCAAAGCAGTGTTCTTCAGCCCACCATATTCTGATTCTCCTGCCACTGTTTTATAATGTACCAAAACATTTTTTTTGTACAAGAACATGGGAGATCTCGAACTTGGTGTACGCTCTGTTGCTGTATTGTTAAGCTGTGTGCAGCTATTTACCATGTGCACGCTCACACGCCTGCTCTATCGTCCATAAAGGTTTTACCATCCGCGACAGTCATAGTTTCAGCAGCAGTGGTGCGCCTACCAGTAAGTGGAAGACAATGCACTTCTTTCTCTTTCACGAGAACTTTAAACTCTATAGTCTGTGTAATCTCACTCTGAGTCTGCTGCGCATGAAACCAATGTGCACCCACACTTTCAACATAGATTTAATTAATTCTGTGGGAAACGCTGCAGAGAATGTCTCCTTTCCTTAACCAGACTACATCCTTCCTCCAAATATCGTGGGAATCTGTCCAGTAGTTTTGGTGCAAACATGACCTAACATGACCTTGGCGAGATACCAACAGTGCAGGAACAATCATCCATGCCTCTATCTCTTCAGTATGATGTTCCGTCACATTCCTTTCAACCAGTCGAACAGAGAGTATAAAATTCCCTTTGTCGCACTCAAGGAATGTGGTTGTACCTTGAGGCGTGGTGATGCAATGCCAGGCTGAGGACTGACACTGCATCGGTATGGAGAGCAATCTGGTCTTGGCAGAGAAGCAGTACTCTGTTTGATGCATCACTTGATGTTTGTACAGATGAGACTGCACTGGGAAATAAAGCTACAAATACACACACACACACACGCACACACACACACACACACACACACACACACACACAGACAACAGGTTAGTCTATAACAGGTTCAAGAACTTTTGCGACTGCTTGATTTGACCCCCTGTCTATGCCAGGAGGGTGGGGGGAAGATTTGACTCACTGTCTGGTTGCGCTGGACATTGTGGATGGAGAGTTTGTAACTCATCTGGGAGTATATTGTTGCCATAGAAATCACTGGGGTGTGGTTGTTAGGTTGATATCTCATTGGTCCTTTCAGAGTGATGATGGCCTTATTGCCCTCTATTTCCACAGAAACCAGTGGTGGACCCAGAGTAGCTGCATGGGTGGACATATATATTTAGTTTGGGTACATTTCAAATATTCAAACAAACGGTTTGAATGATGCTTTGACTCACTGTCCAACTTTGGATCAAATCTCCTCAGTGTCACGACCCATTTGGAAGATGCTCTGCTGCCCAAAGCATGGACTCTGGCGTGGTATCCTTGCTCCTGATCCAACGTCTCATTGCTCAGGTCACACCAGCTACGCACTATGTCCGTACACTGCGACACAGGCCTCCAGTTCACCTGTCTTCTTTTACTTCCCTCCACAATGTCCCCGTAGCTGGGAGAGACAGTGCATAGGTCCACACAGATAAAGAGCATGGGATAATCACTGCCAGCTTGTTCAGTGTCACCTCGAGCAAGGAACTTGAGGTTTTATAGGCTGTTTGTTTAGTCAGATTACACTTTTCTTTTTTGTCTGCTCATATGTCTTTTCATGGCTTCTTCTTGTCTGTACAGTCTCTTGAGACTTGCAGAAGAAAGCCGACACACAAACATTGTTTTCCTGCTTTATCCAGGTGAAGTCAAATATAGCGTGTGATGAAACTTACATGGCATACTGCACAGTGAAGAGTGTGTCCTCAGATGTGCCGTTTCCTGGAGACCAGTGCAGAACATTCCTGAGATTCACTGAGGAGAAGACGACGTTAACGGGGCTGGGAGGAGAGGAGGACACTGAGGAGGAACAGATGGGAGGATTGAGAAAGAGAGATAAGAGGCATAATATTAATATGAACTCATGTTTGTCAATAGAACGTTATCACAAAAACAACCTCATAAAAAAGTGATAGCTACTAGCATAAATTTACACGGAATTGGTCAAGTTACTTATTTACTTAACAATTGTGTCCATATTGATATTTTCACTATTTATAATTACTTAATATGACTAAAAGAAAAATGCATTCTAGGGCCATACAATTGGGCTCACAGGAAAACCTGAAAATAATTTGTTTGTGTACAATCTCTGTAAAAAGTTCCAGTGAAAGCTTCAGTTATGGAAAGGTTCATATCATGATGACCTACTTAATTTGTATAAACATCATAAAATGTTTATACATTATAAAGTTTTATGGCATTATTTTTACTACTGAGGATAATATTGTTCACATTATAAAACAATAAAAAACTGGACAAGAGAGAAAATAGACTATTGTGATTTCACTCATGCATAAAATCAGATTTAAATCAGATCCATAGTCTGATTTAAAACACAAACCGCTTTAATTAATAAATGATGTCATATTGTTGTTTTTTTCATTGGTAATCTTTTAACCATGAGTTTGTTAGTTTGGATGATATACATTATGCACATGAATTATCTTCAGATATTTGTAATTATATAAGATATATCATGTTTCTTTTCTTTCAGGTTGCCTCGTAACAACTGGCTACAGAGATGCCTGATGAAAATGTGCCTTTCCAGCTAACTCTGACTCGTTCACATATTTATGTCTGTTGATTCATGAGAAGTGTCCCTGTGGAATAAATAAACACCATTTAAAAAATATTCACATTTATATAAGGCCTATTACACAGCTGGCGTGGATTCAACTGAAATCAATAAACAAATCACTTACTCACAATAACTACGACAACTTGTTGAGAATTTCCTGTTGTAAGCTTTTTTTTAACACAATGTGCTTGAACAAGGGACAGTTTCCGGAATATATTCAATGTGACTTTGGTCAAAACTATAGAGCCAACAGTAAACCTTAACAAATCAAGAATTGTACATCAGCGTTTTTATTAAGTTTACTCACTTTCCTTGTAAATTGTCTCCCCACGTTAATGTACATGACTTTTTTCTTTTTATCACACAAGCTCAAGATTATTTTAGACCAGCCTAGACAAACCTACCCTGCTGTGGCACGTGTGTAATGTACCAGGACCTTAAGTTTAAGTAAATAATAAAAGAATAGGTTACCAAAGGCAACAATGGCTCTTGTGTTCATACCTGTAAAGTCCAGAGTCCCCAGGTAGAGAAGAAACAACAGTGTCCACATGATCCGTGCAAGGAGAGGTCATGTTTTCTCAGTCAACATGTTCCCCATAGTCCCATAGTCCTGGTGTTTCCTTCTTCACTCGACGACAGGGAGTCCGTTCAGACCAGTGTCTGATGGACAAGAAGTCAAACAATGACAAGAGGAAGTAAAGAAAGGTGTAGGTTAAAGTCGAAGTGGTTGGATGACCGTGAGCAGCCAAGCCTCGATAATTTAGTGTTGGACTAGACAACCACCGCAACAGGTTCCCATGAATGAGGAAGAAATGTGATCTCACCTGTTTGTGCTCAGCTGTGTGCGTTTGTGTGTGTGTGTGTGTGTGTGTGTGTGTGTGTGTGTGTGTGTGTGTGTGTGTGTGTGTGTGTGTGTGTGTGTGTTGCAGTACATAAATATCTTTGTGTAGTTAAAATTAAAACTGTTTTCTTGCGTACAAATAGATAAATGAATGAACAGCGTGCATGTTCATCACTGTACCTGATGCAACCTGTCTATCATACACTACCTACCTGTCTGTCTGTTTGTGTACCTGCCTGCCTCAGTCACTTCATACTCAGGATATCAGTATCAGTATATCAGTATTTCACAAAAATAAGCTGATTGTTGTAGAATAAGTATAGATATAAAATAACCAAACTGTTTAGGTACTTTATAGCTCCACTTCTCGAAGGTTATAAAACGATGACACGCTTACAATAAAAACATTTAATAAAATTTATAAAAGTATATATATATGTAAGACACGAGGGGACTAAATAGTAAGCAGGGAGCGACAATAAAACATGTTCTCTTATTATGGCGACACCTGGTGGTTAACATGTGCCGGTGCTTGCAACCACTGGGTACAACTTTAGATTTTAAATAGACGTGCCATTTGAAAACTGTATGACGATACATTTAATCTGTACTAAAATTATAACTATCACTAGTTTTAAATACGGGGATACACATACTCATCATTTGATGAAGCGGAACTTTGTCGTTTCTGGCTTTGTTGTCTATCCGGGTTGTTTTTGCTGTTGCGCACGTCTCGGCGCATTCATCCTAGTGCCTGTTAGCATTAGCTTGTTGAGAGGAATCCACCGGACAATTCCACCGGTCATTTGTGGAATGGTTCGCTAAAATAAAAAAGGACATTTGCTCACTTGGACGCAAACATGGCGCTTTCGATGGAGACGCAGCTCCAGAGCATCTTTGAAGATGTTGTGGTAACGTGCACGTTCATGAACGGGTTTTAAAGCGAGCTAGTTGTTAGCATCTCATTCAGCGTTAGCCCCAGTTAACGTATGATGACTTCTCCAATAAATAACTCAAATGATCAGTAACATCCAGCGCATGTTTGAACAGTGACGTTGTCCAGCTAGCTAACACTGTAACAGCGGGAACTGTGACGTGTTCATCAATCACGTTGTGCTGATTCTTCAAAACAATGGAGGCTCCAGACTCAGTGCATTAAAATGATTTCAACCTCTTATTATTCATTCATTGCACATTTTGTAACTGCAAACTGAAATCCTCCCTCCTGATGAATTAGACAACAATCTCTGCTAGCATCATTGTGTTGCAGCAGGTTCTGACCCCTGATGTGTGTGTACATGCCACAGACAGTGCAGCGTGTTATATAATGAGGTTATTAGTTTCTATAAGTAAGATGGAGAGGGCTCAGGAGATTCCTGTGTAATATTTCCTCTGTTGTCTTCTGTCTTCTCCTCTCAGAAAACTGAGATGATAGAAGAGGCCTTTGCTGGGTAAGATGACTCCTGATCTGCTCTCATCATTTGATTTTAATAGGTTTCTGACTTTTGGAAGAAAGGATGGTGTTAGTCTGTGTTACCCTGAATGAAATGTTCAATTATTGTCATGTATAGTGTGTTTTCGAGTTTCTTCATTTCTGTAAAATCGAACATTTACAGATTATAATAATAACAACTGTGTTGTGGTTAAGGATGTGTATGGACTCTCCAGAGGATGAGAGGACTAAACTGATCAGTTGTCTTGGAGCCTTCAGACAATACTGGGGAACGCTACCACAGGTCAGTGCATGTACACACACACACACACACACACACACACATTTATACATTAGACGATAAATGTTTAGCTGGATTTATTAACTCCCTCCATGTCTCTCTGCAGGAGTCTCATGAACAGTGTGTACAGTGGATAGTTCGGTTTATTCACAGCCAGCACAGTCCCAAAAGAATCTCCTTCCTCTATGACTGTCTTGCAATGGCTGTGGAGACCAGCTTGTTAACACCAAGGTACAGACACACTTACAAATGCATACAGATATGTATCTTTTTACTCTCTTGGGCTGTACATATCTTGAGACTAGTATTATCCAGCTACTCTGTTTTTATTTACTGAATTTTTTATTTAGGCCACAGTATAATTTTGTACTTTTAATGTAATCAGCACAAATCAATGATGTTAGTGGTTTATTATCATTTCAAAATTGGAAGTATTGCTGTTCATTTATTTTAATAACTGAAGTATTAACATTTGTTGAGAAATCAAATCACAAGTGTCCTGAATGGGTCTCCTGTGACCACTTGTGATCTGATCTCACTGCCCTGCTCTATCTGCACATAATCACATACATAAATGTGCTTTCACCCAGTCTGAGAACACAGATGCGTCTGATGGCGTTGTGTTTGTGTTTGGCCGGGCGACAGAGAAGAAGAAAGAGAGGAGTTAGGAGTGACTGTCTGAATGAATGTGCAGCATGAAAGATTTCACCCATTTGAAAATAAAAGTGCAAATCATTGTGATGTGATCAGTGTTGATATTTGGGCGGTGACCAAATGCATATCACCCCATGGACACTGAGAAGCTCTACAATGTGAAACAGTAGCGGGTCAGAGGATGTGAGCTGAATAGGAGTCTTCTTCATATGTGGCCCAGGACACATTTGCATTCATACAGCAAAAGGAACATGGATCTCAGACCAGCTCAGAATGTGGTCTGAGTGATTTGATGTTGATGCAGGAAGGATGTTGATACCTGGTCTGAGTGGGTTCATTGTGTGTTGGACCTCCTTTGTGTTATTCCATCTTTCCTAATCATCCAACTAATGAATCTCCTCATCTGTCTCTAGGATGGTGTGTGTTGCTCTCATTAGCTCAGAGAGTTTGGAATGGGAGAGGACTCAGTTGTGGGCGTTGACTTTCAAACTAATCCGCAAGATCATCGGAGGGGTGGACTACAAGGTCTCTGACACACACACACACACACATACACACAAGCACAGTTCAAACAAGTCAGCAGCCAAGTCAGCGATGACGTCCTTTAATACAATGTTCCTTTTGTAATCTCAGCATAATTCTTTTTACTTTGATCTGTTTATTATGATATTATTACATCATCAGTTGTTTTGTAGCTGTAGTTAATGAAATCATCTGCTGATGTCAACTGGAGGTCATACTTACTTTTACTCACTCGCCAGATACAATAGCGTTTATTGACTCTATGTGGAGAGTGTTGTTGACACAGTGATTGGGTTTCCAGCTGGAAATTCCTGTCCATGTCAAACATGTCGTGTTTTAAGCTGTAACAAATTAATCACAATTTCCCTGATGTAAACCAATGTTTCTTGAGACTCAGTGTCTTTATCCAGCATCTTGAAAAATGCTCTTCGTATGTAACTCTTTCCAAACAGACAGCTGCAAAAACCGAAGCCCTAAATCACTGAACATGTTATAATCTCAGGTGTTTGTGGATTTCAGGGTGTTCGTGACCTCCTGAAAACTTTTCTGGAAAAAATTCAGACCATTCCAACTACTGTGAGCTCAGCTATCGTCAAGCAGCTTCTGGCTGCCAGAGAGGTACCTGTCATTCCATCTGTTACTTTTGAAAATATAATTCATCGTAATATTTTTGTGTAACGACTCATTAGAAGTTTTCTGTAAACAGGCCAACTGCATCACTTCAGCGTTTTATTCTTTAAGGTTGTAGAGTATATCCTGGACAGAAACGCCTGCCTCCTGCCAGCCTACTTTTCTATAACAGAAATCAGAAAACTGTATCCAGAGGGACAGCTCTCACACTGGGTAAGTGTGTGGTTCTTGTTGGTTGTGTGCATGTGTGCAGCTACTTATGTGTGTCACTAACACTCTTATTATATTTTCTGTCCATACCTTTTCTCTCTCTCTGTGTGTGTGTCTCATTTGTAGCTTCTTGGCAGTCTGATATCAGACTTTGTGGACAGTTTCAGACCCACTGCCAGAATCAACTCCATCTGTGGTACGAGACACATGAAGCTTACAAAACGCTAACGACTTTAAAGAAACACAAATAAAGATTTCGGCTGCTTCACTTCTTTTCCTTGTGGTGTGTGAATGTGTGTGCCCGCAGGACGATGCAGCCTGTTGCCAGTAGTGAATAATAGTGGGGCCATCTGTAACTCCTGGAAATTAGACCCGACTACTCTTTGCTTCCCGCTGAAAGGCATGTTGCCTTTTGACAAGGTAACATCTGTTCATTCACACACTTCACACACATTCTCAGAACAGTTGATTGGTATGTGTTTTTATTTTATTTTGTGTATCTAGGACCTGTTTGAGCCACAGACAGGCTTGCTGCGTTATGTGCTAGAACAGCCGTACTCAAGAGAGATGGTGTGCAACATGTTAGGACTCAACAAACAGGTAAAACACCCTCTCCTCTCCTCACACTTTTGCTTTCAAAGTACCAGGCACTCCTCCTTTTATCGCCACGTGTCCTGTCCCTTTCACGCTCTTCATAGACTCGTCACTTTCTTTATTATTTTTTGCAATCCCACGCTCCTCTTCCTCTTGTTCCTCTTCATCCATCTCCTCATATCTGCTCCTTGTCCCTTATTCTTTTTTCTCTCGTTCTCATCCTGTTCATATCTTAGTTTGTCGTCCTCGTTATTCTGCAGTTTCTGTTCATCTCTACCCACGTCTGCTCTTCACGTCTTTCCTTTTTTTTTTCCTATTTACTCCCCTGAACCCCTCTCATCCCTTGTTGCCCTGGTAACACAGTTACTGTTTACAAGACTATATGTAAAGCAAACCAATGCTTGTCCCATTTGCACTGGCATTAGTTTGCCCTGTTTGGTTCATGTAGTTTCAACTCAGCTCATCTCACCGTGCGCAGCCATTGTTTGAACAGCTACTGTTTTACAGAAAGTCTGTTGCTAACACGAAACAATACTCAACACAGTAAATTTACTTTTTCTTTACATTTTAACCCTGAACAAATAAGCCAGAATCCACTCTGCATGTTTGAATCAGCTGAGTTGACACCAACTGTGCTGAATGGACAGTGAACAACCTAGCTCCTTAGTCACCACTTTCTCTCTCTGTCTCTCCTTTTTTTCTCCCCCTTCTCTGTCTCTTCCTTCTTCTGTCTTTGTTTCTCTCTCTCTCTTTTGTCCTCTGGTTGTGTGTTGTCTTTGTCTGTCTCTCTGCCATGCGCTCTCTAGACTCTGAACATTGCCCAGGTATGTCGTTGTTCCTCTTCCCGGTCACCTGACCTACCGACTAACCTGCCCATTGGATGCTGAGCTTAGCTTTAGAGGCACACAGATCATGGCCTAGAAATGGGAAAGATGATCAAACTAAAGAAAAGAAATTCTTAAATGGAGTAAAAGGAGAAATGCCAACAGAACTTGAAATGTCACAGCAGGGCTTTGACATACTGATATCCTGAGTATGAAGTGACTGAGGCAGGCAGGTACACAAACAGACAGACAGGTAGGTAGTGTATGATAGACAGGTTGCAACAGGTACAGTGATGAACATGCACGCTGTTAATGGATGGATTAATAAGGATAATAAGAATTAAGGGGAATTCTGGTATTCTGGGAAATAACTTTTGCAATTTTGACCAATTCTGATATCTGTTTTACCATTGGATCAACATATTATACTTTTTTTTGTTGTTGTTCTAACCACACAAGAACAAAAAATAGAGATGTCATACTCAGAGGACACATGACACAGCTTTTAGTGTTCTGGGATCTGGGATCAGTCACTTTGTAATCTGGGACACTTGTATCAGGCTTTAAAAAGAGCCTGAATCACCTTGCTCCATGCATTACCAGCTCAATATTACTAATATTTAAGCAATATGAAAAAATGAGGAAAGCTGAATAAGAAAATATATATTATTCATCCCTATTCGTCCCTTTCTGTGACATCACCCCCATGAAGTCATGTGATTTCAGTCACATGATGTTGAACTATAGTAAAGGTCCTGTTGACCAGATTTTGTTGGAACAGGAAGTAAACAGACTGAAGTTTAGGTGTCCCACATTACCCAATGTCCCAAATTACCAGAATCCACTCTTAATTCTATCCAGTCACATTTTGCATGATACCTAATATAATGTGTTGATTGATTCCACATGGTCCATATTTGCTCTGAATACTCGGTGCCTCTTTATTGAATTTTAGTTTCTCGTAGGCTTATATCAGAGCAGGTTTTTTAATAAACAGAAGTATTTTGAGATTGGAACCCGACCACATTTTCCAATTTGCCGATATTAGGGTCAAATTAGGGTCAGTTCAACGTTTATTAACCGCGACTACTTCTCCAAAGATGGGGATGCAGTCGTCTGCAATACCTGCAAAGTAAAAATAAACAAGGGATCTTTATCATATTGGCATCTGTGATTATGTTTGCCAAAATGAAAACCTTTATGTTACAGAATAAACAATGCAAAAAAGATGATATTTCTTTTTATTTATAGTTTTTTATAAAAAAGTTTACGGTTAAAGTGTAAAATATCAAACCTCAATAACATTTCTTTGTCATGAAGGTTTGATAATGACATCTTAATTGACATTTTATATAAACCTGCCGACATTTCATTTGTTACTCCCTAATATCGGCACCCAAAACTCCACGCTGGTCGGGCTCTATTTAAGATATAATACGTATTCGGTAATCCTATAATGATGATTCTAGCTGCCTGACGATGGTGACAGCTCTGGGCTGCTGATTATTTTTATTTAGTCTCAGTTTATGCAGATTTACAGTCTGGGCTTCCACCTGATAATCCGACAGCATTTCCCACTTTAAACCCTGCTGATAACATTTCAAGTCCTGCTGCACTGCATGTATGGATGTAGTCTGGTCCGTGCCTGTTGTTAGCGAGGTCCTCTCACGTCTGACCTCGTGCTGCTGCTTCATTTTGCAGTGACCTGGGCAAAACTCTTGGTATTGACTTGGGCTGCAATATCATGTAATCGCATCTTGAAAATCAAGAGACTTCTAGCTACATGGCAAAGAATTTGACAGACTACCATATGACAAACTTAAACAACTATAGTGCAAAAGCTAGACAACCTTAGTCAAATTCTTAATATTTTTTTATCAAAGCTGGTTGGGTTTTACAATGCAGTGAACTGTAATGAGAATCATTAATAGTCTGCACTGTGAGTCTGTGGATCTTCTGCTTTTTGACTTCCAGTCTAAACTATCCTTTAATGCTTTGTTGTTGCAGTACAGTCGATTGCAAACCTTATTACTTCAAATGTCAAATGTGCCAGTCAGTTTCGTTGTGTTCAGTGTTTTGCCCAGGTCCTCTGGTGAGTGATTCTGATCGGCTGTCTGACTCGATGAGTGAACTCTGACTTGTGTTGCATGATGTTCACTGGTTAATGATGCGCATTGATGAAAGACGACAAAGGGTTGCTTGGGCTATTTATGCTTGTTTGTTTCAGTTTGTATCTCAACGATCGTTGAACATTTGTCTCAAATATTGTGGCCATAGACTGTTTGTAAAGATGCATGACACATCCTGAAATGAAGCCAAAATATCCTGCATACGAATGCTGTCATCTTGCGTATTTAGAGCCTGGGGCTGTGCAGGAGTGACCATGGGATGGAGCTGCAATATCAAATCCTGACGATACATGCGCTTTTGGTTCATGTCCCACTCACTAACATGGAGTAGCAGACACAAACACCAAATGCAGCAAACATTATACATAGACTTGGATTTTATAGAAATAACTACTGTCTATGGTCACAATTATTTACTGAAATTGCAGACTTTAAGTTTATTATCACAACTATTATTTTAAAAATCGATGATTCTGGCTGTGATATTTCAAAGCACCGAGTCAGACATTGACTGTCTGTGGCAGACACATGACATTTTATCAGCTTCACAATCAGTCGACATGCAGCGATTACAAACGGTGGAGTATTGATGCCCATCAAGAGAAAATTAATCTATTGTGGAAAAGTCATCTTTAATTTATCATCGATGCACTGATGTGTTTTATGGTTTGTTTGGGACTAGAATAAATAAAGAACATCCTCCCAAATGGGGCTGCCAGTGGTTGGGATGTTGGTAGGTGATAGGTGAGATTATAGACCAGCCACTGGTATTGTTTTACTGTTGGTAGGAAACCGGTGTTTGGAAGTAACTAGGTAAGGTGTTTGGTTGATTTCTTTTGTTGATGTGGACCCCTCTCTATTTCTCTCCGTCTCTCTCCTGCCTTCCCTCTCTTTCTGTGTGAGCGTGTGTGAGCGTTTGTGAGCATGTGTGTGCGTGTGTGTGCGTGTGCGTGCGTGTGTGTGCGTGTGCGTGCGTGTGTGTGTGTGTGTGTGTGTTTTGGGGCAGGAGATGAGCAGTGACACCCTCACCACTCCTCTCCTTCCTTTCAATCGCACCAGCTTCCCACCTTCTCAAACCCGTTAGCCTGCATGCAGGAATGTGTTGCACTGTTTGGTTTGGTGTTTGGTGCTGTGCCATGCTGTGCCGTTCTGTGCTGTGCCGTTCAGTCCCTTGCTATTCTGTGTGTCCCAGTTATATGAAGACAGCCTTTGTTGAGTCTGACAGTGCAGAGATCCTCACTCCTGCTCTATCAATACTGGGTGAATTTAGAGTTTCTTGATTGAGGTGCATAATGCGTCAACAGATAGAACCATGTCTACCCAGTCTTCCACATAATATTCCACCTACAGCCCACGTGGAAGAATGTACTCAACCCCACATGTATTACACTCACTGTACTACATGGCCCTGAGGCTTTAATATCCCATAATTAACCTGCCTTTCCCTCACAATATACCTCCCACTGTCTCCAGCCATTCTTCAGACTTTCTCTTCACTTTTCCTCCCGTCTTTCACTGAAAGTCCCAGTATTAAATCTGGCTCTGATAAACCAAACATCAGCAGTTCTTCCGCAGATGGAAAACTACATGACAACTCCAGAAAAACAAGTTATACTTCTTTAAGACTTCAGCTGTGCACAGTTTCTCTTTCAACATATTTGCATCAACACTGTTTGTGCAATTCAATACACCCTGATTGTCTCTACGATGATTCATGTTTAAGTCAGCCAGTTTATTTTCAACTGCAGTTCTTTGTCATAACTATCCACAAACCACTGAACAGTCACTTGTGATAGGTTCTCTAGTTCTATACAAGACCTAGATAAATGAATTGCTGCGACCTTTAGTGTGCACTGGGGCTGTAGCTGTAGTAGAACTCATTCTCTGAAATAATAACTTCACAGGTACATTACAAGAACATCTGGAGGTAAAGGAAAGTGTGGATCCTTAGGTCTCAGGAGGATTTATCCAGCTGACAGAAGCAGGAGGGAGATACAGTCCTGCATGCAAGGGGTGGGGGGGTTCATGTGTCAATATCTGCTGCTTGGAACCTCTGTGAAAATAAAGTGTTGTGGGTGAAGTGTATTGATGATAACCATCCTCTCCTCCTCCCCATCTTTCTTTCTTCTCCCCTCCTTATCCCTCTGTCTTTTCATGTTTCCTTCACCCCTCTTTCTTGTCTTGGACGTCGTTCTTTTCTATTCTCTATTTAACTCCATCTCTGTCCTGCCCTTCGTTTTTTGCTTTATCCTTTAACACTCCCCTCCTCCCCCTGCCAGCATAAGCAGCGTTGCCCGGTGCTCGAGGAGCAGCTGGTGGACCTGGTTGTGTACGCCATGGAGCGTTCTGAGACTGAGGAGCACTTTGATGCCGACATCGGAGGAACCAGCCAGCTGCTGTGGCAGCACCTCTCCTCCCAGCTCATCTTCTTTGTGCTGTTTCAGTTTGCAAGCTTCCCGCACATGGTGCTGTCGTTACATCAGAAGGTGAGGGAGGAGAGAGAATTGAAAAAGTTTGCAGGCAGCTCAGTTAGTTACACAATTGTTAAAAACAAACTTATACCATAAAGTTTTCACCAGTCACATACATACAACCCATGTAAAGTCAATACTGAATCAGCTCTCCAGACCATTAAACTCTGTGATATGCTGATGAAAACTGAATCAAGCTCACGCTCGGTTGGAAATACACCACACCATAGTTCTTCTGTTACTGATGGATTTATTCAGCTTATCTCTTGTCAGTATCACAATCATCTAACCCACAGTCAAACTATTTAAATACATGACAATGCACGTAATAAGCATGCAGATAAATATGCATGACAAAACATAAAACTCATAAACAGCTGCATCTCCTATCTCCTATCTACCATAGGGAAGTAAAACATATCAAATAATGACATTAATGACGTTTATAGCAGCTCAAGAAGCAGAATGTTTAAGGCAAAATATTTTAAATTGCATATTTTGAAATGAAAAGCTTTTGTTGGGTTTTCTGTATTTCATTGACTCGCTCCTTTTCTCCTGCAGCTTGCAGGCAGAGGTCTTATTAAAGGGAGAGATCACCTGATGTGGGTCTTGCTACAATTCATATCAGGAAGTATTCAGAAGAACGCCTTGGCTGACTTCCTGCCTGTCATGAAGTTGTTTGACCTGCTTTACCCAGAAAAAGAGGTACACGTCTACCAAGAAGTTATTTTGATTCAATACGATTATTATTGTACAATTTATACAATTGTTTCAACTATTTTATAGTACTGTCAATTGCTTTTATTAGCGGTAGTATATTTGCAGTTGTGAAGTAGTAGTGTGTAGTAGTGCCAGTGATCTGTACTCTTATCAGCGTTTGTTTTCTCCCTCCTCAGTGCATCCCAGTTCCTGACATTAACAAGCCACAGTCGACTCATTCCTTTGCTATGACCTGCATTTGGATCCACCTTAACCGCAAAGCTCAGAATGACAACTCCAAACTGCAGATACCCATCCCCCACTCTCTGAAACTACACCATGAGTATGTATCTTTAAAGTACTCTGCCCTCAGTATCTTTATCACTGTGCTCTACCATGAGTGTGTGCTGCACCACAAATGTACACAATCATTATTTCAATAAAACCCAAACTAAAATTGACACTTCATATAGAACCGGCTGTATAACGTCTGTGTAATCCCTCTTTTCTGTTAGGTTTCTCCAGCAGTCTCTGCGTAACAAGACTTTGGGCATGTCCGACTATAAGATCGCCCTGCTGTGCAACGCCTACAGCACAAACTCCGAGTGCTTCACTCTACCGATGGGCGTCCTAGTAGAAACCATCTATGGAAACGGATCTATGAAGATCAACCTGCCCGGCACCAACTGTACAGCATCAGGATCTGTCACACCGCTGCCCATGAACCTGCTGGATTCACTCACAGTACACGCAAAAATGAGGTAGGAAGAATGTCTAGAAAGTACTGAAGTAGAAATATACTGTTTAGAAAGACGCTGGATTTGGGAGGGAGCTTCTCTGATTGTTTCCTAAATATATTTCACTTCTCCATCACCTCTTTGTGAGTCTAAGTGTGCCTGTCTCCAGTCTGATCCACAGCATCGCCACACGGGTGATAAAGTTGGCTCATGCCAAATCCATACTTGCTTTGGCCCCTGCACTGGTGGAGACATACAGCAGACTTCTGGTCTATATGGAGATCGAGTCATTGGGCATCAAAGGGTTCATCAGTGAGTACATTTAAATTCACTGTACACGTCGTTCTCATCAGATACAGAAATTACAGCATTTTCAATTAAACATCTGACAACTAGTTGTAACTATCAAGAGTGTTCAGAGCCTATATATATATATATATATATTGATGGGTGTTTTTAAGATTTCAGCCACCAGGTGGCGATCCAGACGCTCTGGCTTCTCTCGGGGAGCAGTCAAGTTGTCCGTCCTCATATACAGATAATGGGTTAAACTGTGTGTGTGTGTGTGTGTGTGTGTGTGTGTGTGTGTGTGTGTGTGTGTGTGTGTGTGTGTGTGTGTGTGTGTGTGTGTGTGTGTGTGTGACTTGAGAAAAGGCAGCATGTTAAAGTCTCAGCCAAGTGTCTAATCTTGCATAATAGTCCCTTGTGAAAATGAGGATGATTGCCAAGAAAGAATGGATATCCATCTTAACGCGTCCACTATAATTTCAGAATTTGTAGATCATAGCCAGCGCGTCACAACCCAGTCTGTGTTCAGTCAGTACTGCTGTGAACAGCCTGTCTCGGAACATTTCTATTCAACATTGATTTGTGTCTTCGCGGCTACAGACATGAGCTGAATAACCCGACTCTCTCTTGTCTGCTCAGGCCAGTTGTTACCCAACGTGTTTAAGTGTCACGCGTGGGGGATCCTTCACACTCTGCTGGAGATGTTCAGCTACAGGATGCACCACATCCAGCCGCACTACAGAGTCCAGCTGCTGAGTCATCTGCACAGTCTGGCTGCCGTACCCCAGACCAACCAGAATCAGCTGCATCTATGGTACTGTGCACACACTTTCTTATGTATACAACATACTTACTTAGACTGAGTGAAGAACTGTTGATCTAATGTCACCTCTGAAACCCAAGAAGGAACTTGCATGTAACAGACTGGGATGTGAATTTTATTGCAGCTAGATTCCTGTCGTCATCTTCAGTCAAACTTTAGAATATGATTTTCCTGTTTTTTTTCCAGTAAATGTGACGATGGTTGAAAAAGACAGAAGAGAATTAAGGTTGATAGTGTCTCTCCTTGTTTTATCTCCATGTTTTTATGCCTTCATCTTTAGTGTTGAGAGCACAGCTCTGCGGCTGATCACAGCGTTGGGAAGTTCAGAGGTACAGCCCCAGTTTACACGCTTCCTGAATGACCCGAAGACAGTTTTGTCAGCCGAGTCTGAGGAACTGAACCGAGCCCTGATCCTGACCCTGGCCAGGGCCACACACGTCACTGGTAGCGCTCACTCTGGACTTTCACACTGATGTTTCTTTGTGTCTGTGTTGTCTTTTCTTACATTATCTATTTGTATGTAGATTTTTTCACAGGGTCCGACTCCATCCAGGGCACTTGGTGTAAAGATATTCTCCAGACCATCATGACCTTCACGCCTCATAACTGGGCCTCACACACTCTGTCCTGCTTCCCAGCTCCACTACAGGTGCAGATATCTTCACTTTGGCGTTAATGACACAGACATACTCGAAATAATTTATTTTTCCTCAAATGAAACTCCTTAATCTTGTCTCTTCCCTTCAGGCGTTCTTCAAGCAGAACAACGTGCCTCAGGAATCTCGTTTCAACCTGAAGAAGAACGTTGAAGAGGAGTACAGGAAGTGGAAATCCATGGCCAACGAGAACGACATTATTACTCACTTCTCCATGCAGGGCTCGCCCCCGCTCTTCCTCTGTCTGCTGTGGAAGATGCTGTTGGAGACAGACCACATAAACCAGATAGGCTTCAGGTGGGCTGTCACTATTTTGTGTCCCTGTACTTTAACAAATAGCACGACACCTCTGGTTCCTGTAATAAGACCCAGCAGATACACATTTACTGAATATACATGAACATATACTCATTATCACTACAGTGTTTTATTTCTCCACAACATTGAAGACCACTTGTTGCATCTCACCACTGATGTTTAAGGCATTTTTAATTTCACACTAATTGGCTGGGGGGGTTTTGACATGACATCTGTATCTAATCGATCAGATACAGATGTTGTGCTGTGGGTTGATGGCATGACTGAAGCCTGACTTTGTGTCCCTCAGGGTGTTGGAGCGAATCGGGGCACGGGCGCTCGTGGCACACGTGCGCACGTTTGCGGATTTCCTCGTCTACGAGTTCTCGACCTCAGCCGGCGGACAGCAGCTCAACAAGTGCATCGAAATACTCAATGACATGGTCTGGAAATACAACATTGTCACACTGGACAGACTCATTCTGTGTTTGGTGAGAACACAGCGGCACACAGAGAAATGTTTTGGGTTAATTAGTACAATACAAACATATAAGGTCCCTGAATTTCCTGTGAATATGACAAGGTCTGTGTGTCGTTCTGCTCTTCTCCTTCCAGGCGATGCGTAGCCACGAGGGCAACGAGGCTCAGGTCTGCTATTTCATAATCCAGCTGCTGCTTCTGAAGCCCAACGACTTCAGAAACCGAGTCAACGATTTTGTCAAGGAGAACGCTCCAGAGCACTGGCTGCAGAGCGACTGGCACAACAAACACATGACCTACCACAAGGTATGCACGTTACAAACATCTCACTCTTGGACAAAATTAAAATGTAATGTTATTATAACTCAATTAAAAATGTATTTGTTGTTCTCCTACCAGAAATACCCAGAGAAGTTGTACTTTGAAGGTCTTGCAGACCAAGTAAACCCCCCCATGCAGCTCCAGCCTCAGTACCTGCCGATCTACTTTGGCAACGTGTGTCTGCGCTTCCTGCCCGTCTTTGACATCGTCATCCACCGCTTCCTGGAGCTTCTTCCTGTCTCCAAGTCTCTGGAAACGCTGCTGGATCATCTGGGAGGACTGTACAAGTTCCATGGTGAGTAATGGCAACAAATGAAAAGCCAAATAGTACAGTTGATTTTGTTTAAGAAAGAAGCAGTAGCATAAATACATGGATAAAACATGACAAAAGGAAGAAGGGCCCTCTCACACAGTCTTTGTGTGTTCTGTTGTGTTTGTGTGCAGACCGCCCTGTTACCTACCTGTATAACACACTCCACTATTATGAACGACACCTCAGAGACCGAACCAACCTGAAGAGGAAACTGGTGCACGCCATCATGTCTTCACTGAAGGTATGTAGAGGGAACCGGTGATGAAACGGTTCCTGGTTTCACTGTAAACCACAGTAACATTCCCAACGAGTCATATTACCATTTCAAATTTAAGTGACTAAAACTGTTAGCAGCAGTCTCCCAGACACAGCGTGCAAAGTGGGTTTGTTTTGCATCTTTGAAAACATGACAGCACCTTTTCAGCCTCCTGAGTCTGAGAGGTGGTGGTATTTTGGTCCTCTAAGAGCTGAATGTCCCTCTGTGTCCCCTTGAGGTTAGCTTTTAGCTCAATACATGATGTGAGGGCAGAGATTATCTGTTTAGCTTGCAAACAGCTTGTCAACAATGTAAACATAAGCTTTTATTAACTTGACAAACTCTACATGTTGTATGCGTTGTGTCTGGAGACTATTTGCACAATAATGCAACACAATTTTAGAGGTAGATAATAATTATTAATTGTTATCAGCAGCAGTTTTTTTTCAT
The DNA here is from genome assembly GCF_024713975.1 of Paralichthys olivaceus. Classification (NCBI taxonomy): domain Eukaryota; kingdom Metazoa; phylum Chordata; class Actinopteri; order Pleuronectiformes; family Paralichthyidae; genus Paralichthys; species Paralichthys olivaceus. Next base: position 9,247,566 of record NC_091111.1, read on the forward strand.
AATAAATGTTTTCACAGGACAACCGCACTCCAGGTTGGTGCCTGAGTGAGACCTATCTGAAGTTCGGCATGAACCCCAGAGAGGACAACGTGTGGATCCCTGATGACACCTACTACTGCAAGCTGATTGGACGCCTGGTGGATAATATCCTTGATTAATCTCGTCCTATTAGAAGATAAATCTGCTTTCTGTGACATCACCAGCTAGATTGTAGCTTGGTCACATTTGTTGGGCTGATTTAATTGAAATTATTTTATTATTTATTTTTACTTTTCTTACACACCTCACAGACAGAGTAACAGACACATCATAAACTGCGTTAATGATGCCTGTTGGCCTCGGGTTAGTTTTCTCACTGGTTCTCACTCTTCATCTGGCAAACTTGTGCATCTGCTTTAATCTAAGTTCATCCAGAGAAGAGAACTGTAATTAAAACAATGTCACTGCTAAACCTTGTTGCCTTTCACCTTCCCTTAACTCTATCTCACCCATGGCGGGAAAGTCACCCGGTCCTTTCCCTAACTGCGACTGGAGGTTCAACGAGTTCCCCAACCCTGCAGCCCACGCTCTGCACGTCACCTGCGTGGAGCTGATGGCGTTGGCCGTGCCGGGAAAAGAAGTCGGCAACGCTCTGCTCAACGTTGTGTTGAAGAGGTATGATTGGCATCTTCAAACAGGAAACATCTATGAGTGTTAGAGCGTCAGGAAATGGTAAATATTATTACCATCAGCTTGGTCATCTCTGAATTGTTCATGACAGTGTCACTTCTTCTTTTACCTTTTAGCCAACCCCTGGTTCCTAGAGAGAACATCACAGCTTGGATGAACGCCATCGGACTGGTGATCACTGCACTTCCTGTAAGAAACTCTTACAAAGATCTTCACCATCATCTGCTGTCACATTGAGTTTGTTCACTATAACCTCTGCCCCCCCCCCTCTCAGGAGCCGTACTGGATCGTTCTCCACGACCGCATCGTATCCGTGATCAGCTCACCAGCTCTGACATCGGAGACCGAGTGGGCGGGTTATCCCTTCGCCCTGCTGGACTTCACAGCCTGCCACCAGAGCTACAGCGAGATGAACTGTAGCTATGTTCTCGCGTTGGCGCACGCTGTGTGGCATCACTCATCGATCGGACAGTTGTCTCTGATTCCCAAGTAAGGAAGTCTTCCTCCATCTCAGGCTTGTTGCTTTGTTGCTCTCGTCTCTCACTCTCAATGTATCACGATTGTCGTATCATTATTTACTTGTGTGTTTGTGTCTGTGTTCAGATTCCTGTCAGAGACTCTGAAACCCGTCGTCCAGACTGAGTTCCAGTTACTGTACGTGTATCACCTGGTGGGTCCATTCCTGCAGCGTTTCCAGCAGGAGAGGACACGATGCATGTTGGAGGTGCACACAAACACACAAATATGACTGAATAAGTATAAAGCTGCTTTCAGTCAGGCAGTTTCAGTTCTGTCCTTCTAAATGGAGATATCAATTTTTCTCCTGTGCATATTTTAGATCGGCGTGGCCTTTTACGAGATGCTCCAGGCGGTCGACCAACATTGCCAACATCTAAGCTACATGGACCCAATCTGTGACTTCCTCTACCACATTAAATACATGTACACTGGAGACAGTGTGAAAGAGCAGGTACGGTTCTTACTTTGACACGTTGTCATTAAAGCTTCAGCACTGAACTGGAGCCAGGAATGAAAATAGGTGATATTAATACCAAAGATGACAAAGGGGAGGTCCTGCTCACCTGGCTTTCAATTAGATGACATCTGTGAACTCGCTGCTCCTCAGGGGACTGTTTCCATTTTTCAATTTAGTTTGAATGTGTCAGCCCCCCGTGCAACAACACTGCTCCACACCAGTGTCCAGCTCCGACACCAAGCTAATTAGAGGAGATGAAACAGTAGATTGTGCTTGAGGCTTAGGCTTTATATAGACTTTTCACGTCATTAATTAAATGGACAAAGCCTCTATTGTGCACAGAGGAGTCTTTACGCAAACTATATGTGTATTTCTTTGGGCTGTGATCCAAAACAAGTCATGTTCTTTGAATGAATGTGATTATTGTCGTTATTTTAACCTCTGTTTGTCCGTCTGTCTCTAGGTCGAGAAAATCATCATGACTCTGCGTCCGGCCATGAAGCTGCGTCTGCGCTTCATCACGCACAGCAGCATCATAGAGACTTCATCATCAGCTGCCACCGCCGTCACCTCCGCCTCTTCCGGCCCTTCTTCCTCCTCCACCCCTCAGCCCCAGCCCTCCTCGCTCTCGTCATCCTCCGCCGCTGTTGCCTCTCCCTCTTCCACGCAGCACTCACACACGCCCATGTAGGCGCGAAAGACAGTTGCGATCGAAAACATGGATGGACACATGTCGCAAATATTTTTGGCAGAATTTTTTAAAACCTTTTTTTTGTAGGAAGGATCACATTTGTATATTGTATGTTAATGAACGAGAACCATCTTATTTCCAAATGCGCAGGGTAAAACAAGCTGCTGCCCAGAAGTCACTCAAAATGAATTCAGATGTTCTGATGTATTAAATAATCCCCACGTCTTGTTTTGAAGCGTCGCAAGGAAACAGCAGCTCTTGTTATTATCATGGCAAACTTTTTTATTTCTCTGTTTGGAATAATTTTTATATTGTATGTAATCTTATTATCTCATTAAAAAAACATTTTGGTATTCTTGTCTCTGCTTTTTTAAATACACCTCTGCCCCATGTAAAGTTTAGTAGTAAGTAAAGTTTCAGAGCTTTTTCAACAAGTGCTTTACAAGAGCTCAGCTGCAGAACGGTTCAAGCAAAATAAATTTGATTAAAATTAGTAGAATAAAAGAGGGAAAAGAAATAAAAAGATAAGAAATGTGTAAAATATATAAAGTAGAATAAGATACAATGATGGTGTGACCTCATGAAATAGTTTCGTTAAAGGCACTTGTGAATGAAGAAGTTAAAACCTGGATCTGCTGGTGATGTAAGGGAGCAACAGGTTGGGGATGAAGTGGTACGCTGAGGAGCTCAGTGTGTTACATCGTGAACATTCAATTCTGAATTTAATGGGAAGCCAATGTAAAGGAAACAGGATAAGCGGTGTAGATACTGGAGGGATGTTTGTGTTACTCTGATAACTCACGCCTGCCATTTTGCTGGATGTGAACTCCACACTGCCCCTGTCACTTTAACTAACCCTCGTCTCTGCAGAAAACACCTGTTCTTTGTCATGACCTTCATGAACCAGAGTCTAAAAACTCTGCACCATTAAAAATACAGTATGGCAACACTGGAGCCTGACACCAGCGGCGGGAGTCCAACATTTGCAGTTGCCTTCAGTTACCTCCTCTCAGTTATGTGTTTTATTTCCGAAGCCTAGAGAGAGACCTTGCTGGCTTTATTAGATTTTTCCTTTGTTGGCCAGAGGAATCACTCAAAACCATCTGAACAAATACACATTATACTCAGAGAGGGGCCCGGCTTTATGCCAAGAATGCTTAAGACTTTGGCACAGAGTTGGATCTGGGATTGTTGCCATTTGACAACTGGCAATGAAAGGAAATATGAGACTTGATTCCAAATCTTCTGGGAACGTTTATCGGGGTCAGCAAATCAAATTATAATGAAGGTGGAGCCCCTGGGTCTTTCAGCAAGCTGGAGCATTGATGATGATCTGTAGTCTTGTTTCTGCCTCGTAGAGTCAGTCTTCAGTTGTAAATGTTAAACTGAAAAGACCTTAGGAGAGTCATCCATCCATTGATTATCTATACTGCTCATCCTTTGAGGGTCCTGGAGGGAAGCTGAAGCCAAACACAGCTGAGATTGGGTGAAATTCGGGATTCGAACCATAAACATCACTCAATACCAAACTATGGTTCTTTGCATATGACCTTAGCTTGAACTCTTTCCTATGTCTGATCAATGTTCGTGTGCTGTGTTCAACAATAAGTCCTCATATAGAAATACAGTTGTGCTCGCATAAGAGCAACTGTCTGGCGTACGTGCAGACAGATGATTTGAAACTAGACACATACCTTTTTTCTTTTTTTACCTTTAACTAACAAATGCCCTGAGTGTTGCATGTTGCACTTGGCAGATGTAACCTCAGAGTTCACGTCCTTACTTGATGATGATCCTCTTGTTGACCTCGATCTGTGCAGCTAGCAAACTTCTTCCTACACGCAGAAGCAAGAGCAGACAGTTTCCTGTGTCTGCTCCAGACTACAGGTGGCTTCAGTGTTCATGCTATTATTCATTAACAGTTGTCTCTCATGTTTCCTGTTTACCCGACTGTATAAAACCCTTCTCCTTTCACTGTTCAGGGTTCCACTCAGAGCATTCATGCTGAGTGTGAAACCCTCTGCAGAGCCTTATTAAAGACCCAAAGATAACTCTGTCTGAGAAACTGTTTATTTCACATCTGGAGATAAATTTCCACCACACATGTTTCCACCAAGGAGCCCTATCTCCCAGTGTTTAAAAAAGTGATATCTATATCGATATCTTCATCTTTGTGAAAATCACTTTTTGCAGACAGGAGTGAAAGATAGAATAAATAAAAAGCAGTTTTTACTCTCCTCACTTGTTCTAACCTCTGAGCATCACTGAAGGGTGTGGTCCACCTGATCAGTTTGGTTCAGCTTGGAAACTCAAATTTGGATCTAATTGTGAGGGCTGACATCTGGAATCAGAGCTCCGCCCTGGTAGGTGGGCTTAGAGAGCTCCCCGCCTTTATAAGGACAGGTGTGGGCCATTACTTCCTCTTTGTCTGAGGCCTGGTCGATGTGTGACTGCTGTGTTTGTGCAGGTAAGAGGGATCAGGGGAGAAAGGTGGGCTTTCATTCTTCTACTGGAGAGCTAACACGGTTCTTTGCATGTCTAGTTAGTGTGTCCTGATCTAGATTCAATTATTCTCTGTAGCCTCATGCTACTGAGGTAGAGGAAGATTCAGCTTTCACCTCGTGTTTGTCTCGTGTTTCAATACCACTGCTGTTTTAAAGTAGGGCCCTGTTTGAAGCAAGGTATCTTCACTATCATGGCAGCATAGGAGGGGTGTTTCCTCCTATGTATTTAGTTGAGAAGACCCGATTATTTTCTTGTTCTTGCAGATGAAGTGCTGCTGCTTTTTTTTGTACCAATGAACCAATGCTGTTGATCCAAAGCCTAATTTTCAATGCTCCTGTTTGACTGTTTGATCCTTTGTGGTTGTATTGAATCCCTTTTTATTCTTGTGAACCTGAGTCTCACTCTATTTCTTTCGTTCTTCTTGTTTTTGTTTAGGCAGCAGGACGACCTGTGTCGAGAAGTCGTGAGGTAGCATCCCCACTGGTGAGTTCTCTGCCTGTGTAATTGCCCCTGCTATTTACTTTAAAGTACGTGTTGTTTCCCCAGTCGTCTCAGTAGTTCAGTAGTTTTAGCTTTTTATAAATATTGTGAAATACAGGTTGTCTTTTACTTATCATTCTATCTGTACTTCTCAAGTTCCTGTCATCCCATTCTTTAAAATAAAGATTGAATTGTGAACTGAACACACGTCTCCTGCTCTTGATCCCTTATAATTTGTGTCCACACTCATTGAAGTCTTTTACGACCCACAGGCTGATTTTTAGATGTATCTGTCTGTGTGGTCACTGTTGGGTCATGATACTGAAGAAATGTATCACACTATTGACCATATCTTGTATATGTTTGATGCTGCTGTGCCCACCAGACATGACATGCTTTTCTTTTTTTGACATTATTGCAATGATTGTTTTCTTCAACATGTCCGTACACTTTTTTTACTTTCTACATCATTACACATCTTTAACTTTTTATACAATTTAAGTTGAAAATTAACAAAGGGACACACAATTGATGAGCCTTACAAAAAAGACAAAGCAAAGACTAATGCAGCAACCAAAAACCGTTGTCTGTTCTGGATAAGTTGACTTATCTGTTTGGGATCAAATCCAGGTCATGTGCCATTTAGGTACATGTATGTTTCTGTATGTTTTTTCCCATGCTAACCTTCCTAAGAAAAAGTCCTTATTGTGATTGTTGCCATTTCTTTTTCTATGTAAATCCACTTGACTTCTGTTTCCCCTTTCATCCACTTCATTATTGTAAGTACTTGGGTTGCATAAGGCTCTCCACATTTAAAGCCCCTAAGCCTCCTTTCTGTTTTACTAAGACTTTAAAATGAATTAATTCTTTCTTTTGTTTGTAATGCTTTGAATATAAATACATTGTGAAAGAGCTGTCATTTACATGTTTTCAACTCTGCTTAGTTTTGGACTCAATCTGTTCAAATCTTGTCTTACTGTTCTTTCAAAACATTAATTTTTCTACAGTTTTACTATATTAGTTCCCATTTAAGTTATAATTGCCTTTCAAAGATTGGTTAATTTTTATTGCATCACATTTATTAATAACCCAAGACTGAATCTGATAATTTACGTTCTGAATTCTCAGGTGTTGAGTTATTACTTTGTCCATGTGGAGTGCTGCTAGTCTGTTTCTTTTCCTATTGTATTCCTCATATCTTCATTTTGCTTAACTGCTGCTAACACTTCAATATATAACAAATAAGAGGGTGTCTCCCTGCCAGGTTCCTTTTTAAGGAATGTGACAGTGTTTGATTACTATAAATTCCCTGAAACCACAGGCTGAATTCCTTGTCTAAGCTAAAGTAATTAACAGTCTCAAACATAAAAAGCCTGTTCACTAAATCAAAAGCCTTCTGCATCTAGAGTCATTAGCACAATGTCTGTTTTGCTTTTGAACACCATTAGATTTATGATCTGCCTGTAGTCTTTCTGGGATAAACCCATACTGATCCTTGTCAATTATAACTAATCATCGCTTTTAGTCTGTCGGATAATATCACTGATATTAAATTATAATCTGTATTGAGCACAGGCCCATATGATGCACACTTTTACAGCATCCTTTTATAAATGACTAACTTTTCAAGTGCTTTACTGATGCACCCCAAAATACAGCACTGCAGCAAGGTGAAGTGCTTAACCACTAGAGGGCAGCAAACAAAAAATCCAAGCTGGTGTTACCCTTTAAACTTGAGCATGATCAGTGATAAAGTAAGTGTTTCTGCTGTTTTAGTAAGATAATGGTGTTACATCTATGGTGGTTGTGTTTTCATCCCCGTCAGTTAGTTTGATAGACAGATTATACAAAACTTGGAAGGATATGCGATGGGCCAGGAAACCATAAAACATTTTTTCCAGTAACATTTTAAATGGAATAATTCATGGATCTGGGAGCCCGGTATTTGTGTGTGTGGAATTTGGTGCAGATCCAAATAAAAATCTGGCTCTAATATAAATGTTTTGCCTTGGTCGAGGTTTTAACGCTGAGCAACTCTAGTGTTTGTCAACAGGAATACACACAAACTAAGCAGAGTTACACATGACTTGGTGGAAGGACTGTGTCTGGGCAAAGAAAGAAGCCATTACATTTTGGCAGAGATACTTTTTTTCACTAATTCATGAATCTGGATGAAGAAAATCAGGCACATTAAAGGAACTGATATCTGAGTGTGTGAAACCTTCAAACTGCTCAGAAACATGGCTGAGAGAAGTGGGCAGGAGGAGGGAAGAGTACATTTACCACACCTTGGTGCCAGGATGAGACTCATTTTAAAATGAATTTGTCACCAGAGTGAACACTGTCGTCCGCTCCCGATCAGCTGTTACCTGCAGAAACCATCTGAAGTATGAGTCCATCAGTCCCCTCCTCATTCCTCTCAGCACCGCGCCTCAATCCTGATGAGACCCTTGAGTTTCACCTGGAGAAAAATCAGGTTAAGACCAACAATCAATCTTTGCTGCTCATCCTCACTCAATTACATTAGATCTTCACCGGGTCAGCTGTAACTGAATTACATGAGCGTTATGTAAGCTGACACTTAATTACAATAGAGACCTGAGAATCTCTTGTGACTTCAGTTGTGATGACTCGTGGAAAGTGGCTTTATGTTGATAAAATAACTTGACGTGAAGCCTGACATGATTATTCCTCCATTAAAGTTTCATGTTTACTAGGTCAACTGTGACTTAATCACATCAACATGTATGCTGGGCATTAACCCATTTGTTCTGTGTGTCATCACATGATCTCTGTAGGATCTCTGTAGGGGTCTGAGATGTAGGTCAGGGGTTTGTGCTGTCGGGCCTGTGACTTACCAATTAAACTCTGGCCTCAGATGTAACGTGGCAACATGTAGGATCTGTGGGATGTCGACTCACGGCGAGTTTGATATCTCAGCATGGCCTTGCAAAGCTGTCGCCACATATGTGTATGTTCTGCTCGTGGCGCGTGGGAAGCCCCGGTTTAAAATTAGTGCAGCAGTGGGGGGGGGGGTCATGAGCTGAGGAGGATGGGCTGGTGCACAGTGAGAATGTGTCATCTAATGATTCTGGGACTAACTACCTGATCCAACTCATCCTGCTTGTTCAAAAAATAGTGAACGTTTAGAAAGAAAAGGGAAACAGATTAGTTTGAGGAAACACTTGCTCAACTGAATCTAAGTGAGTAAAGTGGATTATACTGCTTCTTACTTTACTTACAGTATTTCCTATATTCATCTGAAGTTCATTATAGTGGATAAAGTACTGTAAGAAAAATTAGATTATTCAATGTTAAACATTGGTGTGTCTACTCTATATAAATACACATGTTCAAACTATTGTGAGTAAATCTCAGTCATCAATTCACCTTGATTTTATATTGTTAAGTAACTAACACTGACTGGTTTAAAAAGAAAAAAGTCAGTTTTGGCTCCAGTACTGATTTAAAAGAATCAATACAGATTATCATGTTTCACCTAATTTTTAAAGCATCAAATCTCTAACAAAACCAAACTTACTGGACAAATAACACTTGAACATCTCTGTGAAAAGAACTACCTAAAATGACAGAAACCATTTTGGTCCATGTCCCATTCGTTAACATGGCAGATGCAGGATTAGGACCTATACTGCTGTCAGCCACCAGAGGGCAATCGCCTTTTGCTTCCTTTTTGGTGAGCTGTCATATCGTCCACCTTTAGTCTATCGGCAGTGTCAACTTGTTTCTCTTCAGAATATAACATCTTAACCTGTTGGACTTAAATAAATGCAGATTTTCATGTTCCCCAGAGGATGCTGGTGACTTGTTTCCCTGACATCCTACCCACCATGAGGTTGACATTTTAGAGATAAATCAGATGAAACATGATATTTAGAGCAGATTGTCAAGGTCTCTAGAGGGTAAATTATCTGAGCCTCTGACATTTCAGCTACAGCACCATGGTCAGATCATTTCAGTCCAACCTGTCTTAGTCAGTTGATTACAACTTCGTGCTAATTAGCACTGTATGATGATGGACGAAGGTGAGGCCCCCAATGACTGCAAGGTGCTGATTCCCTTTTTATTTAATTTGAATGTATTGTATTTTAATGTTGAAAGTATTGTGTGGCCGAATTGCACCAAATTCAACACTGCACTCCCCCAGACCCATAACAATACTCATACTGTTAAGATGAGTGGTTTCTGAGACATGCGCTCCATAGACAGATGTTTCTGGCATTAGTAGGTAGATGCCAAAGTGAGGAGTGAAAATGTCCCCTGCACATAGAGATTGTATCTCTGTCTTCCATTGGTTGAGGTGTCCCTGACCCACTGGTCTTTAGTCTCAAAGGGAGCCTACACATGAAAAAACACACGCATGTTTGACATAATGCATTCCCTATCCCTTACCTTAACCATCCAAACTTAATGCCTAACCCTAAACTTTACCCTTAACCTAATTCTAACCTGAAAACCCCCTCAAACAGCCCACTGAAAAAAGTGAGGGCCGGTAAAATGTCCTCCCTCTCTAGGGTCTTTGCTTAAAATGGTCCTCACAAAGGAACACACGTTTTTAACCTCACAAACAGTATGCATGCTCAAGTCTCCTCTCCATTCTTCCTCCTTCACATTCAATTATTTCTAAATGAGAAGCTCGGAGTGAAACACACAAACACAGAACGTGCCATTTCCTCATCCAGGGTTGCCATGGTGAACGTTTGTGCGTGCAAGAGAGTGTGTGAGTGAGAGTGTGTGTGAGTGAGATGGAAGGTGTTTCCTCTGTGCCGGATGCTGATTGTTGTCCTTCCTGGCAGTCAAGAGTTGCAATCAGGTTGAGATGAGCTTCATTTTCAAATAAGCTTTGGCTCCCGCTTCCAATACGAAGAAGTGTGTGTGTGTGTGTGTGTGGGGTGTTACAGTGGTGCTAAAGAGGAAGCATTTACTGACATAATTATCATTCAGCGTACACTAATTAGGATTCCCCTATGGAAAAACACAGCGCTGGCATGTCAGCTGCAGAACATGGTGCTGAACTGAGAAGCTAAATGTTGTGCACTGAACAGATTCTGTAAATATGGATGGTTTATATTGAACACATGCCAACAGTTAATGAGAATATTGTGCATTGACTAGAGTAAGCTGCATAACGGTCTTTCTTTGTGCTACTTCTACTGCTGTCCCAGATAATCAAATCTAGGCAGAATTAACTTTTTGGGCACAAAGAACCGTTAAAGCTGTGTCATGTCTCATTCCTTTTCCTGTTGTGGTTAGAAAACATCTTAAGGATTACAGAAGGGAATCATTTTGATCTAATGTGTAAAACAAATATCAGAAAAAGTCACCAAAGTGAGAATTGTTGAAGAAAAATCCCTGATTACTCAAATTCTCCCCGTCTGCACGTGCTCATGGAAGCTTGTGGAAATGCAGCTGTATCCTAGTTGAAGCGGCTGATTATCAGCAGCGTGGCGTCTCCAGGTGATTACAGCTGTAATCCCCAAACTTTACTGTCACGCAGAAGAACCTTTGTGCAGTTATCAGTGCAGTGGTGCTGCTAAAATTCAAATTAAATATTCCCAGTGACGAGATTTGAGAACAAAGGGAGGCTTTGTTTTGAACGGACACTTTCTTCAACACACTGCTCAGCACAGGATGAAAGAGAATTAGTCAGGGCTCCATCGTGTCGGAGCTGCTGACCAATTTCTGTGACTGTAAACCATTTTAAATTCACTTTGAAGGTTTCTGCAGCGTGTGTGTGTGTGTGTGTGTGTGTGTGTACAGATGGTAATCTGGATTTTGACGATAAAGGGAGTGGACATAATCTTCATCACTGAGGAGTTGCAAACAACCCTGTCCTCACTCATCCTCTGTTGCTGTAGGTTTATAGGCTGAAAGCTGCCAAAGGACAAATTAAGGGGGGGGAAAAGGATCGATAGAAATTAGCAGCGTTGCTCTGGAGACGTGATTATAAAAGAGGATAAACATGACGTGACAAAACCTCTACCTGGTGTTTCTTTAAAGTGTCACCTTCTTTGCTGCCGAGACTCTCTCTAATTCACTGTGTTTGTGAAGCAGCCTGGACTCTGGTAAACACGTCTTTGTGGGTGCACCCTCTCTTCCACAGTGTCAACATTTAGACAGCAGCTTACATTTGTTGTTACTTAATGTTTGTGTGGTTGTGTGGGTGGAAATGTTTGGGTACATTTACTAGTGTGTGTCTTGCTAGTAAACAAATTCTTTGAGCAGCTTTTATCAATCTGTAAAATCTAGTCTCACTGACTTTTTCTGAATTGCAGGGAAGAGATATTCTGTTACATTATCTCAGTTAAATCGGACACAGAACAAGTGGAGAAAAAACATTAACAACATAACTGCAAACTAATAAACACTTTCACTATCCACCTAAGTAAGATTGCACCTTGAAATATTTGCACTACCACTAATTAGTATTACTTACATTCTCATTCATTCTACTCAGTAATTTATAATTTATATTTTCCGTGTCTATTTTATTATATTTTATCTTAGTACTTTAGTTTTGTTTCATTTTATATATTTTATTTTATTTTTTAGATTCTATTTTTTGCTTGTGTGGTTTTAACATTTTTGTGACCCAAGAATTTCATTGCCAGCAACTACTGTATGTAACTGTTGTGCACATGACATTTGAAGTCTTGAAGCCATTAGAAACATTTGGATTAAACAATTATTAGAGGAATTTCTTGGCATCCTCACAAATTTCCCTAAAAATCATTCAGTGATTAATGAATAATCAGAAATTTGACATAAAGGGATTTATGAACATTTGCAATTTGCTTTAACTCCAAGTAAAAATATGCATCTAGTGAAGTTAAATGTGGTTTCATAAGAGGACTGTTGTTGGAGGTATGAGCTCACTCATGCACCCACACACACACACACACACACGCACTCACACACACACACACACTCACACACACAGACAGGCCTGGTCAATTACACGACAAACTCTGAGGACGTTCAAGGAGCAATTTGCTGGTGACATTTCCCTGCTGAGTAAATTGCAGTGGTTATTACACACAGACTCGATGTCAATGTGTGTTTGAGGCAGGTGGGACAAAGACGAGCCGTCACATACACAGTCCAAAGTGCATCATCAATACATCTTTATCTTCCTCTTTGTGTGTCATCGTGTCCCCACGTCTAAAAAATACACACAACAAAACGCTGCTGTTGTCTGCACCCATTCCCTTTGAATAATTCATAATAAAAACACTTCTACTTTACATTACTGACAATCATTTTACGAAGCTTGCAGCAGCTTTTTAATGAGATTTCTACCTTCAGGGCAACAGCATTAAAAATAACCTTTTACAACCTGCTTCAAATAATAACATACATCATCGTGAGTGTTCTGGCAGTGTTGCATAATCGTAATAAGATGAGCTAGCTGCAGGGACTGTCTCCAAACCTGGTTATGGTGGAGTGATTGAAATACTTAGACGTTGGTGCAACATGTTTTTAAATACAAGAGGTTTGTTTGATATCTTTATTAACAAGCTCTCTAGTCAGGTGCCCTCTAAACCAGTGTCTGTAAAGAGGCCCGCAACCGATGAGTTATTTTTTAATCTGAGCGGCCGTCCTCAGACAGTCAATCTGCAGAGGCTGTGAGGCTGATCGCTGCCAGAGATCCTCCAGCAGGGTCCAATAACTTTTGCTGTTCTGGAAATTTCAGGCAGTAAATTAAGCATCTTCTTTCAAATATCTGACTTTTTTTTTTTAATCGTGTATTCTTAACTACAGTATTTGTATTGTTGAAACTATTTTAGCTCGTTACATTTACTGTTTTGGATTTTATTACTTGTGTCAACTGTTTTATTGTTAAGCACTTGGCAACTTTGTTTTGAAAAGTGCTATTTAAATAAAGTTGTTTTATTTTCTGACAGGTCATGAAGTAATGTAGGCACCTACCTCTCCATTAGCCTGAACACACCACCAGGGAAATATCTGTTGCTATAAAAAAAAACTATAATTTTGACAAATTAAAGGCAGTTACTGTAAATGTTCTCTTTAATGGATGATCTCAAACATGACTCAAGTGTGTGCAAGGTGATATGAATGTTTTGCTGCCGTGATCTGGAGCCGAAGGCTGCCCTGAGGACTGAGAAGCAATTAAGTGATGTTAAGTGTTCTCAGTTGGTAGTTAATGGACTAAAACAATGGCTCCATTATGGCCCTTTAATCTGTTTGTGTGGCTCAGGGAGGGAAAAAAAACACAGTCTGGTTTGGCTCAGTATCTCACATATGCTCAAATTATCCAGTCTTTATGAGTAAACGCAAATAAAAGCCGTAATGGTGCCCTGTGCTTATTGTCTTAGTTGGAAAAGGTTTAACTCGGTGTGGTTGGTGGAGCCGATGCAGTGTTTCAGGTGACTCTGTCCTGGTTCTGCTTTCAGAGAGCACTTCCACAAAGGTCAGGTTGACTCAGATTATTTATTAACAGCAGCTGCATGAGCACATTAAAGTTTCTGCTGCTTTCAGGAGCAGAAGAAAAGCAGCACTGCTTCTATTCGAAGGTACAGTCGGCGGTGCCGGAGAAAATGTTTCCCGCAAGAAACCACCAGACATTATTATAATGAATACAGACAATGAATATTGGTTTTGTTGCTAATCACATTAGCACCGTAGATGAGTGCGATGAGTTCACAGGCAGGTTAGTGTTAATAAAATAAATGGATGAGCTTGTTGTACCCAGCTCCAACACATAAGCTCCTTTTCCACTGGTCACTAACACCTGGAATTGGTCTACAATGGGAATGGATACAAATCATTCCCGAGACAAATGACTCTGCAGTCGCCTCAGGGTTGTTTTCAGCAGTGATTGAATTATATCTTTTTCTGGGTGACGTTATGCTGTGTTTTGAACTTCTGGGTATTGTTGTGTAATCAGACGTGAACATTTGTTTACTTCTTGTATTTTACATCTTGGGTGACAGTATTATTTTTCTTCATATTGTGCAACACTGTTGTTTTCAGTACATTCATGAATGTGACTCACCAGGGGACAAAAAAAAGAAAGGCAAAATCTTCTACTGGCAATGACATAGGCATCAATTGCCATTTTTTATTACTTTAAAAAAACTTAGGATTTTGGTGTAAACTAATCTCCCAGGTATAGGGAGCCAGAGTCTGCACAGTAGTGATGGAGCCGCAGATTCAAAGTCCTGCCCATAAACACGCTCGACTAAGGGCGAGTCAGTCTCAGCTGTAAATCACTTCACTTTAATCTAATAACTAATTCAAACCAAACTTATCGGGAAAATGTCAACATACACCGAGTGATAAGAACTACACAAGATTATGTTTTCAACATGTGACTTTTTAGTTTGGCCCATGTCCCATATTCTAACATGGAAGAGGCAGGGTTTATGAGCTATACTGCAGCAAGCCACCAGGGGGCGATCAAGGTGATTTGGCTTCACTTTTGGGAGCTGTCATGTCTTTCATCTTTATATGTACAGTCTGTTTTTTACTCCATTTTTTTCATTGCGATCGTGCTTTAAGTTTTAAATCTTTAGATTTCATGTAAATTGGTTACTGGTATTAAATGGTGTCTCTGAGAGGCTGTGATATAAAATGTTGAGCAACTGTATCTGTGCAACTATTTCAATTGTGCACATATCCAGAATCCAAACACCCTTTATCCACAGAAAGCAAATTAGCCACTGACGTCACCACTAGATGTCACTCAATTCTACACACTGAACCTTTAAAATGAGCGTCACGGACACCAGGTGTTAAAAAACAGCCTCGCACAGACTCTCCTCACACAGATAATCGGATTGTGTGAAAACATCCTCCTCCTGTGTCAGTGAGAGCAGCCTCACATCTTATGAAATAGTTGAACACAGAGAACAGACTCACTCCTGACCCCTGTCACCCTGCTCACACCTTCATGTGCAGTGCAGCTCTCTCAGCCCACTCACACAACCTGCTCCACAGAACCAGCCTTCTCCTCATTCATTCAAACCAAAGCTGCCTGTCGATTCCCACAGTTACGCTTTGACTCGGTGCTTAGTATTTTAATGCTTAACTGATTGAGTGTGTGTGTGTGTGTGTGTGTGTGTGTGTGTGTGTGTGTGTGTGTGTGATGGAGGATGAGCACTAGAAAACAGCACCAGCTGCTGTGTGTTGAAACTAAATGAGGCGACTCTGGTTTAGGAGGTAGAACGGGTCGTCCAACACCTACCAGAAGGTCGGTGGTTTGATCCCAGTGTCTTTGGCAAGTGAAGAAAGAGAAAGTGCTGCACTTAGATGGTATGATGCACTGCCTGAACGGGTGAATGGTAAAGTGCTGTATAACTAAAGACCGTTTACAAAACCTGAATGTACACTGTGATGCTGATTGAAGATAATTAACATCCAAAAAACACTTATCCTCCGAGCTGGGTGATAAAATGTTTACCTGCATCTGAAGGGAGCATTTGTAGCAAAACAAAATAATCTCAGGCCAGGTCGTCTGTGCTGTGATGAGAAAACCACACCGTGTAAATCAGCCAGAGTTGCAGAGCTCACGTGGACGTGCACAGAAATGAATGTTTTCTAACCGGAGCAGCCCCATGCTCACTGTCCACATACAGTCATTTCTTTGCTTTGTTCCCAAAACATCTCTCGAAGCACGAACCACAAACCATGAATCAGCATTACGCCCACTGACAGCAGGTGTTTATCACGGCGAACAAGCAGAACATGGCATGCGAGGTCGTTTTAAAGAGTGTTATTACAGTTTGAGCTGACAGTAGTTTTTCACAGGCTGTGGGAAAACGGCTCGGCTGTAAATCGACTGTAAAACCGTGCTAACTGGCCTTTTATTAAGTGAATCACTCACCACAATGAAAAAATGATTTATTACATGTAAACATCCTGCATTTAAAATGTAAGTCTGGTAAAAATACATATGAAATGTGGTAGAACTGACCTTTATTCAATGTATCAAGGGTGCTCATTATGCAGCAGAATGAGTCATGGTGAGGTAAATGCATATGGATCATGACCGGCATGTGTGAGGAGTATTTTAATATTGTAGCTGGTTGAGGAAGGATCAGTTAAACTTATGATTATTATTGTCAACTACCTAACTCTGTCTATACTGTGCAAACCAATACAATGTATACTGACATTATAGATATATTTTTATTAAGTAGTATTATTCTACAAGTATGTCTGTTTCCATTCTTTCTGCTAATTTAAGATAATAACTAACTTGTAACTGTAACTGTAACCAGAGATGTATAAATGAATTATAAAGTATAAAATATATACCTCTGAAGTTGAGGAGTGGCATAGAATGGTCAAGTTCAAATAAATCAAAATAATATAATCGGTAGCTTGTTCATATTCCAGTCGTGGTTGAGTCATCAGGCTGTGGAGGCTCCTCGTCACAAAAAGCTGCTCCTCCTCCCTCCCTCCCTCCCTCCACCTGCCCTTCGCTTTCTTAAAATGATCGTTGTGATAATTGGCCGCTTGCAGCCCACTCCCTCCCTTCTATTATTTATACTGTGTGTGTTACTGTGTGGATTTAGCTCTTGCTGTGTGCTTGGGGGGGACTTACAGTATAGTCAACTAATGCAAACACTTTTTTTCAAATACACTCTCTTTCTGCACTCTTCAGACTTAAAGGTCCAGTGTGTAAGATTTAGGTGAAAGGGAACTATTGGCAGAAATTTATTGTAGAATAATCCTCATGATGTTTTTACTAGTTCATTTCATCTAAATTGTATGAATTGTAGTTTTCTTTACCACAGAAAAGTCCCTTTATATTCAAATGCTTTATATTTACATAGATGGGCTCCTCTCTACGGAGGTCGCCATGTTTTTTACATTAGTCCAGACTGGACAAACTAAACACCTTTTGAGTTTTTATGACAATTAAAGGCTACCACAGAGTAAATATAAAGTATTTAAATATCCTTCTAGGGTGAAGGAAACAAGTTTAACAATTGAGATGAAACCCACCAGTGAAAACATCACTAGGATTATTTTATTAGGTTAGTATTATTATCAGCTTAGTGTTGATAACAGAATACATGTATCTCTATTTCAAGATGTCTTTTAAAAAAAACTCAAGATAAAATAATCCTTCATTAGTCCTCCGTGGGGAAGTAGAAGTCAAAATAAACATGTCTTCATCATAGAATGATTCTTGTTATCTGTTATGGGTATTGTCAATGGAATTATGTCCTCACAACATGAGTAATACCTGGACCACACACACACACACACACACACACACACACTCTCACACAAACGCATGTGTTAAAGGCAGATGGAGCCATGCACTGGGACTAAAATAGAAAAAGATGGCATTTTGTATATGAGAGCAAAAGCAGAGAACAACCCTGTGGGCTAACACCAGAAACACACTGTTGTATATGGACAATGGCCAAGTTTTGTTTTTGTCATTCTTTTATGTTTGAACTCCCACAGTTTTTAAAATAGTCCCATCAGTTGGTCTGAATTTTGACATCTACTGGGTTTGCATTCATGTCTGTCTATTTTCTGTCAGATGAAAGTGTGTGTTTGATATTGAGTGGTTGTGTTGTGTTATGTTATCAGTTGACATGAGTGTGTGCCCACTTACTGAAGAATACAAAAATAAAGACGTACAAACCTGGTAAACTAAAAAAGAAGAAACCAGTTCTTACAATGCCTGAACAACTGTGTGCAAAAATAAAGCGTGTCCTTTTATAGGTCACGTTGCCAAACCTCCCACAATGCAATTCATTAGTGTCTCACTGCCTGGTAAAGTGAGAGAACCCTGATGATATCACAAAGGTTGGACATGATACTGTACCACCGCTTTACCAGGCAGTGATCTGACCTTCATGAATGGCCTGATTAACCTGCTCGAGGGCCCCGGGGCAAACATTTGTTGTTGGTCCCCTACTGACCCCCACTACACATGGCCCTTTAATTATGTCTCCAGGCAACTGAAAAGCTGACTATATTTTTAATATTTTTTGTCATTTCAGCAAAATGTCAAAAAGTCGATGGTACCAGTTTCTCATATACACGTTTGTTATTTTTAGCAGTTTTATATGATATTTTAGGTTTTTAACAACAAGCCATTACAATTACTTTTTGATGTTTTCGGAACAGTCACTTATTTAAGAAGATAAATCTCAGATATATATAGAGAGAAGCTCCTGTAATGGAATAATATTGCCCTGCATGAGATGAAAATCTTAAACTAGACATTTTGCCAGTCGTCACCACACGGCTGGAAGATCATGAAGGTCTTATTATAACTGCTTTTAAACAAACAACTGATATATTCTACTTTCATTTAAATGTGCAGATTCTAAATCCACTGTTTTATCTCTGATGGACGTGGTCCAATCAGGGGCCTCATAAATACTCGGCACATGTCACAATAATGATTCCCACTCCAAAAGACTTCGCCTGTGGTGATGAGTCATAATGTGAAACATAAAAACAACAACCTAAATAAAGCGATTTAAGGAATTGTCATGAAATCATGGATTACATGATGAAAATGCAACATCCAGATTGATTCAGGAATTATTCTGCGAGTTGGTTTAATGTCTTCTGTCTCCGTTAAGCTGCTTTCAGACAAGCATGGAACTCTCTGTGTGAGATAACCTCCAGAAAACGTTCCGACCCAATTGTCAATTGAGTTCATGTCTGAAAACGGCTTTAGTGTCCTGTTGAGATTCCTGTCAGAATTTGAGTTTCCAAGTCGAGCCGAGTGTTTGTCATGAACCTGTCCCAGGTCGGCCTGTGACTGAATCACAGCATCAGATATGCAGTGTGTGATTCAATAGATTCTCACATTAGGAGGAAAGCTGTGAAATAAAAGAGCTTACACGTTGGTAACTCCCCAGTGACCCCATTTCACAGAGCTCACTTCACAGAGCTCACAGTGACGCTTTTCCTTTTCATTAAAGAATAATCTTGATATAAGAAACCAAGAGCAAAATCAGATATAAAAACTGTGCCCTCCACCTTTGTTTGTTTACTTATCAGTGTGACAGATTTGAGGCTGCTGTCTTCACTTCCTCTCTTTCCCTCCTGAATGTCAAACAGAAGGACGATGCAGGTCGTTTGACAATGATGTCTGTCCTACTGTTTGAATTTCTGGATGATCCAAACTTTAGCGTATGTAAAGATGAAATACACGTCTCCACTTCCTTCCAATGTAGAAAATGAAAACACATACTCAGGATACGAGGGCCGCCATCTTGTATTTTTTGTCCTAATATGGAGTCTGGCCAGTAGTGAAGCCACGATATCAAAGTCCCGTCGAAAGATGCTTTCAACCAATCATGAAACATTTCAACCTGTTTTTATCACATCAAATACAATAATTTAAACCCACTCTCCGTTAATAAACTACTGCACATCGTTGCTAAGTGGCGCAGGTATGAAAAACATTCATACATTTGAGGACGATCATTTATTTTATCTGCCTCATTAATTTAATGTACTGCTGTACCCTAACATGAGATGTGACATTTAGGAAGCGAGTGCTTCCTGGAAAATGTCTATTTGTGTTTTAGCTTTTGCATCTATCGAAAAAAGAAGACATGGCCACTGTCCAGCACCATGAGTCACACAGTCTACAATACTGTGGTAGGAGGTGTGTGGAGGAAACACAGTCCAAGCCTTGATTTGTGCGTCAATGTAAACATACTGTGAATATGATATCACACACACACACACACACGCACTCTATAACCACTGTGGATGTCCATATCTGGCTGAAATCAGCAGGCAGAGACTAGGATATTGGTTTTGAATCTCATATCCTGTTTTATTGTTCAAATATGGCAGAACATGATATACCACATGGTACAAACAACACGCCCACATACTCAGACATACGCACGGACGAAAAGGGAAGACAAACAGAGAAGACAAATTTGTAGAGGCGTTCACACACTCGGCTCCGAGTTGTCATGACTGATAGTGACAAGATTTTCTCTGGGGAACCACTGATCAAACAACCCACAGCCACGCACGCACACATACGCTCAGAGACAGATGA
Source organism: Paralichthys olivaceus (assembly GCF_024713975.1). Taxonomy (NCBI): domain Eukaryota; kingdom Metazoa; phylum Chordata; class Actinopteri; order Pleuronectiformes; family Paralichthyidae; genus Paralichthys; species Paralichthys olivaceus. The sequence goes on from NC_091111.1 coordinate 9,267,933, forward strand.
ACAGAATAATCACACAGACCAACAGGACAAGTTGTGTATTAAAGGGGATTTTAAGGAGATTAAGGATCTGGTGACAATAATAAGATCAAACGAGAACGATCAAAGTCCACCTTAAGACAGAATTCACTTCTGTTATCGATGTTTCAGCGGTGACAGGATTGAAGCGGATTTCAAGGATGTGAGAACATTTTCCAGCTCACACCTGTTTGCTCTGGAGGGAACTAAACCTCACATGGCTGAAACATTGAGCTGGAGTCTCTCTGTGTTTCTCTGTGTCTGCACACACACACAAATTGATTTAACCGATAACATGAATTCTGTCTTTCGGCTGATTTTTTTTCATTTTTTACATTTAACTCAAGCATCTGACTCTTTAGCCGCAGGTTAACATTTATCATCACCCAGTCATTCCTGTTGGCAAAGATGTTACCTACATGTTATCACCTTAAGCACTTACAGTCAAACAAAAATTCACATTGATTAGTTTCAGTGACTAAAGGCCACTTTGAACAGAGGTGGTTTGACTTAACAGCATCTCTGTATTCGCCTGCTCTCTGGAAACAAGACAATGGATAAAGAAAACAGAAAATCAGTGAAAATGTTGTGCTTTTTTTTCTTTTAAACCTTCAAAGGCAAACTGGGCACATTTTTCGAATCAGCAGAACATAAAACATCTTTTCATTTACTCACTTGAGAATCATTCTTCTAACAGCAAAGAAAATAAATAAAACATTGAAAAAGGATAAAACAACATATTTAACGTCATAGTAAACCAACTTCTATCGCCGTTATCGTGGCTGCATCATCACCATCTTGCTGTCAGTGGAAAACCATCACCTTTAAGAGTTGCTTAATGGATTTCATGAGCTGTGGGGTCGACTGCATAACACCAAAGGCAAATATATGAGTTTATATGAACAGATGGAAGACACTGGAATTAAGAGCCAGAGGGTTTTCAGCTGACAGCAGCGTTTGTCGGAGTTAACCACCGCCAAAGACTGTTTGGCTGTAATCGAGGCTCCACAGATCAGAGCAAATACACAGAGACTCAAACAGCCCGGCGTCCGTTTGTGGTGCAGACGTTATCACAAACAATTTATAGATAGGTTTAAACTGAAAATAAATCTGTACGCTCTTTTTCAGATTCATTCGACAGAAGAAAAAATAATTAACATTTAAAAATGATCATGAGAAAAGAAGTGGTGCTATGAAATGAATGCCTGTGTCTAATATGAGTAATGACAGCCTGTCACATAGAGGTCATTAATGTAATGAGCACAAATGCATTCTTGGCAGCTTGTAGTGTGTCTTCATGTAGTGGCATAGTATTTTTGAGCATTTCCAATTTAGTGTCTTCGACTGGACGTTTTTGTAAAGGTAGCATCATTAGTGGAGATTATTGTGATTGAGAAATGCCAGATTAATTCTGTAGGTGCAGACTGTTAATGGACCAGTCCAGATTGGGGTTTTAACGAGCTGTATCACTTCAGTTTCTGTTTAGAAAAATGAATGCAACTTTCCAGCAGAATTTATCTCAACTTAATGATTGTCTTGGTGTTCCCTCGGCAGGACAGCAGTCGTGTATAATACTTAGAGCTGAGCTGGGGCCAATTTCCATAAACAACTTAGAGTGAAGACAGAACTGCACTTTGGTTTGCAGATACACTTCTCGAGTGAAACGTAAAATAAGATGCTGGAAGTTTAAAGAAGATCCGTTCCTGAAGTAGATACAGAGAAAGTGCTTTGAACCGAGGCTCGCTGCAGAATACAACAAAAATAACTTGCACTGTCCAACATACATTAAAGTCTTAACGTTGGAACAATCCAACCAGTCACAACACCGTCTATCACGGATTTTCTAAAAGGAATTATGCTCAAAGAAAAGTAAAAACATTGTCTTCAACTGAAGCTATCCAGTGAAGGAGAAAGGAGGGTTGTAGTCAGAGAGGAATAATGGATACTGAGTGTTTTTTGTGCAGGTGCGATTCATCTTCTTCTAGAAGGGCAGTTTGTGAGCAAGAGGTCACCGTGAACCCTGCGTGTGCATGTGTCTCTGTAGAGGAGTGCTTCACATTTGTGTTGACGTGCAAACGCAGACCCACAGATGAGTGATCGAGAGGCAGCATCCTCGACGTTATGGTGTGATCAGACCAAACGTGGAGGAAAATTTTAGCCTGGTGTGGGATCACGGCCACTGGACTGTTTTTGGAGTAACTGGGTAACTAACAAACTAGAGAGTGATAATAAGTTTATCAGACTCAAACATATTGAACCAGCATGGACTTATATTCTTGTCTATTTGTATCACATGGTGCAAATCTGTGGCGACTTGCGTCCTTTCATTGATTTTGTTTGTAAGCACATTGCAAAATTTGCCCCGTGTTTGGTCTTTACACATAAATAGAAAGGACACCAGAGATAGTGAGTTCATTACCAGGCTTAGCTAGTTGACCTCTTGAGACGGTCACCTAGTAGCACTGATCTTAAGCTACATTATCTATTTACCTAGCATTGTGTCAAGCTAGATCAGGTGGGCAGGAGCTAGCATGGCTGGCCAGCCATCGTGGTTGTCTAGCTGGTTTGGTTAATCAGCAAACTGGGCTGACTGGTTGGCTGGTTCCGCCCGGGCTTACTGACACTTCTCCTCCTTAGCCAGGCCCAGCTAATGTTTCATGGGCGGCTGGTGTTTCAGTCTGTGTACCTCGGCCCGATGACGTCACTTCCTTTTGTCTGCAGTGGAGTTGGATGTAGTGTCCGTCTTTGTAGCAGTTTCCTCAGTGTTTCCAGGGACCTGTGTGGCATTAGGCCCGCCCCCATTTTGAAGTGTTTCCTGTTTGTATTGTTGCAAGGCGCGATTGACGGCGTCCTCGACCAACTTCCTGCTGACCCTCAGGAGCTCTGCCTCGTCAGGCTCAGACCGGCGACGCCCACCTGAGTAGAACAAGCACGACACAAGCACATATTATATCCATTTTTTCATTCAATCACTCCAAACAACCTTGTTGTGGGAGATTAATCTCTTTTTTTGTTTTATTTTATTTTGTCACTCTATTGTGAGGATCATTGTCTTCTATTAGATCTTGCTATCTCCAGAAAGGGAAACTTTCTCACAAACACAATTTAGTCCTAAACCTGTGTCATTATTTTCCACAGCTTGGAGCCAGTGTAACCTTTACACTCATCATTGACATATTATCCCATTAAAAACAATATTACAAACACATCCAGCAGAAATAGAGCAATGTTTGTTTGTATTTGGAGATGTGTTTACGGTCTAACTGTCAATCTCTTTAAGCTCTTTTTGGTCAGCTAAATGCTCTGCTATGTTCACCATCTTGTTGCTAACTTTGTGTGTCTGCTATCTGGAGCTGGGCACATAGCGTACACTGGCTTTACCGGTTTGATTCCACAGTTGTTGTTGTTGTTGTTGTAAAATATCGATTAGCACAGCTCTAAAATAAATAAAGTAGGATGTCCTTGGAATAATACTCTGGATTTGTTCTGAATCTAACATTGTACCATAAAATAGTAAGTAAGTCTTTGAGTAATTTTGTTATTTTGCAACAAGTCACATATGGTTTAAAATGTTTTTGTTATATCAGTCAGACACTGTTGATATTAAGTTAAATCTACTTTAGCTGTCATATATACTGAAGATGTTAGATACAGATGTAAAAATACAGTTAAAATACAACAATATAAATTTTCATTTTGAGAGCTATCATCAAACTGTGGATTTCCTCCTGATGTTTGTGCCCCTCGCTGATAGTCTACTCTACTGACAGAAATGACATATTCAGATTCTTAGCTATAGTGACATTAATGCTATGAACTCTACACTAGATTTGATTCCAGCTCTAATCTGCTTCCTGTGGCATTGAGTGTCTTTTCATATAAAGGGGACATTTTCCATTCCACTGGGCTCAAAATGAAGGCAGAGAGTAACTATTAACGCGACAATAGTAACTATCTATACAATCACTGATCCTGGGGTGAAGCCAGCTAAAGTATATTGGCTATGACAACAATAGAAAACATATTAGCGTGGATAATAACGGACGAGGTAAACTGCAGGCCAAGGTAGGGTAGCGGCATAGTGGCACAGTGGTGGGCATGGCCTCAGGATTTCTGTATGTGTTTATACTCTATACTCCCACCATCCAAAGACCTGCAGCGCAGGTTAATTGGAGCCTCTAAATAGCCCGTAGGTGTGACTGGAGCATAGATGGTTATTTCTCACAGTGTCTGCTGGGATTGGCTCCAGCTCCCCATCAACATTCAAAGAATAATTGCTACAGATGATGGGTGGATGTAAACCGTGATCTATCCACTCTTCCATACATGCATGTTGATTATTAATCTACCTCCTGAGGCGTTTGAAAAGATAATTAATTCCACAAGTAAAGCTCTTTAGCACACTGCTGATTCTGCTTGAGCTATGGACAAGACAAAAATCTGACAGACATAAAGTCCAGTTAGATAAAGAAAAAAAAAAGGTAAGTGAGGCAGAGAGTCAATAATTCATGTAAGAAGACAGGCAGGCAGGCAAGCTGTATGATGGACAGTCCACACTAAGCCGTTCAGAGAGTAACTCACTCGAGCATCCAGTCTGACACACACACACACACCGCAGTGGTTGAAAATACACAGTGGCCACCATTTGATTTCCAAGGCAAACATAAAATCCCCAGAGCTAATCTTCTATACCACACTGTCCCACTGGGCCCAATGATTGGTTTGTAGTTGAAACATTGTGGTGCTCATTATATATTCATTATAAAAATAGTCACTTTAGGAATAACTTGAGACAATGGTCAGAATCTGATCCCTAAATGAATATGTCGATTTATTTTCTGTTCTCTTGTAATTTCTCTACCAACCTAGTGTGACTGGGAATGCTTGCTTTTTATTTTCATATTCTTTTTTGCATAACCCTACATAGCACTCTGCAGCGATGTTTCAGAGTTGGGTCTAAATTAGATTATTTACTATTTAATTATTCCCAATAGGAAATCAATGAAAATATCAAAACATGTTAAGAAACAGTGTGGGGTAAAAAAAATCCTGTTTGTCGGGATCCATGCCGAAAGTTCTTAGTCCCCTATCCCCAAGTAAACAAACCAACCAACCAACGAATAAACCACAGGGGTAAAAACATAACCACCTTGTTGGAGGTAATTAGAATCTCCATGGTTATTAAGTTTGACAAAATAAAGCTTTGGTGAATTCTTTACTGTATGAATTTGTATTTACGTCAGCCAAGGAGTTTATATTTTCATTGCTGTTTGTTTGCCTCTGTAACCAGGATTACCCAACAACAACTCAACTGATTTCCATCAAATGTTGTGGAGCTGTGGGACATGACCATCATTAGAACCCATTAACAGTTTATTTTTAACATGCAATACGTTGGTAAATTGACCAATCAGCCTTCGCAGAGGTGTGCGCCCTTCTAGTGGTCAAATTACAAATTTTATAAGATGAAAGAAATGTCTGCAGGTGTCTCTGGCCATGAAGACTTGCTCTTTTCTCACCAACCTATCCCTGTCTTCCTCCTGGGGCTGTTTACTGGGCTGACACCTGCTGTACAGACCACTGGCATCATCATTATCATCATTATTAATCAAAATCACTGTCACATGCGTGTGACTGCAACAATTCACCACCGCTACCAGCTTGTTGTGTGTTGTGATGCATTATGCATCAATGGATTTGTGTTATTTATGCCAGATATTCTGCCTGCAACAACAGCTTGACAAACAGGAATCAGCCCTCACCAGACCAGGGCACATACTGTATGAGCACTCATTCAGTTGTGTTCACCATGTGCTCACATCATCTTATTCTTTGCTAAATTGATTTGTACCTCACATAATGTTTTGTTGTAGTTGGTGTATTGAGTTGCTCTGCTTATGAAGCCCTGCTGCTGTTGCAGTGCTGTGCTATTCGATCAGCTGTGGCCTGTGCCAGTTTAAGAGACTCACAAGTCTGACCGCTGTCTGATAAAGTATTTTACCCTCACCAACTTAGGTTCAGACAGAATTCATTCTCAGTAAACTGCAGACACTCATATGTGGGGCTCCTCACATGCTGGCCGTTTCTGAGTAGCTGGCGGTAATGATCAGATAATGATCAGCTGTTTTGTCACATGATTTAAATCAAGTGAGTGAACCATTATACAGGCTTTGCATTGTTTGTGCACCAGTCTTAAAAAACTGTCTCGTCTGCCGGCACAAACCTTCATACCAGCTCATAACTGATGACTGTTCCCAGGCAGTAATCAGCCGGTGGTTACACACAAAAATAGTCTTTTATGCAAACATAATGCTCACATTAACAAACTTCAATACTTGCAGGGATGCTATGTGCAGACTAGATTTCAAATTAAGAATCAACTGCAAAATAATGAAACCACTGAATGCAACAGCAGCTCAAATAAAGACTGTGTGGTGGTGGAAGTTATAATAGCATCTGTAAAAAAACATTTGTGTGCAAATACTAAAAGGCAAATAAAAGCAAGTAAATGTTTTAGGGTTGTGGTCACAAGCTGATTCGTTTGCCATAAAATGTATAAAGGAAATAATTAATGTTTGCAATAAACGTCTTGTATTTCACAGTAAATAATCAGCTACTGAAGAACCCCACTATAGACTGCCTTGCTCAAGGAGTCTACAGCAGCTGGGGAGCTGGTTGCTAACACAAGGGTGCCATGCATCCAGGCAGTGAGGCTAATGGACACTCTTCTTCATCACTTCCTGCTCTGTTGCCTTTAACCGGACAGACAGAAGCAGATTTTGGTTAATCAAGCAAAGCTTTATTTGTAAAGCACATTTCATTTCAGGTGGAAACACAATGTGCTGCACAAAGCATGAGCTACCATAGAAGTTGTAACCACAGATATATGTGGAAGGTGTAAAGATAAGACACAGATGGAGACGAACACAGAAATTAAAAGCAAGAACAAAATATGATTAACTCAGAACACAGAACCATAATCTCGAGAATCAGTTGTTGTCGTGGATGTGCTGTTGTTGTGATCTACAATGTCACTTACATTGTTAATATTGAATTTATCTTAGGTTCAAATCCCACAGAATCCAACACTGCACTTATTTGTCAGAGAATGGTTCTCGAGATATGCGAACGACAACCAGACAGACAGACAGATTTCCTGGAATTATTAGATGGATTAATTTAATTGAATTTGAACTGAGATACATGAAACGATGGCAGATGAAAATAAAATAAAAACAGATGCTATTTTAGTGCTTAAAATCATGCTTTTCTTTGAGTGTTGATTAACAATTCAGTCATGAGAGGGATTACACGAGTACTGTATATGAGTGAAAAAATTAATTCTACTATAATTAAACATGCTCCAACAGATCATTAAAAAAGGAGATTTCACTGTGTTGTGTAATCAATATGATTAGAGGTAGTTGCGGATGTTCCTGAATGCAATCACATCATGACTCATCCTGAACCTGATTGGTGAAGGCGGGGATCACATTATGGAAGGCAATTTCAGCCCATAATCAGATGTAGATTAGGTGTCAAATGAACCTTCCTGACTCTCATACATACTTGAGCGTTTGGCATGGAACGAACTCTGAGCCAATTCTGCAAGACAAACACAAATATTAAAAATAAATAAACACACACACACACATCTCCTTATTTTAGTGTCTCGTGGATTTCACACACAATGAGGCAGCACAGTCCATGAAAGCCTCTTTGTCTTGCCAACACAGGGAAGATACTTTTTTGCATTTTGATTTTAAAAGATTGTTTTCAACCCCCGGGCTACGTGACGGCCAAAATGGATCCGCAAATATTCTGAAGAAATATTGTTATCTGAATCCACTGACTGTCATGCTGCCAGGAGCTGTAACAAGACTCCATGGTTAAAGTAGCGTACAAGAAGAAGTTGTTGGTTGATTTTAAAATTGGAAGATTAATGGCATATGGGGGACAAATATGAATCCCTCATTTCATTTCCTCTCTTCATCAGATCAGTTCCTGCCCAGAAATTATTAACTTGTAATTCCAAGCCTACATAAACAGACTTCTGCTCGCTATATAACCTTGTGTGTCTGTGAGAACATTCTTTTTATTTGCCTATTTGATGCCTTTATGATGGCAGTAAAGCTGCTCTCTGTAATTATAGCACACGCACACACACGCACGCAGGCACACACATACACACACTGATAAGCCTAGCTTTATCACTGTGGATAGAAAGAATCCACAGCAACGAGGTTTACAGACACAAGGATATCTCGTTCTCAATTTATCTCTGTCTCACACACACACACACAAACACATACAAACACACACACACAAAATCTACAATCTTATAAACACTTTCATACAACCACACGTTTTTTAAAGCTTGCACTCATTTCCTCTCCTCTGTTTCTCTTTCATTCTCCATCTCTACCACTCTCTTCTCATCTTTACTTTTCCAAACCTTTCTTTCTCATTTTATCTAAATATCTTTTCTACTTTCCGTCTACCTATTTCTACCTTTTTTTTTTTTTTTTGCCAGCATGGGTTGTCATGGTGACAGGACGAGAACCACTTCAACTTTTAATAACGCAGAAGGCTGAGCCGAATTCCATCTGTTTTTTGGCAGGTTTCACTCTCTCTGGTCCCCGAGTGTGCTCTTCTTTCACCTTTTTCCTCCTTCTCTGTTTCTGTCTTTGTAGCTCATCTTTACCCTGATTTATCAGCTGTCATGTCTTTGGACCTGTTACTAAACAGGTTGAAGTCTGTCTGTGGACTGACGTGTTTATTTTGCCTCTCAAAGCTGTAGCACAAAAAAGACAACAATGAAACAAATGTGAGTAATCTGAAAACCTTTGACAAAAAGAGATTTGAAGATGCAGAATTCCTTCATTCATTCCCCAGTCTCTGCCTCTTTCTGTGTGATGATAATTCATCAACAGCCAGATTAAACTTCTTAGCCCATATGCAGTAAACCAAGCCAATTAGTGTATTTAACTGTTAAGTACTAAGTAGTGGTAATGAGGACAGCTTAACATGGAAATTGTTGTCTTGCCTGGGAGATTCTGGTTAAACCTGTAATGAGAATGAGATTCGTCCAGGATACGCTGTTGTCTGTCGGACAGTTAATGCAGCCAGGTTGTGTTGACATTTGTGGCCATGCTGAAAATGCTGAAATATTTGAACTAGGGATGCAAGTAACAATAGTTATTTTCCTTATTACATCCACTAAGGGGGTAATGTTTTCACTTATGTGTCTATTTGTAAGTTTTTTAATTGCCTTATTAGCCTTGCTAATTAGTTCAAAAACTACTGAACCAATTTCTACAAAACTTGGTTGATGGGTGGCGTCTGGGCCTGGGAAGAACCCAGAACCTGTTGGTGTGGATGTAGAGGAACCAGGATTAAAGATCATTTAGGTTATCAAACCAACTATTTTCTTTTGCATTACTACTATAAGAACGATGTCTAAGCTGCTTTCAGGCATGAACTCCAGATAATCTCCTGAAACTATCCTGGGTGGAGGGGCTGTGGACATTCTCTGGGGCTTTTCCTGCCAGCCCCCCCAGTAAAAACTTCAGATAATGTTCGAACAGAAGGAGTTTTTCCAGAAGATTCTCCGCTAGCGAGTGGGCACTTTAGTGAAGTTTCTAACATGTGACTGATGCAAATCTGAAAAAATATAAAAAGAATACAAATATCTAAGAATTAAAAAGAGGCGCCATACACGTAGAGGAAGTCAAAGAAAATGTTAACAAAGACAACGAGATTGGAGAGCATTTGGTGAGAACTAAGAAAAACGTGTGACCTCCACAGCGGAATGAATATTTGAAGTCCTGCCTACAGCATGCTGTGCCACCACTCGCCTGAACACTGGACGTTTCTGTAGTTGTGAACGTGACTGACCCTCCTGATGCTTTGTTCATGTGAAAGACAAACTCCAGAGACAGACCGGACCACACTGTGCAGACACTCTGAATTTCTTGTCTGTAAACAGCTTCGCATTGTTCAGCCTTGAAGGAGGGATTTGCTCTACTGAGTGCCTTTTGAGTTGATTCATGCGCTGATTACTTTCTAGATTCATCTGATTGCTTGGCCCTCAGTTTTTTAAAAACTGAAGGGATGTTCTAAAATACTAATCCAAGAACCGAAGACAATACATTATTAATGAAAACTGAAGAAGCAGCAAACTCCCATATGAGGTGAAACTGAAGCTGAAACAAGAGACTAGTTGAGAGTTAAAAAAGTGATGCATTATTAAAAAGCCTCACCATTCTTTACTTAACTTTTTATCTATCGTTGAGCCTTTTACTTCGTCCTGTGCTTTGGTTGATGATGAACAAATGTTGGCATGCTAACTATTAAACAAAGATGGTGAACATTAAAGTCAGCACATTAGTGCTGTCAGTGTGACCAGGATGTTGACATTAGAATAACTCAAAGCACGGCTGTGGAATAATTTTTAAAATAGATTCAGACTTTAAGTAAATAATCGTAAGTCAATTAAGTTACAATTTATTAACAGTTTCCCATAGTTCACTATATCTAAAGGTTACGCTGCTGTGAGACATAAGCATTTAGCTCAAAGTACCACAGCTGTTTTGTTCCTGTTTTTCTTCTTTCGTATTGCGCTGGTTCGTAGTCATTCAGACAGACAGAAACATTGAGAGGCTGTTGGTGAGCAGATGCTGTGTTTTGGATGATGACTTAACACTTTTACCGAGCTGCGAGTCTGCACAACTTCAGGTGACAGCTACCGCGTGTCTGCTTTGCTTTCATTTCAGTCCCAGCGTCACCGCTGTGCCCTGTGTTTTCTGTTGTTTCTCCTCTCTTCTCCTGGGCGCCGCTCTGCTGTGATTACTTTTGTGTGGTGTGAGAACCTCTTAACACCATTACTTCAAACTTTCCTACACACTGATTCATCTTGTTCTGTAATAACTCCTTCCTCCAAATAGCTCAGAGGCACTTTTAATACATGCTTCTTTCCTTGATGGAGGACTTTCAGTTCCAGCTGCCATTCACAAGCGCTCCACGTCTACATGCATCAAAGGGACTCAAAATAATCCCATTAAAAGGCCTGAATCAAATTCAATGGATAGAGCAGCCTCCTGATAATGTTTAAATCCAGCCTAATAATCTGCTGCTATGACTAATTTTTACTTGCTCCAAATCAAATGATTCCCTGAAAGCTCTCACATGAGGCCTGAGCAGAAATTTACTGCAGCATATCTGGTGAGAGGAAGAGGATAAATAGAAAGAAAGCGACCGGCATGAGTAGGAGGAGGAGGGAAAGAGGGGGACAACGAGGAGGAGGACTACAGTGCGTGATGTGAGGAAGAAGAGGGAGAGGATGTTTGTGCATAGCAAGGACCTCCTTAATGGAGATGCGAATGAGAAACGAAAAAGCAGAGCAGGAACGAAAAAGAAAGGAGTGGGTGCATTTGAGGACAGGAGAGGGGGAGGAGGAGGGGGAAATTGGAAAGGACAAGCCTTGAAAAAGGAGACGGGGACGAGGACAGTGGGGGTAGATTCGAGGCTGTGGAGCTGCGGGGTAGGTGGGGGTAAAACTCTGATGGTGAAGTGGTTTCCTCAGGAAATACCAGAGACTCTCTCAAACATGAGATACTGACGTCATCGCACTTTAACAACTTTGAAATCACACTATAAGTCAAATACTACTGTATTTAATATTGATGATAGACCCGTTTATGGATTGTGAATGTTCAACACCACGTAGACAATGCTAACATATATGCACTCCATGAAAAGTGCAGAACATTAGGGTTTTGTGCTTGAAGTGAACTCAATGAAGATTATTCCAGTAAATTAAACATTCGGCTGGAAGCAGAAAGTCAAATCAATAAACCGAAGCTGTTTACTCTTGAAGACCGGCTGAGAGACACTACAGTGCCCTATGTCCTCATCAAACAGCCTTTGAGTGAAGCACTAATGCCATTAATTCACTTAAACGCTGCATTGAACTGTATTTAATGTAATAAGATATTTTGAGCAAAAGATAAAAACACAGAGTCTAGGATTTAACTCCTGCAGCTCCGTAATCTCTGATAATCTTTCTTAAACAATGCCTGAAGTGAGGCCTAATTTGCCTGCATTTCAGTTAATTCAGCAATAGATGACAAATAATTACATTTCTCACAATCTCTCCCTTGTGCCACAGCAATGGAACACAGCATGTTTGTGCCCAGAACTGTGTGAGTCTCATCCTCTCTTCCAGAACCGTGATTGACAATTTCATGGCTGATAAATTCCTTCCAATGAGACAGGGAATGCCATCAAAGCTGTATTTTCACACCTTTTCAAAAATGATACAGCGAGGAGGCTGGATGTGAAATATCAAACGGTGGCAATGTGACCCTGAAACTGTGACTCCACAGACTGACAGAAACAACGACAACAATTTGACAATAATGAAAACTGCTGATGGAAAGAGTTCATTTTCTCAAACATGAACATGATGACAGAGGGCAAAACATTTCAGGAACAGAGACACAGCATTACGCCAGTTTGTGTGCAATTTGGTGCAGCTTGATTGAATTTAAGGGGACTGTTGGACCTTGGTGATGGTATATATTCTACTTATTGTCAATTTAGTTTAGTCTTGACTGACTGGCATTGACACCCAGACAGCCAAGTGGCTAGAATATTTGCTCTCTTTAAAAAAAACAGTGGCACAGTATCTCTTCAGGTCTGCAGGTCTGAAAGGGGACGCAGACATTAAAGCCCTACAGGGGGACGTGTGTGTGGCGCCCTGTTAACGCTGCTTGACCGTAGATCAAATAAACAGCCAGGCCTTTCTACTATGCTTTGATACGACACCTTTCAGTTCTGCAGCCTGGTGTCACAGGACAAGTGATCACAAAACTCAGCCAACTCACAACGTCATAACACACCATGACTTGGCTGTATCAGCTCAGCACGGCCCCACCATGACTAAATGTGATATAGTATGGTTTCTGCAGGGAGGGGGGGCTCAGTGGTACATAAATCATAAAAGTATCTTAATCCCGGACTGCAGCTTTATTATGTGCTGAAAGTCGTCATAACGAGCAGTGACAGATTTAGCCTGTTTCTGCTTAAACGGAGACTGGCTGTGATCCAGTGAGACCTCGACACAATCAGACCGCATGGGGACAAAGCAATGAGGATGTTAACATCTCTTATTGATTGCACCTTAAAAAAGCAGACACTGATCTATTTCCATTTGCCTCTCGCAGAACAAAACCTCAGTCCCCTTTTCCCTCTGGCAAAGCTTCAGAGCATGTGTGTTGAAATTTAAACCCAGCTGTGCCCTCTCTCCGCTGTGCCACAACCCGAGTTGGCACAAAAAGCAGTCAGTCACTATATTCAGGCGTTTTCCGCTCACTGACCCGGCTCACTGAGCTGTCGTCGGCTGTCAGACTCATATGATGCAAAGAAGGTGCGCGGTAGCTGTGAGAGAAAGAGTTAACATGGAGAGGCACTGGAAGGAAAGAAGAAAACTTGGCAGAGGGGAATAAATGGGAGACCAAAAAAAAGGATGAATTAAGCATGCATCCCTTCCCCTCTCTCCTGCGCCTTTTAACCCCCCGCCCTGTTCTCTTCTCATCATGCTCCCTCTCTTCCTCACATGTGGTCACTGCTCATGACAACAACCACATATCCAAATTTTTAACCATTTTGCGTTTGTGAACCTCGACAGCTATCAAGAGCAGAAAGGACGTGGGTGACCAGCTCATGCAGTGGCCAACCAGAGGCTGAGTCACCCTTCATTATTCCACCCAATCTGTGTCCCTCTATGAGGAGGAATGCTGCCTTTATAACCTCCACCTGATCCGTGTGTGTATGTCAGTTAGCAGCATTGTTTGGTGAAATGATGCGGCATGGGTCAGAAAAGAAACCTATGAATTTGTGCAGAGCCATGATTTTTTTTTTCACTTACTTTAAAATTGCAAGATAAGGCATTTTTAAACAGTTACATTAATTTCTCAGAGAATAATTCATGATCTGAAATCTGAGTGTGTACAACTTGGTGCAGTTTGAATGAATTAAAGGAGACTGTTGGGCCATCGCAGAGGTGGTGCCATTCTTGTTCAACATAATTTCATTTTCTATGGGGTCATTTTCCCACTGTATTGGAAGAGGTGTGACAACAGAAAAAAACCTGAAGGAAATTTGACATATTTTATGTCTGATTTCCAGCAATATGTCTACACATATATCAGTGGTAACTTACTGTATCTCAGAGGTTATCAAAGTTAATGGAATACATTTTGTTCAAGAAAAATACACACAACAAATAATATTACTACAATATATGGAAAAGAGCTGAGATTTTCATCCAGCTTCAGTGTCTGCGTGTTTAAGATACTTGTATAACTAAAAGTGTGTGCAATTTTGTGCAAATCAATCTAAAATCCAGATCTAGTGAATTTAAATGTGGGGGGTCCGCTGGGCCTTGGGGAAGGTATGCACGCTCCAGTGGTCACTCTAGTCTGGCTGTGTAGTACAAACCAAACGAAAGCTGTAAGGGCAGTGGTGCTGTTTGTGCAATTGTTTAAAAAGACTGGAAATATCTAATTTATTCAGTGACCTCCTGCTCACTAAGATAATATGAGGAGCATTTCACAAGAAAAGAGAGGCAGCAAAAACATGCATCAGCAAAGAGCAGCAGTGAGGGCACTTTCTAATGCAGCTTCATACTGGAGCAGAATAACTATCATGAGTTCAGTCCTGTTTGTCACTTTGTCTGATGGTTACCAGGAAATCTTTAAAAAACATTTAATCATTTCAATGAAATCTGTTGGAAATTTGGACCAATGCTTAGGGGAGGACTGACTCTATTCAGATCACACCCCCATGTGGCCATTTAGAAAGTAAGTTATGGTTTTCTATTTGACTGCTTGACTTGGCTGACAGAAAATCAATCAGCAGAAAGTTTTTGAATTGATCAATCATAACAACTGATCGATCAAGCACAACAGCAAGTGTTCCCTTGTTTCTGCATCAAGTATTGAGAAATGTAGCTTTTATTTGCTCTTTATTTAAAATAATTGAATGTATGTGGGTTTTTCAGATCTTGGTCGGTCAAATTACGACAACTGAAGATGTAATCTTGTCCTCAGAACTTTTGATCAACTTTACTGACAATGTTTTAGACATTTTATAGATGTAATTATAACTTGGAACAAGTTGGATTCGTTTATTGCTTGGTCAAACACACTGTCATCAAATCTCCAACTAAACTGCTAAATATCTACATATTTCCAATTGGTAATTATTTATTTTCTTATTTTCTTTTTAACACAATCTGGTTGACTTGACAACTTGTGTTAAGTGCGAAATATCCTGTAATTTCTTTAAATCTGGCACAAATGTCCATTTGAAGTCAAAGATTAACTAATTAGATTTTGATGGTCGAAGTTCAAAGTCAAACAGCCACTTTAACTGTCAAAAAAAAAAATTCAAGAGTTAATGAGCTTATTATATACAATATTTGGCGTTAAATTTGATGAAATTATAATTGAACGTCACTGTGTGACGCCTTGTTGTATTAGTCACGGTTTATTCACACATAGGCACACTGCGATCGCACACACACACACACACACACAGTACACACACAGTACACACACAGGACATGCATGTGTCTTGCTGTGCTCACGAGGAAGACTGTCACCACATCACAGGGGTAGCATCCGATCTACAGTTCACGCTCCCCCTCTGCCTCGGCCTTTGTCTCAATATCACGATTTCTCTTTAAGTCTATTCCGTGCTTTTCCCCTCATTAGTCTTCATTCCCTGCATCACTCTTTCCCCTTCTCCCAGCATCTCTGTCTCTCTCTCTCTCTCTCTCTCTCTGCTCAGAAGTAGGGCACAGTGGCCTCGACTGTTTATAGCAAAGCAGCTGCAAGCGTGGAGAGAGAGGGAAAGAGAGGGGGGGGGGGGCACGGGGGGAAAACACAGGAGAGGAAGAGAAAGAGAAGCTGGAACAGAGAGCATGCAGTAATGTGTGTGGATGCGGCCCTTTACAATATTCTTTATCTGTGCTGTAAGATAGCACACATGTATGCATACACACACACCATCTATTTAGAAAATTGCCATATCAGCCACATATCAGCCGCAGTGTCAAAGTCTATGTTTATGACAGGATCATCAGCAGGATCAAGATCTTATACAAAGTGCACAAACACACACACACTCACCACACACACCCAGTTTTTGACTTTGTACCACAATTTATGTAATCATTAATCCAGCCAACATTTAAGCAGCAATATTATCAATACTATCATACATCCATTATCTATACCATTCATCATATGAGGTTTGCATGGGAAGCTGCAAAGTACACTCAGGACAGGTAGGCAAACTAGTTTTAGCTAAATTGAGCTGATTAGAAAACTACAAAAGTACAGTTTACTGTTTGCTGAGGAGACAGAATCTTTTCTAAATAAATATCCAAATAATCAATTTACTGCCCTTCGATATCCAGAGTTCAAGTCAAGCCCTATTTTAAGCTTTATTCATTTAGTTTGTTTGTGAAATCACTTAGTTATAAATAGCTGCCTGTCACCAGTCTGTTTTTGCCACATGATGACCTTTCACCTGAGATCATCTGTAACCTGCCCTGATGGAGTTGCAGCTGTGACTCAGGAGGCGACAGACAGACATTCGGGGAAGCGTTGGGATTTTATTTCACACACAAACACAGACATGTCACATGATATTTTGAAGAATTTGTATTTATTCAATTTACCTTTGTCACTTTTTCAGCTTTCAGGCCTCTGAGCTGAAGCAGTAAAGCAAGAACTAATGAAAACAGAAGAAATGGTTTCCCAAAGATAACCACATGTATGCTAATGATGGTGACAGATAAAATGTAGAAACTATTACTACTATCATACATAGTCAGACTGAGGAAATGCACAGCACTGGAAGAAAGCTGCTTTTCCCTTGAAACCAATTCTTCATGTCCACTGTGTCCACTGAGGATTTAGATACCATCTGGATTTTTTGGCCATTAGTGGTTCTACAGAGCGATTATTTTCCCAAGCTACATTATATCGTGCACACGGGACATGATTCCAACCTGCGACAGTTGGTGGCAGTAATGCACAAAGAAGAAAAGCGATGTATCAAAAATGGCAGAAGAAAACTGCAAAATAGCGTACATTGGTTAAGAATATCTAACATTATTGGCTTTGCAAATGTTTCATGAGGACCCATCAGGGTTTTTAGACCTCCAGGCTACTCAGTATGTTTTAGCGATTAACATTGAATATAAACACACAAGAAAACTCCACACGGCACCTTTAAGTTTCTATTCTCTACAGGCATAAACCAAATCTAATCAGTGCAAAGCGTATGAACATACTTTAACTTTGTTGCTCTCAGTTGATGTTTGCACACTGTACTTACTTATCAGTATAGCTTAACTATATAATCTTGTTGCAGAAGCTTTTAAATCTCCAGACCCTTACTCCACAAATACATAATACCAGACTGCACACAATGGGAATTGCATGGTCACTCTCTTACACACATGTGCTCTTAGTCCATCTTCAGGTTAAACACAATGGATGTAACCGTGTGCACAGACTCACACAGTGTATATTATATTCCAACACTACAGGCACACAGTCTCTGCCACAACACACACCCACGCACAGAGACAGGAGCAGGAGACACTTACTGATTTTCTCCTCGGCTTGGGAGAAAGGGAAGCAGCACAGTTGACCCATGGCGCCTCCTTCCCTCTCCTCCTTTTCCCGTCTCCCTGCAGTTACCCCTCTTTCTCCTTCCCCCCCTTGTTCTGAGACAGACCGATGGAACAAGGGTCCTGCCTCTTTCTGTCTTTCCCACTCTTTATCTCCTTGGCTGTTCCCTTCTGTGTCACTCTTTATCCCCCCTCGAATGTTCAGGCGTACTCGGTGAGGATGGAGGCAACAAAAAAAAAAAGAGACACCCTCCCTTTCCCTCTGTGCAGCCCCGGTGAAGACAGAGCAAGGCAAGAGACGATGGGAAAAAAAAAATGAACGAGTGGCTCCTTGCTCTCGCTCTACTTTGCACTGACACAGGGAGGAGGGGTGTGTGTGAGTGTGTGTAGCAGAGAGGGACAGAGGGAGAGGGAGGGAGAAAAGAGAGAACGGGAGGGCGTGTGTATGTAGGAGACAAAAAGAGAATTTTAAACACGTGTAAATGTGTGCAGAGAGGAGGCTTTCATGTGCGTAAGATTAAAAGTGTATGTGTGATCGGATGCGGACACAGGGGTAGAGGCGTGTTGTGTGAGCGAGCTTGAGCAAATATATATTCAGGAAAACAGACAGTGAGCACCCTTAGAAGTGTGGCAAGTGTACGGATGGGGGAAAGGCAGCGGTGCACATGATGAGACAGCAGACTCCACTGTGTGTATGTGTGTGTGTGTGTGTGTGTGTGTGTGTGTGTGTGTGTGTGCGTGTGTGTGCATGGAGGGGGGAGGGGGCTACAGGCTCCACCTACACTTGTCACTGTAGCTTGAATAATGGTTGTTGAATAGCCGGCCGCTGCAGCCTGTTACTGCATGTATCTGTGTTATTTATGGGACCTAATGGTTTTTTAATAGACTAAGCATCTCCCCAAAAAAGGAAAAACAATCTTTTACACATCATTGTTTAAGAGTAGGTCAAGGTAGGTTCCAAGGTCAAGAATGGAGTACAGTTAATGGTCAAGAGCAAAGACAGGGTCAAGGGAATATGGGAAACGCAAGAGGAGTTACCTGCCATATACAGTATATTCAATTTGTTTCATATCATCTATGCTGCAGTCCTTGAAAAAACTGCACATGTAATCGATAATAGATAGATAGTGTGCAAGAGCCAGGATTTCTTTAAAACAGTCTGAGCATGACCGGATGGAGTCAGTGAAGTGATTTCTTTAATACCACCTGAACTCTCTCTCTCTGCTTTTTAACTACGGACACTGGCAGGTTTCAAATTAACAACCCAGCTTGAGGTGGCCATTTTAAAAGGGAGCGTGATAGTCCCTCTTTATCTAACATTGTATTATGGTCTGTCCTGACCTTGATATCTTGATGGCCTGTAGTACATTCTACCATAAGCCCCAAAGGGCTCACCCACACAAGTCCCTGGGGGTTGTCTATTGGCTATCCAACTATGGATTGGCCCACAGAAAGACCACATAAGGGTCCCAAAACAGTAACCATGTTGGTTTTCAACATTGCAACCAGACTAGAGAAAACAAAGATTAGTAGTAGATTAGTAGAAAAAAGGACAGGCAATTTGGTTTCTGAGACAGGGGAGCAGAAGGCCATTCCACCTCAAGTTTCTTAGCCACACAGAGGTACAAAGAGAAGGTGAGTCGACACAGAGAGGAGGGGTAATATCAAGCAGCAGCCGTCTTTGCCAGCACTTTCTTAACAAATGCTAAGTTTACTGTGTTGTGAACCAGGGCTGGTGACAATATGCACATGCATCAGGCTCAGTAAGTGATACTTAATTCCATTACACTAGGTTTGTATTGCCTGAGTAGTCGCATAATTCTAAAACTAACTGAGGGATTTGAATGTAACATATGTTGTGGTGCCTCAAAAGGCAGACTGCTCTCATACAGCTCAGCATGACACTGATGTAATGATCTCAAACAAGCACTCACAGTCAGAGGTAAGAATAGTTCAGCAGCAGCATTCACCATTATTCTCTATTGGTGAAATTAAGTTTCAGTTTGATGAGCGCTACCTGAGAATGAAGAACCAGCAGATAATCAGCCTCTGCACTGATTAAAAATGGATTTAAATTATAGCAAGCTAATTTCTAAAGGAAAGAAAAGTACTTTAGTGGGAGAGAAAAAGATGCAGCTTTCATTTGATCAAAAAAGTTACTTAACCATGTATCTGAACATTTATCCATCTCCAACGTGTCGCAGGTGTGAGAATGCAGGTAGTGAGGTAATTAGAGGCACGGCATTTCAACCACAAGGCCTCAGTTGCCCTTTCAACATCCCCTCCATCAGTTCTGCTGATGAGTCCTTCAGTAGAACAATGAATCTCAACCAGTTCCAAGGCTGCTTTGCTCCCTGAGCAAAAACCCACACAGAGGTTCAAATTAGGGGCTGCAAGATTAACAAGGGATTACAAACAAGAGGATAGGAGTGTGAAGAGCAAGGAGGATGTTAAATATCCAAACACACACACACACACACACACACACACACACACACACACACACACACTTTAGAGGCACAATGGAAACTTATCAAATGGTATACATTTTACATTTTCAAGCAAAAATATTGTATTTGATTTGAAAAAGTAAACCAAAATCTAACTTCTACTTCAAATTATTTTACTGCAATATCCTCATTGAATGTTAAGGCCCCAAATTCATTAATATTACGAATCTACTACTATCTAAGATCTACGTTCTTTAAATTGAAGTTAATAAGTGTAAATTGCTCAAATAGTATTAATGAAAGTTCAGTCAGGAGAATACAACCTCTGACAGTGATGTTAAATGACTGACTAGAAAAAAAGATGTCTCACTCTGTTGGAACTGCAGAAACACTCAGGTAACTCATGGTTGTACAGCAGTATTACAGAGAAGTGGCTCTTCTCTCACAAACTATCTTTGACATGTACTGACAACAGCATAGTTCAATTAGTGACAGCGAACATGAAGTACCGCCGGCAACATTTGTTATTTTAACCCGAGACATTTTCATTGGAACTTGGTGAACTTTTGAATCTTTCCAACCTCAGAGTCTGAAATCAATAACTTACCACTGCACCGAAACAATATTTCATGGTCACGCTAATTTCATTCTGCTGCATAATCCACTGAAAACACCAAAGACTGGTTCAAAGAGAATATTCTGTATAAAACGTATGAGCATCTCTATAATAAAGTAATTAATGTTTCCAAACACCAAGATGTCTGCTCAGTCCGTTTGGACACACAAGGTATAACTGGTGAGTCCAGCAGCTGTAAGCAGGTCATCTGGTTTGTTTTGAGCTCAGCCAGAATCCACGTGAAATCAAATGATTGTTTTTCAACGGATAATGGTACATTACAGTGTCTGCGTCATCATCAACACTGTGTTATCAACTTTTTTGTTAAAAAGAAAGATGTTGTGCCTCAGTACTTAGTCAGCCGTGCTACTAGGTGATGTAAGGGCGCACATCGGAGGCTTAAGCCTTCCTGCAGTGGCCACAGGTTCTGCTCCGACCCTGATCTTTGCTGTGTATCTTGCCTGCTCTCTTTCCCTATTTCATGATAACTGTCCAAAAGGCAAAGTGCTCAGAAAATACCTGGAAAAGATAAGATGCTTCTTGAATTTTGTAATACCTGTTATTCGCACACAGACTCTTAAGTACATGTTACATTTTGCACACATCTATTTTAGGTTGCAAATGCAAGCGAGAGCTCGCAGTGTCAAGCCCTGGGTCAGGTTCAGAATTTGTGCTCCGAGAGTTCAACTATACAACAGCTTTGGGATTATCTGAGTACCTGTTTAAATGCCACATTAAATATGCTTCCTATTATGCCTTCCAGTGCAGAGAGAGAGAGAGCAAAAGAACACAGAGCAACAGTGCTGACTTTGTTTAGCTGAGGGTTGGCTCATGGTGCCTCAGCGCTCAGTCACAAGACGGGTTAGGCACACAGAGAAAACCACTGCATGCTGCAGATAACAGGGACTCTGTGAAATGGCCGCTTACTGTTTATCTTAACACTTATTTGAATAATTAACTCAGGAAAAGCTTACTCGCACAGACAAAAAGAAAAACCAGCAACAACAAAACCCTCTGATGTGCGACAACAAAAATAAGCACCTGCTGAGAACAGTGTCGAGCTTGTGTGTGACATGTTTGGTATTTCAGCGTTACCACGAGAAATTCTCCTCAGACATGACACAGTGCCAATGTAATCAGTTGGAGACACTCTTTCCATTGTTTCCATCTATTGCTCTTGTGATAAACACATGATTTAAAAGCTATAGGAAACTCCAGCTGCCTAATACCCATCCCTGCTGTTACCTTACTTTTCCTTTTCCACCTTCATCTCAACCAAGGATGTTATGTTTTCACTGATGTTTGACTTTTAGCAGGATTACACAAAAACTGTAGAGACAATCTTTCTAAAACTTGGTGGAAGTGTTGAGTAAAGGCTAAAGAAGCAACTATAGCAGCAGATTTGATTAAAGGGCTGAATCCAGTCCAATTTTGATTGGACTTATAATTATGAACAAACTCTGCTCAATTATTCTTACCAGCCATCAAGGAATGGTTCTCCTTCAGATTGGCTGCATTATTCAATTATTCATCATTTACAGTGTAGGGTGGGAAAAAAGAACCTGAACCCTGAAGCTAATGACATCAACAACAGCTAACTGGAGTCAAGAGCCGGTAAACATGGAGTCCAATCGA
Source organism: Paralichthys olivaceus (assembly GCF_024713975.1). Lineage (NCBI taxonomy): Eukaryota > Metazoa > Chordata > Actinopteri > Pleuronectiformes > Paralichthyidae > Paralichthys > Paralichthys olivaceus. The sequence continues at coordinate 9,290,359 of NC_091111.1, forward strand.
TGAAACAAGACTGTAGGTGTGGGTTATATTTATGAAAAAAACCCTCAAACATTTTCAGTCTAGTAGTCACAAGAGATACCAATCATGCCCTACGAAAAAAAAGATCTCAGGGGACTTACGGGGCTGATTTGCATAAAGCTGAAAAGAGTTAAAAGGCATGTCAAAGATTTTAAATATTCATCAGTCCACAGTTAGACCATCTGTCTGAGTGAGCTGAGGCAGCTCTGATGCAGGTTTGGATCATAATTCCTCTTTAACATTGTGCAGGTCTGATCCATAGCTACCACAAGTGCTTATTTGATGTTATTGCTGCTAATATCATTAAATCCAAGGGCCACACATGACTGCTGTTTGTGAGGCTGAAGTGTTGACATTAAAGAGTGTTACCTCAGTTATACTGCATTTGTTAATGAACAGATACTGATCACCCCTCAATGGTAGTGGATGGGACAAAGGCCAAATTTATAAATGTGACAAACTCCAGAAAGTTTGGATTTAATTAGCTAATTTGATGCCGCTCGGGCGAAACGTCATGATTGGCAGCTGAGATTGACTCGTGATTGGTCAAACGTGTATTGATGGGACCTCAATGCCATGACTCCACGATTCCTACTGTGCAGACTCAGGCTTCAAAAAAACATGCAGCCATGTCCGGGATGTTTTAGCTTTGTTTTTGTACAACAGGAGGAAGTGGAAACTTGTTTTACATATTTATATACAGTCTTAATCTAAAGTAATGCTGCAGGTTGTTCTTTTACAAACTGTTGCACGTGGTGTGGTTCTGTGTATTAAGCGTGTGAGAACCTGTTTAACTACCAGATTAAATATGATTTCTTTAGAGCGTTACAATACGGAGAGAGAACGTGAAAGCAAAAGAAAACACTGCAACAGTGTGGACTTTGTGTGGCTCAAGGTCGACACATACACAAAGTGATGAAGACAGTTGCATGCTACAAATAACTCAGTGATATGGCTGTCTATCACAGTGTGTCTATGAATAATTAACTTAAGATATGTTAACATGCGTGCATTTGTGTTGTCACTGAAGTCTCATGTTGAAAACCCCAGGCTCTGTTTTTTGGTCAGCAGCTTAAGGTGTCGAATCAGTTCGGTAAACTTAATGCAAAGCCGCATTTTTCACATGCACTCACGCTCCAACTAACAAAATGACCAGTCAGGCACTTGTCGGGGTGAACACGTGTGCTCTGTGGTATTTTTATAGCCCATCCGGACCGTTGAGGTTGTCAAAGCTTTTCTGATTCACTCACATCGTAAGCGGTGATGGCACTCAAAACCTACTCACTTTTGTTTGCTCTTAAACCTTGATGCTATTGTTGTGGAAGTTTGGTTTGAATAAGAAAAGAGTAAAGAATTATAATTAACTACTTTGCAGGAGTAAATCAACAGATGCAGTGATCTTCTGAACTCAAATAAAATGTAAAATAAAATGTTTGTTACAGAAACAGATGAAAATATTTTGGTTGGTTGTGGTTGACCAATCACATCTGATCATATCTGATGCAGAAAACTTAGGGGACTATTCTTCCTTCATATCTAACTTAAATGTGCACATCTGTTTAATGTTACCTGCATGACTTTTACATCTGTACAATTGTTTTGCTCCTCTGTTTCTTCTTCCTCTTCTCCTCATCATTCTTCCTTAATCTCCTTTATTCCTTGCTTCATCCTCTTCTATCTCCCACACTTGTCCTTCTGTCCTGCTGTCTACTCACTCACTGCTTTTATTTGCCTCCTTTCTCCTCCCTCTCCAAACCACCTCTATCTCAGCTTAATCTCATCTTCTATCCTCTTAACATTCACTACTACAAGCTCTAGGTGATTGTTTGCTGCACTCAATCCAGATTTAGATACCAAGGTGAGATAAAATGTACAAGCTTCAATGTTCTTGCTTTACCAAGTTTTGAAAAGCACTAGCAGAGCAGTGGTGCTGCATATATGCTGTTTGTAGTTGCTTGATCCAATAGTCCAGTGGTTATAAAACTTTTCAAGTTGCCACCCACCAGTATAATCAATGGTATACTGCTGGTACCCCTCGACCCCCCCGTCCTCCAACACACTCAATGACATCCATACTTAGATCGGAACAGACTATTTCATGTAAAAACAATTTCCTGTGAATAATGTCATTTTATTTTAAATATATATATAGAAGTATCCTCAGGATACCCAGGTTAAGAACTACTGCTAATTAGAACTAGCATAACTATTACATGGCCAACGCCCTATCTCGGCATGTTGGGGAAGGTGGAAAGAAATATTTAGCCCGTTTAGCCAAATCTGCTTCAATATTTATTGGGTTCCTCCTTGGTTCATGTCCCACCCTTTGACAAAAAGTCATGAAAATCAGTCCATAGATTTTGAGTAATCTTCCTTGGCAAAGGTACCAATCTGTGACTCTAACAACACTGACATTAATGTTTTTTCCGACTCTTTTGCTTGTGATTTCAGTCTAAATTTGATGACGTGATTGTGACTAGGCAATCCACATCAGACCTGCCAGTACTACTGGACGTCTTTAGTTACAATTCACATTCAATCAAGGATTTTTAATCCCTGTCTAAGAATAGCTTTATTACCATTATCATCACCTCCCCTCAAAGAACATTTTCTTGAGTGTATAATTGTGTCCTGCGGTGCCTTTCAGGACATGAAATTACTTGAGCCTCAGACGTGTGAGAATACCACGCAGCTATCATCAAACAAACTTTGGCAATGCTCCTGTGGAATGAGATGGAAAGACAAAACGCAGCACGACAACAAAACCTTATTCAGATGCTTTCTCATTCTAAGGATTTAGAGGGGAGAGATGTTTGTGAGAAAGCAATAAAGATAACATGGCTTTTTGTTTTTACTCGTTATGTTCCAATGTGCATGAGATTACTGCTGCTAGAAAAACTGGTACGACATGCAAATGAGCTGCTGACTCTCAAGAAACAATTAACTGTGACACAACAAGTGCTTGAAGTTAAATTAGTCTCATAAAAATGTTTTTTCCACACTGATTGTTTAATTGACTTTTAATTCAATGTTCTGCTGTTGTTGGGAAAAGATGTGAAATGCATTCAAATCAAAGGGACTAATATTATTTCTGATTTAAAAACTGAGCAAATCAACTTTAGTTGCGGCCTAGAGTACAGTTTATCAAAAGCTTAACTCCATAAACCTGCATCATTCAAATGTTGCAGTCCCCTGATTCAGTATTTCTGCAGAGACATTAGCCCACTTACATGCAAATTAGCAAACTCCATCATCTGGCAATCATGGCTGGTGACTGGAAAATGAGCACTGCCAGCCACTCCTTTTATCGGAAAAAAGCATGCAGCACAGGCGGTACAGCGAGGGACCTCATCTCAATGAAATACCAGAAGGCCACAGAGCAACAATCCACCTTCATGTGTCCATGAGTGTATGCTGTTTTGAGTGCTATGTAATTTTGATGATGCATATTTGTGTCTGAGGGCATCTCTATATTGATGTTTCTGGATGTAAAGCATTGGGTGTGAGTTTTTGTACTGTAAACACAGGTCAAAGCAGGAGCTACAGACAAGGCCACTGAAAGAATTATTTTCACTTTACACATCACACTGAGCATTTGTTGGAGCACATAAGATCGCACACATGTAAAGATTTGTTTCTAAAGGCAAGACGTTTTGGAATTTCAGTCATGCAAACATATTTCCAGGCAAACTAAAAGGAAAAACATGTAAGAATTCCTCACAAATATCTTCTGAAGTGACGGCATGAGTGATGACGGCCTATCATCAACCTCACACACTTCTTGAACTGTCTACATTCCTATGCATACATTGATATCAGATTCCAACAGTGCTGAGAGAGACTCAAGTGTGTGTGTGTGTGTGTGTGTGTGTGTGTGTGTGTGATCACTGTTTTGGAGTTACTCAACTTTAGAGTTACAATCATTTAAGTGGATTTAATACATTTTTATACCAAGATATCAAATTACAATAACCATAAAACTAAATGGGTTGCACATAATGAACCTGCACCTGAATCCGTCGCTCCCCTTGACTTTATGGAGATTTGTGAATTTTTAGCTTTGCAGATTTGAGCTGCTCTCACTGTGTCAGCACCGGTGAAGCTGTTTCCAACCCTGCTGAGCACGCAGCAGCACACAGACACAGTTAACAAGGAGTTTTTATCAGCTACAGCTAAAAATAAAGCTATAAGAGAAGAACGGTTTAACTTTCTTGCTATGGTTCCGTGTGAATTATAAGAATACAAATATTATTGTGTTAACAACCCGTTCCCAAAGCCCCCAAGAGATTTTGAATTCAAATAACCCTGTTTTTGATAGTATTTATGGCTGACGTCCTGTGATTACTTTTCATTATGTAGTAGTTGTAACTGTTTGTAGCAAAGGTCACCACTCCCATGTTGATTCATTCATTTTAGTCATTATTTAAGCAAAAGGGTCAAATATTTGCTGGTTACAGCTTCTTAAACATGAGTGTTTTTCTTTGCCATCCGTGATTGTAAAGGGAAAATCTTTGACTTTTAAACAGTTGGTTTGACATAACAAGATGAGAGGTCATAATCATATAATGTTGGAAATCAAACAAGGCGTTTATACCTATTTTGTATTTTTGTGACAAATTTACTAACCCAATAATTTATTTTGCCAATTTTATAATGAAAATAATTATTAGTTGAAGCCCTACTCGCGCATTACGCTTTATTCTTTGCTGTGAAACACATCAGTCTCTCCTCTGTGGTATTTCTGACAAAGTTGCTGCCCAAAGACCGACCGCTCCCACATGAGGACCTGCAGTTTTAAACCACACTTGCAGTGATAGCGGTAACCATGAATTTTCCGAGAACATCCATCCATCTTGTGTTTTCAGCTTCTCTCACTGTCTGTATATTCTGGCCTCCCTCCTTATCTTCACACACAATCTTACCCTATTGGGTTTTGTATCAGTGGGCCTGTTGTGGATTATGTTGTGCTGTGGATTATGGGATTAACGTTTACACCCACACGATCAGACACTGACCACAACGAGGAGCACACTGTTGCTCAGCAGCACCATGTGTGTGACAGGGTTGTAGAGTATCATAAACCAGCTGATGGTGCTGCAAAGCAACGGTTGACATTCTGAAGTTAAGGTCAGCTAGCCTGCCACTGTTGACAGATATTAGAACTGACAGCTAAAAAATCTCACCTGTAGAATAGATAAACTGTGTTGACCACATCTCTCTGACTGTTTTCTCACCCAGACTTGTTAAAGGTTCAGTGTGTAGAATTTAGTGATATTGCATGTGGCAGCTGAACACCCATCATCTCGACCTCCTCTTCTAAACATTAAAGAGAACATGTGGTGAACTTCAGTTGTCATGAAAACTCAAAAGGTTTTAGTTTGTCCAGTTTGGACGACAGTAAAAAACATGGCGGCCTCCGCAGAGAGGACCCCCCCCCATGTAAATATAAAGAATTTAAATATAAAGGGCCCATTCTATGGTAAAGAAAACAACAATTCATAAAATTAAGATGAAACGCATCAGTGAAAACATCACTAGGATTATTTTATATTCAATTTCTGCCAAAGATTCCTTTCACCTAAATCTTACACACTGGACCTTTAAGTCTTTTGTTCATTAACATTAGAGCAAGTCATCCTCCACGCCTCTCTCACATATGAGACGTGAGGAGATATCGCTGCCTCTAGAACAGTGATCCAAACTATTTTTTGATCTTGTAGTTGCAAGAAGAAGAGGAGAATATCTGTGAAGATTGTCCATATGTTCGTGATACAACACAAATATCTCTCAGATTTTTTAAATTCTTGTAATCTGAGCCCAACTCTATAGGTCTAGTGTGAATGCTGGCAATTTACAAACTATATTACTTTGTTTATGTTTGTTTATACAGCAAGCATCATATAAAAACCCTCCTCATGTACCACATCCCTGATGTCAGCACTGACCTGGATGCATTGTGCTCATTTCTACCTCTCATGGGTTTTTTTTTTTCAAATATGAACGTATAGTTGTGGAAAAACACTTAAGCTTCTCGATGATGAGAAGTGTGAGGTAAACATCCCTCTGCTCCGTCTCTGACTCCCACACACGCACTGTCACTCTTTGTCTCTCTCAGAGGGCTCAGTGATCCACAAAACATTGTGACAGTCTGGTTCAACTCGAGCAGACAGCTCCCTCACACTCACACACACACACATACGAGCACACACGTGCACGCAGGCACACGCACACAAAAGCAATTACTGTTACTGTCTTACAATGGGACTTGGGGAGTCCCTGTCAATCCATTATATACTGCATACTGTAAATGTGCTTATGAGTACCATGTATTTTTAATCCTTTTAACTCCATTGTAACAATGTCATTACTTGTTTACGTATATCTATTCACATTAGTTATCCTGCACTTGAATACATTTTCATGAATACAATTTTACTTTTGCTTAAACTAAATAAAATAAAATGAATACATTTCACAACTAGTATAAAAAATGGCTTGTCTGTCTGTTTCTATGGTTGTAATCTTTATGATTCTGGTTTGAATACAACCACAGACTATGCTAGTTAGTAGTTCAAAGCAGGAAATCTCAAGTTGGAAGGTTCTTTTTGGCCTACACACAGTCACTGAATTCATGTCATTACATTCATTTTTAAATAGATGGCATGGTTTCTATTTAATAACTGCTAATCAATTTTGGCTCAGGAAGCTCCATAACTGTTGCTTCTCTAATCTGTGCGTGGGATGTTGTTTTTGTGGTGGCAAATCTGAATCAGATCACAGAAAGTGAAATATGATTACGACGATTTGTTTTATCTGTAGACGTACAAAATGGATGCATTCATGAAATAATCCTCCAAACATTTGTATTTCTTTCAGAAATCTAATTCCCTGTTAGCTTTGAGCATGTTGCTATGAGGCCCCAACATTAGCAAGACACTGAGAGCACAAATTTATTGCTGCACCTCTAGTCTGACTATATTCAACAGTGCCAACTATGGTCCACATGGGGACATGCCAAACAGAGAGATGCAGAAAACTGCTCAACAACGAGGCAGTGCAAAAGACACAATACAGAAACCTGCTGATCTAATTATGCAACATTACTGATCTAATATATGACACATTTGAAACCACAGTAAACTGAGCCCTTGCTCTATTCATTTAAAAACTGCAACTCAAGACCAACACATCAAGTATGTCTGTTCTTCTGCCGACACAGTCAGAATAAATCTACTACATCAAACAGACATAATAAACCTTTTCCTCCACGCTAACAACCTCATGCCAGGGAATGTATTCTGTGTACATTCATGCATATGTTCCCCTTAAATCAATGGTTAAACATTTTAACCCATTACTGTGACCTCTCATCTATCAGCAGTGTATTTATTCAGAAGCCATTCATGCAGCCTTTCCACCAGTGCCAGTTTTTCAGAGAGCTGGCACTGTGGTTAAGACTAAAATGGAAATGAGCTCTCAAGAGTTCATTGAGTATTTGATGAGGCTTCTCTTTTAGTTCCTGCAGAGCACATGTAGTTAGATGGTGTTAAATTAACCTGCTCAAAAATATGACCTCCCAGTTACAAAACCTGCACTCCGATCTCTTTTAGCTGGTATAAAATACACCATTTATACCGATATACACGAAAGGAACAACCCAGCGAATGTAACTTGTAAGTCCACATCCTACAACACAACAAAGACACAAAGTAATGGAATGAATACATGACTCTGCCACAACTTCATTGTTAAAGTTTAAAAATAAAACAAGCAAATCCTTATTTCAATGTTTTTCCCTAAAAATAAGGCTGCTGCCCATTTTGCCCCACTACCAGTGTAAGTCATTATCCTGTGGGCAGACAGCTCCCTCTAGTGGCTCGATATTGTGTGTGTGCACTAACCAAGTAGTAGTGATGTCTCTGTGTGGTAATATCCGTCTTGCTGCTTCCTCTTCAACATGGAGCAAAGGTCGACCCGTTCCACCGTCTGATCTCCAAAAAACCTGAGTGAGGATGAGAAAGTATAAGACAGAAAACAGATGGTTGATGAGTGGAATAATATGTATTTAATTATAAAACTATAAGGTCATGAGCAATTTTAAAACAGGTGAAGCACAATATTACTAAGAATTAGTTTTTCGCAATAAAAGTATTATATCATTATTATGCATGCATATTGGCTATAACGTTGTGCTTACATCTTTATACAGCCTGGAGTGTGGACATGCATTACAGCATGTGTAACTGCACTTATTGTACAGTACTGACAGTGAAAATGTTGTCAGTGTCAGTCAGTTTCTGAAATGCTTTGCAAATAGTTTGAAAAACCAAGGACCTACTTGTTATTGTAGTTGGAGTAAAGGGCTGGGTCCACACGCTTTATACCCTAAGAGACACAGGGAAGATGCTGTTTATGACACACACACACACTTACACACACACAGACTGGCGGACAAGAATGCCGCCATGCAGGCACCAGACAGGATGTCGTCAGGTGTTGAAAAAAATGATGCTCTCCTTCCTCTGACTGTCCCCTCCTGACCATTACTCTTCTCTCCTTATCTTTCTGTCCTCTCCACCCTTCACCCCTCCTTTCCTCTTTTTCATATATTCCAGATTATTACTTATTAGCTTGCTCCATTCTTTATTCGAATCCATCCCAATATACTGTAACACTTCTTTAATTACATTCACTAATTTTTCTTTTAAAATACCACAGCAGGTGATTTATTCCCACTAGTCCTTCTGGCTAGAGCAGTAATGTGGTTTTTAACAGCCACTGAGAGCTGAGGGAAATAAAAATGATGGCTGGGGAGAGAGGAGCAACGCTGCAGCTGTCTGGCATTTCTCTCAAGTCAGTTTGTAAAAAGATACATTATGTATACGTTTCAGCAAAGAATAGAAATGTAATAGGTTACCTTTTTTTGAGAAAATGAAACTACTGCATCTTTGTTTGTTAAAAGCAAAATGTGTATTAACTACTTAAGCAAATGGTGAACATTATGTATATACTGTATGATCCACGTGATGCATTGGTGACTGTAATTGGTAATCGTTCAAAAATATCAATGAGCCATGTCCTCACACATGTGTCTGTACAATGTAGAAGCCTCATGTTAGTGTATATTCCTGACATCAGTGTGGATTCACATACTGCATTTCTCCGGAGCTCTGCACAACATTAGCATTCAGCAGTCTTAGTAGAAATGAAATAAATAAATGGATTAAGATATTTTATAAAATTAGAGCCCAACTAATATATATTATTTGGGGACTAAAGCAGAATGATACTATATCTTGGCCCATACATACATCAAAAAATTGGAATCTAGGATGTCGTTATCAGCATAAACTTAATGATAAATAACTATAAATAGAAAGAAAACACAAACACAACCAGATATATGGAACTTGAATTAAGAAACTTTTCTTTTCTGCATTGTTAATTCTGTAAAATAAATATTTTCATATCACCAAACATAAATGTATAAATGTGTCATATTGGCTGATATTATCAGCCATCTGATAAATACCACTACTCTCTATAAACTTTTTCATAACTTAACTCTATGGATAATGTGTGTAGTCGCACCTGTGCATACCTGGGCTCGTAGTTTTGATGCTCTGGATAGCTTCATAATGGTGAGGTGAGGTTCAAACCCACGACTGTCTCCTTGCATCAGCCCCTGCTCTTCAAAACGGCTGCGCAACAACCCTGCAACAAACACACACAATGATATGCACTAATGAAAAAAAGCCAAAGAGGAAGGCTGTAAGTTGACACAATGTAAAGTGCTATCATACATAGGAAGTGGCTACATTAGATGAATTCAAACCACAACATCAAGAGCACCCTGTAATATCCACCTCTATTTCCTCCCAATCAACCAGCTCAGAAAGTTCGACGCAGATGGCTGAGAATTTGCGTCAGAGAACAGAAAAAGGCTTTTTGCTGGAGTATCATTTGACCCTGCAGACAAAGACTGACACACAAAACGAGGACACAAATGCACAGTCGCTCCAAGGACAGACACGCATGGACGGAGACGCACACACCAAGCATTGAGGATCAGAGGGAAACAATAGAGGTATTTTTAGAAGAGGAGCTGAACAGGGAGGGAAAGGTTAGAAGATAATCAATAACAGTGACACAGAGAGCAGACGAGAGGACTCATCGTTATTTTGCTCTTACAACAACAATAAGTGGATTTTATCTTTGCTATCTTAAGATTAGGGTTGTAAATAGAATATAGAATAGCAATCAACCATCGTTGATGAAGGACCATGGTTTTTAAGACTTGATATGTTTTTCTTAAAAGCCACAATTGTCATTTATGTTAATTCATAGTAGGAGTATGTCATCCTCTAAAGAGTTTAAGAACAACATATGAAACTCAGCAGAGAGCACATACTTATGCCAAGACACAACAATCCCTTTTTGAAACAACAATTAAATTCCCCTGATTTTTATTTGGATCTGCACCACGTGTCACACAAATATCTTTTTACATTACATCAAGATCCATGAATTATTCTCTGATAAATTCAAGGACAATGTTGAAAAATCTGTAAATAAAATAGAAAATAAAGTCCTGGATCTGCTTCCTGATCTAGATCCACACCAAAATTTATCGGACTTTTCCCTGATCTGACATCCTTACAAACAAACAAACAAACAAACGAATGGACAGGAGGGAAAATATAACCTTCTTGGTAAAGGTAATAAATTAAAGGAAAAGTCCTCAAATCTTTTTAAGCGCTATATAAAAAGGTCAAAACTAAACATCACAGTTGGAAAATGTCTTTGATTAAATATTGTACTATGCAAGAGCAGGTAAAGAAATGTTCTTTTATACTGAAGTACACAGATGATGATGATTTGTCATGAGACATATTTAGTAGTTTGAAGTAGTAGTTTGGATAAGTAATCTTTATTTCATAGAACAAACACATATCCAGTGACCTGTTGCATGTGTTCAGCAGTTCAAAGAGGTGTTCAGAGCGGACAAAGGTGCTGCTGTGGTTTTGCCGGGTTGCCCTTTTTTTGTTTTTTTTAAACGTGTACTTCATTTGATGCACCAAAGCCACAATTTCTTCCCTAAGCATCAAGATTAAACGAGCACTGGAGCAAAAACAGTTTCTATTAATACTCTCACCGCACACTTCAGGCCCGCTGCTGAACATACTTAATCACTCCAGGGGATTTGTTATGTCTGACTGCACCAATTATGGAGGGTCTGCCTCTTATATCTGCTGAGGGGCATGGAAAGTTTGATGTTGAAATTGAAATCTAATCAGATGCTGCAAAAATCCATGTCTTTAAGTGGGAGGACATACCCACCTCCACTGCAACCCTCTCTGGCAATTTGGAATGAAAAGTTAATAACAGATTTCCATGCAGCTGATGACTTGAAGATATTTCCAAGAGAAAGACAGGATGGGATTGAAACAAAACCTTGCAACTCAGATTACAGACATCTTTGTGTAGAACCTCAGGCCTTGTACCTCAATTTCTCTGAAATATTTATTCATTGCATGTTATGTCAAACAGAAATGAAATGTATTTTGGGATTTGTCACAGCTTGTCAGTTACTAATATGCCAAATGTAGTATTTGCTTGGATCTGGACAGTTAATACAGTGGATGAGCAGCTAGGATATCCGCACTAAACCAAGCTTGCCGCTCCAAATTCTGAGAATTTAATACAATTTCAATGAACAACTTTACAACACCTTGTGGATCAAATGCATATTAATCAAGCCCCTTAATTTCTGTTGTGGTTGCCTGCATGTGTGCATATTTCCAATTCAGTTGGTATTTTAAACTTGAGATGGACATAGTAAAGATTCACTGAGTAGAATTAATAAAAACTCAAAAGGTGTTTAGTATGTTCAACTTCCGCCAATAGATCACTTTCACCTAAATCCTACACACTGAACCTTTAAGCGAATGCAAGCTCATTAACTCTGTCAATGTGTGTGCGCTTGTGTGTGCTTATATGTGTTGGTGTCACAAGAGCAAGGAGGGCGAGAATCCTCTTAGAAATGTTGGCTTAATGTTGTTGCCTGAGGGGACAACACCAAAACATGCACGCAAACGCTTCTGTATTCCCACCCAGCCAAGTATGATGTAAACAGTCAAATTTAAGAAGTGCACAAATCTCCCTCTTCCACGCACACACACACACGAAGTGAAAAGAAATTTAGGACAGTGACAGAGAGAAACAACATATATCAAACTTTAGCATAGTGTACTTGAACTGAACAACAAAATAGTGCATGTGGTTGACTTAAACACTATAGCCTACATAAATCTTTTTTAAATAAACACTTAGACTGGCAACATTATCTATAATTTCTTGTTTTAAGACTTCTACTGTTAAACCTGATCTCCAGGTTTCAGGACAAGAGTCAGGCTTGGGCCACCTATTGACTTTGAATGGGAGAGATTTCACCTCACACCTTAAAGTTGTCCAATCTTTGACCTCCTGTAGCAAAGCCCCCCACAAACAGCGAGCATCCACCCAGTTTAAGTGTCCGAAAGAACGATACTAGACACTCCAACCAGCTGACCCCAAATTCAAACTTCCCTCTGCAGGCGCTCAAACAGACAAATTCTGTACAATAACAAATGCCAGTAATACTATTTATCTTAAATCCAAAACACAGCACGATAACAACCATTCAAACAAAATCTAATGTAAAGCTTATAATTAAATATGATAGACTTACAGATGCAGTGGATGATCACAGCAGAGTTCAAATCATTTGTCACTAACCTGCCAGGCTGTCCAGTGTGTGTCTGTGTTGTCCGGGGGCCAGCCCAACAAACACCACCTCCTTCCTGAAATGACCGATGCCTGAGAAGGGCAGCACCAGATCCCGCCCACCCAGCAGCTCAGCCAATGGCAGCTTGACCTGGGCCAGCACGGTTGTCGCTCTGAAAGGAAATATACACATGAATATACAAAACACACATCTGCACACACACACACACACACCAAGTCACAACTTAATCCCCTTCCTCCCTCCCACTCATATTACATAACAAGAGAATCAAGTGATTACTAATGACACAATCTTTTGCTTGATGTAGATTAAGCATATATCTCCCAATGAAAAACACACAGCAATGGCTCCGTCATATCCAGCACTCCATTATGAAATGCTAGAGTAATAACTGCACTCACTGAAATGTGGGCTTCACTGCAGCATGTAATAGCACTCAGTGTAGGTAATGTTTATTTCAGTTGCCTTAAATCACAGAAATTGGAGGGATTTTTACACTTTGTTTGCACCAGTTTTGTGAGAGAGGTGTGGGTTAAACAAAGTCATTTTACCACAAGAAATAAAAACAATAAAGAGGATAATGACTTTTTTCTTACATACAATTTTAACATAATAATGAGAATAATGCTCCGAAATTATCTGATTGGATAATAGCAGCTTTATTTGTATAAAAGTTTTCTTGATAAATTAACAAAGTGCAACATGAATGGATAAACAATAAATCAAGACTGCATTTTGCTCTAAAGACACAGTCATGGATTTCATATAAATGTCTGTGCTGAAATGTCACTGTTGAAGTGGCAGTAAGATGTCACAAAGTTTATAATTTTCAGGCCTGTTGACCTTTTTTTCAACAAAGAAAGACATTTGGAAATGTCACACATGAAACAGCATACGTGTAATCCATAACATTGATGAGCCAGTTTCAGATTGTGGGTAATGGTTTCACATGACTTCAAAACAAAAGAAAGAAGCCATCATTAGTGTTACACATTCATTCATTCATTCATTGTTTCATAGCTTGTAACACTCAAACTTTAACTACTTTACTTCACAAATGTTGAAACTAAATCACAATCTGCAATCACTGTCCTGTCCTGCACAGGCAACAGAGGACTGACATGTGTATATTACATACTATACTGTATGTCTGCTGGGTTGTTTGTATGTTTGTGTATGTACTCACAGGTCTATTTGCTCCTGATTGGCGAGATGGGTTACTAACAGCGTGATGTGCAGAGTTGGGACGGGGATCATGGCTTTGGCCAATAGAGGCTCCTGCTGAAGCACTGCCTCTTGGATCTCAGTCACAGCTGAGCTTATCTGTCATTAGACACATCAACTCTCAATCCACAGCAGTTACAAAGAGGCAGATATTGTCACATATGAAAACTGCAAAAGATTTATTTTCTCGACTATCGCTAACCAATGAGGTGAGAGCAACGTCGGTTTCTAAGTGATGACAGAAATGGATTACATTAGCTTCAAAAAACAATATTCTCTCACTCATATTGAAGAAAAAAAGCAGGAAATTGATGATTTATATAAGGTTTAGGAAATTTAGTCTACATCAGTCTTAATAATAAAATGTGTACACACGAGTACATAAACAATACAGTCAATCCTTACCTGTGTGTTAGTAATGGGGATGGAGACAAAGTAGTTGGGTCGTTGATTGTCTTTCTTTTTTTTCTTCTTGTCTCCATCCTCCTCACTGTCCACTCGCCCTCCACTGTCTCCTCTCTTCCTCTTTTTCTGGGTTGACTCTGGGATGGGGACTACAGATGATGTGCATGAATTCAAAGGTAGTCAATAATACAGGCAGCACAACTTTTGTTATTCAGTAAATCAGACTTACTAGCATTTATCCTTCTAATGGAAGAATCTGTACCTTTTAAATCAGAGATTATTTAAAATTGTATTATATTATGTACATACATCCTAGCTCTTTCCACGTGGTGGGACTGGTCAAAGCAAATGGGAGCTCCGACATTAGATTGTCCACAGTATGGGCAGACTTGAGATTTTTCTTTATCAACTTCTTCTTCTCCCTCCTTATCCTCCTCTTTGCATTCTTCTCATTTGATTCAGTAGCAGCTACCAAGAAAAAATGTAATTACAATAAGACAAACATAAATACTGTATATGTATGAACATGAATACATAAAGACTCAAACACAGTTTGAGTGCAGGTATACTTAATGGGGATGACTCAAGAACAAAGTAAATCTTCTACTGTGCAGCTCAGTGGCCAATCCTTATAATTTTGCTTGGTATGTTCAGCATCATTTGACAACTGTAAACCCATTGTGTTGCATTTTAAGTGAAAGACAAATGTTACAAATTAAGACGCAGTATTGATTGATTGTTTGTTTGTTTGTAGGGTTTTCCAGCTGCTGTACAGTAACAAACCTGCAACTACCATGTGTAGCTGACAAAGCAGATTCAGTAGGAAATCGAAATATAATCACCCTTTAGTCACTCTTGATGCTTGGTGGAGGTATGTGCACTAATGAGTGCCATTCATAGCATAACCAATCAAAGAGCTTAGCTGGTGCTGTGTGGCAACTTTGGAAACCATGATGGGATTTTTTTTATTTTGATAGGGGACCAAGACACATTCATATATTATATATACGTACATTTTTGTTGTTTGCTATTATTAGTTTACGTTTTCTTAAACATGTATAATGTGTTGCTGATCCCTGCTTAAAGAATTTTAAATGCATAAATAATAATTATTGTTGTTATTGTTCTCTTTATTATTAACAGTCACGTCTACTCACCAGACACAGTGGAGGCTCCAGTGTAAGTCTTCCCTTGCTGCACTCCCATGGTGACTGCTTCCTCCCGGCCTCCGGCAGTGATCAGTGCTTCGATCGATCCCTCACCTCCTCTCCCACTCTGCTGCCTCACCACACCTCCCTCACCTTCCTCACCGCCACCATTTGAGCCAATCGCAGGGGCCTCTTTGCCACAGGAGACACTGACTACCGGCTGCATGTCGCACACTGTGAGCGGACACAGGCAGGTGTGTGGCAGCGGGGCCTTGGACACAGATGGAAAGATGTCTCGTTATATTTCCTGTGAGCTCAGGTGAGAACAGATTTATTTTTTCCCCTGACGTTACCTCAGTGATTCGCAGCCGCGGTGCGGATGATCTGAACACACCGACTCGTTGACCGTGTGTGGAGTAAACGTGGTGCAGCCTCCGCGCTGACACCTCGGCGGCGGCGGTGAAAAGCCTCCGTGAATCAACCCTCTTAGAACACGTCCACCTGAGACTCAGCGGGACGCGACCGAGGAGCATGACACGCGTCACAAACTTTGGCTAACGAGCACAACTGACGTTAACAGACATGACAAGCTAACGAATGCCCGTGAACTAGTGTCCTGAACTCTCTTCGGGACAGTTACCGACGGAGACGCTTTCCCTGCCCGTGGCTGACACCTGTTGAGATGAATCAATCTGCCATGCTAGACGAACTGTTACTGGGCTAGCTAACTATAAGCTAACATAGTTCTGCTGCTAATTAGCCAAACTAACCGAAACATGATTCAATAACTAAGTCTAATGTTGTTGATGTATTAAACTCGTAAGTGGCAATATTTCTGAGAGAAAAAGTCCAAACAAACGACTCAAATTCACATTTAGCAGTTAAGCGCTAATTTGGAATCCCAAGCGGAAGCAGCATGTTAGTAAACAATGTCAACTTCCGGTATGGTTTTTCAGCGTAAAAAGGTTTTCTCTTTTCGCAATAAAAGCACATGGCGCTGGAGTTATTGACAGTGTAAGTTAGTATTGTTTTGTACCATCGCTATTATTATAATGCTGTTTTGTTGCATTGTTCTCTGCTGGTGTATTCTGACTCTTTGTAAAGCATCTCGTATTGCAACTTTGCAGTAAAGGTTCCACATAAATAAAGTCTGATTTGATAAAATAAAGGACGCAGGAGTTGTTTAAATTCAGTGAATTAGAAATTCATCATGATTCACTTAAAATCCTTTATTTTAGGGCATTGCTGTAAATTTCTGTCTCATTGTTTTTTGTGTCTAAATTCTCAAATAAAGTTCAATGTATGTTACTGCTACTGGATGCTTGAATTTCCTTTGGGATCAATAAAGTATCTATCTATCTATCTTAAATTCTATTATTCTATTATTCTATTATTTTTACCATATCTTATCTTGTCTTGCACTGTTTTCACTTTTTTTTTTTAATACACTTAATTCTGCCATAATATCCAGGGTATGTTGGTCTAATGCACAACTTGCTAGCTTCAGTTATTTATCTTTAAATCTGTATTTATATTTTACTTCAATACTCTGCCTCAGTCACTTGTGTCTTTAAATCACCTTATACATTAAATATTTGTATTGTCGATCTCTATTAGCACATACTTCTTTACAGTGACAGCTTTGTAATAGTTCTGGTGGCTAGACTTTCATCTCACTGCAGTGAACTTATTCTTGACTCATTTTGACCTTTATTATTCTTATACTTTTGTGTTTGACTGTTTGTGTGCTGCAGGATGCCTACATTTTCCCCTGGGTTGATAAAGTATCTATCTATTTATCTTATCTTAGATAACTTGGAGCCTAGCAGTGTAAATGCCATTGAAGCCCCTATGAATCACCAATACTGAAAAACATTAGCCTTACATCGCACTATTACCATATAGTAATGCAGCATGGACTTAAGTACATTAATTATTTGAAGTGAAATCCTTCAAAACCTTAAATGAGTTGCACTGAATCAGAGGCAAAATACATTTTGCAGATAAAAACTGAAGAATCATTCAGCAATTATGATCATTTATTTGTGGTATCATGCACAGTAAATACACATCATGCTTTCTGAGGCTTTCCATTTTAAGCAGTTACAGCAAAACATTAAAACAAACCCATTTTCTATTTGTGTTCCATTATTAATGATCACTGAATGTGTAGCCTCTGCACTGTTAAATCTCTTACTGTAAATTCAAGTCTTACTAAATAGTATATAGAATGTACCAGCCAAGTGGTGCTGTTTCATTAAAACACGGTTATGCTCAAATGAAGCTCAGGGTTTTGAAAGTAATGATGCAATAATTGTACAAAAACTTTGACTGGTACACAACAACATTTAACAGCAGACAAGAAAAAAAAATCAACAATCTATAGCATCTTCTCCTCAGTGATTTGACATTTATACCAATGTTATACTCAACATACTGATAATATATAATATATATTTCGCTTTAGCATTCATCCATGTTAGAATAAAAGTTAAATAAAATACACGACTCAAGTTACATTAATTATTAATTTTCTCTGTGTTTGCTTCTAATGTTGCAGCAATCCATTGCAATTTAGTTTTACCAACATCAAAGTGGTCATGTATTCATCATGTTGTTTGTTGGTTTGTTTGTTTACAACATTGTTACCATAACCCAATAAAATGTGGGGTGGATCCAGATCAGGGGGCAGATCCAGGGATTTTCCCCCCACTTTCTTTAATATTGTGAGATAGAGTTGATTTCTTCTTCTTTCTTTTTAGAGGACTGATATTTTTGAGTGTGTGCAACTACTAGAGATGGAAATAAAAATTATCATCTCGTGAATTCAAATGTGGTTTCTTAAGGGGCCTGTTGGGCCTTGGCGGAGGTGCTCACTCTACTCAGTGACATTTTAGTTTCTATTGTAGTAATAACATTTCTTATTGCCATTGTTTATACCAAATGATGATGAATGATTCCTTATCCTGCACAAGCTGCAGACCATGTCTCTCATGCTACTGGTTGCAAGTTCAATGCATTAGTTCACTATGTGATGTAATTTATTGACTTCATATTGTGTGTGGTGACATCATTCCTACCATATAAATAAATACTCAGTTTGATGTAAGCTTTAGGTCATGTCTGTATTTCTTTAGGATGCAGCCATACTTCCAAAAATGTATTTTTGAACTTGGCACAATATTAATTTCTGACTCCTTGATAATTATGATAAGTTATTATATGATGAAGCATATATTTCTGATCAATAAAATCTTAGGATGTCTCTCTAATATTTGCAAAGATATTTTTGGAACATATATGTTTTGGGCCATATTTTTGTTGACCCTGATCTTGTTCTTCAAAAGTTAGTCATGTGGAGATACCCTCTCAAGTAAAACTCCTCCTAAATTTGGTTGGAATCTGTCCAAACATCCAGTCAATTGTACCAGGTTTACTTATCTTATGATTACTGAGATTCAGTAATTGTTGTTGGATCTCAGAGACAGCCGAATCATTTAGTTTGCATTTCAGTAAGCCATCTTTGGTTTCATGGTAGAAAACAGTGACCTGCAACACAATGTTTCTGTCATCAGTCCTTGTTTTCCCACACAGTGAGGACTTGGCCT
Source organism: Paralichthys olivaceus (assembly GCF_024713975.1). NCBI lineage: Eukaryota > Metazoa > Chordata > Actinopteri > Pleuronectiformes > Paralichthyidae > Paralichthys > Paralichthys olivaceus. The sequence continues at coordinate 9,309,549 of NC_091111.1, forward strand.
CAATTCCATGGAACATTTTCACCAGAATGACCGGTTTGTCAGCTGTGGAAAGAAAGGGACATATATAATATAGTTTATGCACACAGACATTTATATTTCTTTGAATTCAGAATAAAAAGACTGTTACTAATTTATGAATACACTCACAACTTAATGTTGATCATGTACACCTCACATTTCAAACAAATTATACTCAGCTTCTTGTTCAAATGAATTTGGCTGCTCCCTTACCTGGGATGACTGGTTTAATCATCACTGCATTGATGTCTGACTCAATTCGTGAAGTGATTGGACAGAAGACAATAGTAATCTGGCTTTCCTGAGAGTCTTCCACAAACTTTCCGCCGCAGTTGCCATCATTCACTTGCTTCATCAGCTGTTCATGGGCACCAAAGGTTTTACCTCCGACAACCATCATGTACTTCACTCTGGCTGTAGGAAAAAAATAAATTTTTAGCAGCCGACACATGTACAATTACAAGAAATAGAGTGATCTTGCTATGACAGAAGTATAAACAACCCTAAATATAAGCTTCCATTTTATACATAAGATCCAGTTAGTCAGACCTTCATTACTGCTACTACTTCTAGTAGTACAGTGCCTCTACTGCACTACTGCACAGACTAACCTGTGCACAGTAACCAAACTGCTGATTGTTTAATTATACACCTTACCTTCCTGACAGTCCTCTGCAGATCTCTTGGTGATTGAGTCTCCTAGTTGGAAAGACAGCACCACAGTTAAGTGTATTCTGTTTATCAATTGGAGTCAGGTTTGTTTATATTAAACAAAAGCTCCCAAAATGTGGAATTTGAGGTATTATTAATATCTTTCAAGAGTGAGGGGAAGATGGAGCGTGAGATTGACAAGTGGGTCGGTGCAGCATCAGCAGTAGTGCACATTGACTAGTGGAGCTGCACGACTCATTGAACACAAGAGTGGGTCATGGAATAAAAAAGATTTACCTTGTGCTCCTTGTGGATGGCCACCTGTTGTATCTGACAAAGAACCTATTGGGTACAAAGTTAACTGTGATATAGTGATAACAATACACATGATATATTAAAAAACATAATGAATATAAACATGAAGCTGAAATATTGCATCTTCCTGTTAATGAGGCTTCTTATGCACTTATGATACAATGATGCTGTTCATGGGCACCAAAGGTTTTACCTCCGACAGCCATTATGTACTTCACTGTGGCTGTAGGAAGAAAAACGTTTGTGCAGCCGACACATGTACAATTACAAGAAATAGAGTGATCTTGCTATGAGAGAAGTATAAACAACCCTAAATATAAGCTTCCATTTTATACATAAGATCCAGTTAGTCAGACCTTCATTACTGCTACTACTTCTAGTAGTACAGTGCCTCTACTGCACTAATAGACTAACCTGTGCACAGTAACCAAACTGCTGATTGTTTAATTATACACCTTACCTTCCTGACAGTCCTCTGCAGATCTCTTGGTGATTGAGTCTCCTAGTTGGAAAGACAGCACCACAGTTAATTGTATTCTGTTTATCAATTGGAGTCAGGTTTGTTTATATTAAACAAAAGCTCCCAAAATGTGGAATTTGAGGTATTATTAATATCTTTCAAGAGTGAGGGGAAGATGGAGCGTGAGATTGACAAGTGGGTCGGTGCAGCATCAGCAGTAGTGCAGCCATAGTACCGGACTGTTTGTAGTTAAGAAGGAGCTGAGCCGCAGGGCAAAGCTTTTGATTTACCGGCCGATCTACATTCCAAACCTTCAACGGTGACTGAAAAAATGAGGTTATGAATACAAGAAGCCAACATTAGTTTCCCCCTTTGGTTGGCTTTGGTTATGCCGCAGAGATAGGGAAAGGAGTTTAGACATCTGGAGCTTGGAGCAGAACTGCAGCTCCTTTGCATAGAAAGGGGACAGTTGAGGTGGTTCAGACATCTGGTCAGGATGCCTCCTGGGCAGCTTCCATTGGAGGTGTACTGAACACAGCCAACTGAGAGGATCCAGAACTCAATGGAGGAACTGCATATCCTATCTGACCTGGTAACACCCTGGGATCTCCCAGAAAGAGCTAGAGAGTGTGGCTGGGGAGGGGGAAGTTTGGAATGCCCCATTTGCGACCCAACCCCACATAAGCATAATGCCGATGGATGAATTCACAGTATCAGCAGTCAGTCTGACAACTGCTGTGCTCAATCAAATGAAGCACATTGACTAGTGGAGCTGCACGACTCATTGAACACAAGAGTGGGTCATGGAATAAAAAAGATTTACCTTGTGCTCCTTGTGGATGGCCACCTGTTGTATCTGACAAAGAACCTATTGGGTACAAACTTAACTGTGATATAGTGATAACAATACACATGATATATTAAAAAACACAATGTATATAAACATGAAGCTGAAATATTGCATCTTCCTGTTAATGAGGCTTCTTATGCACTTATGATACAATGATGCTGTTCATGGGCACCAAAGGTTTTACCTCCGACAGCCATCATGTACTTCACTGTGGCTGTAGGAAGAAAAACGTTTGTGCAGCTGACACATGTACAATTACAAGAAATAGAGTGATCTTGCTATGAGAGAAGTATAAACAACCCTAAATATAAGCAACCATTTTGTACATAAGATCCAGTTAGTCAGACCTTCATTACTGCTACTACTTCTAGTAGTACAGTGCCTCTACTGCACTCATAGACTAACCTGTGCACAGTAACCAAACTGCTGATTGTTTAATTATACACCTTACCTTCCTGACAGTCCTCTGCAGATCTCTTGGTGATTGAGTCTCCTAGTTGGAAAGACAGCACCACAGTTAATTGTATTCTGTTTATCAATTGGAGTCAGGTTTGTTTATATTAAACGAAAGCTCCCAAAATGTGGAAAAGAGTGAGGGGAAGATGGAGCGTGAGATTGACAAGTGGGTCGGTGCAGCATCAGCAGTAGAGCACATTGACTAGTGGAGCTGCACGACTCATTGAACAAAAGATTAGGTCATGGAATAAAAAAAGATTTACCTTGTGCTCCTTGTGGATGGCCACCTGTTGTATCTGAAAAAGAACCTATTGGGTACAAAGTTAAGTGTGATATAGTGATAACAATACACATGATATATTAAAAAACACAATGTATATAAACATAAAGCTGAATCTTCCTGTTAATGTTTCTTATGCACTTAAGATACAATGATGCTAAAATAAAACATAAAGTATGACCTTTGTTTGCTTCTGATTCCCGCTGACATGTGCTGAAGGTCTCCAGTAGCTTAATATTTATATTAAGGAGGGTTTGCACAATATTTAATTGGGTCTTCATGAACTCGATGTGGTCCATCAAGACCCAACGGTCAGTTCGAGAAGCTGGAGGGAGAGTAACAGGTTGAGGGTGTTAGAATATGAAAGGCAACATAGTTACTTTACACACCACACGGGCCAAAACAAAAGTGAAAGTACTAGAAATACTTACAGCTGGCTAAGGCATGTTGCATCAGCTCTCTCAGTTCTTTTTGCAGCTCACTAAATGGCGTCTGAAACACAAAAAATATAACACAAATACTACTAATAGAGCATTTTAATTGTTCATTAGTCCTGGTTACTAGTTCCAAAGTCATGTATCTCTACTTAGATATTTCTTTAATCACAAGTTCTTATAACATGTTAACTCACCGGTTTGTGAAGCAAATTAAATATTTGCTTTCTCATTCGGAGATTCCTGGTTCCGGGAAGCAGCTCGTGCAGGTCCTCTCGAGTCAGTGACCGGATCTCTATGTCGCTTGTAAAATCTGCTTCTACATATATAAATACAGTAAACAGGTGTTGAGCTGGTAATTTTGTTGATAATGTCATGTGTCTCTGAGGACTAAACCCTCACAGGTGCTTGAACAATAAACCTACAGCGATGGTATTTCTACCTTATGATTGCCGTGACTTGTATTAGGTTTGTGTCTTTAAAATGTGGCAGAAGAAGCAACAGGCTATACTGTCTTGAGCATTATCACATTATTCAGTTAATGACTTCCTCAGCAAGCTAAAGCCTACACTCTTAAATGTTAATGTAACACACATGTGTTGTTATATGGTGCTATGTTATTTGTACTTCCAATAAATATATTGTGTTACTTACATCTGGTACTTATTAACAATACCCTGTTGATATACTAATATAATTTAGGGCAGTATGGTCGTGGTGCAGTGTTTCTGGATATGCAGGTTAGAAAATGTCACTCACGTATGAGGTTGTCTGCTGCCTCTCTGTGGATGAGCCTTATCTGCTCCAGTAAAGATGTCATGACTACAGGTGAAGAAAAGACAAAAACAGAAAAATGAGAAGAACAGGACTTTTATGACAATGGACCTCTCTGTACACGTCTTCCTCTCTTCCCCCCTCTGTCTATCACTTTCTACATCTCTTTCACCCCTCCTTCTTTCTCTTCATCCCTCTTTTTCTCTCCCCCTCCCTCCCCTCTCCCTCTTTCTCTTCCTCCCTCTCTTTCTCTCACTCCTCTCTTCCTCTCACCCCTCCCTCTTTCTCTCTCACCCCTCTCTTCCTCTCTCGCTCTCTTTCTCTTCCTTCCTCTTTTTCTCTCACCCCTCCCTCTTTCTCGTCCTCCCTCTCTACCCCCCTCCCTCTCTCTTTGACTAAATGTATTATTAACATATTACAAAAACAAAACACATCAACCAGTTATGACGACAGCATGCACATCACGAAATCACAGTTGAGAAAACGGTGGAAGGAAGAAAAGAGAGAGAGAAACTGACCTTTTTGATCGAGTCACGCGACAGATGATTGACTTTAATAATCAATATATACTGATAACAATAATTATAAAAGTATCCTGGGCTCCTCTCGGTGGCGATCAGCTGTCTCATCTCAACAGCGAGGAGAAAGTGAAAGTTAGAATATCGACTTGCGTCATGACGTAAACGACGCTGCGACGCTCATTGGTCACTGGTGCAGAGCTCAGCTGCGTTCACTCTCTATGACTTCGATGTGTCTGTGTGTTTATATATTTTTATTATATTATAACTACAATACCATTGTGAACCTCACTCTTATTATTATTATTGCTAATAATTACGCATTATTATTATTATTATTATTATTATTACACAGTCACACAGTTAATGTGGCATCATTTTTCATTTTCAGTTAGAGTATATGTTCGCAGGTCAAGTAAACCAGCAGGGGGCAGTACTGCACAACTTTTCAAGTCAAAGGCAAAGTCAACTTTATTGTCAATTCTTCCAAATGTTACTTACTTGTTTCTCTCTGAAAAACATGTAAGTAGACAGGACATATTACAATATAAGTACATAGTACAACATAGTATGCAGTCGTAAGGCGCATGGCGGATTATAGGATGAGAGTAGTGCAAACAGGAATAGTGCAAAAATGGATTGAGAGTGCAAAAATACTTAAATAATATTATATCCTTCTGATTGCTTGTCCCAAACTCCAACTGTTGTTGTATTCACAACATCATTATCATTTAACAAAACAGACACACAATACAGGCCATCTACTCTGGAGCCACAAAAGCATGTTGGTGTACTGGTTAGTACAGATTAAAGCTCCTGGGTTCGAACCTGCAGGCAGATCAGGGTTTTTCTGTGTGGAGTGCAGACAAGGGGAGAACATCCATTAATTGGAGATTCTACTTTGCCCATAGGTGTGAATCTGAGTTTGTCTCTGTATGTCAGTCCTGTCATGGGTGTACCCTGTCTCTTGTGTGTGCATCGAAATGAGTGAGTCAGGATTGTATGGCTTAGTTAGTTCTTTTTCTCAGACAAGTTTTCTGTTCTTTTAAACACTCAGCATTGCACATGATGAGCTGAAGAATAAAGAAAAGCGAGGAGTGATGTAGAATCCAAGTCTAATGTCACTCAACTGCTTGTCTGCAGGTGTTGGAAGCTGAGTTTCCCCTCGGAGCTCTGACACATTCAGTGGGTGAAGAGCTTTTCTCTTCTGTGTCAGACTTGCTGCAGGGGTCCAGACAGCTCCCGGTGGTGCTTCTTAGTCTCTGTCATGTATGATGACGGAATATAAGACAGTTTTGTGCAGATCGTTCTGTAGCGTGCCCTGTACGTGATGACATGCAACACTTAACATGTGCGACTGCTCCTTCAACAGCTTAGCGTTGTTCCCGTGCAGCTCACAAGCTTTTGATATTCGCTTCAGTGTCTGAACCGTCTACAGTGAAACAAAACGCAGTTGTTTATTATGTCAAAAGAAGGATTAATGCTTTATTTACGAGAATGAGAACAACAGACGCTCTTATAATAAATAAAGAGGTTACTTAGTGATACATTTTACTGCAAAGCCTGTTCAGGAGAGTAGTTTCTTTTTTACAAGCAGTGGCAATCTTGGGCTGGAAGATGATAATTGGGTACCAGGAGTCCATGTGTTTGGTCCAACACAGACAGGAATCTCAACAGAGAAGTTTAAAGGCTGGTTTGGCCTCCAGTCTAACTCTTCACTAAAGGTTCAATGCAGGATTTAAAGGTTCAATGTGTAAGATTTAGGTGAAAGGGATCTATTAGCAGAAATTTAATATAAAATAAATAAATGAATGAATGCGAGACAGAGAACATTTGAAACTCTGACAGCTTCAGGGTGATTGGCTCAAGGCGAGCGTGTGAAGCTGTGATTGGATGAAAAGGGAATGAGCTGGTGGAGCCGAGGGGTAGTGGGAACTGTGCATGTGACCCACGAGGCATTTCTTACTGAGTAAACTTTCACTGCGCCTCATTTCAACGAAATTAAAACAGAAATAACATCAAAAAATTCATTTAAATTGGATTATAGTATAACTTCAATGAAGAATCTTTATTTTTATAAAGCACATGATGAGAACATGACAATAAACCACATGACAACAACAGAAGTGTTTGTGATTCTGGTTAAATGCCTGTCAGTTGACTTGTGTATGATCTACAATCAATCAATAGCTCTTTGCTTCAGACTGGTAATAAAGGCTGTTGCTGTGATCAAGAGATAAAAGCATGTTAAATATTCTCTGTCTTTACAACATAAGTATTTTTTTTTTTTTTTTAAATCCCAAAAGGCATAAAGATGAAGTTATATATTCTGCTCACAACTGCAATTACTATTGAACAAAACACAGAAGAACCAATTTCCTGAAGGGCAAAGACAGTGACTGTGCAATCTGTCTTCATTTTAATCCAAGCTCTGGGATCATCAAGTAAACACCAAGTTTCTACGAGATGTGGCCAGAAGTCAGGAATTCATGAATCTTCCCTGCGGAGCTGGATAGTTCATCATTAAGATGATCGAGGCTCACGTTTGCTCAAATCTGCCCAAACTCTCTGTTTACGTCACAGAGCACAGTTCTCCAAGCCCAACTCCTCTGGTTTGGGATGTTTGCTCGGTTAACGATGAACCCTCTGCTCCATCATCTCTGCCCTAGGGATTAGCTCTTGATGCTGGAACACAAAAAGTTGAATGCAAAGTAAATTGATATCAGCAGAAAGGTTTGCAGATGAGCTCCGATGTGATCCTCTGAAAACATCTGACCTGTTTAGTTTGGATTGAGTGATGATAACAGGATATTATGCATTCAGAAGCCCCTTGTGTACACTTTAGCTACTTTTTGCAGTGAAGTGAAAACATGTATCTCAAGTCATTTGGCATCAACAGATGAGTTGACACGCTGGAGTAATAAATAATATTCCTTCAGGGAGGTGGAATTGACTCACAAGTATCGATCCAGTTGCTTTACTGGAGGAAGTCCTATTTTTCCGTGCATAAAATCCATATACTTTGGAAAAGTAACAGAAGAAAACGCTGCAGCTGCAAGTCACTAAAAACCAAAGGATAATCAAAAATGTGACTTATGGCCCACAATCGTCGTCAGTCTCCACAGAGAACGTCTCGCAATTTCTTCTGAACAGATGCCAGAGAAAGCGGAAATACCTTGAAGCAACAGTTACAGACATAAATCCTCTTAATATCCATGTATACTGGATAGAGCAGATGTCAACCTTTCTTAAGACAGTCTTTATTCAGAAACTGTGAATGCCTTCAAAACGACAATGTCAAGTGGAGAGAAGCAATTCTTCTGCGTCCAGTGCTTTCAAACAAACGACCATGAGATAAGGAAAGATGAGACGCTGCTGTAAAACACGGAACCGGTGATGCAACTTGTCCTGGGCCGTCACACCACGACTCTGATCTTTTCTTTTTAACACGGTCAATTATTGTATGAATGGGATTTTCTCTCATCTCTGCAGAAGCAACATGTTAGATTAAAAGTCAAGGCTTTGTAGGTGCACACACACACATACACACGCACACACACTCTCACAGTCACAGACATTGCCCTCAGTTATTATGCATTCATAAATCAAAGGGTTGTGACGGGAATTAATCTAAAACGATGGCGAGTGTAAGTCACAGGATGCAAATATGACAGCTTTATTAGAAAACTAGATTGCTTAAATTTGTCTGAATTAATGTGACACTCTTTTTTGATTAAATAGACCACCCCCCCCCCACTCCCTTTCTCCCTGTACTGACTGAGTTGGGCTGATGGGGATGGGGGGGTGGGTTACATAACAGCAGAAAAATAGATGTGGCTCATTCCCACTCACATTTGTTCCCCTTTTATCCATTCACAGGGTAATGCACAATGCGGCAATACATTCTAATTATGTTAATATGTCTTTATAGAAAGAATGTTATTCCCAAACCCGCACAATAAGGTATGATCCAGAGTGAATAAGAACACTTCTCCCAGAAAAGTTCCTAACATGCTCATTTTAGGATTATAACCAGTAAAGCATTAATGCATTAATGCAAATAATGTCAATAATGAGCTTTAAGTACATGGACAGGTTAGTTAATAAATGTTAGTCGATCAATCAAGTCATCCAGACACATTAGTGTGCTAAATGTTAACATAGCTGTGGCTAAAGGTTCCCAATTACAATGTTAACATTTCTTTATTTGTTCATTGGAAACAAAGCACATTGATCAACTTATGTTATATCTTATATTTACTTATTCCAGAAATCTCTGAGCATGTGGCTCACATATCAAGAGAACAGCTCATTTGACCAGCTCTGCCCTGTGAATAGTTGATGTCACACAACAATGTGTTTACGATAAAACAACAACTGATTATCCAGTTCTGGGTTCTGCATTCTGAGTCAAGCTTCACTGATCTTTGAACAAACAGCTCTTTGGGCAGCTTCTAGGTTCTGTGGACTGAGTCCTGCAGCCGGAATTACCTGTGGCTCAATTGAGACATGTTATAAACATACACTGCACTAGTGGCTCTGAACACAAAGTACACTGCAGATTGGATTTATAGTTACTTACAGAGGTATTTAATCATAAACCAAATTGTAGGAAAAGTTTGAAGTTTGCCTTGGTTTTGGACAAACCGAAGAATCTCAATTCTCCAGCTTTGGCTGTGGGAAACAGTGATGGACATTTAATTACAGAATCAACTTTTAAAAACACAAAACAGAAAATGTGATAATGGGAAAGCTTGTTGGCTTCCTAACCTTTCCCTTACAAGAGAGGATCTGTTTCATTTACATCTTGAATCTTCATTTATTGAGTATTATTAATATAGTAATATATATTATTAGTATAGTAATATATAGTAATATATAAGTGTTTTACCTGACATTGTCTACCAGCTTTTGTATGAGCTACTCGGGCACCGAGTTTGTGGAACAGAACACCAAGCTGCTCAGTCTGTACAGTTCTGGCAATTTATCTTACTCAGTGTCTTTCTCCACTGTCTCAGTGTTGCCCCTCCTCATTATCTCTCTTTCCCTCTCGTTCTTTTTTTCCCATTCTCTTTGGTGCTTGCTCGCTCACCCTGTAGCATCGTCTGATTGAAGTCCCCAGGAAGGAAAAAACAAAGAATGTTTTTTATATGAATAGTTAAATCACTTCAATCTTACCTGTCAGTGCAGTTGTACCTCTTTTTACAGCAAGTGCAACCTGTACTTGATCCCCTCTCCCAAATGCACTTACTGAGGAGGCAGAAGAGGGAAGAAGTAATATATATATTAAATTAAAGGGAGATGTAAGTCTGACGTGATGTATTTATTAAACCGGCAGGTCTTTGGGTTATATGATGGAAAACGGAGAATGACTGAGCTGATCTGTCTGGAGTCTTTCACCTTTAGAGAGGGGGAGGGGGGATAGCCAGCCTGCCGCAGGGAGAGGAAAGCTAAGTGGCAGGTAACGAAAGAATGCAGATCACAGAGCCTGACGTGCACAACTAGACTCGAGGCCTGGAGGTTTGAACGCAGCGGTTTTGTATTCGATACAAACAACGTGGTGGAACCGACGGTGGGACTGCGGCCTGTGTGTGCATGTGTGTGTGTGTGTGTGTGTGCGTGCTTGATATAAGGGCTAAAGAGTGCTTTGGGAGTTGAGCCAGGAGGGATGTTGCTGCAGTCCTGGCGGGGTGACTAAAGCATGAAAGGAGGGCTGGTTAGAGTCCAACATGGGGAAGGCTGCTGGGGGTTTGGTAGAGTGGATGTTGTGGGCTGCAAACCTGCAGCTGCACACAAACTATTAACAGTGGTACAGTGTGCATAAAGGTAGAAAATGACATTTAACAGCCACTCAAAACAACCACCACATGTACTGGGCTCGTTTTGTCTGTGGCTTATAGCTGCAGATCATTTCAAAATCCCTCTGCTGTCACAACTCCAGTCATCTGTGCATTTTCTGAAACCATTTAGGAGCCAGACTATGAGCCACGTCTTTATTTATTCCAAATAAAACAAATTAATGAAAATATTCGATATACAAGCTGCCGTTCACTGTCTCATAGTTCTGAGTTAAATGTGGGATGGATACAAAGTTTAAATGTTACAAAATAAAATACATTTTCTTTTTTCGTGCAACCTGAAATGATGGTCTTGTTGGATTCTGTTTTGCAGCTGCGTTGAGTGTGTGCCACATTGTGTCTTTGCATGTGTGTATATGTACCGTTAAGTCCATGTGGATGCACATGTATTTCTGTCTGTGTCATACCTTTGCATGGTGAGTGTGAGTTTGAATGTAAACTGCGATGTTTGTGTTTTTGTACTATTAACTCCTTGTGAATGCATGTGTACAGCATTTGTGTCTTTACATGGTCTGTGTGTGTGTGTGTACATGTGCGTGGCTCATTGTGTCTTTGTGTGAGTGTGTGTGTGTGCGCGTGTGTGCGCCTCATTGTGTCTTTGCATGTATGTGCCAAATTGTGTATTTGCGCGTGTGTGTGTGTGTGTGTGTGTGTGTGTGCCACCTTGTGTCTTTGCATGTGTGGGTTGTTGTGTGATATCCATGGGAGTGTGAGTTCTTTGATCACAGCAGCAGCATGAAGAACCAGATTACCTTTCAGTGCCATGATGACAGAACAATGCTCTCAGGTTGAGAAACCTCACCAGCGAATTTAACATCCTCCTCATTCCTCTGACAAACACTGGCCTGCAGGACTCGTATCTGAATTTTGTTTGTGAATATAATGCTAAATAATATGACAGCATCTGTCTTATTATTCCATTTCTGGAAAATAGAGAACATACTAGTGTTGTGCCGCACTGCAGAGGACTGGGTTGTGCTTTTAAATAGATTGCACCTCGATGCCAAATGAATCTGTGAGAAGATTAAAATGGATCTCCAAAGTATCGATATAGAACAAGTATTGCTGGCTGGAAAATTATAATTTACATCAAAGGTGCTGTGATACAGCTAAAGCACAGCCAATCCCATCTAATTAAAATAACATGCAAGGTACAGATGAAGTGAATCGGAGCCGGTCGGAACAAAGAAAACTTACTTGTATACTGCATTGCTTATTTTGTGCTTCTACCGTAGACTGTAAATAAAGATGGACGACCTGACAGCTCCTAAAAAATAAAGACAAATCATCTCATTTGCCCTCTGGAGGCTGCCTATAGTATTAAACCTTCAACCTTCTCCATGTTAGTGGATGTGGACCAAACGGAAAAAATACATCGTCATCTGTCATTTTGAGAAGTTCTTAAAACTGAGCTTATCTGGGACTGACTCACGGTCTGTGAGAGTGTGTATCAGCAGGACCTCGATGCTGCTGCTCCATCGCACAATCGCTACTGTGACGACTCTGGCTCCAAACGTGCAAGATGGCAGTGGGAGGAAGTGGAAAGGTTTCGACCATCAACAGTCTACGGCCGGTCTTCACAACTCAGATTGGGACTTGGTATTAAAGTTATTGTTTTGGGTGAAACGTTTGTCATTGACAACTGAGACTGACATATTATAATATTAATTGTTCGAGCTCATGCAGGACCCCTGATACTGTGGCTCCACACCACCAACCACCACTGCAAAGTTTCTGGCTGCAAACGATGTCTAAAGCTCAAGATTATTTAGATTATTACAACCAGAGGATGTAGAGACAAAAAATATACGGCTTCTACTTCTACTGTGCATGTGCAGTACACTGTCTTCAAGCTCGTCTCTTCTCGATTCTATTATTCATTGTTATATTCATTGCATTCTCAGGCTGTGCAGTGTTTTACACCATGGTCATTAATTTTATCACACACTCAAACGATACATCCCCTCTCTCACACACACATGCACATAATTGCAAGTATCAGAAATTGTGTCCACCCTTGAAAAAGCACCCTCAGTTTTACCTCACAGCACCTCTTCACTGTGAGGCTCCATTAAAATATCAACTCTCCGTCCCTTTAAAGACTCAGTTTGACTTTTTTGTGGAAATAAACATATTTGCTTTCTTGCTGAGATTAAGATGAGAAGATTGTTGCTCATCTCATATTCCAACAGTAAATACAGAGCTGGGGCCAACAGCTGGTTGTCTTAGCTTTGCGTAAAGATAAGAGGAGGGGAAACAGACAACCATGGCTTTGTTCAGAAGAAACCAAAACTCCCCAATTAAGAAGTTTTGTTTGATATGTGCAAAAACCATAATGTACAGTGGCCATGTGATTATTTAGAGGGACACTGTATGTAACTTATTTCTTTGCAACTTCCTGGAGTCTTGTCATCACTGTAACAGTCAACCAATTTAATTTAGAGATGCTCATATTATGTTACTTCTCTCCAACTATTCTTTTAGTAATTGAAACACATTGCAGTTGCTTTATAATTACTGATTCATAACCTTTGACACCACTGCCTTTGTCGACTTTTAAAACCAAACAGCTAATAATAACACATTCGATTTAAATTGTGCTTTTCAAAGCTCTCAGAGACGCTTTATATACTGTAGGATAAAATATACTCTTTGATACAAATAAAAGAAAATGATGATAATAAAGTATGCTGACAAATAAATAAATAAAAACATGCGGGGGTAGGTGGGGAAGGGAACGCTGAAGAGGTTATCTCACCTTGCTTTCAAACAAATATACAAACCAACCAACAAACCGACATGGGTAAAAACATTCAAGAATCGTATCAAAGGGTTGAATATTTTTTGTGCAATAACCTGGATATAAAGTCCACAAATCTCCTGCTGGAACATTAATAACTGTAGCAGCTGTCTGCTTTTGAAACACTGGCCTGAGTGCAGCCTCCTGCAAACTCATCATTCAGTCAAATGTTGGCTTTTGTGCTTATAGTGCCGTGTTCTGTGCAATATTACCATCCGAGGAATTATTAATGATGGGATATGAAGATGCATGTACAGTAAACAGCTTATTGTGCGTAAGAACTCAGCGGGATCAGGGGAGGCTAACCGGAGTGCTGTAAACACCGTGTGTAAACACACTCCAGACTTTTGGCAACACAAATCTCATCACGGGGTGAGTGTGATCAAAGGCTGGTGGCACCGCTGATCCTGAAATCTGTTTTGGATTTATAAGATGCCCCGGGGTGGAAAATATCCAACGTTAAAAAAACGCTGCTGGGTCAAATGAAAACATCAATAGAGATTGAGACCTGTGCAGCTACATTGTGTGTATAAAATGTATTATATATGTGTGAACCGGATGAAAAAAATGAATAATATATCACAAAGCAACACAAGTGTTTGAGAACTGTGTTGCTGGGTGTCTGGTAGAATAGTTCAGAGTTCAGTGATGACTTTGAAACACACACACACACACACACACACACACACACACACTCGTTCTTGTCTTTCTGTAGTTGCAAGGACGCTTATTAACATAATGCTAAACCTGGCCACCTAACCTAAGTTACAACTGACTGCATAACTCCAAAGGTTCATTTATTATACGACCGTTTCAATAATGTAACTGTCTCTACATACTGTATATACTTCCATGTGTTCTTTATATTCACATCATTGTTAAGCATTGCATCCACTAGTGGGCAGAGCAGAGTTCGATAGTTCCTGAGAACAAACATGGCGACAGTGGTGGAGGTTGTGATTCTTAAAATGAGCCTAAAGCTGATTATTTTGTCCCCGTGCCCATGTGAAGTAACACTAGTCTCTCCTCGCAAACTTTTATCTGTTTCCTCCGTGACCCTAAGTTTTCAGAAGATGTGCATGTGGGACAAAATGAACATATTGTGCAGACAGAAACCCCTAACCCTAACCCCTAAGTATAAATGAGCCTTAACCCCTAAACCTCATTCTAAAGCTATAACCAAGTCCTAACCCTTGAGTTGTGAGAAACACCCACATAATTGGCCTCACAACTTTTGAAAGACAGATACACACGCACACACACACACACACACACACACACACACACACACACACACACACACACACACACACACACACACACACACACCATCAGAAGCTATAGCAACCTCCACCACATGCTACGACAGCTGTAATGACGGTTTTGACCTGGCAACCCGACACAGCCTCCAACAGCTGCTGATGTCTGAACTTGTCACCATGGGGACGGGGTTAAGAGCTAAACAACCCAGCAGAAGAAGAAAGAATGCTCCACATCATTGGATCATTAGTTCAGCTTTCGTCAGTTTGTAACTTGTTCTTCCTGCAGCTGCCAAGTAAAATCCTGGCATTACTTCACCGTGGTGGTATTTTTGTTTGATAACTTTTATACATTTCTGTACAGTCTTAGTCTTAAAAATAAAATAAATAAAATAAAAAATGATCGTAATCAGACACTAATACTGTTTGAATTGAAATTGGAAAAATCTTGACAAGCTGTGCATGACATCATGTATTTTATGCTACTGTACATGATGCTATCAGCTTGTGAGAGGTTGTGATCCTCCGTGTGAATGACATACGCACGTCTTCCTTATTAAAGCTAGGGTTGGTTATCCCGGAAAATCGAGCAAGAGCTGGTTCCACTTTGAAAAAAATGCAATCGATGCATCTCAGGCCCTCTCATCAAAGCTACGCCCCCAAAATCACATAAACACACACTGACTGACAACTGCCAGAAGCCGACTTTTCTGTAACTCGCTCACCAACTTCCGAATATCGTATCTGCTTCAGCAGTCTGTGCCAGCCAATCAAGATTCTAGATTTAAAAGATCTTTATAGACATCATACTCGGGGACAATGACGTTGTGTGAGGCCTCTCTCTCCAACATATCTCTTTATAGAAGTGTAAAACTATATAGAAATATAATATGAAAAACAATAGTCCCTGAGGATGCAGTGTGTCTGGGTTGTTCAAAATATAATTGAATTCGCTCCAAATGCAGCCAACAGACAACTTTATCTGTTGTTGGCTGTAACCATTTTCAGAAACAACTAAACAACACTACCTTTAAAATCTCTTGCCGATATTACTGTGTGTCTGTCTGTTATCTTAACTATACTATCTTGAACTACTTCACCACACTGTTGCTGTGCAAAGAAATGATTCCATACTCAATATGTAGGAATATATATTGTGGGGATATGAACTGCATCAAGGTTAACAATTAACCTCCATAAATATACTTCATGGACACAGTGGCATCTGTTATCGCCACACTTTCATTGAATATTTAACACTAACACTGTTTCTTTGTGAATGTGCGAGACAGGCAGATTGTGATTAAATTGCACATACAAGAGTATGTGTCATTCCTGGCATAGATGTGTGTGCTTCACGTGCATTTTATCTGTGCATGTGTGTGTTTGTGATTGCCCACCCCTCATCATGTGGATCAGTTGTGTGTAAAGCACCTAGCCTGAGGGGTGAGGGTAGCCAGGTTGTGTAAATAAATTAAAGCAACAAATTATGTTTAAAAGCTTCTCCCTCAGGCCAGGAAAAACTAAGATCCATTATTCATGGCTCTTACTGCCGGGAATCTAAAGGCAGGTGTGTGTCTCTGTGTGTGTGTGTGTTTTCTATATATTTTTTTGTCAATTATTCCAAGATAACCGCCCGTACTCCATTAAATCATCTTGTTGATGAAATTGAATACCATCTACATTTTGGTGCCCGTAATGAAATTCACAACAATGGATGTTGATCTTCAGTTTGTTCGGTAAAAAGATAGCTGACACAGCAGTTTTTCTTTTGTGTCTTTTAAACAGGCTGAAGAACACTCGCGTTTTAAAGCATTTCAAAGACATGTGTGCTGATATTGTCTTTTTTCTGAAGGTTAAACACTTTGTTGGAGTTCTGGGATAAACCGTGTATTTGAAACGTATAACCGTGGAGAAGCACTACACAGGGGAGCTGCAGGAGTCTCTTCCAGGTCAGATGAGTTATAATTCTGCCAGCACGCCCTGGCCGGTACAAGGATACAGCCCAGCATGTTGTCAGTACAGAGACCTTCTCTAACAGGAGCCTTCTTTACATGTCACCACACCTTCCTCTCTTTTTCTTCTCTGAGTCTGTAGTGCACCCAATATAGATAGAAAGTATTCATATATATCTGGTAAAACTACATGTTGCTTTTTAACACATTTTATCGATTGTATTACATTTTTACTGTTTTTAGAAATGTAAGTAGTAGTTTTGTAATTATGAGTTTTCATATTTTTTATATACACATAAAATGTATATTGACTTTATAGGAGATTATTATTCCTTGATTTTAATTTCACCAGCCTGAATTAAGCATAACTTCTATAACTTTTTTATCTATTATTATATTATACTTTGCACATGTGTTTATCGATGTATGGGCTGAGTGAAATATATTTGTTACATTATAATTGTATAATGTGAATGAGTCATCAAGAAAACAGATGTCTATATTTCACAAAACATCAAATAATTCCTCTCCTTTTTCCTGTTATATCCAGTTTTACCCATAAATCTTTACTAAGCCATTGTCTGTTCATTTGCTGCTCGTTTACTTAAACTGTAATTAGACTGGGGGGTGAGAATAAGAGCATATTGTGTTGTTTTCAAAAATCAAAGCCTTGACTTCTCATCCATATCTCCAGAGATAAAAAAAAAATAAAAATCTTTATTCAGGTTTTCGCTCATGACAAGAATCCTGGGTAACCTGATCTTCAACAGGCAGTTATACCAGCAGACATCTTGTGTAATAAGAAAAACTGCCTGGTATGACTTCAATTAAAACCTCTTGCTAAGCAGGGTGCTCAACAGATGATAATGTATAATGTGATGTGATGTAATTTACTGATCAACTCCCTGTGCAGTCATAGAGATTTTCTGCCACACTGGTATCATCACTACAATGTGGTTAAAACCCATCAGAGCCGTAATAAAGTTATGATTGCATTGTTATTTAATTTAAATTTAATGATAACGTCATTACACCAGCAACACAGTCCCGCAGTACTGATTGCAAGACGGCTCATTTTAATTAAAAATGAATCTTATTTACATTTAGTAAATTATACAATTCAATCTATTTGAGCCAGAGGACAATAATAATCAGAGAGGAAGAGGAGTAAGAGAGTTTGTCTGTAGTAGTGAGGATGATATTCAACATTCATTGGGATCAAGTTTTTAACTTGGACTTTTACAAAGATTTACAGTTTTGTATATCTTAATTGTCAGATGTTTTTTAATTGTCCAACCAATCTGGTGTCAACCTGATATTTTCCTTCCATTAGACCATGTGTGTGTTTTCTTACAATTTAAGAATGCTAATATATTTCCACAGTGTCCCAGGATGCAAAAACCTCCCACTCTGATCATTTGTATTCGTTATTCCTGTTGTTTCCCTGGTTGCATGTTGGAGTGCTGTGCTTATTTGAGCCTGTATGAGGAGCTCATGTATCTTGCTGGTGATCTTATACCCAGGCTCCATTTGTTCAGCCCTGTATTTTTTTACTGCAAGTATTACATTCCTTCTTATCTCAATATGAAACTGCGGTATACTGTTTTCTCTCTGTCACCCATCATCATCTACTTCTCATATTCCATCTCCCTGTTGGAGTCACCCAGTCTGATACAGGAGGGGCCCACTACAGGGGCCTTATCTGCTCCATGTCTGCTGCCTCCCAACATCACTGTTCATCTTCCTGCCCGACAGGTTGTTGCTGTTGGCTCATAACTTGCTTCATGTTGACATGAGGAGCTAAGTCATTGTGGAGCAATGATGAAAATAAACCCATGAACCCCAAAAAGACTGTTATGATGTCCCTGTCCTTATTTAGTCCTTCAGATAGTATCATATATGTCTTATATATTGGCCCTAAAATCAATAATTAACTGTGAGTTTCCAGCACAGTTGTCCATTTGTTCATTCTGACCAGCTGATAAATAAAATCTATCCGTCCATTATCTATACTGCTCATCATTTGAGGGCCATAGGGTGTTGGAGCCAATTCCAGCAGAGTCAACATTAAACCTGACACATCTGGAATGTGGCAGGAAAAGGAAAGTACCTGGAGATAATTCACTATAGAGTGTGGATTACCAGACCTGGACCCATAAGGATATTCAGGTTCTGGTTGGGTTCGGTCGTGTTGCTGCTGTCTACTTGACTTTCTTATGCTGCATGTGCAGAATCTTTTGCATCTCCCTCTAGCTGAGAATTTGATTGGGATTCAGAGGGAAGATGAGTGGATCTATAAACTGCCACACGCTGGTTCTATCCCATTTCTTCACTGGAAAAAAAACCAGGAATCTTTCAGACAACTTGGAGCCTAGAGTCCATCAGGTCCTGTAGCTGGCCACTGGGTTCCAACCCAGAACCTTCTAGCTGTGATGTCACGGTGCTAACCACTGGACCACTATGATGACTTAAATTTGTGTTTGTTGGAACATGATGGTACCTAAGAGAATCTCCTCACAGGCTAGTGATGTAATTCAAAGAGGAATAATTTTGATATGGACTTTTACTAAGTAACATGTCTTGGGTCTAAAACCTACTCAGATGCCTCTACTTGAGATTCTCCGGAAAACGTCTGCCTTCAGCTCACAAGATTTCCATCAGTCAGAGAAGAAACTGAAGCCAGGAGTTTAAATTAAATTGGCACTTTTTAATTCATCAAATCATCCAGTGAACGACAGACAGACAGAAAGAATTATTGCTGTGAAATATTTTACATGCTGATCCTCCCCTTCCAGGCTTTCTACTTTCTGTCTTCCTCTTGTGTAAGACACACTCGTCCCCTTTTTGCCGCCTCGTCCTAGCTCCAGCTTCTTCACACTCGTCTGTTATTGTCCTCTCTTAGGAGTCTTCTCTTTTAGAGCTCCTCAGATTGGAAGGCTGAGAAAATGAGACATTCATCAGTCCCTGTAGTCCATCAATCACAGTTGCCGCAGGTATAAATGTTTAGGGAGGAAGAATGATACACTTACAAACTACTGATTGAAAATATCTCACAGAGAAGAAACATGATCTTTACATGCAAAAACAACAAAAGGCATTTTTCTTTGCTGATATTACTGAAGCTAACAAGGGATGAATATCAGACTGCCTGAGTTCAGGGATGATTCTCTCTTTTCTTTGTTTTGGCCTTAAACCTTCTACTGGACATTAACTTCTCTGTCCCTTGCAGTTACTATCATTCTTACTATCAGTCAATGAGAGCTATTGTGAAACACATAGGGTGAAACACAAATTTGATGGAATATTGTTTTTTATAATCGAATGAAGAGGCTAATGTTAAAAGCTTATTTTCTTACGACAGTGTTTGCACAATTTTACGGGTTAAAAGGTCAAAGGATTCATTCTAACTCAGTAAGTCAGTGAGTGATTACATTCTGACAGCTCCAGCATTACTACTATTATCTGCACAGCCTGGGTTATCATGACGACATCTGGTTATTGCATATGAAAGGAGTTTGAGAAAAGATGTATAGTTCTCTTTATATACACATGCATACATTTACATGCTGATTATTTATTCTGAGTATTAAAAACTGTGTCACTCGTGATTTGTCGCATATAAATGTCCTGAACAAGAGGTTTTGTCAGATAAACATGGACGGGTTATGAAACAGCAGGATCCTGACCAGAACATGCTAAAATGACTGAAGCTGCTTTCAGACTGACAGTGAAGTCAAAAACATTTCCCTGAAATTATCCAGAACACAATTGTCCATTTCTAGGGATATTCTTGGGATTTGAGAGCTTTTGACGATGAGGGTCGATGCTGGTGTGAATGTGCTGTAAACAAAAACGTGATTCCTGCAGCTGAATTTAAACGTCATTTCCTGCCTCCCACATTTTTTACTCAGTCTTCGGCTGCCTTCTTCATATGTACTTCAGAAAATGTCTGGACCCAGTTTTGCTTAAATTTTCTGAGTTCATGTCTAAAATCAGTCTGAAAGAGACTAAAATTACTTGATTTGATTACATTCTCCAAAAAAGACTGAGTCATTTAAAACAGAGGTCGTTGAGCAGGAACTCTCAACACCTTCGGCCATTGACCCCTGATAGGCTGGTTCAGTAATCCATCCATGAGTTAAAGCATTTTATTCAGGATATTTATTATTAATCGTCTTCGTCGCTGGATGGTTTAATGGTGTGAGGTGATGCTCTCTTACATGTGAGGGTTTCAGTTAGCTGATGAATACCTTCCTCCTCATCATCAGGAGCTACCAGACTAGCCGCAAACGTCCATATCAACTCCAACCAATCGGTGCTCTCCTGAGCTGTGACTCCTGCAGGGACTCCGGCGGGGCCTGACCTGAGTGGACGAACACCGCCTGAACAGAATAGAATAAATAAATATATAAATGAATAGACCAGAATTTAAAAGAAGAAAAAGTATAAAGTGGTATTTGTATATAAACTAAAACTAAAAAAGTTAAATCACACATTGAAACATTTTTTATTATAAAAGTTAATTATTGTTATTATTTGAAATGATTGAATATAAAATGAAGTAGTTAGGGCTTGCCTCTGCCTTTCAAACCTCTCTTAGCGATGGCAGAAGGAGGGGGGAGACCTGATGGGAAGAGACATTGAGCATTAACAGAGGCAGCGTCTCTGTGTAGGATTACAGGAAGAAGAAGAGAACATGTAGATAAAGATAAAAAGGTCATACAGAAGAACAATGAGCAGGGGCTCAATGCATTGCTCCAAAAAAAAAACAATATCACACACAAAACATGCAGTAGAAGTTTGGACTCATGTTGAATGAGGACACAGCAAGACACAGCAGCAACACGAGCAGCTCGCCTGCAGCATTTCAACATTCATCATACATTCAGCGTCCAGTCAGATTTTGCCATAATCTCAATCAGCGAATCAGGTCGTTGCTCTCAAACTTTAAATCTCCTCCTCGCCTCCAGTCTTCTTATCCAGTGTCCACGCATCTCATTCAGATCCTCACCCTCCTCTAGATCCCTTCTTACAACAGTGTCTCAACCTTGTGGGGATTCCTTTACTATGCAGCCTCCCTTTCAACCTCAATGACATCACAAGGGGTCTAAGCACCAAGTAGACTCTTATTCTAGTTTTATCAGTTTCATCTGTCATTGTGCACAACAACACATTTTGTTCAATTTTCAATTGAAGTCGATCCTGTTTCAACTAATATTTCCTCCACTGACATTGTCTGTAGCATTAGGTGGTGTCCCTCACTACTACGTTTCCATTGCAGCAGAGAAAATTATACATTGGAACCACCTTGTATATGTGTATGCAGAGTCTAGGAATTGTATTAATGGTCCTATGAAGGCCTAATAAATTATTTGCTCATGTGTCAGAGAAGTTTCTGATTTTGCCAGGTTGGTGATTATCCCCCTCCAGAGAACATTTGGCTTCAGACCTTCTAGAGAACAGCTGCAGAACATCTGGAACAAATTTGACTATTTAAAAAAAAATCACATTTAAAAGTGCAGATTTGAGAGGTAATTATACAAAATAATAATTCATCATAAATGAATGACTAGCTTTTCTTATTGGCTTATTAGACATTGAGAAACATGTGTGATTACATTATATATACCTGCAGACTAAATTTAGAAAGTTACGCTCATTACACTCAATTAACGATTTCATTAATAACTCAACCACTGATAAATCATCTTCCATGGATATTTTTCTCAAACTCCAGAGATATTAATTAAAGGTTATTGCTGCTGCACTAGTTTAATGTTGTATATAAGTATAAATAAATAAATAATGTAGATACAGAAATAAAAGCATATAAGATAAGTGATAAATAAATGAATGTACAAATAAATAAATGTCCCGTTACCTTGAAGTACATCGTGGCTTTCTCTGGGTTTGGACATTGCTGGAAACATTTTTGGATAATGTAAGTACACAAGTCAACAACATATATAACATGCGTCTTTAGACATTTTAATGTTTATAAATCATATTGTAATCTGTTGTATATGACAACGCCTGTTGTCAGAGTCACGTCCCGGCTCATGGTGTTAAAACAAACTGTGATCATATCGCCGCCGCTCCAGTGACGGCGTTTTGCATCTGTCTCTCCGAGGAGCACGTGAATTAGCACATTCATTGTTCCTCCGTGAGCATTGTGTTAACTCTGGGCTCTGAAGTGCTAAATGTATTGTTTTGGTCGTCTCTGCAGATCTCTTTCATTTCCCAGCATCCTCTGCCTGTTTGTTGCCCAGTGTGCAGGAGTCATAATGAAGCCTCATAAACATCTGATTAATGCACTGACATTTCTTTGATTGGCACTGCAGACTTCAGCGCCACAGACACCAGGAATAGAACGCACCCCTACCCCCGACTCATCCACCCTCCGTCTCTCTATGCTTCTATCTCTAATTCATCCCGTGTCCCTTTTCATCTCTCTTATCTCTTCACATCTATTTTCTCCCATCCTCTGACTTTCATGTTCCCATCCCGTGTCTTCTCTTCATGTTTCTTGCTCTCATGTCTTTACGCTCTCCCTCTCTGCCGTTGTTTCTTTTTTAGTTTGGCGTAGTTAAGCAGCTACATCAAAACCGTGCGACGCAAAGAAAAGAGATGAAAGATACAAATTGAGGAGCACAGATTAGAAAAAAAGAAAGAAAGACCAAATGGACTAAACCTGCGGAAATAAAAGCTGGAAGAATATCATCTGAGCAGAAGATAAGAGAAGATAAATTATACACAGTTCTCTTTCTGTCTTATACCCTCCCCCATGGAATCCCATCTTCGTCCCTTACTTGTTTTCTTGACTCCTTCCTTACTTCTCCCCTCCCCTTCTTCCTTCCTATCCATCTTTCTTTCCTTCTTCCTTCTTATATTTCTCTTTTATCCCTATTGTTTTTCTATCTCTCTCTTTTCCCTCTGTCTCTTTTCTTATTTCCTTCCTCACTCATTATTCATTTTTTCTATTTTTTCCTGTCCTTTCCTTCCTGATGATTTTTCTTTCTGTCTTCCTCTTCTCATTTCCTCCCTCATTTCCTCCCTCATACCTTACTCATTTCCTTCCTTTCATTCCCTCTCTCCCTCCTCCTTCCTGTATGTCTCTTTTTTCTTCCTGTTATTCTTTCTCCCTGTCCTTCTTTCTTTATGTGCTTCCCAACTCTTTGCTCACTTTCATCCTTCTTCCTCCTTCCCTTATGTCTGTTTTTACCTTCCTGGTTCCTTCCTTATTTCCTTACTCACTTCCTTCCTTTCTCCTTGTCCTTCATCCCCTCTTTCTATCTTTACTGATGCAGCTTACAGGAGAACGATATTGTGGACATGTGGTATTATTCAGTTTAACGTCTGAACTAACATTTCCAACTCTCTCAGTCCGAGTAGTTTTCACCTTTGTGTCTTTGACAGAGGAAGAGTGAACAAGACTTTGATGAGGTGACAGATTAAACTCTCTTCGTCTTTGTCTCTCAACCACCTCTGCTCCTGAATGACTGTATTTTCTAAACATTATGTCTCCATATTTCTTTAACTGTAACCTTCTCTCCACAAACACAAACACACATCTGTGATTTTTCACAAAAACGAGAATTGTATTTCTTCTTAATTGTCCAGAAATGTCTCCTTGCTGTTTCATTTACACAGACTGCCCTTTATTGAAATGTCATGGCGGGAGAAAAGCCTGTGATTAAAAATGCAGCAAAGCATTTTGTCATTGTCAACTTGCAAATATTTGCCTCAGGAAATGGAAGATAACAACGATGTATAGGGGGAATTTCCCTTTTATGGGCATGCCCACCTCAGGTCAGAACGATTCCCAGCCTCCAGGGAAGAAATGTTTTCATGACTTAGAGGGAGAACTTGTCGCTTTTATTGATCGCGCTCCATGATATGTGGGTGATATGAATCATTCTCACACAGGAAAGCTGTATTCCATTTTCTCTCTTTAAGTTTGCTTTAATTATATTTTTTAGCCACATCAACTTCAACATATTTGTCAATGTCAGTGAACTTAAGACATTAAATCTGCAA
This sequence comes from Paralichthys olivaceus, assembly GCF_024713975.1. Taxonomy (NCBI): domain Eukaryota; kingdom Metazoa; phylum Chordata; class Actinopteri; order Pleuronectiformes; family Paralichthyidae; genus Paralichthys; species Paralichthys olivaceus. The sequence continues at coordinate 9,334,214 of NC_091111.1, forward strand.
AATTGCTCAACTTATTTAATATCAAATAAATAACCTTTCCTGTCAGCAGATTTACTGTTATCATGAGACACAACAGAACCTGGATGTCTATTTTAAGCATCACACACAACTTCCTTTGTTAGTCAGCAGCTCACACACACACACACACACACACACACACACACATCTCCATGACTTCAGAGGTCGTTACATTGACATTCAGTAATTCCCTGGATAATTATCTAACCTTAAGCTTAACTACTTCTTACCTAAGCCTAACCATAAAGCGACACTTAACCAAAACATTTTATGATGAGCACTAGATTTATATCTTGTCTTGTACCTGAAACAGACACACTGTCACACACACATGCAATTCCACGCCCATAATGCAGCACACATGTTGAGGTATATATCATGCACTTAAAGAATGGGATTGAGAATATACAGACTGGTGAGAAATTAAATGAAAACCATAATAAGAATGAAATATTACAAATGTAGATTAATTCCAAATGGTCACTGAGCGGTTTGTTCATTTCATTAAAATGATATGAATCATATGCGAGGCCTTCCCAGTTACCAGATCTCAATTAACCCATTTGGACACCTCAGGGATGTTTGGGAGCGATGTGTTGGACGCCGCTCTCCACTTATCATGGAAGCACGAAATGAGGGAAAATACTGTTTATTTATAATATCTACTTAATGTTTTATCATTAATTTGTCATCCATCTGTAGATCAACACTTGATAAACAGCCTGCTTGTGCCAGACACTAGAAAACAAACAAAAGGTAAATGAAGAAAAGATTCTCAAAAGGCAAATCAACCCTGAATCACTTTAGCTGGTGTAAGCTAATCACACCAAGGTCAAGAATGTTCTTTCTATGCCCAAATGTCTCTTTTCAGGAATAACCAGAGCAAAAACATTTCAGCATTTTTAATGATATCAGTCTTTCCAACTGAATCACTCAGGGCACAAATTTTCACTGACGACCAATATCAAGTCTTAACAGCGTTGACCTTTACGGGTTAGAATTTAGTTTTCCAATTTCAAAGGTTCCTTCAAATGAGGCAGCTGCATGCATCTTTTCATCGCTGAGCCATGAAGGCCCCAACAGGTGGATCCCACGATTCATTGCACTTCGAGGGCGAATTGTTTTCCAAAGAGATAATGGCAGAGGCAAGTGATGTGATTAAAAGGTCCGATGCTTACACTTTTAATTCTAAGAATTAGGCTTCAGCTCAACCGAACATCTTACGGTAGACTAAACTTTGTGTCTTTTGCTGGGCTTGAGCAGTAACGGCATGAAAAGCTGGGGAGGCAAATGACGTAAATGGTACATGGACCAAAACATCTAATTTTGGTTTGACCTCTTTGGTTTACTCAGCCCACGAAAGTAATGAAGAAGGCAGCTCCTGAATTAGGACACAGCTTCTCTAAAATGGTGGAAGCTATTATACCATATTTGCCTGTTCACTTGTATTATGGTTTAGCTGCTTAACAAAACAGGCAGGATAAATTACAGACTTTGCTGTGCACGGTTTTCTTTCCGAACCATAAAGCGGTTAAACTGTAACTCGTTGCTCTGTGTCAAACCTTCAAGCACCTTGGCTCCACCCAAATAAGTGATATGAGGGATGAGAGCTGATGTTGAGCTTTTGACAGCTGGTGTAAACATGCTGGTGGAAGGTTTCATCAAATGTACACTGCTTGGTTTTGTCGTGATTTAGAGTTGATTTACGCTTGAAAAGGTCAAACAGAGCCTCACAGTTTGAAACGATGGACACACTGTCACAGGCATCGTTCTAGTGCGAGCGAGCGGTGCAGTTAAAATGTTAGTAGTTTTTTGGGGTTTTCTTTTTTACCAGGAGATAAACACACGGGGTCGTCACAGTATGATGTGTAGTCTTTGGATGGGATGGCAGGTGATTGACGGCATGAGGATGGAGGAGAGGTGAAGGGGTGAGGGTTGGGGGATGAAGAAAGGAGGAAAATGAGGAGAGGCGTTAAAGATGAGCGTGTCGGATGTGTCAGGCAGGACCATCCTTTGCACCGCAGGATGGTCCGAATTCATGGTGATGTGTAGTAGGTGTGGGAGTGATGAAGAACAGATGTGAGAGGAAGTGACAGAAAGGTTATTATTACAGTAAATTTACTGAGCGCTGAAATACACCTCAGCTTCAAGACCAAATCAAAAGTGATTGATTTTCTGTTGTGTGGTTGGAAGATCGGAGGCAGTTTGATTTGTGTGTCCGATCTATTTTGATCACTTCAGTATATAGCTGTGAAGTGTTTTTCTAATATAAATAATTTTTGTTTAAGTGTGTATCAAACAATTGTATCAACTAATAACCTTACATGCATGGGGGGAAATTTCTTAAAGTACACTGGACGCAATCCTTTAATTTCCTTCTGTAGTAACCCAACAAAACTGTCATAAATATATATATATAATAATCCCATTGTTGTTCATTAGTCTGTGTAATTAATTTACTTAAAAGCTGCAGTGGAAGCATATAAGCACAGCTACGTGTTTCTGGGGAAATCAACAAAGCTATGTATTCAAAAGTAAAACAATATTCTACAGCACAGCATGAAGAAATCTGTGAGAGCTGCTGTTGCTCTTTATTCTTCGTCCTATTATGCTGCAATCAGACGCCTCTCATTATCTCAAGATACAACTTAATGGGTTTGCAGCGCCGCGTAAGCTTGATCATGGCGCCAGTGAGCGGGCGGTCTTAAGCAGATCTGCAAACGTTTGAAGGTGATATCTCCGCCGCTGCATTCGTTTGAATCAATCAGTAACTCTGGCTGCGATCTCAACGTAATTCATTTCCCGTTATCTCGTGACAACCACGTAATTAAAGCGCGATCACAGAAAATGACATGTGATCACTCCAAAAAAGTATATAGATAAAGGGATTAAAACAATATGACAAAACAACGCCACTCAGCAGCAATGTGTTGAGAGAAAGTTTTTAATTTTCATCTAAACTACTCAATGTTTTAATCAAAAAGACTGATTACCTCCTGTGTCTGTTATTAGCATTTTAACACCAGGAAGTGTCCTTGCAATCCTTTCTTTCAGTGTGAGTCAGAGATTTAAGTGAGAATGAAGAGTGTGTTAGACCTCAGCATGTACTCAGCTGTATCACTACGCCGGTACATAAACTGTCAAACGTTAGAGCCTGCGTGAGTGTGAGAAAACGCTCTCCTTAATAACACTGTGTCATTTTCAATACATGTGTCTGTCAAGTGAAAACGCACCACGTGTTGCCTATAAACACAAAGCCGTGTTTCAGCAGCACAGGTGGCGGGACGTCTTGTTATTGACACATGCTGAAATGGTGTCTGTCCCATTTGTTTGACACGAGGACGTTTTTGAAAATGACGACCTTCACGAGAGAGCGCGTCCACTTTTGAAGTCTGCTTCAAAAATGTCTGAAAGGCCGTTGAAGGGTGAAATATGGACGTGTGCATGAAATGTGAAAAATGGGTAATGCATGGAAGGAAAGTGTAATTATGTAAAGAAACAATGTTAAAGAAAACAAGCATAATATAATCACATTTATGTGGAATTGTAATAATAGCAAAATAGTGAAAATAATAATATAAATTAAAAATTTTAAATAAATTAATATCAGAAAATATTAAATTGAATTACCTGCTAGAGTCTTAAAATCAAGCAGATCAAACAGAACGATGGCTACAGCCGACCACGTGATGATCAGAGCCACGACCAGCAGCCAAGCCATTGGAGAGCTAAAGGTTAAGATGACATCATCCAAAAATGTCCTCTGATTGGTCCGAGCTGAAGGGACCACCGCCCCCCCGTTGGACTGACTGCTCATTGGTGCAGAGCTGGGAGAAAGAAGGCGGGAGAGAGGGAGTAAAACAAGGTTCAGTGGAAATCTTTCCCAATGTTTAGCTTTTTCACAAATATCCAAACACTGATTTCTGCAGGTTTGGGTCATTTGAATCATGTTGTGTTTTTTTTCAAAGCATGTTCCACATTTACAACATATAGACTCTCTGCTCCCAAACATCTTCAAGCCTGAGCCGAGACTAGTCTGATGTCATCATCAAAAGCTCCTCCAGCAACCGTCTCCTAGAAATGATGTTTGTACAGCACTAATCTGCAGAGGCAAACGTGTTTTGAAGGAAATATAATGCTGCAAAATAATGGCAATTAACATTTTTCACAGTGAAACAGGTCTGTAGAATTTCTCACAATTTATAGTTGAAACTTATAAACATCTTGCATTGAATGAATTAAAGGGCCTTGCACTTGCTTTCCTGTTTGGAAAATTGTGAGGACAAATGAATAGTCTTGGGTGCGGTTTGTTCTGAGTTGTAAAACGATACCTGACAGCAACAGGCACTTCACACTGTACACAGGTGGGTTGCATGACTGCTCCCCAAAAGTGAAGCCAGAGTGTCTTGATCGCCAACTAGTGGCTGACTGTAGATGATAAACCCCACCTCTTCCATGTTTGGCGATGGAATATTAGCAAAATTGAAAAGTCAAATAAATTTTTCTAAAACATGGCTTCTGTCATTTTAGGTAGTTCTTATCACAGTGGGATATTTCAGCTTCATGTCCTGATTGTAGGAGGAAGTGGAGCAGTGTCGTCCATCTTTATATACATTCTGTGTCAGAGGTTGTAGGTTATGGTGCTGTTGGTATTTTGAGTAATAGATACATTATGACCAACAGGTACGTCTTTGCGCTCACGTTGCCAGTTATTTTGATGAATGCACAGAGCAGCTGTTTATTTACGAGAAAGTCTGTGAATCAGTCAGGTATTTTTTTGTTACAGGAGGAGAATGAGGGATGAGGAAGAGGGATGAGCAGGAGGAGAAGGAGTGGGAGAGAACGAGGATTACCCGAGGTGATGGCGAGATTAAATTCCACCTCACTTTGAACAATCTGCTCCATAAGACAAACGACTTCTCCAAGGAAAGTTTTCATCATCGCGTGGTGGTGGGGCCCTGCGACGTAATACGATTACGTGCAGGCGGTCGCTTGTTCGTGTTCATTACGCGGCGTGCTGCGCTGAACGCCTCAGATGATTTATTTTTTCCTTCTTAGTTTCGCTGCATGCCTCGCACAAAGCTTTTCTGCAAACGTAAAGTAATAGTGACTGTGGCGTTTTGAATTAAAACAGGAATGACTCATTTGGAAGAAATATGTCCTTCTTCAGATTATTAATGAGGCCCTGAGGGATGCAGGTTCACGAGAGGTGTGGTGGTCCAGTTGCTATTAAACATCATTCATTATCACAGACTGGTGGAGAGAATAAGGTTGTGGTTTTGACAATGATCCTCATTATACCTCAAGGTATGATGCAGGGCACAGAGTTGACCACACCATATGCTACCGCATTTGCAAATTGGTCGTATTATACTCTAATATGTAGCCTGTGCACTCAAGAAGATGCACTCAACTATACAGACTAATAATCTGTGAATTTAGCAGCAAGTAATTTAATTACATTTCAGCAGCAAGACCACTGTGGCACAGAAGCATGTTGTTGCCGCAGCAGAAAAATACAAGTCAGAACAGAATCACGTCATATGTGAAAAGCTTGTTTGTTTTACATGTGATAATAAGACAATTTATATATTTATATATATTATAAAAGGAATATGACTCATTAATACAATTTAATTAATGTTTACGTCATGATTGAGTTGAGATGGATTAACCTGTTATGTCACCCTTCACATGGCAGCATCACAATCACATCCCACAATAAACCGGTAATCCCTGTCTAAAAACTGCCTGGCCACAGATCAATGTGATTTACATTTTTTGACCAACACAACTTTATTTAGAAAAATGATTCACGTAAACACAAGTAATTAAGGTTGTAAGTGTAGGACACAGGGGCCTTTTTAAGACTGAGTCATATGAATGCAGGTGAAGAGGATCAGTGATATGAACAAATGGAACTATTAAAACCCATTGAAGTGAATCAGAACGCACTGGGGAGTCTGATATTCAGGAATGAATGCCTCCAAACTTCCTTCTGTTCATTAGTCATGGCTTCATATCACAGCACAAGCCGTTATCATTCAACATTAATTAAATCAATACTCGTTCAGGATTATTCAGTATTGTACTTTAATACATTTCTCGACTTTCTTCTCATTCCCCGTAAATTCTTAGATTTCAGAACTTGTGCCTGTGTGATTATAAACTACATATTAATATTATATATTATATTATATAAGTAGGCTTTGAGTGTGTGTTGTAAACGTGTGTGTGTTAAAATGAGATAAGATATATTCAAAAGTCAGTACATAAGTGTGCTGTTGATGGACAATATTGTCCAGTTTCCAGTTGGGACTGTATTATATCAATTCATTTAAGTATAAAAAAGTTATCTATCTATCTATCTATCTATCTATCTATCTATCTATCTATCTATCTATCTATCCATCTATCCATCTATCTATCTATCTATCTATCTTTCTTTCTCTACCCTTCTATCCATCTGTATCTTTGTACATAGGACTCACGATGTGTGTACAATGGGAATAATTCATCCCACTATCCATCTATCCATCCAACCCTCTCTCTCTTTCTTTCTTTCTCTCTCTCTCTCTCTCTCTCTCTCTCTCTCTCTCTCTCTCTCTCTCTCCATCCTTCTATCCATCTGTATCTGTGTACACAGGTTTCCATCAATCCTTCTATCAGTCTGTATCTGTGTACTTAAGACCCAGGATGTGTGTATAATGGGAAGAATTGATGTGTTTTGATCCAGGAGCTGCTCTCACACTGACCTTTGTGTTGCTGCCTTCATAACAAACTACAAAATCAATTTAACATAATTCTGTCCACGCACACACCTGATGGTGCAGTCGCATGTGTGTGCGTATGATTTTTAGAAAGCTAATCATTGATCTGGTGAACAACAACAACAACAACCTGCGTGTGTGTGTGTGTTTGTGTGTCATTTCAGAAACCAAGCGTTGCCTCAGAGCGTGTTTGAGATATAAAAGCCATTGATCTATAGCGAGGCCCTCGCCATAGCTGGTCAGGCCAGCGTATTGATCCTCAGCAGGTAAAACAGTCCCGATGTCCCGATGACAGAGGGCTGGTGTACAGTGGAAACGTCCCACTGCAGATAGAAGAGGAAAAGCTGCTCCGTGCAATCTCCTACAAACCAGGTAATTACAGTTTAGCCCTCTTAAATAGCCCATGTTTTTATCAGAGCGAGTCACACTCTGCAGAAATCTACTCCTCATGCATGCGTCCTCTCTGAAAACCCAAATGACCCAGTCCACCTGTTGTTACCATCAAGTGTTGAGCTGATCTTAACACACACACACACAAGGACACAGGCCACTGCTGCTGCGGCTGCTTCCTCCACACCAGAGGAATGAATAGAATTAGAACAATGTGGGTGCAGGCTATTAACTGGCATTTGAGGGCAAATGGAAGAGGCTGAGTCATCAGATGCCTGCACCTTTTGTTACGAGTGCACAAACCCTCTGACAAACAGGCACAGCAGTGCTTGTATGAAGTAACCTTGTTGAATCAGTACCAGTCGTAAAGTAACTGAGGACATTTAGAAAAAGACTGTGTCACCCTATGGTTCTCACATTGAGATACGAGGTATTTCAGGGATGACCGGGGATGGTTGTAACATTGTAACACAATTACTCACTTTTTATAACAATGTCTGCTTTGTAGTACCATCAAACTTCAATCATGTTTATTGTGTGTCTATGTAGTTATCTTTGATGACTGTTTGCTAAGATAGGTCCTTATTTCATCATGTTACTTTTAGCCCCAGTGTATATCCTAATCACATTCTACCCGATGCATCGTATGTGACTAAAGCATGATTTTCTGTTAAATTTACAATGACACCATTTACAAGCAGGGAAGTGGGAAATAATCTACTCTACATTTTATTCTAAGCTTTAAAGCTTCAGTGTGTAGGATTTTGTTATATATAGTGTTGTAGTTGCATGTTGCAGCTGAACACCCGCCACTTCACCCATCCATTCCAAACATGAAAGAGAACCTGTGGTAGCCTTTAGTTGTCATAAAAAACTCAAAAAGTGTTTAGTTTGGGACCCCCTCGATGTAAATATAAAGTATTTCAAAATAAAGGGGGCAAATTTGAATTGAATTTCCCTACAGGGATTAATAAAGTACTTCTGATTCTGATAAAGAAAACTACAATTCATACAATTCACGTCCCATTAATAATTCCACAACCTGTCTTAGGTTGAGAACAACTGCATTTAACTGCAGTACGTTAATGCATAGTAGTTAAAACTAGGAGTATCTCCACCTTTAAGAATAAAATCTGTTAAATGGCCCACTTAGCATGCAAGTACTTTTATTTTGATCCATCAAATATATTTGGCTGATAATACTAATGTCCTCTTGTAAACACAGCCCATTGTCTTGTAACAGAAAAGTCTTATCTAAGAAATCATTTGGCAGAACCCCAGCCTGTTCTCATGTGTGTAAAGTGCAGCTCAAAAAGTGAAAGCAGTGTTTTACATGTGAACCATTCCTCTCGGTTATAGGTTTTAGCAGAAACCCGATGACACTGTCAGATAATAAAAGACAAAAGAGGGATCATCTCAACTATACCGCAAATATTTTCATTTGCAGTTGTTCCCAGTGTAAATAATAGAAAATATATCTCTTATACCTTCTGTGTAAAATACTGGATACTTTTGACTCTTCAGGCTTCTAAACATCACATGGGACAAATAGATATGGTTTCATTTGAGATGATCAGAGGCCGAGAAGGATGCGAGTCAGTGGTTTAACAGATTCGTGGCAGAATGAGGAGTGAATCATTAGGTCCAGGTGGGACCAGATGCTGCTTTTTCAATCCATTTTGTGCTTAGAGTGTGTAGAAGCTAATCATAAAAAATAACACATGAAGCTATTGTTTGCTGATTTTATGTACCATTTTGAGATATCAGCAGTATTTATAATATTTTCTGGTATTATGTTTATGTATTTAATATCTGTAGTATTAGATCTGCAAATAGAGGTTACACTTCAAAACAACAGAAGGGAAATAATGACAAATTACTAATGGATAATGGCACATACTGTAACTTGTATGTAATGTAGATAAAAGCACAAAATTTGTATTGTTTGACGAAAACCGTCAAATAGCCAACATAAATAAGTTTCAGTTTAAGTCGTATTAAATGACACTAAGTAAGAATAACTGCAGCTGCTGAGCACTGACCTCCAGCGTTAAGCAACCCAGTATCAGATCATTATTATTAAGTTAAGCCGAAGTGAAATGGATTTTTAACTGTACCTTGGACTTGTTGGATGTTCAGTGATAACCTTCAGTCCCTCAAAGTCTCGGGGAAAAGCAGTGTTACCATAGAAACAAACGCAGCGCCTTCCTCAAACCTTGTTTGGCCCCAGTCGAATGTGAAAAGATGATGGAGGCAACGTTAAAATCCGGCAGCAAAAACGACACACAGCAATTGTGTTAAGCTGGATCACACGAGGGTCTAAAAATACACCACAGGAGAAAATGGAAGGAAAATCCAGAGAACAATTTTTCAGCTTATGTTGTGTTCTTGGTGTTTTCAAAGTTGTTCTTCAGAGGCTTCAATTTGTGTTCAAGAAGTTCTCGAGTCAAAGTGTCTGGAGAGAGTGAGACCGAAAGAGAGAGAGACAGACAGAGAGAAGCAGGGAGAAGGGGTCGACCCACAGAGTTTCACCCTGCCCCCTCAGAGGGTCCAAAATAGATAGATAAAGAAATGGAGTAAGGGAGGGTGGTGATCTCAAAAGAAGAGAGGGAGTAAAGGGAGAACGGAGAGAGGGAACACGAGTGTAAAGGAGCAAAGATCAAGGGATGGAGAGGAGGAAGAAAAAGGAGGAAAGAATAAAATGAAGAGGGAAAGGTCGAGAAGTCTCCCAGAGCTGTGTCTCAGAAACACAGAGCTTATTAATCATGTTATGATGAGGGAGGAAATAACTGATGTTTCCTCCCATTGACTCACCTCAACTGACCTCTTCAAATTATCAAGACCATTCCTCTACAGCTCTACTGTGAATCAAGTGGCACTTTCATTCTTTATTGTTGGTTTAATTATGGTTTTATTATATCAAATGACTGGTGGGACAACAACAGCACTTTATCTAGAGACCAAAGACATTCACTTTGTGCCCTTGACAACAACTTAAAGAACAAACTCTTGAGAACTTTAAACGTCTTCCGATCCTTCCTGTCCTTCCTCCCAGGGAAACATATATCCTCCTAAGTGCCCTACCTTGTCAAACAGAGGTCAAAGTCGGGGGTAAATAAGTAAATAAAATATCTAATTGAGCCCCATGCGAGTTTTTAAACCCTGCCACAACCTGTTTTTGGGGCCCAGTTTAAAGGAGAGTGTGTTTGTGTGTGTGTGTCTCTGTGACAGAGCAGTGGGAAGGAGTAACCTGACCCCCCAGTCTTGCCCTGGGAGCCTGCGCTGCAGAGGCTATAATTAGAGGTACAGACAGCAGCTGGTGTTAACATAGGACTGGACTGCTTTATATGTAGGGCGTGCAGAGGGGGCTGAGGGCCGGGGGACACAACACGTACACACACACACACACACACATACACACACAATTCAGGTCCTATTCTTTTCTCCATGAGAGTATGTATAAGAGACATTGGGGCATTTATGTTCAACTTTTTAAAATAGCAAGCATCTCACTAATGTTATTAATATTACATTTGGAAAAAACATAATCAATTTAAGTTATTAAGATGTATTCATAATAAACAACTGGAAACATGTGATGCTGGACTTCATGTAATGTAATGTAGGGACTCTAAAATGATTTAAAAACTTATTTCCTGTTTTACTTTGTAGTCACTCACCTTTGACCTGTTTTACTTTATGTTTTTAGTCACGTTTCCCCTTCTTATATCTGAGCCACCCTTCTATATTTCACCAATTACCCCTGTCTTTCTTGTGTATGTAGTCTCTGTGTTCCTCCTCCTCTCTGTCTGCTCGTGAAGCCAATAAGATGCACCATTCTTGAGACACGAGAGCCACTGACAAACAGAGATTTCTGGAGTTAGATAGATTACTTACTCTGTTCTACTCTGTAAACCCTCGTCTGCACCATGTCTCCCTATTATTGTCCAAACTGAAACACAATGAGTGACATGTTGCCTAATCATTATGAACATGGCCATTGTAGCTTACTGTGAGTCAAACCACCAGCCTCCATCCTGCTGCTCTAAATACTCACTATCACACCGGGAATAATTATGCTTTCTTGAGGCTAAATATGTCAAATTTTTGAAAAGGCCACATATTCAGGCTGTTCTGATTTAGTTTTTGTAGAACAAAAAAAAAATGTAACACACTCATAAATATATCACATAATCATGAGCCAGGAGGTTGGAGCCATGTGACTGAATCATTTCTGACGGCTCTATACATGTAAACAAAGAAAACATGTCAAATATTTGATATTGTATATGTCTGAAATCTAAGAAAACAAAACCAGAGGGTGGGTCAGGGGTCAAGTGACAGTTTAAGAAAATTAAATAAATAAGGAGTAAAGAAACTGTCATTCCAGTTCAAGAAATATAAAGGATATGAATAAAACACACACAAAGGAAAACACATTAAGATCGGGCTCTGTACACATCTCATAAACAGAGGTAGTTCAAAATATTAAACTGTAGTTGCATAAAATACGAAACATAAGACATAAAAGACACATTTAATAACAGCAATAAATAGGAAACAAGAACTACATAGACAGAAGTTTAGTTATAGGAAGGACTGAACCTATATACACTTACAAATGGTCACAGCTACAGTATCCTAGACAGATTTTCAGAGGAGGTTATTCCAGGAACCTGCAGCATAAAAGCACCTCTGTGTTTTCTGTTGACCCTGAAGAGGCAGCAGCCTCCAGTCAGAAGTAATAAAAGTTCTCAAGAGGTCACATGTAAACAAAACAATTCGGAAATCAAATTTGGTCCGGGCCTTTTGGTGAGTAACAGTATTTTAAAAGCGATGTTCAATTTTCCAACTAACAAAAAAACTGCAAGTGGACTCAAACATTTGTATGTAACAGTGACTGGAGTTGTAAAGATATTGTTTCAGGTCATACGAGCGGTGAGATTGTCATATGGGCGGTGAGATACAGGACAGGTGTTTAAAACCTTCTGATTGAACCTGGCTGAAAGAGATAAATTGAGCAGGAAGTTACAGGAACACTATGCAGAGCCTCAGAGGTTTATAACCATGTGAAGTAAAGTGGTGCTGGATGGTAACACTTCCTCTTTTGTGGTGTTGAAACAACTTCTCAGTCGTGATCCGCTCCAGATGTGTCTCCCAGCAGCCAGAGGTGTGGTTGTCCTCTGTCGCTGTCCGAGGTTCTGAAACCTCAGCAGACCACGAGAACCTGTGACTTTCTTCAGGCGTTGTCCCTGAGAATTTCTTTAGTGACAAAAATATCTGTGAGTGTGATGCTGAAAAGAAAAGTCTCATAAAACCTCGCAGGACGTGTAAAACTCTTCAATGTCTAGATTTACACTTAAAATGACGACTTTTTCAAAATATATAATTTCATCTCTCTGTCAAACCAATACACTAACGCATAGAACTGTGGCGCCGACGTGATCGTAGCGCTTGTTGATTGCTGTTAGTTTCATCAGATTTACTGTGGCTGGTTGGTTTCATCAGGTTATTCCCCATGGGTTTGAGTATGTTATGCATGCAGCACAGCAGCTATCTGACAAAAAATACTATAATCAAGACTACAAATCAAAACGAGGTCGACAGTAAATATTTATTATGTGGCTTAACCCTTAAAGGTTCAGTGTGCAAGATTTACCTGAAAGGGATCTTTTGGCAGAAATTGAATATAAAATAATTCTAGTGATGTTTTCACTGGGGTGTTTCATCTAAATTGTACGAGTTGTTGTTTTCTTTACCCTCGAATGAGCCCTTTATATTCATATACTTTATATTTATATCAGGAGTGGGTCCTCTCTCTACAGAGGCTGCCATGTTTTTTTACAGTAGCTCAGACTGGACAAACTAAACACCGTTTGAGGTTTTTTTGACAACTGATGGCTACCACAGGTTCTCCTTCATGTTTGGAAGGGGTTGGTGAGGTGAGGGGTGTTCAGCCGCAACATGCAACTTCACCACTAGATGTCACTAGATTCTACACACTTAAGCTTTAAAGAACATTAGAGCTGATTGGTACTTCAGTAGACAAGCTTCTCTCCTGTGGAATCAGCTCCCAGTTTCAGTTCAGGAGGCATAAACCCTCTCTATGTTGAAGAGTTGGCTTAACTACTTCCTTTGTGATAAAGCTTATAGTTAGAGCTGGTTCAGGTCAGTCTTTGACCAGCTCTTATCAAAGTCAAAGACAACTTTAATATAAATTCTGCCATATGTACAAGACATAGACAGTATTAAAATGCAGTTTCTCTCAGATCCCTGAATCGTAAACATACGTCTACAGTACAAAATAAGAACACAACATAAAAGGCACAGGAGAGATAATGAGCCTATGTTGTCGAGGGACACATGACACATGGAGCTTCTCTTTCCTCCTCTCCCTCTTCGTCACATTAATTTCTCATTAGTACATGTTACTGACTTGACGTCTTCCCCGGAGTCTCTGCGCATTAATGTCAAAGATACAGGATCACAGCTGCGCCACATTGTGGATTGCGATCATTGTGGAACGTGGTCATGGATCATTGTGGCAGTTGATCGTAAATTATGATTACAAACTAGATGGCGTAGATATACAATATGTCAACTCACATGTTCTACTATTACCGCTATCATTACAATTGTCACTGCTGCTCCCTTTATGTCTGTTTTTCTTTTGTTTAAATACTTGAAACATTGACACAATCCTCCATTTTTTGCCGTGTTTTCTCATGAATGTTGAAAATATCCTCATTTGTTGACATGTTCTGTTATATATGCGATATCTTCTCCTGTTAACAGGGTTTTTGGTGTTTTTTCTCTCACTCTAGTTAAGGATTAAGAGCAGATGATGTTCATTAGGCCCTATGAGGCAAATTGTAATTTGTAAATATAGGCTGAGTGAATTTGATCTTTCTTCCTGAAATCATTTCTCTCTACTGAGACCTGTAGCAGTGCTTTACTTGCCGTGGCTCAATTAGTGCAGGTCACTTTTACAGTTTCAGAAAGAAGACTGCAACCAACATCAGCACAGGGCAAACAAAACAGCCATTTTCAAACAGGCAGGTTTAGAACAGAAACTAATTAAAAATGTATATCATTCATCACACCTGAACTTTGACAAGTCAAATGCAGGAAGACAGAAGAGACAATGAGCATGACAAAATCACAAAAACATTAGAATAAAGAAAAAAATAAACTATGCACATCATTAGCTATCTAGAAATGAGTAATTTCCTGATGTGTCACTTAAGGCAATAATATTTGTCTTCCCTTATAATATTGTAGAATGTGCTGGCAAAGGCTATAGATTAATAATTTTGATGTGACGTTAAATATCCTTGTTACCACAGGCTGGTTATTGACGCTGCCGCAGGGTGAAACCCTGAAATCGCTGTTTTCAGCTCGCAGATGGCTGCAGGCCTTTAACCGGCACAGGACCACGAGTCTGTGATTAAAAAGTCACACATCAACCACACATCTCATTCTCTCCATGACATTCTCTGCTGCCGCATCAGTCTGACTCCTGCACCAACCCACTGCTTCTCTTTATCTCTTTCCTGTGCCTTTCTCCTCTTCCTCACTCTAACTTTATGTCCTCCTTTCACCCCCACCTCCCGGGCCTCTTTCTCCTTCTTTTCCTTTTCCCTCCATCACCTTCTCTCTGCTCCTTTTTCTGTCTTTCATCCCGCCTGCATTACACCACTCCCCTCCCCTCTCCTCTGCTCTTGAACTTTCTTCCCTCGCTTTCATCTCTCTTTCTCCTTTCACCACTTCCATACCTCTATCTCTCTCTACACCTCGCTCTGTCACTCATCATCTTTGTTTCTCTCCTTCCACAAATACACACACACACACACACACACACACACACATACACTCGCATACACACGCACACACACACATACACACACACACTCACAAACTCTTCTTATTAAATTAGTAATAATGTCACCATGCTCTCTCCCATGAGGCCAGTGTTATTGACTTCATTATGCAAATGTAAACCAGCCGAAAGCTATACTGCTGATGGGATAAGACACACATACACTCACACACACACACATACACACACACACTCACAGTGTTTGTTGGCTGAGTGTGTTGGCCAGGAAAAGAAATTCTTGCTGTTTCAGATAATTATGTCAACCAGTGGAGTTGACGTGTATATTAGCAGGAAATCTGCTAAACCCAATGGGCCTGGGGCGCCTTGTATCCGGCGTCTTGATGTGATGCTGTGATAGAAAAGAATAGAATAGAAAAGAAATGTGTAAAAAACGGATTTCTTGACATGACCTGTAACTGAAAAGTTGATGGTTTGAAACCCGCCCTGTCCAAATGTCAAACTGTCCTTGAGCATCAAACTAATTCCCAAATTTCTCCCAATGTCACATGTGTATGTGGGAGGAAAAAACTATTTTGGACAAAAAAATAATTTGGTAAATAACTGTGATGTTATGGAAGTAATCCATTTCATATTCTTTTAATGTGATCATTATACTTTATAAGGCTTTTTAAAACTATGGGAGCACTTGCAGAGCCAACACTTCTGCCAAGGCTGTTTGGTAAATGCAATCATATATAAGCAGAGCAGAGCAAATTTGACCTGTTCATATATATTCGCACCGTTAATATGCCATCTCTTTTTGAGAATTCGATTATTTTCTTTATATTAATCGAATGGAAAGGTTAACGGGTTCGTCCTTGGCCCATAGAGTGCATTCCTCCACCAAGTCCCAACAGTCTCCTTAAGAAACCACATTTAAATTCACTGCATCCAGATTATTATTTGGATATGCACCAAATTTCACATATTCATAAATTATATAGTTCCCCAAATGTGCCTTTTTTTCAGTAAGATCCATCAATTACTCTTTGAGATATCAGCAAAAATGTTGAAGAACCTTGTCACATTGTCAAAGAAAATGAAAAATAGTCCTGGATTGGCCCCTTGATTTATATCCGCACAAGAATTTAATGGTCTTCTTTGACCCACAACACATCCTACCGCCAACTTTCGTGTTAATCCCTCCACTTGTTTTCTTGTAACCTTGCTAATATACAAACATACAGGATATTGGTGAAAACATATATCTGACGGTGAAGAGTGTAAAAATGATTTTTGACTCCTGCTTGTCCAAATCTAATATATTTACACAAATAAAAAAATCTATATCATTTAACATTTGTGTTGGCTCTTCACCATGTCATCTATGTCAGCTTTAAAGAACACATTTGTCTGTGAACAGCTCTTCACAGGAACCAGACTGATGGAGGAGCAGGCCAGGTAGATGTACCTAACAAGTACCTGAATGGTCTGCAAACTCCTGGACTCATTCTTGTCTCTGTGGCTCGGCCAGGAAGTGGGAGTCCTCTCATCTTCGCTCTGATCTGCCGGCCCTGCGGTTCTCTCCATCAAACCGACACTCGTCGGTCGCAGTTGCCAGATCACACTGTGTTTTGATGGCAGTTAACAGACATGGAAATGCACTGGAGAGTAAACAGTAAACACACATGCACGCACATGCACGCACACACTATCAAACAGAGTGCTGGCAGACGCCGAGTGAACAGATGGAAAGACAGCAGAGAGCAGGGAGGAAGTGGAAATTAAAGTCACAGTGTCTGGAAGAACAATTAGAGCGAATACTTCATAGACTGGCTGACTGAATGTTATTCATCATTTTAAATATATGATGTCATTTTCTGTAGATTTATTTTGATTATCGTCAAACACATGTTGGCACAGACTGATATATTACAATGAACTGACAGGAAATATTGAACTTTGGTGATTTCCAGAGGAGGAAGTCGAATGACTTGGGGGATTTTCTTGACTTTTTATCCAGTGACACCAGCAGTTTCCTCCTCCAGTCACTTATGTCTACATCTACTGGATGGACTTGTATGAAATTGTGTTGTTAGCAAACCAAATGCTAAAACTGTAATTTGTCAGATTTCCATCATAATGAATAGAAATCACCAGAATGTATTAATTTAGAATGCAAATGTTAAAACGAGCTTAAATGCACTTGGCCTAATTTATTACCACATGCGGAACAACAAACCAAATTACCAAGTTACTTCATCAAAATTGTTATTCTTCAATTACGGTAAATAGGTTTTAAAAAAGTAATTTGTTTGATGCTATGTTAGCATAGCATTTAGCACAAAGCACTGCTATGTAGAGTACAGCCTCACTGAGGCGCTATAAGCTGATTGCAAAGTACTTTTCAGAGACTAGAAAATGGTCACAAGTCATAAAAGTAGCTTACGGTAGAAGAGCTAAACGTCTGTTTAAAGAAAAACATTTACCGACTGCCGCCTGAAAAGACGATGAGCCAAGCTGGTGGTCGAACAGCTTTCAGTTCCTCTGTACGGAGACATACATCTTTACTAAGGCGACCTGTTCTATTCACTGATTGTCCTTCAGTCCTGCAATAACAAGGGGAAGAAGGTAAACACTGTGCAGACATGTTCAACCTCTCTGTCTGGGCAAAACACTTTATATGATTTACATTATAAGATATTAGTATGTGGAGAGTTGTGTAACCGTGCTCACTCTGTGTTTATTAATGCATGCATAGATACTAGTGCGTGAAAAGTGTAAGCCATCAATGACAGCTCAGAGGGGCCTTGTGATTGGCTGACGTTTTACACTGTTTTAAATGGTATCCACATTGTGTTATACCCTGAGCTGAGGAATGGTAACCCAATTGTGTCACTTTTCTCATGTGTTTTATTTAAAAAGAAAAAGTTGCTTACCCATGGATTGTTAACTGACAGCAGTAGTCGACCGATTTAATTAATATTATCATATTACATTGTTACAATATTAGCCTCATAGATTAGGGAGTGACAAACATATTTACTGACTGATTATATTAGGGACTGAAAACTAGACTAATTAAATTACTCGTCATGTTTCCGTCTGACTGACTGACTTTGTTCAGCAGGAAATGTAAAAGCAGCTATTAAACCCAGATATTCTAGGAGACACCGCTAAGCTTCAGACTGTGTGGTCAGAAGGCATTAGAAATGAGGAGCTGCACACCAGACACCTCATGCATTTTTAACCAATCAATATCCGCTTTTCTACGTCTCTTTATCCTTCTCTATCTCTCTCTCCGTTTTACTCTGCCTCTCTCTCTCTCTGTCCTTTGGTTCCTTCCCCCCCTCTGTTGTGTTCTGTGTACTGTAGCTGTCATTTCCTTTCTCTCCCCGTTACCTTTTCTCCTTGAACGGCTGCAAAGTTTATTAATTTGTCTCGTCTCTCTCATCTCACCCCGTCTGATCTCTCAGTCCATCTCAGGCCACGCTATCTTTCTTATCTCAGTCTGTTGTCCTTACTCTCTCTCTTTCCCCCCTCCTCTCTTGTTGCTCTCTTTCACTATATTGATTTAAAACTGGGGCTGTAAATGCCCTTCTCCATTTGACTAATTTTGGAAATTATCTGTCCCTGTTTACTTTGTTTCAGTAAGAATAAGAGCCAGGTTGCAGTGTAGGCATGCAAGACGCATGCTTATAAAGACATACAGAAAATATTAAAGGGTTCTAAATGCAAAAAGAAAAAAATAAATGTACAGATCTTCTCTCCAGCTATTCATGACCACCCTCTTAGTGAAAATTTGAACAATTATTTGCTGAATGGTTTAGCCAACGAACAAAGCTTTTCTTCGTCTTGTTTGTTGCCAACGAAATGTTTTCATGTTGACCTCGTAAGAGCACACACACACACACATACCCTTTGATTAAGTGAACTCAAAAGCATATCCATTAGGGGATAATATTTTTGAGGAGAGAACTGACAAAGTAGAGCATGTTCTTAAAGGTATTTCTGCTTTGCTTTTAAGCAGAGATACAGCAGGTATACAAATATGGAGGTTGTCCTTGACAAAATGTTCTGTCTCAAAGAAAAATATGCAGAAGATGTAGATTTCAATTTACTGAATAGAAATATACCTGGGGCTGAATTTGATAATGGGTCTTAAAGCTTGTTGTGATTTACATCATACATTTGGACTCCGCTCTTGATAAAAATGACAAATGCATTGAATTTTATTGAGCTGCTGTGAGCTACTGCTGCAATATCCACGTCTAATGGCACTTACAGTTCTGCCTGTAGGCATGCACACACACACATACACACACACACACACACACACATACACACACACACACACACACACACACACACACACACACTTAAGGGCAGCCTCTTAAGAAGGTAAAATGTTTGCTCAGACAAGGAGCCAAAATAAAACTGAATTAGTGTGTGATTCATGGTGTAACTGTCTATGTCCACACAACAGAGAAGCCCCCACACACACACTGAGCTTGTCTATGTTTTTGCATGGTGACCTGTTGGAGCATTTTACAGGCCGTGGGGTTTTTTATTCTTCCAAAACACTTCTCTGTGTTGATGTTTTTTAACAGGTTTAAAAATGAATTTCTCAAGGAGACGTCTTGCAGTGTTTCTTGAGGTCAGTTGTGTTATTTCAACGTCCTTGTGCAAGGTAAATTGAATAAGATATTGAAGGCTGTTGTGTAAGTGGACAAAATTATTTGATTTTGCTCATGTATCAAAGTCAAAGAGAAATAAAGGACTTGCTTGATTGCTGGAGAGAAAAGAACATTTTGGGGGAAAAGGGAAATGGAGAGATGCTCATACTGTAATCTCCTTGTTGTAATAATTACAGGGGTAAATATGCCTCGGCTGTGGATCACTCAGGAAAAACACTTGAAGGCAAATTAAATAATTCTAATTGTGAAATTACCGATAATCATGTCGAAAAACCTGGAGCAATGCTTCACCATGACTGAAGATTAAATTCCTTGACTCTTTAAATAGGGTGTTAATCAGATTGCATTTCAAGCGTGTAAATCAAAGATGGGAATTATTAATGTTTATAATTTATTCCCATGTTTCTTTACCTGAAGAGGTATGGATGTAAAATGTGCTGTTTGGATTACAAAGGATTTTATTAGAAAGCTGTTTTACATTTTTCTCCTGTTTGTTAACACAACTGTTCACTGCATTGGTTGCAACTGACATGTTTAATTATAAACACACAGATGCACTGGATGATCCTACATGTGTAATTATCTGCTTGTAGCATCTATGTTTTCTACCCAGCGCACAAAAAGACAAACCAGTCTTTTTGGTACATGTCGGATCAAAACACGTCCTCAGAGAATATATGTCTTTTATCTGTAAGGTCACAGTTACTGTTGTTGTTGTTGTTGTTGTTGTTGTAGGGAAACCTTTATTTAACATGGATCTTTATTTGCTCGTGAACTTCTTTACAGGTTAAGAATGATTCAGAGATTCATTGTAGGTTTTAATAAATGCATGAATGTGAAAACAAAAGTGTGTTTAGACTTTGAGGGGATGGATCTGACCTTTTAAATTCAATGGATCACATTGAAAAGTCTTCTGGGAACAGAACTAATTTTCTTTTGAAGGCAAATAATAGAAGTTAATATAATATTTAGCAGCCACTGAACAATTTTCAATCTGAAGGGCAAACACAACCCCACAACATGAATGCTCCTCTCAAGTGTCCTCCATGTTAGTGGATGGGACTAAAAAGTCACAGTGCACATGAAATACATTTTTCTCAAAGATGGTGTCTGTCATTTTAGATTATTCTTATCATATGCATGTATATTCAAGTGTTAATTTTTCTGGTAATGTAGTTTTTAATTAGTATTATTATTAGATGCTATAAAAAATGGGGGAAATCTCATGATTGACAGCTGAGACTGACTCATGATTGGTCGAGCTCAAGTTTCAGCATTACCTCGATGCCACAGTTCGATCCCCCGATCACTACTGCACGGACTCTAGCTACAAATGCTCAAGGTGGCAGCATTCATATTCAGGATATTTTGGCTTCATTTCTGGAAGAGGAAGTGGAGATGTGTCGTCCATCTTTATATACAGTCTATGGTGAATCCACACATGCTGAATAGACGTCTCACTTAACCACGAAGTGAACTGAACTTCATAGAATGAATGTTAAGGCGCTTGTATATACTGTTGGGAAGCAAGATGACCTTTAAGGTGTGTGATTCTGTCAGTGCCAATGATTCTGTCTGAAAGAAGACTGGAATACTTTTTTTTTTTTTCCTAACCACTTTGGAGGTGCTGAGCCAGCAGCTAAAAGCTGCTCTCGGGCTGCACAAGCTCATCAAGAGATTAGCAGATATTTGCCAAGATGTGACTCAGATTGGACCTCATTCTCCCCTCGACCACCCTTTGCACATTAGTCAGAGCTCAGCCATAATAAAGCAAAATTTACATAAGTCATATGAGGCTTTATATTGAAGTGTGCAGCAGCAGAGCAGTGAACAAACCTCAATTTGAGATTATTATTTGTTGCACGCACGGAATACTTACCTGTGAATTTACATTGTCAGACCTGCCATACTGTGGATATCAATCTACAATGTGACTCTGTGTTATCTCCACCTCCTCAGCATGGGTGGTGACAGGTGTCTACAGCTCTGTGTGAAAGCGTGTCTTGTTGATGACACCTGGTTCGGCTTTAACCAGACAATAAGGCTCTCTCCGCGACTTCTTAACTTTCTTGCCCCCGAAGTAAAAAAAACAAAAGATAACTCAAAGTGCGACGCAAAAATGTTCAAATAGTTTGAAAACGTGGAAGCTGCAGCAACAGGTGACATCAACATCGTATTTGCACAGGCTGTGAAACTATAGCATCAACTGCACTGGCCCCTATTCATCAAGTCAAACAACCTCTGCAATAAATAGTTTGACATTTTGGGAAACAAGCTCGTTAGCTTTCTTGCCGAGAGTTAGATGAGAAGATCGATACCACTCTGAAACATGAAGCTACCACACGCAGCTAGTTAGCTTAGTTCAGCATACCTGTGTAGCCTGTGCAACAAAATCCATCTATCAGCATCTTTAAAGTACAAGCTAATTAACCGGTTAATTATTTATATAGTTTTTATAAAAAAGCAGTGAGGTGTGAGTGGTATTGATCTTATTATCTAACAAATAAGCATATTTACCGTTGGGTCAAACAATAGACTGACAACACGTCTCCACTTCCTCCCACTATTCAGAAATGAAGCCACAATGTTGCATATATGTACGCTGCCATCTTTTACATTAGAGCCATGGAGCTGTAGGAGTAAGGTCCCATTGATGCAAAGCTCGACCAATCAGGAGTCAGTATCATCTGTCAATGACCTGTCACCCTGTTTTTACAGCTTAAGAATAACATGTGTCTTTTAAAGTCATCAACATCTATTCTTATAGTATTATATATATTATAGGTCTGATGTGCTCATAATCCTTTTCATTACTTCTCAATATAACAAGATGTGAGTGACATGCTGTCAGTTAAGGTTTTATCTTTGTCGGTTTTCCGCAGTTGTCTGTGCAAAAATGCTCCCAGTCGCTATAATATGACTCAGTCTATACTTTCATGTTTTTGCTGCTCTGATCTGTATTTTTCACGACAGAACCTTTTAACATGGAGGCTCAACAGCACATTATCCCGCTGTGTTTCACTTGCCCTGCGTACCCTTCTTCTCTCTCTGTCTTTCATTTTGTTCAGCGTCTTACTTTCCCTCAATTCTACAAATGGTATCTGAGTCTTCAGTGGTTCAGTCAGTGTACCTGGTATTCTGCTTTGCTGTAGGTTATTTTCAACAATCTGGCTGCACAGTTAGATTGTTTTGGATAGGACAAGGTGTGGGAGGTATAGCACGTCAGAGTGGCAGAAGGTTGGCGTGTTTTCCTATTGAGTGTGTTTGTGTGTGTGTGTGTGTATGTGTGTGTGTGTGTGTGTGCGTGCGTGCATGTGTACGTGCGTACGTGTGTGTGCGCGTGTGGGCTGAGATAGGCTGGCAGCAGCAGGCATCTGGTGACATCTGGTCCAGACAGATAAAGTAATAAACATGTACTATCTCACTATCTGGAAGGAGGTGTACCCTATCTCTCACTCTTTTTCTCTTTCCACCTCTCTTTCTCCCTCTCTATCTGTCACTCACTCTCTCGCTCTCTTGGCCACATTTTTTTTCTCTCCGTGAAAAGAAAAATCAAATATGCCTTATATATATCTGTCATGTTCATGACAGGAAAGCAGCATGTGTTTATAAAGCAGCACAAAGCCTCAGATGAGATAAGTGACAATAACTAGTATCAATGGATAAACAGTGACCTGACAACAACACAGTCATTTTCACTCCTTCGTCCTCGTGTCTTTACAATGTGTTGTTTCCCTCCTTCCTCAGTTTTGATCTTCATAGTTTCCTTTTAATATATAATATATAATCACGAGTGCATTGGACAGAACAAAAGATTCAGCACTTTTCTGACTCAGTTTTGCTGTTGTGATTTTATACAGTGGGCAAATTGTAATCTTTTATTTTACTTACTCCTAAGGCAGCGGCTAATGGTTACTTTCATTAATAATTAATTAACATCAAATGGCTTGTTTTGTTCAAGCAGCAGATATTCAGTTAACCATCATAGAACAGACAAAACCAGAATATATTCACATGTAAGAAATTTGAACCAGTGAACGATGCGTAAAATTGTTTCTGATTAATTTCTTAATTCAACTACAGATAAATCAAGCATTTTCATTAGCTCATATGTTCACTCAGATTCACGTGTAGGCTGCACTCAGTTAATATTTGTAATGTTCACCTCAGACAAGCCTTTTGATCCCCGGGGGCCTCACCCTAAGGTGATCCAAGGCCTAGGTCCAAGTGGTCAGAAACCCCCTGCGGGCACAGGCCCCGCTGACCCTGTCAGTGACCTTCGTGGAAGAGCAGATGATGTATGACAAAGAAATTAGAGAGGTTGGGCTTTTGAGCCACTATTAGAAAAAGGCTACACGAATGACAAAGAAGGTGGCTGAAAGGAAGGAGAGAAGGGAGTGACGCAAAACAGAGGGAGGATGTTGACAATAAAAAAAAACGAGTGGAAATATGGTTGGGACAATGGGTGGATGACTAAGTAGGTAAGATGATAAATAAAAAGCGGGATGGAAGGATGAATGGGTGGATGCTTTGACACATGGCCCCGGGGAATCAGCCATTATACATGCAACTGTCACTCAAGATTAGCGGCATAATTAACTGCACTGCATGTGGTTCCAATGTGTGTGTGTTTGCGTGCATGTGAGTGTGAGTCCGAACGTGTGTGTTGTTTTCGTGGGTGTGTTTGTGTGTGGGAGGGGTAATCTGTGACAGAGATTGATGTTTGGGGGAAAGCAGGCCATTACATTGTACACCCGAAGCAGCGATAGCCTCTGCACATCCATGTCTGTTTAAACTGCTGGCCCTCCAAAAGGCGTGGCACCGCTGACCCCCACAGCACACAGATTACGCCACCTTTAATTGGAGGGGCTTTGCTTTCAGCAGCATTTTGTTGCTTAATTCGCTGCTGAACTCCACAAGGCACGGTGGGAACAACACAGAGATGAATTAGGTGTCATCAACAAATGAGGCAATCAAACCTCTGAAGTGTTAACCCCAAGTCTCCTTCCAATAACTGGCGGATAGTTGTAACTCATTTTACAAAAGCTCCATGGAATTTTAAAACACACTGCACCCCCCACCCCCACTCTCTTTTTAATATTCACTCTTTATAGCAGGTTATCAGGAAACCCTTAGCCTTCAATTAAGTGCATGAGAAATGAGATAAAATGATCATCTTGACAAGTCCGAGGGGAGGGAGGGAGGGAGGGAGAGAGGGAGAGCACATGGTCTCATTCATTATGATGCAGGATGGTTGAAGGCCATGTTCTGGAGCAGCTGCAGTCCGACCAAAAGCTCCATCTCCCTGCGTCTGTGTGTTTGTGTGTCTCAGAGAGTGAAAAGAGCCTCCTGCTCCCCTGCCGAGCGGAACATCAGCCTCATCAAGGCAGCTACAGGCAGCTACAGCAGGGAGGGATGTCAGGACCACCTGCCTTCAGAATAAAAGCACAGAACATGCCTCTGTTCAACTATTGTCTGTCTGTCTATCTATCTATCTATCTATCTATCTATCTATCTAGCTGTCTGTCTGTCTGTCTGTCTGTCTATCTGTCTGTATATCTGTTTCTCTTGTCTGTCTTTCTCTCTCTGTCTATCTGTCTGTCTTTCTCTGTCTCTGTCTGTCTGTCTTTTTATCTGTCTCTCTTTGTCTGTCTGTTTGTCTGTCTCTCTGTTTGTTTGTTTGTTTGTCTGTCTGTCTCTGTCTGTTTGTTTGTCTCTCTGTTTGTTTGTCTGTCTCTCTCTCTCTGTCTGTCTCTGTCTGTCTCTCTTTGTCTGTCTCTCTGTCCGTTTGTCTGTCTCTGTCTGTTCGGTCATGTTGGCTGCAACTATCTACTTAACTTTCTACGCTGCACATGCTTCCTGACTTAAGAGAATTTTCCATCTGTAACAATAAACAAATCGATAACATTAAATACTTTTGCAGAAGACCATGACATACCAAGAAGAAGAAGAAGAAGAAGAAGTAGAAGTTCACCTGTAGTCTATATACTGAGCTTTCACACAGTCGACTCACATTTTCACTGTTTTTCATTGAGTCTTCTTTGCATGGAATTAGCCATTATTTTTTACAGGGGCATCCTTCTCACTTTATCCTGTGCTTAGTTTGTTGGATTGGGATTGTGAAAAAAGTCATAACATTTTATTTTGGAAATCCCAACCGGAGAAGCCACGTGGTTGCGCGGTGTTTGACTTGACAGCTGGCAGGCGGGAGAGACGCTCCTCTCTCTCTCTCTCTCTCCCTCACACACTCTCCCTCTCCCTCGTTCCATCCCGGTTCCCATTGTCTCCCTCTCTCGCTCCTTGAAGACAAACTAAACTTAGCCCTCGTTTTTCGCTGCCTGTCTTGGCCCGTGCGTCACATCAGAGACTCGGATCTCAGCCTGTCCCCGTGGACACGCTTCTGTCTCTCAGCTTTCTTCTCCAACATTGTAGAGGGATGGACCGGAGGAGAGGCGACGAATGAACCGAGCGACGGCTGACACAACGGCGGCTGTGTTGTGGAGCTGATGTGGGAGATCGTCCGGAGGAGGAGGACTTATTACCCCACAGAGATCAGCTTCCAGGGGCTTTGACTTAACATCCCAGCAACAATTTGACCCATCATCTCCCAGAGAGATACTGGATTGCAGCTGCAGGTTTGGAGGTTAAGAAAAAAAAAACGCTGGTGTGAATGAACAGTTGATGATCATGATTTCATGACTTCCCAGGAGAGGACAGGATCTGGTCCGTGAAAGGAGGCAGGGGCCACTTTCACTTGTTTTTTCCACCCTGAGACAAATGAGGCTCTTTCAATCCAAGTGATGCTCAATCGGATTACTGAAGGAGAGATTATATAATCTGGTTAACACATCCGACTAATCTCACCATCTCTGCCTGTTGTTTTCTGTCATTCGTTAAGTAGCCTCTGTCCAGGACCATGCCAAGGATGCTACTCATGGAGATCATCGTCAACCGGACTTTGTAGTCCACTAGGTGATGACTGGACAAGTGGAGCCTTTGTGGGCATGACCGAGTCACTGTAACCTTTGTTCAATGCCGGAGTCCTTTCCTAATCCAAGGTAGTTCTACTCGAGAACCACATTATCAGAATTCTGAATTAATTTAGTGTTTAGACCAATCAGTGGAAAAGCACCACGCCACCTGATTCATCTGGCTACTGAACCGCCTTCAGTTGCAGAGGCTTGGGAAGGGTTTGCCCACAGAGCCAATCCCTGTAGATTTGCAGCGTGGAACAATTTGTGCACTCGAATCGCCCACCTTCCATCTCTGATCGCTGACCCCATGTGTGTTGGAAATCCTGGGCACCACATTTCAGCCTGTTAACCTGTCAGCAGCTCCTCCGTTTGAATGAAGTAGTAGCATTTTGTTCCCCTGAGCTCCAGCGAGAGTACAGGGGCTGTGCTCTGCTCTGCTCCGCACCTCTTACCTGGGCTGCCGGCCAACCAGACGGCCCTCCGGGGGCTTGGATTTCGAACGTCCTGCTGGAGATTTGGGAGTTACCCAGAGTTTCCTCACCACGTGGGCCACGGGAGAGACAGAGGCGGACACCATGGGGTGCTGTAGTGGCAGGTGTACCTTGGCCTTCATCTGTGGCATGCAGCTGGTAAGTGTTAAGATTGCTATTGATCCATTAGGAGGGTGGCTATTCAGGAAAATCGGTCAGGAGAAAGAAAAGTTTTTTTAGAAATCTTGTAAGAATTCAAAAGAAAAAAAGTGGTGATGTGGAGTCAACAAAGATACATCTTAACCCTGGTGACTTGACGTGAAGGAGATGAATGGAGTGGAAAAAATGGATGAGTGAGAGGTCAGATTCCAGAACTTAATAGGCGTGTAAAAACTCATGATAAAGGTAGGACCTGCATTGAGGGATTGATTGACGAATAGGTGGAGTGAATGGATGAATGGCTGTTGTTGGGAGCTCTAAGATAGATGGAGGAGGCATGGGGTGATGAATGGAGACACTGGAGAAAAAAGAGGTATGGTTGGGTGGATGGCAGATAGATGTACGGAGTGAATACACACGATTTATGGATAGAAATCTATGGAACTGGAGGAATGGACTTGATGTAAACTGATGGTATCAACTGCTGCCATTCTCTCTGTGTGTGCCTGTCTCCCTTTGTGTCTCTCTGTCTCCCTTCACCATCTGTGTCAATGGAAACTGGTACCAGGCAAGACAACAGGGAGGGAGGGATGGGTCTGTAGGTGTGTATGTGAGCATGCATGTGAGGATGGACGAGAAGGAACGCCACGGCTAGTCCCTTTTTGTTTTATCTACAAAAAGTGAAGGTGATTTTCTGTGAGGTTAATAATCTCAAAGGACAGATGTAGTTCAGTGGATGTTATTAAGAGAACTCTCCATCTGTGTTAGAAATCAAGTGAGAATTAGAGTAGACAACAGAAACGGATTTATTTCGCGACCTATGGAGTTGCTCTCTACTGGTCATTCAAGAGAATACAAGTTTGACTTCATGTCTACGTCCATTTTTGGATACACTATGATTTAGAACTCAAGCACCAGTGTTTGCTCTGTTTAGCTTAGTTTTTGGTCTCCAACATCTCCAATCCAGCTTTTCAACTGCTACATTCTCCCTTAAGTTCACAGGCTAAATGCTAACTTTGACTTTCTGTCCTCGGGTGCTGGGCAGGCAGCGTTCACTGACTCAGCGCACTGTCTCTGTTGGGTTGGGTTATACATTCGTTCCGGCTTGTCACTATGAGCAACGTCTTTCACATTTCATGCAGTAATTTGACCCATTACTCATATAAATATTTTAGTCAGTGCAGCTTTAATAAACCCAAAATATCTAGGACACACCGGACATTTAGATTAAGATACATGACTAGCACTTGTGTCCTCGCTGTGAAAAGTTGCCTGCTTGCTGTTGTTTCTTCGATCACGGCGAAGCTCTTCCCCTTGGATACTTGTAAACAAATTAGCATTATTGCTGAACATTGGTCGAGACCAATAACTGCTACTGTAGAGCAATAAGTCCAGGCAGGATTCTCTGGAGGATGCCCTGGGAAATAAAGGAAATCACTGCGTTAATTAGAAGAAGAGGAAAGGGGTTTTGTCAGAGAGGGACCACTCAAGTCAAAATATATCCAGAATTTCTTCAAACCAGACATACTGTGTACAAAGGCGGATGGTGTTTTGGAAAATAAATTGGGACACCAGAGTGCTCGTGCTGTAGCATTCTCGGCCTGTGGACTCATGTACAGTAAGTGTGCAAACTTAAGACCTTTTGTCATGTTGAATAGGGCACTGTAGCTGACACAATACCCTGTGTGTGTCTGCACACATGTGTGTTTGTATTCAGTGCAACAGATACATGAAAGTCACCTAATTTACTGTGAATGACCCTTTCTGTGGAAGTGTACGGTTGTAGAAGGCCCATTGTGCTTTGAACTGGGACATTGCTGCGCCCGTTTTCATAGAAAAAAAGGAGCAACGGCTGTTTAAGTTGACGTGTCCACAGTTTGAATGCGAATGAGATTTTCCACACGTGTGTACAGGCATGAAACACACCATTGTGTTGTAAATGGAGATGCTGGGTTTTCCATAAGTAGAGAGAGTGTGTTTGTGTGTCTGTTTGTGTGCGTGTGCTTGTGAATGAGATGCTGTCATAGTGATAGTCATTGTGTCTAATGTGGTGGAACTAATGCTATGCCATAGTCAACAACATGTTTTGCTCTGCTAACTGTTGTAATAGCTAAGCCAGCTGATACCACCGCTGGCTGAGCTGGAGGTCTAACACTACTGTATTTTACAGTTTGGCCATGCACAGTTAGCTCGGTTATAGCTGAAACCATTTAGACACAGGCCTCCTGATGGTGTCTTCACAAAGCACACAAATTCTGCACACTCCAAAGATTAAATTTTACAGATATTGTTATATAGTTTACGCAAGATCTTGGTCTGTCAGTGTAGAAAACAATGCAGGTCAGTGTAGCGTCTTATGTAGTGGAACTGATATGTAATGTAACTCCTAACAGCAGTTTTTCTCCTGCTTCATTAGCCGGGTTAATTGCAGAGATATCTGATGTCACCATAGCTGAGCAGGGATCAATGATCCAGGTTGGAGAAAAAGTACGTCTACTTCATAGTTGACGTCACCATGTGCCAAGTCAATTAGTCCCACCAGAGGAAATGATGCTAGGTTGTAATTCAAATTAGATCAAATGTTGTGTATTCCCATGTATGAGGTGCGTGAGTTCACTTTATTAGGTTACCAGTCAATTTTAAAGACTTGTGTTCTGCTTTGCTAAAATAGCTATTGGTGTTGGATAATAAGAGGCTTGGACTTGTCCCCTTGTTGCTTTAAAAATTAAAAAACCATGAATAATTGTTATCTTCATTGTTGATTAATCTTTTAATTATTTTATTAATTTATCAATTAGGCCTTAAATCTATAATGTGTCCGACAATACACACAATTATTCATCAAATTCATCCTGAAACCTGTTCTAAACAAATCATGATTTGTTTAGAACTGTTTTTGTAGAATTACAATGCATGGAAGAGATTTATTTAAACAAAACACAAGTATGTAAGACTATAATACTTTACATTGATGTTTAAAGTTTATGAATTTACATAGTTCATGACAATTTGACTTAGACCCCATGGGCTTGATGCAAGTATCTTTGCTAGTTTCACACCAACGCATTTGTAATTTTCCCGTCCAGTGACCATGTTAAAGAACAAATTCCCTTTCCCATCTGGGAAATCTTCCATTTTAATTGCAATCTGTCAAGGTGCGAGCATACCTGGCTTTTAAAGGGAATAGCAGATGACACTTTGATTGGTTTATTGCATGTTACATCCCAAACACACTCATGATCAATTATAACTCTGTAGAACCTTGAGCTTGGTGTTTTCTGCCATTTCACAAGCAATAGTGAATTTGTACATGCTCTTAATGCATTTTAGACCATGCACTCATAAAAATAAAGACCTCAATGTCAGTATCCTAAAGGACACGTTGACCAAATAATAACAAATATTTAAAATATCATACTTGAAAAGAAAATTGTTGACATTGTGAGAAATGCAATTTGTTTTCTTGTCAAGAGTTAGATGAGAGGATCAATACCACTTTGGTGTCCATATGCTACTGCAAATACAAAGTTACTGCCAGTTAGCCTAGCGTAGCATAAAAACTGAAAACAAAACTCACAAACACAATATCACTAGTTCATTTAAACACTGCAAGAAGTTGCAGTTTGATGACCAGTTTAATATTTTTTGGCAATGACATCAGTCTTATTGTCAGTGTGAGGTTACTAGGCAACCAGTGAAAAATACCAGTAAGTCCCTGTGTCTGGTCAAGAAATAGTCCCACACAAAAAGATATGATACAGAAATCAGTGGTAACCATCTTGTTGTTTACAGTAACTCTTGACCTGCAAGTCAATAAGGGTACGTCCCAGAATTCTGAACATTTTCTTAAAACATTTTTGAAAAAGGGGATGTTGAAGTATGAATGAGTTGGAAAATAGCAGTGGCAATTTTCTTAAAAATACAAATTTCACTTCAGTTCAACCTACAAGGTAGCAACCGTGATATTATGGTGAGAAAGCTGAAGCACATACACAGTGTGTCATGTCAAAATGTGTCATGGTTCGGTGAGCAGAACAGAGGGGGAGGTTATAAAGTTGGAACAGGCGCAGGCAAGAAGAGAGCATGATGATCGCAGCATGTCAGATGTTGTTTTTACCAACACCTTTGTACACACACACACACATGGATACACATATGTCACTGGTGACTCACTTGCTGTGGCAATGCTTGTGGTCCTTGTTGCTATATCAGTCCAAACACCCACTGGCTGCTGTCACAAAGATGATGACTAAATAATCCAATGGCCTGATAGGTAACAGGATGGCAACTGGTGTCCTCGCTCCATTGGCTGGTTTAGAGGAGCCTGTGCAGACAGTAGGTGGGTGTTAATGTTGATGCAATGTTAATTATATTGTTGGTGTGTAAGTTAATTGAATAGATTGGAGCAGAAGTAAAGCCCCATGATTCAATGTAGTGCACAATCATGGTGAGATGATAATCAATTATCCAGCGGAGTAGAAATACAATTTTGGTAATTTTCCAAAAGGAAATTTTCAGGGAACATCAATCATGAGACAAAGTGTTTATAATACTGATCGTAGGTAAAGGTTGCATACGTGAAACAAGTTTGACCAAACAGGTTGACCATACAGCAGCCATAGGCTGTCTGAGACACAATGTTTGTCTGTCTGTGGCCGTACATTCCTGTGACATTTCCACCACTGAGGGACATGATGAATAATTTACCACATGGAGGCTGTGACATGAATGCAGAAATGGTACCCCCGCATGTGCGCCGTGTGGTTCCTGATTACAAAACAGTGACTGTGCAGACATTGACACACAGAAGTCAATGCTGATCATGGTGGCGTTTCGGGGGGAGGGGAAACAATCGATGAAGACATGTTGGATTTTCCAGAAACACAGTTCTAAGTTGGAAGTCGGAAATAACCCACAACTCATCAATAATATCTGTTGAATCAGTTTCCACTTTGGCATAAATTGTCCATTGTTTCGCACTCAATCTGATTCTTGCTCAGCCACCATATAATTTTATTTTAGCAACGTTCAGTCTCTGTTATTTTTGCAATACGTTTTCATCACTTGCTGTCGGTTTTTCAGAATTTTGAAGCGAATCCACGTGGGGGTATTTTCAGTTGAAGGCAAAGGCGGCTCCTGCACTCTGACAGCAAACATAATCTTCAGACCTCCGTCCTCATCAGCACAACTCTGTGAGATAAAAAGGCTTTGCTATCCTTTATAGAAAATGCCGCTTTCAACAAGGGACACACAATCTCAGCTCCACGTCTATAGATTTCCTGTCGCGCTGTCTTTAACGCAGTCTCTAATTTGTCAGTCTATCTACCCCCAGGTCTCTTTCTTTTTATGTATGCCCCCTTTTCTCCGTGTATGTCTTTTTTTGTCCTTTTTCATTTCTTAATCTGTCTCCACTTCCTGTTTCTTTTTTGCTCAGAGGAATGCAGTCATTACACCTTCACCACACACTTGTCTAGCAATTCATTCAGGGTGTTTAATAGAGTCTGTGCACAAAACAAGCTTTCACCTACTGGTCCTGTTCAGGTAGTTCCACTTTGCCAACTTAGTTTGACAGCAGACCTCAGGTAGGTGTTTGCCTTTGGTGGCCAAAATTTCCAGCTGATTCTTCTTTTTTTTTTTGTGGATTTGAGTGGTTGTTGTCAAAAACACTTTAATAAAAACCTTCATGATGGCTACATGCATAGATGTATGAAGAGGCTTAAGCTACATTTCCTTGTCCTCTTTAACAGCTGATGAACCAGAGAAAACCAATATAAAGAAATCTATTAATTTCCACATAACCTTGGATGGTTTGGTTATCATAGGGAAGACATTCTTGGACATACTTAGATTTATGTTTTAACGTTCACATATGCTTCACTTTTAGCAAGAACAAAGGATTTGAAGATGAGGAATAATAAATAGATTGATAATGATAATTCCCCTTGCCTCTGGAAATAAGGTTAGTGAGCTCTTACAATTTTTGGTAGGAAGCTCAGTACCTGTGCATGATAATGTTGACACTTTACACCTTCGCTCTTATATTTTTTGATATGAAAAGACTAAAATAAAAAATGATGCAGCGCACCAAACTTGCTTCAAACTAAAGTGTGATAGGTTTTTCTTGCCGAGATACATTTTCTAAGCTATGATTGGACAATCTCTCTTCTGGGGCGGGATATTATCTTTAGGTACTCTCAATAATTATAATATAATAATAATTCATGCTTTAAACAGCTAATTAGTGCCCTCTCCAAAACGTTTAGATAGCTGGATAAGCATAGTTTTCACACTCCAGCAATGCAATGTCAGGTTGGTGTTATGTTTAATCCCTTTGGGTGGGTCTGAAACCCAGAGACTTCTTTGTATTAATTAGTATCTGTACTACAAAAAAAAACTACATAAAATGGAAAGAATTAATTATCTACGGAGCCTGGATGTCCTTTCTAGGCTGCACAACGTCTAATTTAACTGAAGCTGTCAAAAATGAAAACTTCCAACATCTAGAAAAACGGGAGTTGTGACACACAGTGAGCAAATAATGCTGTACAATGTGAAATCTTGCCTGCACTACTCATGCTGTTCAGTTGTAAATGTAATACCATACTTGTGCTGAAAAAAAAATCAATCAGCCTAAGGAAATCCATCATAAAGCTGTCAGCAAACAGCCCAGACTTCTTCACAACCAGGACTCCTTAAATTCAGTCAATACATTAGGGTTGGAAAAAGACCAACTTTTGAAATGGAAAATATGCGGTAAAGAATGTTTTTCTATGCTGGAATGTGTCCAAGGGACGTGCAGAGGGCAGTTAGAGTCTCCCAGCCTGGATGTTTGACTGCTGCAGCCTGATGACAAGGTGCATCACAAAACATCTGGAGGTGACAGAGCTTCTCTCCCATGACCCCTCACCAATTGATCTCTGATGGCTCAGATAGAGTAACGGAAGTGTGCGGTTGTCTAGTATGAGTGTCTACTCTTAGCTCCCGGTATCATATTTAAGTCAATTAGTCGCTTGTGCCACTGAGAGCTGCAGACCCTTCACATGTCTTAGTGTGTGTTCCATTAGCATCTGTTATTCAATATCTTTTAATGTATAGAGATTTCCCTACATTTGCCTTTTCTTAAAGACAGAAACATTTACCTGGGTTTTCTGTAAATAATTCTGTATCCACCTCCATTTATTATTTAATGTAAATATATGCTCATGAAATTTTATGAAAACAGGTTTGTCAAGACAGAAATTGTCAGTGTGGGCCTCAAGTACTAGACTATGTATTTATAGGTTTACTTGATAGGGACAGAGAACACTGATGAATATTAATATGAAAAAAAATAATGTAAGAATGCTAAGAGTATAGCAACAATGCAAATTTACAACCATTGTCCCTGTGCATGCAGAACGTGGCGGTTATGTCAGGGCTGGCAGGTGGTCCTGGGTGCAGGCAAAAAGACACATGTTGAGTTTAGTTCAGACAAAGGACGTCTAAACTCAACAGATAACAAATAGGTAAGTTATTGGCAGAAGCAATGTGAGTGGTGATTGTTAACTGGTGAATGAAAAGGAGAGTTTGTCAGGAGGTTTAACAGAGGACAGGCAGCAGAGCAGGGACACCAGAAAGAAACAGAAACGCCATGTCTCACAATTTAATTCCATTCTAGATGCAGGACATTTTCCCTGGGGTTAATGATAAATGTCTCTGTTGGGTACAAAGTTGAAGAACTTTTAGAACAAGACGGATTCACTGGCACCAGACTCACTGTACTAGTATTGTTAAAACTTTTCTCATAAACTGCAATTTTCCCCTCTAGATGTTTTTATTGAAAAAACATCGTTTTTTCTCTCGGTTGAGATTGTGGCCTGTGTTGTTAAAGCATTCAGAGGCTCACAGAGAGGTTAAAAACCACGATTCTGTATCAACTCACACTGTCATCAAGAAAACACTGTGTGGAAGAGTGGAATCGGTAAAAAATGAAATCTTTTTATTTGAGTTGGAGAAGCTGACTCAATCTATACTCCTCCACAGCTCAGTGGAGGCTGTAAACTGAACCCTTACACAGTTGGATTATTTGTTGTGTAGTCTCAGTGATACTGACACACATGGTGTGAAATCACATCCACTGTGCAGACCACTGTTGTGACTATGTGGCAGTGGCACGACTCTGGACTGTAGCGCACAATGTTATCTAACGGTAAATACTGTAGTGTGGATGCAGTCTTAGTTCAGGCTTTCATTTAGGGCAGGCTGGACTTTAACTATATTCTCTCAAACCTCAGTTGCTGCAGTTTCTTCTTATGAAGTACAAATCAGTGTTGCCACTGTTTCTGAAAATATTTTTCCCTGCTCCAGTTCATGCAGTGGTGTTACACTCTGAGGTATCTTTTTCATTACAAACATTCTTCAGAAATAGACACCAGCTGCAGAGAGACATCAACTAGAGAACAGCCTTTACTGTTCAATGTTTTTAATTCTTCTGATGATAATTGTTTTTAGAAAAGACATAAAGATGTGTTTAATGATAAGAAGGAACATGCACCTTGGGAGTTGTATTTTACTCACTTTATGATGCACATACAAAAACCTTCTTGTCAAAGATGTCCTGGATAACAACGCTGCCATCTCGCTCCATTGATGTTATTTGGAGGCAGATTGTGAACGAGGAATGGAGCCACGTTATTGAGGTCGCTCCAATAAACAGCTCCACCAATCTTGAGTCAGTCAATTATGGTTTCATGATTTCTTATCAGTGTGATAAGGAAATGACAGAAACCATCTATGAGAAAAATTAATTCAACATGTATTTTCAGTTTTTGATTTGGTCTGTGTCCCATCCAGTAACATGGATAAGGCGGGGTTTATGACCCGGTGCCAAGTGAGATGTCTATGTTATTGATGAACTGGGAGAGTTTAATGTTTTCCAACTGTGAGTCACCTCCTATTGTCTAGAAAATGAATGAGACTTGCCCGAAATACCTCCTCCTCAGTAGCAGGTCATTAGTGTTTACGTCTGCCACGATTCTGCGTTTCAGATGCAGGAAGTTCATCTTTATTTTATCTGTAATACAAGTAACAAAGAGGCAGCAAACACATCAATGTGTGTGTTTTTGTGAAGAGGAAAAAACAACCAAGCAATGACGCATTGGAAAATAAAAATGTTTTGAAACCTTCAAAGCATTATTTCATGTCATTGATGAGCGTGTTTATAGATCTACATTTTCAAAGTAATTTTCACGACGTCCCCAAAATCTTCAGATGCTTTCATCTTAAGCTGTGGGGGAGACTGACTTCACTTTTGCAGTGAGTCATATTCTCATTGGCTTGTTGCTTCAGAGCAATCTGGTGGCCTATTTCAATCTTCCTGCATCATATTCCCCGAGTCCTGACCCCATCTTTAAAAAATCGCCACCGGCTTCGTATCGACACTCAGCAGCAGCGAGCGGGAGGAAAGTGAGGTGATGACATGCGACAAAGGTCACATCAGGGAGTGTGTATGTCCCCGTCGAGCTGCTAAAATGTGCATCAGATGCGCTGGAAGCCGACCTTGTGCGTGACCACTGCTGATGGATGAGCTGTGATGATGTTTGGCCAAAGACTGCTGCCTCAATATTTACACACAGGCTGACAGGGGGGCTGACAAAAAAGGTGGAGAGACAGACATATCGACAGACACCCTCTGTTTTATTTTAATACACTTTAAGCTGCTGCGGTGAGGACTTCCTGTTGCTTGCTTGCTCCTGTATTGTTATTTACCCCTCAAGGTGAAACACTCCTCTATTGTTCTCAGAGAACTCATATCCTGTTGATGTAGTTGTTGCCGTTGTTGTTTTTGCTGCGAATCCTGATATTCCGCCTGCGCAGACATTTTGATCTTATTACATCAAAGGGTGCTTGAATTATAATGACGAGCGACTGCAAAGCGATGCCTCGAGCTTCATTACACATAACAACGAGACGGAGAAATGACTGGTGTCAGGCGATAACCTGCTATCTGGAGCGAAAACAACTGCGTTTTCCGAATGACACTGATGTTTTGTTGTGCAGATTTCGGGGGTGAGGGAAAAGTTGCTCAGCACAGAATGACATTACTGACGCTTTATATTCAGCTGAAAAAGCAAGAAAAGTGAGAAAAAAGGTTGTCAAGTGGAAGCATTGATGATATTTCATAACATGTCGTTTCTTTCAATTTCATTTGTCTTGCTTTTTTTGCAAAGAAAGGAATTATATTCAAACAATGTAGTTATTCTCCCATTCTGATATTCCTGTCTTCACAGACATTCTATAAAGATCATCACATTGTCCACGGTTAGATAAACATGGTGAGACACTTGTAAACGTCTCTTATGTATTGTTTTATTATATGCATTATCTTTCTTCTGCTGTTCCACCATGTCGTCTTCTTTCTCTATCATTGTTTCTTTGTAATTTTTCTCTCTGTGTCTCTCAATCTTTCTCTCGGGCTCGCTCTCTCTTTTATGCTCTCTTTCGCTGCTGTGCACAGTCTCTCCCGGGCCATTTGAGTTGGTCAGGGAGCTGTGAAGAGCTGTGAAAACGATGTCTGTGTGTCTTTCGTCTGCATCCTGTTGGGAGTGCCTTTGTGTCTGTGTGCGTGTGTGTGTGTACGCACGCGTTCACTCGCAGTGACAGCGGAGGTAGTGGAGCGTATTAAGTCTTGCTGTAGAAGCCCTTCAACTGGGATAAGGAGCCAAGGGAGAAAGGGAAGAAAGGATGGTCGGATAGATGTATTCTAAGAGGATAGATGAATGTCTGTGGGTGGATCGATATTGGGATGGAGGGATTGAGAGTTTGTACGAATCGATGGAGAGAGGTCTGGGGAAGATGATTTGGGGAAGCAGAGGAGGGACAGATGATAACGAGAGAGGATGGATCGGTGACGGATAGATACTGAAGATGTATGGATGAACGGATGATTAATAGACAAATGGGTCGTTTAACACCGCAAAGTTTTCAGAAACGGGCGTGGATGGCTGGCAGCGGTAAGAGCCCTTGGGTTGAGTTGGGTGTTGGCTTTGTGACAGTGGTGGTTGGACGTAAAGGTTATGTTTGGGTTAAAGTCAAGGGAAACCAAAACTGACAGGAAAACAGACTCATTAAGTGTGGTCGCCCTCTCCCTCTGGAACTTTCCATTCAAAACTTTTCAAAACCCACCTTTTCATAAACCTGTTCATGTCTTTTACTGCTGTGACTGCGCAATCACTCTGCCTCGTCAAAGCTTCAAGCCACATCTTTTCATTTTATCTTTTTTAATGGCCTTAATAGATTTACACTGTGGGTTTGACAATGTTTCATGATGGGATTTTATTTGAAAAGGACCTCTTCATTTTCAAATTTTTCTCCAGGCATACAAATAGAGCTGTTGGAAGTATTTTGCTGGGTAACTGACTATAATAAATTCAAAATTACATTGAAGGGGTAGTTTGTTTTTAATCATATTAATACATTTGAAAATTGTTGCTTATATTACTGAAATGACATTGACGGGTTATAATACAGTGGCCAAACTGAATAGAGGTGAAAGAAAGGAGAAACACATCTGGTTGATTAACAAGCTTTACCTCATTTTACCCTCTGCTGTAGAGAGCTGTGCTGATTTTGCAGAGGCAGATACGTTAAGTACTTCATCGCTGATGGATGTACTGCATCTATATAGTGCTTTTTCCAATCTTAACGACCACTCAAAGCACTTTTACACTACAAGTTACATTTACACACATATTCATACTGTGCCTCTTCATATAGTTTTTATCCTATCTGGCACAGCTGTCAATGATTCACTGTTTTGCCCAAGGATACTTCGACATGTGGACTGGAGGAGCCAGGAATTGAACCACTGACTAACCACTTATGATCCAAAGGCCTCTTTCCACTGGTCAGAACACCCAGTAGCACACTGTAACATCTGGCTTTTGTCTGCAATGGGAATAGATTCAGTTGCCATTTTTTCTTTGTCTTCTTTATTTTTAGTTTAGTCCAGCCATCTCTTGTTTTCCAATGATACGATGATAAAAAACATAAAGGTGCTCCACTGGCAACAGGAAAGGAGTCAAAGCCATTTTTTGCAAGTTTACCTGTTTAAAAAACTCTGAAAAATCTGTACCTGATAATATAATAATAATACAATTAAATATATACATATACATTTTATCTAGGAGTTTAGAATAACAGTGTCTTAGAATGATGTCATTGAGTGTTTGTGAGTTAAAAATATGGCATAAGTCAGGAGGTCCGGTGTCAAGGTAGAGAGGGTGTTCTGGCTGTAGACAAGCTGCCTGGAATGCATCATGTTCCTTATGACTAAACAAGAAAACATCATTAAATAGTCAAAGTTGATTTCCAGTTTAAGAATTATGGCGTGGCAAGACTTTGTGCAACAGCCTGATTCGACTGGTGGGTCACGTCTTGAAGTTAAGAACCACTGAGCCAGACCACTGGATGTATCCTCATGATGCCTTCAACTGTTTATTTATTCACACCACTCTCTTGTCTCCATCTCTCAAAAACTCTCTCCAATCTGATGTGAAGCCTTTCCTTTCCTTTGATGTGATTGGCTGACAGTCAGAGGGAGTGGATGGAAGCCAGAAAAAGTGACAAAGTTTTGAGAGCGGGCCAAGACCAAGCGTTATTATCTGAAAAAGTTACTGGCCAGAGCGGTGAGCGTGACCTTTATTGATTTTTACCTACGAAAGATTTACCCTCAGTTGGTCAATACGGACTCTTCCTCAGGTTCAGAGGATCGATCGATTCACACAAGGATCAAAGATTTCATTTTGAAACTCGACTACATCTATCCCCAGGCTGTTGAAGAAACTGCACACGTCCTTGTTCCGGGCGTAGTTATATATTTTAGTATTAAGTGTTATCCATCATAAGATTCACGGAGACCAACCCTTTCTATCTGGTGAACATCGATGCATGTGTGTTATGTTGAACATGTGCTCTCTTGAGATGCAGTTTACCTCATTAAAATCATATGCCTCCTCGTGTTACCTAAAACATCAAGATGTTTCAGTTTCTTGGTTATTCTTGGCACTTCTGTGGGCTTCAGTGCAGCAACACAACAGATGGTTTGCATGTAATCTCAAGGTAGTGCAGCACCACACCCAACACACACTCTTTGTACTTCTACATTTTTAAAAAACAATTAATGCTTAAAAATTCATCATCACGAGTTTACTTGGCAGGATGATTTAAAAACTGGATGCATCTCATGCTTTTTACTTCATATTGTGGCTGTAAAGATCATATTAACGACAGCTGCAGTCAGGGAATTGCACGGCCCTCTAATTTCAATTTGTGGTTAAAGCAGCAGTGAGAAGGTGCATTTAAGTGGAAACATTTTCTCAGATGGGTTCATTATGGCACGATTACACACACAAATTTAAACTTGCAGATATAGGCGGTTTAATATGCCTCTGTATCTCAATGATAAAACGCACAGGATTTCTCCCAAATTGAAGAAATAGTTTCTCCAGTTCCCACACTTGTTTTATATCTGTGTCACATACATCACATACAGCGCCTCAAACATCTGGACCAGAGTGAGCTGGAGTTGTCACTATACAGATAAACTTTTCTTAACTAGGCCAAAAAGACCCTCAAGTGGGACTATAGAATAAATAATGAATGCTGAGACTGTTTGTGTCCAACACATTTTGGTCTGCTGGCACAATAAATGGCTGACTCAAAATGTTTACAGGAATATCCACAGAGAGACATGCTGCATGAAACACGTAAAGACTTTCCGATGTATATATAAAATATTCGAACTTAAAGGGCCCATTCTAGGGTAAAGAAAACAACAATTCGTACAATTTAGATGAAACACACTATAAACATAATGTGTTTTGTTTATTTTCTGACTGACAAATGAAATAGTTGAATCTAAGTGTCAGGAATAAGTTTAACAATCACGAAGAATTCACAGTCTTTAGTTTCATTGTTTTGTTGAATTTACTGCCCCCAAATCCCCAAAATAGATCCGTGATAATACAAAAAAAAAATAATGACACAAAATTGTT
This sequence comes from Paralichthys olivaceus, assembly GCF_024713975.1. Classification (NCBI taxonomy): domain Eukaryota; kingdom Metazoa; phylum Chordata; class Actinopteri; order Pleuronectiformes; family Paralichthyidae; genus Paralichthys; species Paralichthys olivaceus. The sequence continues at coordinate 9,375,544 of NC_091111.1, forward strand.
TTGACAGATGCTTTTTCTAAATCTGTGCTGGGTATTTTTTTTAATCTTTGCCTGTGGTGGACTCCTGTCGTTTCGCCAAAAGCTGCCATTATTATTTAGATCTAAAAATGAATGACTTGGGTATTTGTTCTCTGACACACACACACACACACACACACACACACACACACACACACACAAATTAACCCACATTGTCATGCAATCCAGGCACACTGACATATCCCTGGCATGGTCCCTGAAGGCAACACGAGGATGCTTTAAGGACTAGAGACTAAAGAGTTCAATTTTATACCTTCATCTTAACCTGTAATCACTTTTCCTCAACCACTCATCCTCCTCTCCTCTCCTCTCCTCTCCTCTCCTCTCCTCTCCTCTCCTCTCCTCTCAGTATGAATTGATTCAGTCTTATTACCTTACACACCTGCCCTCTGGTTTGGCTCCACTCTTTTCTCCCTCTCTCTGTCACACACACACACACACACACACACACACACACACACACACACACACACACACACACTCATACCAACTAGCACCTTCTATTTTCTTCTCTTGCTCCCTCTGTCACACTCACACAAACACACAGACAGACACAGTAATCAGATCTGGCAATCTCTTGTAGTTTGGAATACGGCAGCTAAAGTGAGATACAGTCTCAGCTTTCAGCTCTGCTTGGTATCAGCATATCATCCAAACTGTAGTCACGTCGAACCAAAATAGAAGCACAGAATGTTTTGGAATGTGGGAGACATGGCATCAGGATTTTTTGTTTGTGTGTGTGTGTATGTTTGTGTCTTGTGTATAGAACAACACCGTGCTCCGTGCCATTAACAATGCAGAGTTTGGGCTTTAACTCCCACAGTGCCACCTGTTTAAAACAGGACACATTCATGGCATTATGTAGAAACACTCAAGGCAAAAATACCATAAATGTACTGTATATGAATATGCACTGATCAGCCACTACATCAGGGTAATTACTGGTGTTGACTATAGACTATATGGTACAAACGCTCAACCAGCCACGAGTCAGTCTCAGTCTTCAATCATGATCATTCACCCATAGCAACAAAAAAGCAAACTTACTGAAAACCGAACACGTGGACAAACATCAGTAGGAAACTACCCTTAAACAACAGAAACCATCTTTGATGTGTACTTCACACTTTTGTTTGTCCATACACTAACATGGAGGAGTCAGGGTTTATGACCTATCAATCAAGATGATTTGGCTTTACCTTGGGGGAGCTGGATTCTTTGTTTCACCTTTTCACATGTGCTGGAGCTTTATTAAACTTCCCTCTAACTCACAGCAATGTTTAATTTTCAGGTTGGTTATGCTGTTGTCTCATAATAACTGTCTGCGTAGTCTGCAGATACATGGACATCCAACTTTTTAAAAGCAAAGACCACAGTGTGTGTGTGTGTGTGTGTGTGTGTGTGTGTGTATCTCTGTCTGTTTTTATTGACTTATTAGTGCCATAGATTACATTAGCACCTGCAGTTGCAGCGTGACATTTGAAATCCATCCTATACTGATACAAACTGTGCCGTTGAATCCATATCGTAGCAAGAGCAGTCGTAATGACACTGTGCATGTCTGACAGAGGCAGCCGATCTAAAAACTTTAAAATGAAAAGACAGAATCTGAACAAACATTAACACAAAGCGGGTCTTTTCTCTGAATCCGACATAATCATTCACTGAGTCTGATGAAAGCAAGCCAATATCATTTCGCAATCTGTAGGCCGTTTGCAGCGCAGAGGACATGATTGATTGAAATAAAGGGAGACGATGTGTAATGCTGACACTGTCAGCTGTCCGAATCCCCAGAAAGGATTTTATGATTGATGGCAGGCAGTAGCATTTAGAAGTCTCACACCTCTGCACTGCACTCTCAGCACTCACTGTGATTACATCTGAGAGTGATTGTGCATGTGTGTGTGTGTGTGTGTGTGTGTCAGAGCGAGTGTGTACGACAGACGTAGGAACAAGAGGAATCGAGCAACGGTGTTTGTGTGTGTATGAGTCTGAAAGTGAGGGGTTGATTATGGTGGTGAGCGTGTGTGTAAAGGTGATGGTGCAGTCTGTCCGTGTGTGTGTGTGTTGCTGTGGAAACCTGAGTGCTATAGTGATGATGGAGGGAGGAGCAAGTCAGGGACTGAGGGATGCATCAGGAGGAAAAGAAGCGCGCGAGTCCGAAGAAGTAATGGAAGGTGTGGGAGATGGATGGATGGTTAAATAAAGCTGCAGCAGATGGTGAACGAGAGACAAGGTGGTGTGAAGGGGAGGAAGAGAGGTCAAATGGGATAAGGACGAAAGAATATGGGGAGGAAGGAAAGAGAGGGAAGGAGTAATGTTGGAGCAGAGATGGGTCACAGAGGGAGGTGGAATGAATGTACAGGAAGGAGTGAAGGACTTATTAAGGAGTTGAAGAAGGGAGGAAGAAGTTGAGATGGAGAAAGGGAGGGGAGGAGATGGGATATGTGCTCATGGGTGGGAAGCATGAGAGATGCATTTACTGCCAGTGGTGAAGTTAACCTCCTGTTATGACACAAAGTGAATGACATTTCTGAAATGATGAAAACCTTATTTTAGATGTTGGTGGTTTTCTATTTGTTTAATTTTTATCTGACCTGACAAACAACAAAACACATCATCTGCATATGTGCCACCAAAACGAATTACAAACCACTGTAGATACATACATATGATTTATGATGTGACAAGTAGGGGGCAATTTGTTATTGGTCTAAATGAGCCTTTCACATACTGCAGACATATTGGTATAGACATTTATGTTTGCTGATATGCTCTGATATGACAACTTTTATTTTACAGAACAAACAACGCAGAAAAGACATTTATGTTTCTATTTTACGTTAAAAAATATTTAAGTACAATATATTTGTTTTTTTGTGTATTTATTTTTAGTAAAGTTTATGGTTAAACAGCTTTAACTTTATTAAGCCTTAGCTGATATATCTGTATCTGAATATTTTTACTCCATAATAACGTATCCTTATCTGCCACCCAAAAATCCATACGGGTTTAGTTTTTCTAGTGAAAATAACATGGATAAGATTTGACTGATTAATACACATTTATCTAAAAAGTAAAAAAAACAAAACAATAATTGCACTCCTAACATTCTCAAGTGATGGTGGAAGTCCGAGGTCTTTAGTAGCAACGATTTTTGTTGGTGCACATGAAGCAACACATTTGTATTTTGGGGAGACAAACATTTCACAATTTTCTTTCCTCTTTTATTTCATATCAGTGTGTCAGGGCTCAGGCAGGATTCATTTCACGACTTTTCAGCTTCCAATTTTCTGGAGATGAAATGAGATCTTTTTAAAACTTTCCTCAAAAGTAAAGCTCCAGATACTGCACCCTAAAATTAAATATTCATACCAAACTGACTTTGCTGTAGTTTGCTTTGCTGTGCGTTTTTTGTAACATTACTAATGTCGGAAACATTTAACATTAACAACCAGTGGCCCAGTGCTAGTACACAATCCATAGCTCAACACGACATGTGCCCATTACATTAAAGTGATTTGTGTATATTGTATGTAATTTATGTATCTGAATATTCATGCGGCTATCAGGCTAAAGATTGTCCTTCAGACTCCTTGTAATGGCTGCAAGCTGGTGTGAGTTTATATTGGCTGTGATTGTTTTATTTTAATTAGAAAGTGAATGGGAAAAACGAGCCCAACAAACACTCTAATGGGGAACTTGAGCTTATTACAACCCTCAGATGCACGTTCCATCCAAACGCATGACATTTCCTTGATAAACATCCTGAGTGATATTACACATTAGTGATGTTAGTCTCGTTATGATCAGCTATAGACGAAACCGGCTGAGATAGCAGTGAGAGTGGAAACAAAGACTGTGCCAAAGTCCCCTCAAAAAGCAGAGAATTCAATAATGATAATCGCATTATTTTAAATCAGTAAGTTTAATATCACATCAATCCCATATTGTTCTTATCCCCAAAGGCCACCAAACGGAAGTGCTGTCATGCCATTAACTTAATGAAAAACAAACACAGACACACACACACAAATGCTGACGTATACACTTTGTCATTTCAGTTTTTTCTCTGTGTCTGAGAGTGGAAAAAAAGAGAATTTTTAGGAGCTTTTGTTTGGTGCAGGCGTACGATGCTGAAGCTGGGATTTTTGTCTTTTCAATATCTGTAAGTAGTATGAGAGTTGAAGCGGCACGTTGGCTTTGGAAGGATGAACAGAGGCACAGATGCTGAAACACACCCAAACACACACACGCACGCACGCACGCACGCACGCACACACACACACACACGCACACACATTCTTGATGGATTGAATTGGCTGTTAAATCTCATTACATTTGGAGGACCACACAAGCAGCCCTGGCAACATATACATGGAGCCACGTACTCTCACACACATTAATTAATTTATTCAGAGAGAAATGTAATCACTAACAATATTAGTAATTAATAGTAATTTATTTCAAAAAAGGTCATATTTTTCCATTTTCCATTTTTGTGAATGAAATTGAATACTTTCGTGTTTTGAACTGAAGGTTAGACAAATCAAGCAATACAAAGACGTCACCTTGAGCACTGGTACAGTTGTGTTTCGCTATTCTTCAAGCATTTTTATTAACTAAATGACATTGAGTAAATCAAATCACTAACCAACAGATTACAATTCTTGGTCAATGACATTTTATTTATGAGTGCTTTGATTTTATTTTGTCATGACCAAGTGGCCACCCACTGTGACATCACCAACTGCTTTGTGAACTTCTGTTTTGAAGCCTTGAGTTTGGTGTTTTGTCCAGCGCCATCTTGAGTTGTTGAAACCAGAGGTAACCATATTTGGAGGAGAAGGGGGTGGAGCCTGACTGAAAGCTCAAGGAAACTGCACCTAATGGACTGCACTAGCTGTTAATCACACCCAATGCATACTGTACTTTAATGTCTCATAATTCATAAAATTGACATCATGCTGTATTGATGAAAACTTGCGATTGAGACCATAAACTCTGCAAAGAAGTAAAATGCCGGGTCACTTTATCATAGGCTACTTATATATATTTTATATATATTTTTTCCACCAGTGAAGTAGCCCTGTGCCGGTCATTCTAGATTTCAGGCATTTCCGCATTGGCTCCACATTCCAGACCCGGAGGCCACATCCATTTTGTTTACAGTCTTTGGTCATGGCTCTGTAAGCACCAAGCCTTACTATAAATCAGTTTCTGTGAATATATGCTTCTAACCATGTACAAAATAAATCAGAAGTAAATTAAGGATTTGCAGACATAAGGGGTTGAGTTACGGGTGACCCACTTTGGCCCTGCATCGGAATCCAGGCCAAATGTGTCAAGGATGCAGAGATCAGGCGAGTTTTAGCACCGAGCTGAGAACATTTTTGGCTTTATTGGAAAGTGCTGTTTGTTTGGTGTTGTAGTAGCAGGTAGTCTGCCGATGGAAAAGCTGCAGAGGCTTTCAGATTTACGGCGTCATAATTGACTTAAGTGCAATCTGTCCGTGGGAGGTTTTGTACAGTAAACACACAGACGGGCCTTTGTGTCCACATGCACAGGGAGCAAGTGCTAGCTGCATGTACTCCACTGACTCTGCGATCAGCAATGTGGTCTCAGTGATAGCACCCAGAGTAATATTATGGAAATATGGCCACATTTTCTGCTTCACAACAGTGGGCAGGAGGAAATAAAGCGCCCGGCGCCCATTGATGCTATGAGCAGTGCAGGCACAATGGAGCTCATTTGAATAAGGTGACAAAGTTGGCCGGCAGTTTATTGTCAGCACTACAGGTTCTTTTCATGTCTCCCATTCAGCCCGGGACACAAAGTTAATTTAGGCTTGGCCCGGGAATCAGACACAATAACGCCATTGTCTTCTGATTTACTGAAGGAGATGAAACGTTTCGGGAAACAGCTTGTGTTGTTTCCAGGATTCAGTCGGTCCTCACCCAACAAACCAACATGTGAGATGCACATGTTTTCAAAGTAATCCCACCAAAACACTCACATTATTCACCACACACTCACTTTCAGTCTGCTCTTGTGCATGTGGGTATAGACGCAGAAGCAAACACCACAACCACCAATGATGTGCTTGATTTCATTTGGTTCCCATGAGGTTGTTAAGGGAGAGGGAGAGGCCAGTGTCTACTTATCGTTTTGTGTGTGTGTGTGTGTGTGTGTGTGTGTGTGTGTGTGTTTGTGTGTGTTTGTGTGTGTGTATTAATTTGTGTTAATGTGTTTGTGCAGCCGTAATGTTTCTTAGCCTGCTGGGCGTCCATCTGTGGGTTTTTCTGGTGTCATTTCCTCTCTTGATGTCCCACTACTTCACACACTGTGAAGTGCAGTGGTCACACACAAACACACACACACACACACACACACACACAGGTTTGCGCAGCTATTCTTATTAGGACTTTGCATTGATTTCCATAACCGTAACCTAACCACAAATCAAATCTTACCGCGAACCTTACCCAGGACCTCCGACATGACGTTTTGTTTCATTAGGACTGGGCTTTGTCTCAGTCAAGGTCAGTGTTTATGCTGGAAAAGGTCCTACCCAAAACGAGTAAACACACACACACATACACTTATAACTACTAATCAAAAAAACACATAAATGAACACACACCCCCTCACACAGACACAGTTGCCCAACAAAAAACAAGAGCCCCTGGGTACAATAGAGTTGCCTCCTACTACTTATTATCTATCATGCAGCAGTTGAACCCCACTTATTCTAAAACACACACACACCCTCTCTCTCACTCGCTCTCTCTATCAAACAGACTGTGTACGAACAGAAAACTGACTGACTGAGGTGTGTGTCTGTCCCTCCTGGCGTGCATGGCGAATAGTAACACAGAAACTGATTAAGTGAACGAGGGAAGAATGGAAGCGTGGGGTGAAAGAAGAGTAGGCGAGGAAGGAGAGATAATGGAACCGGGGGCAAGAAGGAGAGAGGGGATGAAACGGGCTGATAGGAACAGAAAAGGAGGAGGAAGAGAATAAATTATGGCACAAGAAGAGAGGGATAAAGAAAAAAGGAAGACAAGCAAGATGGGGGAGAGGTTTTTGATAAAGGAAAGAAAAAAGGAGTGAGAGGAGAGAAAGGGAGTGCCACTGGAGGGTTGGGAGATAAAAACGGAGGGAAAAGGCAACAAGCAGAGGGAGCCTGAGCCATTAAGGAGCTGGGAAACGAAAAGCAAAAGAACAAAGCCGTTTGCTCAACTGCATAACTCCTGTTTGAATTCACTGTGGCTTTACTGCAAATTCTTTAATATACATGTACAACCACAAGTATTCACCCCTAAGAGCTCACAAGTCTATCACAAGGTTTTTCATTTTGGTTTCAGAAACATGATTTGAATTTTTAAGAACCCCCACTAACACAAGTTATTAAATCTGAACAAAATGCTTTTTTTCAATCTGTACTTAAGAGCGTAAGATAATGCTCTCACTCAAAACCCTGCACTCGCACTCAAATATACCCTGCTTGTGCTTAGATTTCCTGTGATCCAGCTTCAGCTCTTCTCTTCCACTCAGGCTGCTTCTGTGTGGACATTTTAATTCGTCATCTCTGCACATGGCATTCTGCTGGTTGGGGAATATTGACGGACTTGATGTACAAAAACACTCAAGTGTATAAGAAAAAATGCGAGTGTGAGCGCAGGGTTTTGAGTTAAAGCATTAAAAAAATCTGAAGTACTGCTCTCTAACTGAGACCACGCTCTTAAATAAAGACAGGAAAAAAATACATAAACAACAACTTGTCCATCTCTGTTGTCTTCTCCTCGCATATGTGCTTTCAGTTCAGTTCACATCAAAGCAGCACAGCAGATAAAACATATCAAGACAAAGCCGAGCATTTCACTCTCTCCGCTTTTCTGTGATAATGTCAGCGATTCTTTGGTCGGATCACGGACGGAAAAAAAAAAAGCTAATCTGACAGACAGACGGAGGAAGCTATCAAAGGCAGCAGTGGGGAGACAAACAGATGGACAAGCTTTCCATCAAAGACATAAATTTGCTGCTGCATAGTTTGATTAACAAGGCAGAGACAGAGCGTCAGAAAGAGTATGACCAGGCAGCAGAGACAAAGAAATGGAAAAAGATGAAGAAAAGAGGGAAGCTGTGGAAAAAGAGAGATGGTGTGAGGGAGGCAGGTGCATTCCTTTGAATGTTGTGGATGATATTAATCATCATCAGTTAGTCAATCATGCTAAATTACTGTAAAGAGCTTCTGCTGCAACCCGCAATTATTACTAATGACACATTCAGCTTGGTCTCTGCACACACACATGAATACACACACACGCTCACACTCTCGTCTGATTGATAGTCTGCAGAGAAAGAATGTCCTCAAGCCTTGTGCGAGTGTGTGTGCCTACGTATTCAAGTTGTCTGGTTTTATTTCATGTGCATGCTCAACTGTGTGCATTTGAATTTGTGTACATGTGAGCATGTGTGTCTGTGCACCATTCAGACGAAACTGTTATATTTATAATTTGGGAAGAAGACGTGTCATTATTTGTGTTTCAGAGTTGGAGGGTTTACTCAGTTCTAATTTAACAAGCTACAGCTAATTTGAATGGATTAAGGAACTTTAATTCTACAATGATACCCTCTACTGAAAATGTGATTGGTCCAACATTTCTAGCAGGTTACTAAAGTAAGTAAGTGCCCATCAACATAAACACAAACACATATACATATATATACTAATGCAACTCTGACCTAAGATAAGTCCAAAAAAAGGTTTTATCTTATAAAAATAGCAAAAAATACACAAAGCCTTCATATCATTATAATCATTATAATTCAGTTATCCTTCTCTATTATGTATTATATATTTTTCAGCTATGGTCTGTCTTTATGAAATTCAGTATTCCTTATCCCTTGTTTACTGACGACATAGTTGTACTTCTTATTGACATTCACTTAAAAGTTGATCTTAAATTAGGGATATTTAATCCTGGATGGTGAAAAGTGTCCTTCAGCAAAATAAAAACATATTTTATCAGAGGTTTTGACATTTTGACCATTTCTTTGGTCAAATTGTTTGCAGCAAAGATACAACGTTTTACTTCTTTTTGAGATCTTGAAAACTCTTGGCTTGAAAACTGCAACTCTAATTACATGGGAGTCAGTGAGTCCTCCATTTCTTGTCAAGTTAAGATGAGTCAGTTTTCTTTTAATAGCACCAAATTATAACCTACGTTTTGTCATGGCACTTGTCATAGAGAGAGCAGGTGTAGATATAGCACTTCTCACAGGTACAAGAAGATAGACCATATCTCCTCAGTCTGTACTGGCCCCTCTGCTGATTACCAATCCAACATGCAGTTGATATTAAGCTTTTCTTACTTCTTACTATAGGTCTGCATGGGTAGGACCAGTATGCATATCTGATGTCCTCAGTCAGGCCTGCAGAGTGTGGAACAGTGACCCTGTCAGATTTCCTCCTTCTGCCACCAATTTTAAAATTCTGACTAAAGACTAACCTTTAAAAATGTGCCCTTTTAGTCTTCTTAAAATTAAGAATCATGAATTTTTAGGATCATGATTTTTTTTTATAACTGTATCAAACATGTCCTTGACTCCGGAGGAACTCGACGTGACAAATGTCAATTGGACCAAATGCAACTCTTTCCCAGTAAAAGAAGAAAATTAACTGACACGACCACTATTTAAAGTTAAAGATTCACAGTCCGGCCATACTTTCTTTTCATTGTTGTCTCCCAGCATAGAGAGCCGCATCCAACTGACACAAAACAAAAGAACAGTGGCAGAAATAGATAGAGACAGAGGGGTGGACAGTCACAGAAGATCTGTCGAAATACCAAACTGATTAGCCAGTGTTTCTGACATTTAAATGCCACGTTTACATAAAGGAATGTTTCCGAGGAATATTAATCATCATAGTTAATTCACAGGAGATGTGAGACGGATCCATGGTGCATTGGAAGAGTGTTGTGGTATTAGAGATAACAGCAATGTCAAAATAATTTGGAATCTACTGTATTTTGAGACGTCAGCTGACTTTTTAATCACTAAGTCCCATCCTCCTGTATTGACCCTCAAAACTCACTGGTGTTCAAGAAACCAGGAACAGCAATACAAAAGAAATACCATTTACCATTTACTATGGCTTTTTCCAAGTAGTCGTAATGAAAGCTTCTGAGCAAACAGTAGGCTGTTTCAGTTTAAAATGAAAGCTCTGGCATCTTTTAAGTCAATGGTCCGAACACGGTACAGCTCATCGATTTAATAGGTGAAAACATGTTGTCTACATTGAATCACCTTAATCTTGACTGCTGGGCTGAAACACCTTATCAACATGTACCACACCAATATTGTACTTTTTCAAAGTGAGAAAGAACCTTGAAGAACGTTCCAGATAGAAAGTAAAAAAGTCTAAAGCACAAGCAGAGAGACAGACAAAGAGAAAGGGAATTCCCTCTTTGACATTTCTGGTTTGGAAGTAGAAATAAGTCTTGCACATACGCTGTCTTTCTAACGAGATATCTCCTTTGAGAATGTTGGATATCCGTGGGACTTAAAATCTAATTACAATTTGTTCAGGTGCTCGAGTTTGTTACTGGGAATGAGAGGAGAAACTGGGTTTTACCTGTGGGCCAGAAGTTGCTCATCATATTTCCAAATAAATCCGTAGTGAGATGAGTGACCATAGTGATGTGATCTACAACCTACAACAGCTCTGAGTTCCAGACGCCCACCTCCATCCATCTCAGTGGTTCCACATGACCAGTCTTTGTTTAGGAAGTTTCAAGACCGTGAACATTTGGACTCTGGTCACTGTTCTTGACACTCTTCCTATGGACTGTGCTGCTTGTTTCCACCTTTCACACATGTTGACTAACCCATGCTTGAACCTCACTCAAACAGACCATACCAGGCAACGTTTGACCTCTTGAGCTAATCCCGTCAGTTTTTTGGTGTGTTATATTTGGTTTTGTGAGAAGTTACATTTGGTTTTGTGGGAAGTTTTGTGAGAGACACTGTTGCATGATCAACAAGTGGTGTGAGCCATTATCAGATCATTTGTAAGGAAGTTCAAGAGTTAATGCTTTTCACCAAACTAACAGCCTCAGGTGTGTTTGCCTCTTCAGTTTCATCTTTGATCAGGAACTCTCTCTTGACCAGCATGTGAAACCAAAGTATTTAACCTATACTTGCTTATTGTATCCCATCTGGACAACTTTAATTCCCCTTTCGCTTCCAGTCCTCATTGTTTGCAAGTGATTCTGCATTTCAAGCAAAGCAATGAAAGAAAATCAAACATAGAAAACCAGATTTTTATGTGGTGGATTTATTGATTCAAGGAACGTTACGGTCTCACTTTACATGGACCTGATAATTGTGTCTGCCACTGTTTTCAGTCTGTTCAGTGAAGTGGAAGCTACATTGCAGTTGTTGAAGTAGCTTGATTCACTTCATTTATTTTCCATTGCTTTTCCTTCATTTTCCTTTTATCAACACACCCAACTTTTCTATACCTTAGCTAAGCTTTAAACCATTTTTCAATATTTTTAGTTTCAGAATTCTTGGCATATAAATTAATTAACTGGTTAAACATTAATTTGTACTTAAACTGCTCATGTTACACTGATCTTGATACATGTACATCTCTTAAATCTTCTTGTGATAGTTTCAATGGTATAAACAGCAATTTCCCCTTATAACGGTAAATGTCTTTGGTCCTCTGATCAAGGGTTATTGGTTGTTCCTCACTTTGGGCCCAAAACTAAAGGAGGAATTTTATACATAAAATATTGTTCCTGCCATGAAACATTAGTGCTTAAAAACAACCTTATCAGTGTGGGTGTGTTTTTTAGCATGACGAGCTATCTACGAAGAATTGCAAGCACCAATCAAAATGTCAGTGTGTATCCTAATAATCTCCTTCACCAGCCCAGGAAGCCCTTGAGATAAGGAATTGGAAAGGTGTGCCACACTGGGTTCAGAAGGAGCTTAACACAACTTTCTGAAAGGTTCAGCCAACTCATGCAAAGGTAACTGATCAGCTGTATGAGTCACAGGTATTACACCACTGCCAGTTCCAGTGAAAGCCCTGTTTAAAGGTTTATTAGCAAGCGTATACCAACCTAATGGCCTTCCTGCGATGTTAATTTAATAAGTCAGACTCTCAGTGGGAGTTGTGTAGTCTATCTATAGCAGAGTGACTTAGGACATTATGGCTATTACAGATATGACTGAACAGTTTCGATGAGTGGGCCTGGATGGAGGAAATTGGATATTTAATGGAGAGATTTTCACCCTTGATCATCATTGTCTCTTTCCATCTTAGCCCTTCTTCCATCTCCCTCCTTCCTTCTCCACCATTTGCCTCCCCTCCTCAGCTCTCCCTCCCACGTCTTCTCTTCCCTACATCCTTTTATCTTTTACCCCCCTCGTGCTTCGCTTGCCCCATCTTCCCCGCCGTCTTTCCTTTCTCTCTCTCCAAGCCCTTAGTAGCCACAAATGGTCCCTAATAGCCTCCAATGGAGATGAATTGATCGTTGTGCGAACTAAATCGATAGGAGATTGCTTTTGCTGTACACAGTGGGATACTGCACAGGCAGGTGGCCTTAATTAAGTTAACAGTAAACCACGATCGCTTTTGAGTTTTATTGGGACAATAAAGTTTATGACGATTACAGAGACAGAAAAAAATATGGTTTCAGAATGAACTCCAAGGAGGGAAAAGAGGTTCGTATTTACATCGATGTGTGATTTGCTTGTTGTCGTTACTCACTCGTGGCGCTCCTCATCTGAGTAACAGTGTTTGTTGAATGTTTGCTGACTTCCTCTGCCTGTTTTCTCTCTCAGCTCCATCCTGGCTGCTTCCCTCCTCTCCACCATCTATTTCTCCTCACCTCTCCTCGTTGTCTATCTCGCCCTACTCTATCTGACCTCAGTTTCCTCCACTTCATCCCTCCCTTCCTGTCGTCTATAATGGGATGAGCAGCAGAATTTGATCAGCAGTTTTTTAAAGGTCACAGAACCAAGCGAAAAGTCTCAGCCGAGGCACGTCGAAGAGCGATATCAGGCAGACTGAGTCGAGGGAGGAGAGGGAAGGAGAAAGGGAAGCAAGAGGTGGATGATTGAGATGGTGGTGACAGAGAAGAAGAAGAAGAGAGGAAAAAAAGACATGACAGGGAAGGTGCAGTGATGGAGGAAAGATGAGGGGGAGGAAGATGAGGTGATTTGCTTTTTTATGACACAACAGATTTGGTGACAAATGGATGCATATCAAATAGGGAGGGGAGGACGGGGAGCAGGGGGTGACGAAGAAGAGGGGGGGAGAAAGTAGGAGGGAGGAAATGAGAAGATGTGCACAATGAGGAGGAAAGAGTGGGAGGAGGAGAGAGGTGGCGGTAAGGAGGGGGAATGGAGTGACAGTGGGACAGGAGGATGAGACATTTTCCCGTCTGTGTCATTTTCTTCACTCTGCTGAGTAACAGTCAGATCATAATCACCCCCCCATCCCCCCACGCCCTCTTCTCATTCCACTTTTCCTGTTTAACACTTTTATCGCTCTGCAGTGTCTCGTAATGGTCACACAGTGCAGCTGTCCCCCTGTCCGGAGAGATAATATCTCCAATGATATCTCTTTGAGCTTTCATTATCAAACAGACCAAACTCTTTCCCAAAGTCTCCTCTGGCTCGCTGCACTGTCCCTTTCATCACCCTCAACTTTCTGCTGCCAATCTGTTCCCTAAGTGTTTGAGTGTGAGTGTCTTATTTTATCACTTCAGCTCTATGTCTGTCTGAATGTGTCTGTGGATGTGTGAATGCATTGGCTCATGCTCCATTGCTTCTATGCTATAAATGGCCAATCCCTGTCTCTCTTTGCATTTTTGATTTTAATGTATTACGTGTTTTTTGGGACCTCTCCTGCATTACCTTGATGCAGTATTGTAGATGTGCACTTCAGGCTACGGGTGAATTTTTTACAGTCTCTTAGCGTATAGGTGAAACACACTTGAAAGCCAAATCTATGCCAAGTTCTAGTTTATGATGTCAGATATTGCTGCTCCCTAAAAGTGAACCCAAATCCTCTCAATCATCTCCTGGTGGCTGGCTGCAGCATTGGTCATTGGTCAGCATTGGTCTCCTCCATGTAAGTGGATGGGACAACCTAAAAAGTCAAAATTTTCCCGTTAAGTTTGGTTTTAATTAGTTTGAAATATTATGATTGGCATCCAAGACTGACTAGCGATTGGTAGAGCATGTATATTGGGCGGGCGGGACCTTGCTATTATGGTTCCATCCCCTGATCGCTACTGTGCAGACTGTGGCACAGGATGGCAGCGTTTGTATCCCGTATATTTTGGCTTCATTTCTGGATAGTGGGAGAAAGTGGAGAAGCATTGTCCATCCTTATATATACAGTATGAGCTGAGATCACAGTGACAGAGAGACTGCTGGCTCTGCTGCTGAAGCTCACAATAGCTGTCTGAGTCATAGCCATGAATTGTTGATGTCTTGATTCAGAGCTTTTAAAGGTGATTATCTTACAACAATACAATCAGATTAACAACAGCTGGCTAAATGATGTCATTATATTGACGGAAAAACTGTTAATTAACAAACCTTTCACCTACAGCTTGTTAACACATTTTTAATTATGCAAATAAAGCTGAAGCTCTTGTGATTAGAAAAAAAAAATTCAGATCCATCAAAAAAAAAGATTATTACTCTTTTTGCCCTTTCAGAGTTCGTTCACTACTTTATATGAAGCGTAGATTTTTTTTTCCATTGCAATTAAACTTGATGCAGTGATTGATCTTATGTAGCTCTTCAGTCAATCCCTCAGCTAACTACTGCAGTTTAGAAACCCATGCTAGCAAGAGCAGTAGCATCAGTGCATGCTAACAAAGACGTGGGAGGAACAAACACACTTGGTCCCCAGAGGGATTCTGTTCTGGCATTAGACAGATTGACAGAAGGCTGCAAACCTCTTCTGTGTTTTTAGAAAGCGTATACACACACACACACACACACACACACACACACACACACACACACACACACACAGAGGCCTACACACTGTACACAGTACATGAATTCATAGTGATTATCATATCATCTATAATTACTAATAATAACAATAATAGTAAAACACTTAATTTATATCAGAGTATATCAAGTGCTTTACAAGATAAAATGATATTTAACAATAGTTTAAATGCCAAATGTAAAAAGAAAGAAAGGGAGAAAAGATAATAATATAAAATAATCAAATAAAATAGGGTTTACATGAATGCCAATATACAAAAGTAATTATTATAAAGTCGGTTTATTAAAAGACCACACGCCCAGCTAAAGCACGATTTAAAAGAAGATCAGGAGCCAGTCGGTCTGAGCTTCTCAGGGAGTGTGTTCGACAGAGTGGGTGCGCTAGATGCTTTACATTCATGGTGAAATTTAGTATTTGTTTATCTCTAATATAGTTCTATCTTGCCACTGCAGCCTCGCCAATTTCGTGACGGATAAAAAAAAAAAACCAGCTGTGTCCACAGGTGGATGCACAGAACAGTATATACCAAGAGCGACGAGCTGGGTGTGAACATCCCTCTGCTCTTGTGCTCTTAACAGCGGAACTGAAATGAATGTCTCTGTCAGCAGCATCAAAGCCTGTCGCTGCAGATCCCAGAGGACCCGGCTCGCCAGCTTGAAGCTCCACCTGTACGACGCTGAGGCTTTCATCAGCTGCACATATCACAAAACTGCCATTTCTGCTAACATAGCTGCCTCTTGCAACTTTTCCCAGCGCCACCTCTCCACCGCTTTCCCCCAAGAGTCATAGCTGTTGAAAGCCTGGGCGATTTCACACTTTCATTCCAAGTTTGACCCATGCAGAGGATGCTGGGATCATGGCAGTGGGGGCTGCACACATGCTCTGTGTTCTGTATGTCAGGAGAACTCAGTGACTTAATTACCAGGGGTGATGTACTGAAGCAGCTGAGGTTAGTTGTTTTGCAGCTGAGCCATGTAATGAGAATTTCCCATCAAAAGCTGAGAGTGGTGTGATGGAACAGATGGTCTGGTTTTGGATATTGCTCTTTATTGGCCTCCATATTAACTCAAGTTTGAACTTACACACCAGCACAAAAGGGATTTTTGCTGACTGATCATCAAGGATGTGTGTTGTAACGACCTGGAGAAATCAATATGGTTGTTACCTGTAATGCAGAAACTAATTCTTTATCCTTCCTATCACATTTTCTTTCCTCCCATTGTGTTTGTGTGATTTATTGTGTATTTTAGGGGGTAATGTGTGTGTGTGGGTGTGAGTGTGTGTGTCCCAGCTGGAGTGAAGACTGTTTATATTATTGGTGATGGAAAAGGGGCCCCCAGGGGCCTCAGTAATGGACTGAAAGGCCTCTGACTTCTTATAATGGCTTCTGTATGTGAGTGTGTGTGTGTGTGTGTTTGTGAGAGCAGCACAATGGTACTATGTAATTGTCAATAGGAGGACACACTTTTACATAATAAACTGAAAGAAACACACACACACACACACACACACACACAAACACCAGACCAACACAAAGAGCGAGAGATGGAGCCTATCAAACACAAAGAAACACAATATGTGTCTCACACTCGAACATTGTGGTGCCAGCTGAGCCCATGTGTGTCCAATAACAGCAGGTGCTGTCAAGTGCATGCCCAGCCGACCTGCCATGAAACACACACACACACGCACGCATACACATACACATGCACATATGTCATCACACTTCACACACTTTCTTCCAGCTTCCTCTTTTAAAACTTTATGTTGCATAAGTGTTGTAGAGTTACATACAAGGTTACAGGTAATGTGTGTGTTTCCTGTGTTTGACAGTGTGTGTCCTTATGTGTGTGTCTGTGAGTGTGTCTACCTTTTATCTGTGTCTGGCTGCGAAGGGCTGTAGTGTTGCCATATGGTCTCACATTAGGACACTCAGAACTTAGCCGCCAGGTACTGTGTCTGTGTTTGTGTGTGTGTGCATGCGTGTGTATGCGTGTGTGTGTATGTGTGTGTGTATGCGTGTGTGTGTGTTTGTAGAGGGAGAAAGTGAAGCAGTTAGACCAACAGGAAATGAAGTAAATTATTTGAGCTGTTGATCTTTAAACACTTCTACTTGTGAACAGTAAATATCTCTAAATATAAATGTCTTTTTCCTCCGTCCTTCCTTAATATACCAATAACGCATATTTGGAGCACTGAATCGGACATCTATCACCATAGCAACGATGGAGGCTTGGAAGCATTTGGGTCAGCCCTGGTGTTAATATATTTAGCAGTGCCATATCATATGCTGCGCTGACTTCATTAACCATCTCAGCATGAAGCACCAGAGCCTGAATGATAATGATCTCACACACACACACACACACACACATACACACACACACACACACAGACAGAGCACTGGGATCTTGACACAAATGCATAGATAACTGATTACATTTTACTTCATTATGATTAAAGGGCTAATTGTAAATACATCATCTTTAACTTCACATACTCTTTACTAAATCTGCTGCTATAGATTATACTTATTATGGTATGTGAATTCTAATTAACCATTAGGTTTCTGAAGTTCCAAAAAAGGTTTAAAATAAGAAATGTACTGTATATATTTTATTGTGAATAGGGTTGTCTTCAACTGGTGAAATTTGTATATTCTCATGTTTTCATTATTAATATCAATAACAATAATAATAATAATATTCATAATATAACTTTGTTTGTGCAGAACCTTGTAAAGTAGCCCTTACAAGGTGAAAGTGAAAATAAGGATACAAAACATCAGAGGCAACATATAGACTTTAAAATTCACGACAGCAAATTATATAATACAAAATCAACAAACAACATTATATGATATTACATAATATTTATATTTTTTGTGTGTATAGTATGTATTGTAAAGCCCAAGGTGATTTTCATATTGCTTGTTTTGTTCACCCAAACCTTTCTTATTTCTATAAGAACTGTCACAATTGTCAAAAGAAACATGATTTCTTGACACTTATGTCATCTCCTCCTTTCCTCCACCTATACTCCTTCCTCCTTCTCCACCTCTTCTCCTCTCAGGTCAGCGTGTTGGAGCGTCAGGTGATAGACTTCCTGGGCTACCAGTGGGCTCCCATCCTGACCAACTTCCTGCACATCATTGTTGTCATCCTGGGCCTGTTCGGCACGATTCAGTTCAGGCCGAGATATGTCACTGGGGTGAGTTGAACACGGACACACTCTGCGCTCTCTCTACGGATGCAGCCATTCGACATATGTTGTGCTCTAGATTTAGCAACAGCCTCTTTCTCACTAGATTTAGGCTTTGTCTAACGTTTGTAAAAAACTAAATATCTCTGTTCAGACGAGATGCATGCCATGCCAGTAGGTGGTAGGTGTGATTACGCTGTGATCCAAGTAGTATTTTGGCAAGACAGATACCTGTGAATGTAACATGGTACTGTAATGCTGAATTTATCTGCAAACTTTTAATTAGACTTGTCCAGTGCTAACCAAGTGTAGAGAAACCAGTGTATACCCATCATTGTTGTTTGTGGTGCATGCTTATAACACAAAGCATAGTGTCATCGATTGTTAAATGGACACACAGAAACTGGAACTTTTGAAAATCTGCACTTTGGAAGGTCTTTATAATAAAAAACAATATTTCAGTAACATGAAATGTCTTTTGTAAAAAACTTGCAAAATATCTGCATTAGTGTGAATTTGTCATTTGTCATATCTTTAACTGTGATGTGTGTATGGAACAATGTTTTATACTGTGCAACAGCTAAACAACTGATCCTTTCCTCCATGTTGGAAACACTTCATTCATACCTAGAGCAAAGCTGTTCATACATAACAAGGAATGCGAGCCTGTCTTCATTAATTATTGATTTATTTCCTACTGGTGGGTCCAAGTTTTGAAAGAAGACAATGTCAATTTGAATGTAAAAGAGCAGTGATACAGAGTGGGAGTAGGAATATTTTACCAAGTGGTGTTATGGGTTTCACTTTTCTCTTTCTGGGAGCTGTCGATGGAAATAATTTATCTTTCAGAAATCTTAGGTTCCTTTAGTGGCTGCAGGGCTCCAAGACCCCTGCTGAAGACCCTCACATGCACACACGTGTGCATACAGTGAATATTAAGTGAGAAGCCTCAGATAATGAATGTTCTGTTGCTTATAATCGCTGTCTTGCCTCCTTCCTTCCATCATTCATTCATTCTTTCCTGCCTTTGTGACACCCATACACACTCAAAGCCCCGTGATCCATTTTCTCTCCCTGTCTGGTTTGATTCTTGTGATTGGTTGCTCTCCCCGCCGTTGTTTTTGTTTCTCTACATCTTAACAACATCAAAAGTGAAGCCTCCCTCTGTCTCTTCTCTCTGTCTCGCTCGCTCTGAATGCAAGACATGAACATGCTTTTATAATTCTCCAGCAAAGGCCTGTCAAACCTTGTCTGCCTCTCACTTTCTAACTCTCTCTCCCTGTGTCTCTCGGCAGTATGCAGCCTGGCTCGTAGCGTGGATGACCTGGAACGTTTTCATCATCTGTTTTTACCTGGAGGTTGGGGATCTGTCCAGAGTAAGAAAACATTTTCTTGCTATTTCTGCATCCTTGTCAACTTTTCTGCTGTACATGTCCAAAGTAAAAACAACCCCTGGCAGGGGTTTAGGTGTTGGATCTCTGAGGGGGTCATTTACACCTGCATTTCGAGTCTCCAAATCCAGGCTGGGAACAATCTATATTGTCTACTTGTCCACAAATCCCTTAATAAGTCCACAAACTGAGCAACAAATTGCAGCTAAAGCCTTATATAGGTTACTATCATCCCAATTATCGTCCAAAAACTATTAAAAACTCTCCAGTGAGCAAAACTGTTGCACTGAGTGACTTGTCCCTCATTTCTATGAAAAACGGAACTGCAGTGTATTTTGAGTCGATCCCACATTCACTGTCCTGCTGTCATTAATACTCATTAGCGGGTCTGATGTGTATTAATCTGCAGCAAAAAATAGTTACCCAAAAATGAACTCATGCATTCACTGCTGTTTGAGTAATATTTATTAAAAGCTACAGTGCCCAGGTGCTTCAGCCTTTTACATTAAATATTTTTAAGATTTACGTCTTCCGTAACATGTTTTATTTTTCTCCTTCTAAAATGATTTATTGACAATTATAAAATGTCAAATGACACCAGCCAAATCATTAAAGGGATAGTTCACAGAAAAAGGAAAATTCACTGATTATCCACTCACCACTGTGCTGATGGAGGGGTGGGTGAAGTGTTTGAGTCCACAAAACACTTCTGAAGTCTCAAGGGTTTTAGCCCAGGTGACCTCTTCTTCAGACTGCTTCTCCATACTGCTCGTGTGGTGTCATCCAAGTGTCCGCAAACCCCGACATTTATATTCTACTTGAAACAGCGTCATTCACCCAATGTTTTTAGCCTAAATGTCCTCGATGGACTCCTGGGAGGTGCATAACGGACCCTCGGGAAACACCATCGTGTGGCTACATCGCCTCTTCCTGTAGTGGACATTTAGGCTTAAAACACAGTGTAAATGACCTTGTTTCAAGTTGAATATGAATGAATGGGCTTGCGGACACTTGGATGTCACCACACGAGCAGTATGGAGGCATTTTGTGTTTTTTCTGTTTTATTGCGTATGAAGAAGAGATCGCCTGGACTAAAACCCTGTTTACCCCTGATACTCCAGAAGTGTTTTGTGGACTCAAACACTTCACCCATCCCTTCACCCACATAGTGGTAAGTACGTAATGAGTGAACTTAGATTTTTTGGTGAACTATCCCTTTAAATCTGCTTTTATTTACATTTATCCACAACTTTGCTGTCTTCCTTAGCCAGATGATGAATCTTACTGCGTCTGTGTAGGGTTTTCCATTCACAATGTTGACCTGTTCACACACTGGCAACTGGTTATCTTTTGAAATAGGGAAAAAATACAAAAATGCTACATTTTCACACACTTTTCTAGATTGGAAAGATAAAGGGAGTTATGAAAATCAATTAAAACCAAGCATCCATACACTAAGTTGTTTAAGCTGCGTTCAGACATGCACTGAAGTACAGACATTTTCAGGATTGTCTATATGTGAGAACGCATATGTCTGTCTCAGTTGCTCTTATTATCGCAGCTGAGTCAGTAGCTTCTTCTCCCGCCACAGTCAATGTGCTTTAAAATGAAACACTTGGCCCTTAACTCTCCCTTCTCTGCTGTAGTGAATGCAACAGTGTTGATGAGCACAGATATGCCTTCAATAATGAACTGTTGAGCTGTTGAAACGCAGTAGAAAGCTGCTGGGGCATTACAAGGCAACGTTTCTGCATCATCCACAACAGCACTGTGTGTAATGAAATCATGCAGTCAGAGAGAGAGAGAGAGATCATACTTTACACTCGGCTTAAGAATGAGCCTGAAGCTTCCGCCTCAAGCCTCAATGCAGTTATCCTGCACTTAACAGCAGCATCTCATTTGACTCCCTGCTCTGCTCTGCTGTCGTCTTTGATGTATTGAAAGCAACAGGGCTGATGTGCATGGAAATCTCTGGAGTGTGAAGAATCAAGATCTTCTGATGCAGGTTGACTCTGAGCATTTGAAAACAAAGGCTTATGGTCATTGTGTGGTGGTTCTGATGTTTTTTCAGGGCAATTTGGCGTCTTTTTTAAAATATCACCCAATTGCATTTTTCATATTTTGGCTGTTCTCTGCCCTCACCTCACTCTCTGCGGCTCCTCCTGTCTTTCTCACTTGATTGAATATAACAAGGACAATAGGTTTTGTAAAATTTCAATAGACCTATTCCCTCAGCCTTGTTGCATTTTCTTTTGTCTTGCAAAAAAAACACATTGTTTGAAGACAGTGGATCCCACCGGACAGTTTTAGAACAAACACACTAGATTCTATTAAACTGGACAGCCTGCCTAGAAATAGATAAGAAGAGGTACTAGCTGAATGGGTGTTGATCATATCGGAGCTGTCACACATATTCACTGAATAGATTATAGGTAGGTACCTCATCTCCTGACACTCTGGTAGCTAAATGAAACCGTTAACAATGGTACTGTAATATAAGAGTTAAATGGCGCTAATGCAGGAGGATGGTTTAATTCTAATGTCACTTTTTCCAAAACCAATTAATCTAATTTAACTGCCATGTTATGTTATGTTATGCTACATTATGCTATGTTATGT
This sequence comes from Paralichthys olivaceus, assembly GCF_024713975.1. Classification (NCBI taxonomy): domain Eukaryota; kingdom Metazoa; phylum Chordata; class Actinopteri; order Pleuronectiformes; family Paralichthyidae; genus Paralichthys; species Paralichthys olivaceus. Next base: position 9,397,852 of record NC_091111.1, read on the forward strand.
TACGTTGTGGTGTGTTCTGTTGGGTTGTGTTATTTTTTATCACGATATGTTAATCTGTTATGTTGTGTTATGTAATGTTATTCTATGCTGTGTTGTGCTATATCACCTTGTGTTGTCTCTTCTTATGTTATGTTATGTAACTAGATTAATGAAAAACAGTCAATCATTCATTTCTTTATTTTGTAATCTGTTATTGGGAATCATGAGCATCCCAGTAACCATAGTAACTGATTCACACACCTGCCTGGGAGGGAGTGAAGGAGCGAGGGAGCGAGGCACTGCCGACCACTCTGAGCTGCATGTACAGGAAGAAATCACAATTTAACAGATTTGTTGATGTTTCTCACTTTCCTCCTGATGGTCTCAATAACTGGCGGCTGTAGTGCTGTGCTGCTCTGTGTTGTCTGTCCACGTGCTTTCAGCATCCTTTTTTTTACTGGGTGAGGAAACAGACGTGTTAACATCCCATCTCTGCAGCCAGAGTCTGTCGGATCAGCGAGCTAATGTTAGGTGGGCGGGCTGGCAAAGTTGACAGCTGTGGCATTGATGTGACTGTACGGTTACATTTTTTTATCGTATTTAAAGTTTGGATGCAGTCAGTGCACCAAATATGTTCACTCAATATACACCAGCCTGTGTATTGATCCACTTGCTCCACTGCTAAGATGCAAATCACAAAACTATTTTTCTATTAAAAGTTGCAAGCTGTGTATTTCTCAACATGACAAGGATGATGATGGTGAAGGATTTGGTGTTGAAAGACGGTAAATATGTAACGGAAGTTTTAAAGGTCCACCGGCGAGAGACAGTGGTGCAGACGTCGCACACTCTACAAGAAGCAACAGAGCAAAACGTCTTAAAGATATTATTAAAGATATTATTAAGTCGGCTTGCACAGTCTAGAAAGTTAATAGGAAATCCAGTGCAACAGAAGAGTGAAGCTGCCCTCAGAGAAATCTAATACAATCTTCTCTTGTAAAATGTCCAATGTAAGTTTCATTACCCACTGACATCAAAGGGGCGGATCCAGGAATTTGATTTCATGTTGTTTAACATTGTGAATTTCTTTGGGAAAATGTAAGGATCTTTTGGCATCATTAGTTTGCTGATATCTATGAGTGTGTGTCTGTGGAGAGGCTTGATTGGCAGAGTGATGCCCTTTACTGACACATTGTAATTTTTGCAAGGTGTCGTCACCTACTCACTCAAACGACAATTACAAGTGCGAGGTGTGTGTTTCTGTGATTCACAAACAGACCTCTCTATAGATAAGACTGAGGCACGATGTCCCTACTTTGACCGCGAGTGCTGAAATCTCTGAAATGACTTTTCTTCCTGTCTCTTCTGACAGTGAGGGTCACGTAATATCAGAGCAATTTTAGTGTGACTCCAGCGACTATAATCATGGGAGCAAGACCCTGTCAGGGGCGACTTCCACAGACCACTCGCTGACATGGTTACATAAGAGAGGAGTAAGGATGAGGTGTGCAGCTTGGAAAGAGGGATTCCTTTAAACATCTGCAACATCTGGTTGAAATCCGGTCATCTGAGCAGACGTTAAAAACGTCCTCAACACATCCACTTACAATCAATCCTGTGGAGGATCTGTGTGTTTTCTCAGATGGGTTAATTGGGTATTATCCGGAGGTTTCACAAGGGGACTGGGCGGAGAAAGTCCAGAGCAGGTCCGGAGTCTCACATTTGTGGTCCAACCTGGAGAATGTCCGAAGATTATCCTGGGTCCAGTGTGTCACCATCTGATTTGCACTGAAATTTAAAAGCGTGTCAGTTCTCTGCATTGGTGTCATATGTTTATATAGGACATGAGTCACAGAAGTTGAGGTTGAAGTCTCTGCAGAAGTGTGGCTGTTCCGAAGTCAAATTTGTCAATTACATCAACTTGGAAAATTAATCAGGGCCAATCAGTGCTATTATAAACAGAAGAAATCAGTTGATGGGGGAGCTGATTGTGGATGATTACAGTCTGTGGTGTAGTGTTTTCCCACCACAGTTTGCTGTTAATTACTCCTTCTATTGGACAGTTATGTAACATACCTTCTATCCATTTCATAAATCACATAAAATTGCAGTTTCGGCACCACACATCATCACTCTTCATCCCTCATCTCGTTGGTCTCACCAGCTTTTCAATCTTCATCAGTGCTGGTTTGGACTGAAGCGTAATTGGTGTGTAATTTCCAGCTAGATATTCTGTTTCCTCTGGTACAAGCTGTTGGCTCTTTGCATGCATGCACACACACTGACGGTGAGCCTTGTTAAAGTTTTGTTGCCGCACAAGTTATCGCCACAAGTTTTATAGTGAGTCAACAGTCATATTTCATACATAAAACTCCTCCGCCTTCTGTTTACCTATCTCCACCTTCCTTGAACTCTCATTTGAATGATACATTTCCATCTTTCACTGCCCCTGAGGACCAGTGCGAACAGTTGCAGCAGCTGCCACAGCTGGAAAGTGCTGTTTGGGTTTTGTTTCTTTCACATTGAAAATACAACTCTGTCTGCCATTTTTGGAAGGATGTCGAAGAACAAGCCAGTAACATCTGGAAAAGCAGCATAACAATTGGTCACAGGTTAAATTAATAGAATGGCATCAATAATATGACCACATTTAAAAATCACATCTCATTATAAAACAATATGAGTGAAATATTTCTCCTCATTTGCTTTGAAGGTCTAATTTTTCCCAACCGAATTCAACACATCTGGCTTGATTAACAACACCATTATCAATTAACTGCCGGCCAATCAGAGAGGAGCAGGCTCAACCCAGATGCTGAACAGCTTGTTTTTATGACCGGAACAGTTTGTGTGCTTCTCGCTCAAGGGCAAATCAACCTTGACCCAGTTACTGAGGGAGACAGAGCCACAAAAGCCCCCTCCCCTTTTTCTCTCCAGCTAATATATAAGATACAAATCTGTCACCTGCCTTTAGAGGGGCTGTTTACTGTCCTGAGGAATCTTTTTACTATGGACCACATGTAAATCAAGCATGCCTGTCACTCAACCAAAACTCCCTGCAAAATATGACAAAGCCAGATTTACACCGTGCTTTGCTGCTGTTAGTTTTGTGTTCAGTTTGGCTCCATGTTACTATTGCAGTGTTAATTTGATGATGAAAAAAATAAATTGACATTCTTGTTTGCAACAAAAACAAATCACCTCCAAAAACAAGAATCAAAATTATTACAAGTTCAAGACCAGAGTAAAGTAATACTTTGAAATCAGTCCAGTGGTTGGTACGTTTTATGAAATAATTAGAAGCCTTTTTCCAGGACTAGACACATTTGCATGGACACTAATGTTCCAATAAAAACAATAATAAGAAAAACTTCTGCTACCGCTGCCATGTAAACAGCATTTTCTGATTAGCTTAACCCAAATAAGGTCATACTCAAATGAGCAATCATCAAATTAGGACATGTGGAGTATTCTGACCTTTATGTAACCATGTATACTTCTTAATCTAGTATAACTTCTGTTGTTGTTTTCACAGCAATTTTCAACATCGACATATGGCAATTACCATCTGCTTGACCACACATGCCCTGATTCCAAGTGTAAACATGTAGCAGGACTTTATGTTGAAGTGAATCATCATCAGACTTTGCTCTGTAACGTGAACAGGAATATTGATTAAACATTCTATTAGTAGCTCATGTAAAGACCATGATCAAAATATTGTATTATCTATGTCAATAGTTGTGATATTGTTTTTCATTTAAACACCGTCAACGCTACGTGGCTGCCAGTAATGTTAGCCAACTTAAATGGTTCTTTGGAGGAGAAATGAAACAGACTTTTATTCATCCACAGCTTCTCTCAAGATATGACAAAATTAAAACAGCTTGAACAAATAACGGAAATATCAGCAATCCGGGCCCCATCCTTAGCTCCTATATTTGGAGTTTTTAGGTTTTGTCTCATCTTTCTCTCATCTCTTCTGCTCTCCTCCTGTGTTTCTTCTCATCTGTCCATAAGATCCATCTTCAATCCCTAATCTGCCTCTGTCCATGGTGGTTTACATTATATGAATGAATATAGGATAGGTATTTTTCAATGACCATTGTCTCCAGTGCTTCACTTAACAACGTAGTAATAGTCTAACTGCATCTCTGCACATGTGATTCAATACTGGCACGCTGATCCCAGTAGCTACGTTACTTCATTCAGCCGTAAAGTGTGTAGATAAGCTCAGGTGGTTGTAGAGTTGTGACTGAAGGGGAATAAATCCGGGATAAGAGCTAAGCTAACCCTGACAGACCGAGGAGAGAGACGTGTTGTCACCTCCCACTGAACTAAACGCCTGCTTGGGCAAGTCATTGATTTGTTTGAATGATTTTCAAAGGTTTTGCCCTGGTGAGTATCATGGAGAAATGTCCACTGTGATAAGAGACTGGTAATGGGCTGCCGCATAATTGCAAACCCTCTTATAGCCCTCACCGCTCACCTCCAGGTTCGGCTTACCATAGTTCCCCAGTCCCAAAAATGACACTTTCACATCGTCATGTTTCGAGCTACAGCAAACGGACAGTTTGTTGTAATGTCAGCCTGTTTCATCAACCTGCTAATGGAGACTGACGTCACTCAATTATTAATTTGCCACCATATAATTTCACTTTTATTTGACAAGTGGCAGGTTCTGCTTTTGAACCATGGCCACAGTGGCATATTTTTCCTGCTTTTCCTCTTCATGTGTATCTTCCTCCCTGGATCCGAATGACTCACTTTCGTTCATAAGGGAGATGATGGCGTGATCTCTGCTTCAAGAATAACTGTGATAGGAATTTCTCACAACTCCCTCTTTTTTGCTGCCTTACTCTTTCTCTCTCCCTCCCCCTGTGTCTCACCCTCTTCATCTTCATGTAATTCATCCCTCCTCTCCCTCTGCTCAGCCTATAATCAAGTCTTTTTTATGTTGCTCTGCAAAGTGCCACGCGAGTCTGTCCCATGCTCTTCTTCACCTTCTCGCCTCCTTTTTCATTCACTTGCTTCCTCAATACTTTCAATGTGAGGACTTGAGGAAATGTGTCCCTGTTGAGAAGGCACTGCTATATTTATAGTCAATAGGAATTCATAATGGAGGGCTATGGGCCAGTTCAATGCATTACTTTATACACTCTTGCCATTTACTTTGGGGTCACAGGACCAGAGTGATTCTGACGAACTCGATTATTTTTTCGTAACAGAGATTTACATTCGTCATTCTGTGAAAGAGGCAGAAAATCACCCACACTTTGCTGTACAGCATTTTATCAGTGATTTGGATTTGTTCTGTGGCTTTGATATGATTTTCCAGTCCTGTTTTATCCATGGATAGACATAATACCCACACTGTCCATCCCCACTGCCAGCAGTATAGGTTCATTAGAACAATGATCACACTGTCAGGCTGGTAAGTGGATACTCGGACTAAAAATCAATGCGATAACATTTGTATTGTATTAAAGATGTGAAAATTTTGTAGGCAAAGACAACAAATCCATCCAATTTAATGCGCAGCGGCAGACATGTTTGTGGTGCAATGCATCAATTTAGGTGTGCAGAGCACTGGGAGCAGCACAGCAGCAGGAAATCCAGAAAGATTAGGGTTGTAAAGGTTTGCCAAACACTTCAACCTTAGCATTTCTTCATCATAAAGAAAGTAAATCCCAGACCACGAGAGGAAAGGTGGCGGAGGCAGCGAGAAAGGGGGGAAATGTGTCAGAGTTTGAAGTCTGGACGTCAGAGTGGAGCAGATGGACGTATGTTGGCGGTTAAGAAAATGGTTGGATGAGACATTGTGACACTGAGGTAACGAGACGCAGCGAGGAGCGTGTTGCATGTCAGCTATGAGTCACTCACAGTGTCCCACGCATGCAGAGGGGCACGAACTGAAAGTTTGATATATAACTCACTTTTTTTATTCATCAATTATTTTGAGCTTGACAGGTTGTTGTTGAGATTAGAAACAGAAGTTGACAAGGACCTCGTCTGCTTTCTCCATATCTCATGGCTCTCTTCAGCAGATTGCGTCTGTCATTAGACATGCCGATGTCCAGACTGTCCATAATTCTGAGCATCTGTCTCCAACAATACTCCCTCATTCACTAATTCACTGCTCTGTCTGCCACAGACACATGATAGACAGCCCTATATACCAAACACTTTACATTGTCCCTGAAAGCGAAAGTATCAAACTAATGTAATTTTCACTCAGAAATTTCATTGCACTGTATTGTCGTTTGTCGAAAGTTAACTTATCTCATCTTAACTGATTGATCAGTCAGTAATTCATCATCAACAATTTTGATAATCACATTTTTTCTTAAATGTGAATATTTTCTGATTTCTCTACTGCTCCTCTACTGACAATAATGTGATTATCTTTGGTTTTTGGACAACACATTTGAAGAGGCCATCTTGGTTTACGGAAAAAACAGATAAATGTTGTTTTTTTTTACCATTTTCTGACATTTCACGGACCAAACAACTCATCGATTAATCAAGACAGAAATCAACAGATTACTCAGTAATGCAAGTAACCGTTAATTGCAACACTAATCTTAATTTATCTTATCTTAAGACTTGAGACTTTATTGTGCCCAATGGGGAAATTTGTTTTCTCAGCCAGTTCAGCACAGTTTAACACAAATTACACATTCAAACACAGGCAGCCCAAAGGTAGGACAGTACAACACATGAAACATCAGACATAAACCCTCCCTTCTTAAAAATATATATGCAGTACTTCACTCACTGTACTTATTATATGTATTATCATACATATATCCTATAGGAATCTCTCACTGTCTGCTTGAAATGTACACAATATAAGACAGGAATGAATTTAACTGTCAGAAAGCTTATAAAACCCCTCCTGCCCTCTCAGTGTTGGCTCTGGAGTCTGAAACCTTTCTGAAAGTGACAGACCAATACGTACGCCCACTCGAGGCAGAGATTGACCCGGGGTATGGAGGTGTGACATTAGGCTGGATCTGAACTTTGTTTTTCCATTCTCATATGACAACTTTTTGTTGTTGATAATAGACCAAAGCTGTGCGCTGCAAATCCTCATTTGAAAGTCAAAGCTTTTCACTGTGCCTTTGAATCCCACCACTCAGTTGTTTTCAGAATACACGTTGCAAGAATTACTGTTTGTTGCCAGCATAACTCATAAACCATTGGAATTGCTAATGTGGTCTGACCAGCGACAGAAACAACTTTTATGATGAAAGAATAAAATAATTTCTGTGCGTGTGAAGCTTTTAGGAATTTTAGGAATTTTAAGAGTTTAACCGTCGACTGTATTTAAATATATAAGACCTGACACAAGTGGATGAACTTGCAATCAGGAATGTATTATAGACTCATGGCAGCGTTTTTAACCGGGATATTGTGGCTTCATTTCCGGATAGTGGGAGGAAGTGGAGATTCATGGTCCGTCTTAATTTTCACTCTATGAGTTAACTAATTAAAAGAATTGGAAAAATACAGATTATTTTCAGTCTTGTTGTGATGTGTTTGTCTTTCCATTCGTTTCTGTATAGTAGACATCACATGTGTGTCTTTGCCTTCCACACTGTTCCTGTAGCGCCAGAGATCAGGTGTACATACTTTCTTGACAGTAATTTGAGTTTAGGCCCGAGATTTATACCATATTCCATCAGTCTGTCACACTCCCGTCCTCCCTGTCAGTATCTGCCGCTGCTATCTAATACAGCAGCGATGCCATGAATTTATCTTTAAAAAGATTTCTGATGTGCCATTCCTGACAGATTTGGAGAGGAGCCTGTGGAGAGAGAACTGTCACTATGGTGCAAAACACACACACACACATACAAACACACTTGGATATTCACATCAACTCTCTCACACAGTCTAAGACAGCTATCTGTCGGGAGTCCACTGTGTCATATAAAAGATGCAACCCACCTCCTGGGCTTCAGATGACGCACAGACACAGACACACAGATGCACACTAACGTCAGTCATTTATTGCGGGGTGTGCGGCGCGGGAGATCCCGAATGCCATTTTGCATACTGTATGTGTGAAAAAGTGTGTCTGTGAGTGTTCTTGTGTTGGTGTCGGTAGTTAGAGCACCTGTCAATCATGATATTAGTGACAAGAAAACCTACACATGCTGAAATATATGCAATGACAAAATCCAGACAGTCTCAAAACAGTGCCATCGCAATTCCCACGTCTGTCCATGTATCTCTTCTCACTCCTCAAATACACAATATAACCACGACAGAAAAGAAAAAAGGCAGCGAGAGACAAAAACAAAAAGAAAGAGGAAGAAACTTCAGAATAGTGAGAGATTGGAGGTAGAGAATGAGGCATCAGGGGCAGACAGGGAGACGGAGAGGTTTCGACAGGCAAAGGTATGATAGCAGCTACAGAGGATGATGTGCCGTGGGATGGAGCCACATGTGAATCAGTGTTGTTTTCAAGAGAGGAAAGAGAGAAGAGAGGGGAAGAGGGGACAAGGGAAAAGTAGAAGAAACAGAGAAAGTTAGAATGACAAAGCCTTGCGGGAAGATAGGATTGCTTATCTGATGGAGAGAGAAAAAAATCCCCTTCATATCAACTTCAGATCAACATCAATAGTCGCTGATGTCAACGCAGGGCAAGCTTTTAGTGCAGGATAAATTGTAGGAGAAATATGACAGTAAATCAAACTGCAAACCACCCAATTCATCCCCGAAGAAAGTAAAAACAAAAACAGATTGCCAGGGGCCAGTCTGAATGCTAATAGTCACTTAATTTTACTCCCCTCAGTATTCATCCACCAACGATTGAGACGATGAATGAGAGGATCCCACACATTTAATCATAGACGCTCCGGTTTAAACCTCCGCCCCGATTCTCAGAGTTAATGCATCAACTCTGACTGTGTTTGATCAATGGATGTATTTGTTGAAATCATGCCATGAAATTGCCTTTTTTTCCCATCAACACATTTCTAGTGGGACATTCCCATCAACCAATTTGATCACATTAGCCTTGAGCTGTTATTACTGATAAGTCATTTTTGATTTTTCATTGTTGCCATATATAGTTTCATGTGCAACGAGCAGAGTTCTACTTTTTACTTGTCCCAAATGGAACAAGCTGATTTAACAGAGATTTACTGTGTTGCCACAGTAGATAATAGATTTGATTGACTTGCCTGCTACAGTTATAAACTTGCTCCAGGTTTTTGGATGAAAGCTGGTATTAATTTCAAGGCTTGATTGTGATGACTTAGCTTGGCTGTGATCACAGTAATGTTTTTATTGTACATGCCAGAGGAAACTGCTGATACAATAAAACCTGTTTAATGTGTAATTTCTGAGGATTTGGGTCTAATGAGCGTCCTCAGAGCTGAGGAGGAAAAGAGTCTTTGATTGAAACATTAAAGGATGATTCTGATTCATTAGAATGTGGTCCACTTTTTAAAGTTTTATCCATCATTGGCATCATTGCTTTGCTGGAATCTGGGAACGTGGCGGCACAGTTATTCTACACAAGAAGGGGATGTAGCACAAGTAGTTTAATACTGGTTTGTTAGAGCTGCCTGCTTTGGCTGCAGACACATTTGATGATAGCGGAAAGTTGAGCCATATACCGTGTATAAAGAACCTCCTTGCACTGTCCACATATGAAGCCAAAATATCCCAGATACGAACGCTGCCACCTTGTGCATTTTGAGCCAAAGTCTAAAGGTCTTGCTGATACATGCATGCGACCACTTGTGAGCCAGTGCCAGTCGTGACGTTTCACATTTGATTGGTTAACAAAATAGCAATGTTTAAGGTGCAATGTGAAGGTTGAAAATTTAAGATAAGTTAAAACTTCATCGATCTACACACCTGGATTATTAGGTAAGGCACTTCTGGGATTTGAACCCAGGATCTTTAGCAGGCGCTAACACAGGCACTTTAACCAACTTAGCCACAGCACCTGGTACTTAATTGGTGGTGGCATCTGGAATCGAGCCAAAGTGCATCAAAGCTAAACTTCCTCTTCTGTTGAGAATAGATAAAAGACAAAATACCCTTGGTACGGGTGCTGCCAATTAAGCTTTTTTATGTAATTTGGAACCAGTCTATGTACTTGTGATCGTGGTGTGGTGCCGCGGTATAACTGTCCCACCGATACAATGTTTCACCCCATTTTTATAGCATCAAGTAACTGATTAAAACCAAACTTTCCAGAAATATGAACAATTAAATAATAAGATAAGAGCTACCTAAAATGGCAGAAATCGTCTTTGAGAAAAATTGACTTGACCTGTACTTGCCCTTTTACCATCCACTAACATGGAGAAGGTAAGATTAAAGACTTTTATGAAGAAAAAAAAAATTGACATGTATTGTGACTTTCATTTGTTTCATCCACCATATAGAGGAGAGAGGGTTTATGAGCTATACTACAGCCAGCCACCAGGGGGCAATCGAGACACTTTACTTTTTTTGGAGTGGTCATGCCGTCCATCTTTATTTACAGCCTATGAAGTGGAAAAAAACTGCAACATTACAGGTAGAAAGACACTAAAATGCTCTGAAAGGTTGAACCTTTTATTTGTCACATGACACATTGTCATATGAGGACTTGTTAATACTTAACATAGTGATTATCACAGCATTAACACACAGCTGCTATTTGTGTATTCATCTTGTTAATTTTTCATTGTATCAAATATATTGCAGTACAGTTCCCAGTAGTGTTCAGATTTATTGCATAAGGTGTGGCTGCAGGGTTAATTAAAAAACAATTTAAGCTATTGAAAGCTTGTAGTAGTTACCCCCCCCCATATGCAATTTGTGGATCCCACCTGGGGTTTGGGGAGAAACCTTGTAATTGCCGACCGCAAGATCGAAAGGGTTAAAATGTTATGCGGAGGCATTTGCTTATAATTGGTAATGGGTTTAGTGTGGTTACGGTCAGGGTCAGGATGTGGACTTCATTTGAATGCACGCACACACACACACGCACACACAAGCATTTCTCTAACATACCCCCCAACCAATCTGATAGGAGAAAAGTGCTTTAGGCATTATGGGTTAAGGCCTCATCTAACACCCATGGGAAATCACAGCAAAACAATGTAGGGAGATGCACCGTGACTGATGATATTGGTGTGAAATAGCACACACAGAGCGACAGAGAGAAAGGGGGCAGAGAGAGAGAAAGTAATAGAAAAGGAGGTGAAGACACAGATAGAGATAGAGGTTTAGTTAAATAGAGTGAAAAATTGACTTTAGAGAGAATAAAGCTAATATTGTCCCCTCGCTGATTCTCTGCCTTTTAGTTTGATGATCTCTGTGGCCGCCCATTGGACAGACTGAGGAATGTCTGACTTCTGTTGTCTGTCGGCATGTCAGTCAGAATGTTGTATATACTGTCTGTCTGTTTCACTAAATGACTGTTGGAGCTTGGGTTGTAGGTAAAAAGCTGTTAGATTGTCTTTGTGTTATAAATTGTGGGCATTTTGTGTCCGGGGAGCAGATGCTGAAGCTACTCATGGGGAAAATTCAGCACTTTCTCCCTTCTGGCATACATCCATCCACCCATGCATCCTTCCATCCATTCATCCATCCAGCCTTGGAGACAGAAAAGAAAATGCTCTTCCTTTATAACTGACTTGAACATTGTTGCTTAAGTAATACAATTATTACTTCAGACTAGACTGGAATGTTTTAACACACACACACACACAAACACACACATAATTCGAACACCATATAGCTTAATTGTTTATTTCCCAGTGCCCCTTTTCTTATATAGCCGGTTTATAGCTTTATTTATTTTTTGCCTTAAACAACTTTGCCCCATTTTGTCTATGTTTTTATTTTAACTGTTAAATTAGTCTCACATTTAGCTTCAGGTAGCTTCACAAGGGCCTCAACTCATCCTGTGCTGAAGATAGCTTCAGAGGAGAAACCCTTCTTTTCCATCTCTCCATCTCTAGGGAGTAGAAGACAAAGGAAAATATAGATGTGGGAAATTGAGGGGAAATTAGGAGAGAGAGAGAGGGATGGAGAAAGAGAAGGGTGGAAGCAGAAGGAGAGGGAGAGACAGAGGAGGAGGGAGAGGCAGAGGAAAAGCAGACGTGGTTCAGTGAAGCGTCACTAGCCCACAGCCAGAGACAAAGACCTGAGAGCATGAGTGCATGATCCTCAACTAGCACACTCGAAATTACACTGTGTGTGTGTCTATGAGAGAGAGAGAGAGAGAAGAGGATAAAGAGAGAGAGAAAGAAAGGTGAGAGACATGACAAAATTAAAGGAAATATATGAAGAAAAGATGTGGTGAGAGAAAAATCCAAAATTACAAAACAAACACACACACACACACACTCAGAGTTCGAAGTATTAACACAAATCTAGTTTACATTTTTTATTTGAGGCTACAAGCCAAACAGCCCATTTATCACCAGGTAGATTAATATCTCAATATTATTTTGGCTCTATGGCTTCATCATCCTGGTGGGTTTGATTCTGCAACGCTAAAGAAACCCCCTCATTTAAAATCAATGCATCAACGCCTCTACACAGCAGCAATTTAATTAATGTTTGCTTTTTTTTATCATTCCACTGGTGAGTATGGAGTAATTTCATTTTGGCCCCCATATCCTACAACTCCCCATATTTGGATTATTAGTTTTTACGAAAACAACTTCCTCCAAACACTTGTGCTTTTCAGAAAAATAGGTTTAATTTCCAATGTGTGTGTTTTTTTCTTTTATATCACATTTTCTCTATCTGTGCTGGTGGAGGCTTATTGTGCTGCCGCTGGATGAATAGAAAGGAGATAAGCGTTTTCTTCAAATTAGCACCAGTCTTGTTCTGAGCTATATAACAGACCCTGTAATCTCAGCGAACTCTTCACAGACAGTGGAATGGAAAAGAAAAAACTTCTGTCTTGCTTTTCTATGTCTCATCTGTTGGTAGATGAGGTGTTTTTTTATTGATGTTGATTTCTTTGACCACGAAGACAGCTTGACATCACATTGACGATGTTTCAGTGCAGGTACAATAAAGTTCAGGGGTGACAAGAAGCTTGGATTAGCATCCGGAACGGAAAACTGTCCAAAACTATGCCTGTGTGTTCCAGAGGCTCATTAGTAAAGTACTGATACACACTGCACCCAAATAATTATTACCCCTCTCCCGCCATCACATGGCGAGAGCAGCGACAGACTGCGGAGAAACAAGAGCGGTAAAGAAAAGAGGTGAAGGAAAGAAAAATAATAAAAAGAGAGCGAGAGTGTAAAAGAGGGAGGGGGATTTGGAGCGAGTCAGTAACGGTACGAGGCAGACGGCGGGAGAGAGATGGCAGAGAGGGAGCGAGAGAGAAATTTAAGGAGATTTCACTCATTAAAACGAGGAGCACAACAAGGGGAGATGGCATTAATCAGAGCTCTGTGCTAATGAGGCATTTACTCATTACGCTGAAATAGAGAGAGGCCAAGGAAGAAAAAGAGGGGAGACATAAAGGGGGGGAAGAGAGAAAGAGAGAGAGAGCACAATATAAATTAAAGGAGTAGAATGGGGGGGTGGTTAGCCAGCAATGTGGAGGGAGGTGACGGAGTGCAGGGTGGATGTGGTGGGAGGATAAGCTAAAGACAAAGATGAAGTAGGATATACAGTGTGGAAACAGACCATATTGACTCAGTGTTGATGGAAGAGCAGCGTCTCTATTTAAAAGCTCTATTTAAAGATTTGTTTTGGTCACTAGATTAAGTTAAATACTGACAACGTGGTTCCTGATGAAAATTAGTGAGCTGCCCTGCATTTAATGGACTATTTGTCCATTAATCCTAGTATGTTGTAGTATTTACAAGTCAGTCCCATAAAAAAGGTACTTTCTTTAATGTTAAGTGTCACTACAGCTGCTCTCAGACGTGCACTGATGTCCTGCAGTTTCCAGAAGGGCTGTACGTTACAACGCAAATGTCAGAGTCATTTGCTCCGCCCATTTTAGGGATCTTTAACTGCCAGTTCAGTAGTTAATGTCTGGAGAATGTCCAAGTGAGCCCATGTGAGAATATAGCAGGGACATTTCTGGAGAATTCACAGTGAGCGAGCGGGCGTATCAATGATTGTAACGTATGACAAGACGTACAACTGCAAAAACAAAAAGAACACAAATATCTCAGGATGGAAAAGACGGGCAATACAATGACAACAAAGATGTTAACTTGTTAATCTCCTGCTTTTGGAAAAAGTCTGGATCCAATTTTGATGGACAAACGTAGGAAAATCAAACATTTACAAATACTTCTGATATCTTTGTAAAAAATTATAAAATGCATTGAAGTTAGTTTTGCCTTTGCTTCTTCACTCTGTGTGTGTCATGGTGGTTTACATGGACGTCTGATGAACGACCTGTGTCACACCTTGCTAAGTGGAGTCGTTAATATGTGCATTATTGAAACTAGGACGACTGTCATAACTGACCCACTGTGCATTTATCATCTTTGAGATTTAAAAAGATTGAGGAGGAACCAAAGCAGACAGTGTATCTGCCGGAGCCATTGCTACTGTATACGGTCTCTCTGTGCTGCTGTGAAGTAGAACCCAAACACAGAGGAACAGAAAGTGTTGATTTATTTACTGGTTGTCAGTTGTGCTAGTTTTTGCAGCCTCTGGTATTAATTCGAAGTTTTCTCTCTCAGTGACGGAGCTGTTCGTGTTGCAGTGGCCAACATGAGCAAATGAAATGTCTTCATGTTTGTAAAAACAGTTAGACTACGAGAAACAGCAACGTTTTTGAGGAGAACACAAACATCTGCACTTCATGGTGTGGAGCTGCTGTATCGAGGTCCCGTCAAAAAACCATTTGTCCAATCACGAGTCAGTCTCAGCTGTTAATCATGATGTTTCACTCCATTTTTATGGCATCAAATCAATTATTCAAACCAGAAAACCTTTGAACAAACATCAGTGTGATACCTGGAATGTTTATTTTGACTTTTTAGTTTGGTCACTGTCCCATCCAGGAGCATGGAGGAGGAGGGATGCATGATTGCAGCCAGCCACAGGGGGGGGGATCAGGAATATAATCTAGTGTGTAACAGACTAAGAATAGTTGTCGGCATCTCGTCAGCATTAAAGAAGAAATTAACAAAGATTTGTCTTCTGGGAACAGTCACTTATTTCTTGAAAGTTTTAAATCTCAATCTCCAAGGAGGGAGATTTACTGAGTTGGCTCTAAACCCCATTCATAATGTTACCTCCCAGTCTTTTTATAGCTTCTGCAGATTTGTGGTTTTCCTGCTTAATGAGAAAGAAAGAAGGACAAATTATAATTGTGTGGCCTAAAACCGCAACACTTTAGTTACTGACCCTTCCATGACACCACAACACAAATCTCCCTCTTTTTTCAGGCGGGAAGCATCGTACAAAACACATCTCCCAGCATTTTCTTCCTCTCTGTTCCTTTCTGTCTGTAGCCTCCTCCCTTCGTTCTTCTCTCTCCCTCTCACATTGTCCTCATCATTACCCTGCATGTGTATGATTCAGATCTAATCTGAGAAATCCCATATCACTGGGATCATAAATCTAAGATCTATATTTAGTTCTGGCTCTAGCCTTTTATCTTGCTTTCAGACCGTGGTATGACAAACAGTTTGGTTTTAATTAAAACTTGGTTAGAAGCCGTCCTGACATTCAACCCTCGGCCTTGTTCCTCAGAGGACGTAATTCAACTCACTCTGTCTCTCTCTCTCTTTGTCTGTCTTGCCAGGACTCTGACCTTGTGCTGACTTTTAACCTGTCCATGCATCGCTCCTGGTGGATGGAGAACGGCCCCGGGTGCAGGGTGACGCCCATCACCCCTCCCCCGTCCTGGGCACCTGAGGACCACCGATATATATCAATAGCTGGCTGTCTGATGGATTTCCAGTTCATAGAGGTGGCCCACTCCTCACTGCAGATACTCCTGGCTGTAAGTACTTGAGCCGAATGAGTACTTTATGGTATGCACTGTAATTTCAAACTCAAGTACCTGAATGCAGAAAGTGGGCTCATGGCTTTAAATGTTCTTCTAACAAATCGGAGTGCCTGTTGGTCACAGCTAGTGCTATTGTTAATATGTTGCAGTTGTAATTGTAAAATAGTGACACTTTTTAAATATACTCTTTTTTGCTCTTTTTCTTAGAATCTGTTAATATGAATTAGTGCAGTTGGAGCATAAAGACTGCAGGCAGGTTGGCAAGCACAATGGTTGGCGAACTTCAGCTTCCAGATGCTAAGTAACATTAGCATTCATATGCAATAAAGGCTTTTCTTACCAAAAAATACTTAACTTTTACATTTTTTAAATGTTCCAACTTGTAGATATTTTTGGTCTCCACCAACAATTTAGGAAAATATCCAAATGGTCCACTTTGCAAGTGTCAAACTTTGTACGTCTGCCCGATACTGTCAGGGACAACCAAAACAGTAAAGTTTGGGTTCTGTAAATCCAAAGCAATTTACTGAGAGAGACTAAAATGCTCCATAGAGTTGAGATTTTGGGAACTGCAGACATTTATAATTCATAAAGAATGATATAATCTAATATTCAGGGACAAAGTTTCCCCAAAATATTGAACTGTAGCTTCAGTATTTCTAAAGTTTGCTATTGATTTAAAATAAGCCTGTTATGAAAGTGTGTGCTTCTGTGAATGTGTTTTTGTGTGGACAGGATTTATGTGAAGTGGTTAAATTCTACTCTTGCTGTGACATAGTGCTTTCAAATGATTGCACCTGTTCTGTTGATGCTCTATACAGTTACACTCACTAGTTTAATGCATTCTAACGTGTATGACAACCAATGCCAACTTCTTTGTCTGTTGCAACTGGTCAGGTAATGTTGATGATTGTGCGACTCTGCAGGATCTGTTTTAGAGTTGAATAAAGCATTTCAGCTCCATTAGGTTAATGACTTCATACCCTCATTTCCACAGAATGGGCCGGAGACTCTCCCTCGCATATCTCAGTATTTTCTTTGTGTCTCTCTCTTTCTCTCTTTGTCTTATTTCATTGTTGCAAACACAATTTTGTTCTCTCTGTATTCCTCATCCTGTGTTTTACCCTCGCCCTCGAATTTCCTCCTCTACTGCACTGTCAAACTGCGATAATTAGCAGGATCAGAGAGAGACAGCGGTGGGAGAAATAAAGAGCCGGAATGAGGGAGGCCTGTCACTTTCATCCCTGTCGTCTCTGCACTGTAGTTTTTTCTGGGTTTACACATACAGGCACGATAAACAAACTGACACTTAAATGTGACTGCATGCATCATTATACCATTACAGAAAACAGAGAGAAAAGAGTTTGGGAGTTTCAGTGCGCCTGCCTCCTTTATTGTTCATTGTGCATCTTCCCCTCCTCACTTAGCATTCTTTCACCCGCTCTTCTCATCCACTCGCCACGTCTCTCTGTCAATCGATAGTGGTACTTCTAGTGTGGCGTAGTGCCAAGCCACCACACAGCTGTACCACTGTCTCACTGTAATTGGTGTGTGGAAACACTGTCATGCTCCATGAGCACACACTCCACAGTCTGACTGGTTCACTGGCTGACTGGCTGCCTGGTTTACTGTAATTGGTGGAAACACTGTCAGGGTGCTTAGTAACATACGTCATCTGGCCAGGCAACAGACTGACTAAGTAAGGGTTTGAGTGGGTTTGGATGTAAAGTGACTGGTTTTTGGCCTTTTTATTCGTTAACTGATTCCTGGAGTGAATAAATGAGGGGTAATCAGTCAGTTCCGACCTGTGGGGTAGTTACTTTTGAGAAATCAGTTTTGAATAGGCAGGATTAAAAAAATTCTCATGTGTCATGAAGTCAAAACAGGCTCTGAGGCGTCTGCAGCTGTTAAAGTCCTCAGCAGAGCATATTTCTGTTTGGCTGGGTGGTCAGTCGTGTATGTGATGGGCTGCTTTGTCTGTCTAACTGGGTCACTGACTGTGTGATTGTGTTTCTCCTCCGTGGGACATGGACCATACTATAAAGACAGAGTACATGACAACTAAATGGATTGATATGAAATTTAGTCCAAACCATAAACTGTATCCAATATATAAAGATGGACGCCATGACAGCTCCTCAAAAGTGAAGCCGAATCATCTTGATCTCCCCTGGTGGCTGGCAGTATCAGTCATGAATCTCCAAAAAATCTGAATGGGAAATGGACAAAAAAACTAAAAGGTAAAACTACATGTCAAATTATCGTTTTACGTCGTTCTTATCACACTGATATATGTGATAAGAACTACCTGAGAACAGGGTCAAATGTCACGATTGACAGCAGTGACTGACTCACGATTAGTCGAGGACATGTATTGGTGGGGCCTCATTGCTGCGACTCCATCCCCCAACCGCTACTGCGCAAACTCTGGCTCCAAATGGTGTCATTGTTGTAAATGTTTGGGATATTCTGGCTACATTTCTGGATTAAGTGGAGATACTTCATCCAGCTTTATATACAATCTATGCTATTTTTAGTTTGGTTTTATTATCTAAGCTCAAGCCAAGCGTAGAGATACAGAATCCTCAGGCTGTAGGAAAGTGGGGAAATGCACAATTATTTCTGTGATTACAGTTTTTTCAGATTTATTCTACCTGCTAATAGCTCAGATTGACTGATAATTAAATGGTATTTCACAAAAAACATCAATGATTAGGCTTCCTGCTGGCACAGTGGTCTAGAGTGCATGGCAGCGAGTAATTACAGTAATTTACATAACTTCAACCAGAGTAGAAAAACTAATCAGTGAAATCACCTACTGTTGTTTTTGGTTTGAAGGAAAACCTGGGTACACTCAGCCTTCTAAAGCACGCAGTCAAATAACCTTGACGCTGAAACGCTACGGGTTCACATGAAGAAAATGATCATTAGCTACGCCTGCTTGTTTGCACGCTACACCTTTTATCCACCCTGAGCGAGCTGACTGGCTCAGAGAACAAGCACCGATTACAGTCACTTTGAACTACTTAACAATTTCAACATCCATCATCACATACATTGTGCTCCAAATTGGCTCACGTCCTTGACATATTTCTGGTGTCAGATCCAAAACGTTGAGATAGTTCTGTCAGAATGGGCTGTAACCAGCTGTCAGTTAAAAACTTTATTAGGTCTCTTTTCTTAGGTCACTGAAGATAAAAAAGTGTCACACTTACATTGTTCATTAAATGATTTCATTTCACAGGCAACTGAAGCATCAGGTGTGACACTCATTCTGAAGAATTCAGGGAAAAGCTTTAAGCGGAGGTTTCTCATGCCCTGAACAAAAGGAAACATTCCGGATTCTGATTATTCAGTCAGTTAATCCATCTCAAATTAAATAAACAGATCATTTTTTCACAAATTGTCTTTTTTTTTTTTAAATCTAAGGAAAAGGTGACTGAAAAGGTTTCTATATTTTTCTCATTCATCATAGGTGAAGTTAGAAATTGAGTCATTAGCATATGAAGCGTTGTTCCCCATTATCATTTTTATTGCCCGAATTGAATGTGACATTGTTGTCATTGACACTAGACAGTGATGTCATGCTAGGTTCAAATTGTATTCATGGAGGCAGCACTGGGACCAGATTGGTTTTCATAGCTGTTGTTGCTCAGGGAAAAAACAATGTTTGAGAATTGAATGTCAGTCAGCCGAGGCCACCGCTGTGCTCTACAGCACTAATCCCATATCTGCTGAATAAGTAAAACCTCGCCTTTGTTTGTGTGTTTCTTTTCTAAATTAAGACAGGTTACACAATTTTTAAATCAATTAAACAAAAGCGTGCAGCCAGGGATGGTACATGTCAGCTGCAAAATTGTTGTGCATTAGAGCTGGGACATGGGATGAAAATAAACATCCTTCGCAGGTGAGCGAGATTGAGATTTGTTGCTGTAATATGTGTGCACTCGCATCCAATGGCATAAATTCAGATAAAAGTGATTAGTGATAATTATTTGATGTGATTTTTCAATGCAGAACTCACTCACTGACAACATATTTTTGTTCTAAATAATTTACAGAGCACTGAGGAGCCATCAAGGAAACTGAAGCAATACATTACTTTAAGTTTAAAGTAGAGCCTGATCGATATGATACCACTATGAGGGAGTTCAAGTTTCCGATACTGATATGTTGGCTGATATAGATATGTATATTAAAAAGTAATTGGCAATTATTCATAGAAGAGGGTCCACTCCCTATGTAGATTAGAAGGGCTCATTCTGACCTCAGGAAAACACAATGATTCTTAGTTTCGCCTAAATCCCACATACTGGTCCTTTAGGTGGCGCTTTATCAGCACAAACAGACTTGATCTAATGGAGGTGACACCTTCATCACTGCACAATTTGGTGCAGAATGATGCAGCAGTAATGGATTCTTTCACTTGAGATGAAAACAATGCATTCGATACAAAGCAAGATTGTCATACAGAAAGACAAGAAATCTACATGTCTTGGCCTGAAGAAGAAATAAGGAGATGGGACAGAAATCATTATGGATCAAAATAACGTCATGATCTGCGGAAATGTTCGTCGTAGATCAACCTGTGAGCGGATTAAGTTTTACAAGTTTTACAGACCTTGAGGGAGACAATTCCATGGTGTCAGCACTTTGCACCATGATTGTTTTGGCAAAAATGCAACCTCACCTTCCCCCTCGGCAGAGGACAAACTGCGTCACTGGGTGACTGACCTATAGCTGCCTTCCCCTGGCATCTGTCCTTGCTCTTCTGAAAGGTCTCCTCCCCTGGTGTGTTCCCCGGGTTCATTGGTCTGAGGCTATACGGCGCACCGAGTGCAGGTTTCCCCTTCCTTATCACACACCAGCTGTTTGACATTCAACTAATTTCTCCCTGAGCTCCTTTTTCCAAACTTCCAGGTGTTCTCGGGATCTCTGCTAAGGGAGCATTTGGGACTTGATTATTGTAGGAGAGAATGATGATTCAGTTATCTTTTTGTACTTTAATGACATTTCCTTTCTACTTGGGTAATGTAGCCCTACGCTTTTATGGGCCTCTTGATCATTTTGGGCACCTTGTTATCTGTAAGGTTTTTTAGGGGAGCTTGTACTTGCAAGACTGCAGTAAAATCTAGTAATAAATCTGTGCAAGTATCCTGGCACTATAGACTAAATCCTTACCTCTGTTATTGTATGTTTATATATAGAAAAATCACTAATTTTATTGAATTACTATTATAGCAGACAAAAAGGGTAATTAAAGCAAATGGGAGCGATTCCTAAGAAGCTGTATATATGGACTTTGGGGGGTGGCACCATAAAGTGCTTAAGAAATGGATGTAGACTCCGGTTCCGGAAAGTGAAGCCAATATGGGAGTGCCTGAAAACTGCATTGTCTGGACTGACCAGCAGAAGGAGAATCCACTGTTTTTCTATAGAAGGAAAATGATGTCTCTCCTGATATATACAACATCAGTAAATGTTTTCATATGGAGTTCAAGTTCTCAATCCCCAATTTCAAGTCCTCTTCAATACATGATGTTGTTTTTTTTAAATTATGGTCCCATTAAGAGTAAAACAGACACTAAAGCACAGTGGTCAATGGGGAGTGGATATTGTGTGATTGACAGCTAGTACCGTCCAATGGGTGCAGGTCTCTGGTGGCTTTGCAGTATACTTGAGCTCCAAGATGGCGCTGGCCAAAATACTAAATCGGGGGCAAACCAATGGGTTACATCACAGTGAGTTGCCATTTAGTGGAGCCTGAGAACAGGGAGTATGCCTCAGTTTGAAACTGAAGAAGACAGTGGGAAGACATTGATAAAGTGTAACTGAAGTGCAGGAAGCCCAATTTTCAGCCATCATCCCTGCAAACATTTGCCCGGAACATTCTGTTCTGAAGCTCTGAATGGGAAAGATGTTGCAGTCTGTTGTGGAGAGGCAAGAACAAGTACGTTTGACGGATGATTATCCATACCATTACACTCCTGTTGCCTTAAGAAAATGTCACTTGGTTCTGCTGAATTGTTGCTTAACTATCTACATTTGCTGTGTTTACCATGGCAACAAGCTCCGGCTGTACAGATTGTTAAAGAAATGGGATAAAGACGGTCTTCCTGCCTTTTGGAATACAGTGTGAACTGTGCACTTAAAGCCCCATAAAATCAGTTCCCGCTGTGAATTAGGTACATGCGTCTGTGAGGTGAAGTGGTGAAGTTATACAAGTTATTGCTCGTCAGGTCAATTGGATCAGGGATCCTGTCTGAGTTCATGCAGAAGTGGTGCTATTTTCATTCCCGCTCTTCACACCAAACATCCTTCGTTTCTACAGTGGTAACTAGGTAACCTTAACCCACAGACAAAATGTGTAAAAGAACCAGTGTCTGTCTGATTGTACAACAGAATCTGCAAACCAGGGAGGAAATGTTTGGAACAACAAACACCTTTTACTGTCAGGCAGTCGGCATTGTTACCACTCTGTAGTCGTCAATCATTGACAGAAATAGTTTGAGACTAAAAGGAAGTTCGCAGCAGTCGAAGTTCAAATACACCCCAAGCTGAAGCATATTCTTTTAAAGCGGATGAGCCTTTCAGTTAATTCTCACTGCTGCAATTTTTTCCCGAGCATAAACCCTGATAAAACCTTCACTCCCCGTCTTTCTTGTTTTCTTATTTCACTCTGCCGCAATATAAAGGTCTGAATGCTGCGAGCTTCGATGTATGAGTCACTGTGAGTAAAATAGACACAAAAAGAAATAAATTAAGTTACCTTCAAGGAGAATGTCAATGTCGTCTGAAAACAGCGCTGTGGGCAAAGAGCTGTTGCTTGGATGTGTTTTGATCTAAATCTTATTTGTAACAGCACTTGTTCCTGGAGATGGTGTAATGTCGTTAACATATCAGATGTGTTTTGGGGAGCCTTTTTGCTCAAAATGCTAAATACTTTTCACGGTCTGTCATGAGCGTTATTGTCCAGATATGACTGCAGGCGCTAAACCAACTCAGACCCAGAACTCCAGCACAGAACAGAGCACACACGTCATAGCTAATATTGGTGCAGCCTGATTATGGGGAGAAGATATAATAAGGGTTATTGTAAAAAGGATATTACGTTTACATGCATCGACACCAAAACTGAATTCTTGACTAATATATTATGAATATTAACAGGATATTGATGTGCAGAGGAACATGCTCTGTCACAGCTGATCAGATGTTCTCTATTGCAGTGTGGGCACGGCTCTCTGCTCTCTGTTCAGTGGTGCT
This sequence comes from Paralichthys olivaceus, assembly GCF_024713975.1. Lineage (NCBI taxonomy): Eukaryota > Metazoa > Chordata > Actinopteri > Pleuronectiformes > Paralichthyidae > Paralichthys > Paralichthys olivaceus. The sequence continues at coordinate 9,421,061 of NC_091111.1, forward strand.
AGTGAAACTGCACCCAAAAGCCATTTTCAGGGGCAATGAGCCTGCAGAAGACAGAATGAGCTCTCCGGATCCGCTCTCACTCCCTGTGACTGAAAAGTCTCCCGACTCTTGAAAGTCTTTTAAACAATGTTTTGACTTTGTAGCAGTTAAAGTCTCCTTCATAATGAATGGTAATGATTAATCATTTTAGCTGGAGTGGCAGTCTGAAGCTTGAGTGAGGTCATCTTTAAGGAGACTCATTCAGGTTCATAATTTTGATCTGGGTTATTACTTGAAGAGACTTCCACTCTTTTGTTAAAGGATCTAATGTTCAGGAACACATCACTTCCCTCATACTGTCCATTCTTAAATTCCTATCAACACTTCTGACATCAAAGATTTTGTTGCCTGGAAGGTTTATTGCCATCTTTGACCTCTGGTAATTTCTCAAAGGCATTTCTGCAACATAAAGTCTCCTGTTTTATCCAAATTGATTTTCTCATCACCGCTGATCCCCATGCTGCTGGCAGCATTGTCGGCTGCTAGCATTTGGATCAGCTTAAGGTAAATTCATCCCCCTGCTAAGAAAAGCACTATATTTCTGTGACTCATTTACTTGTCAGATACTGGAGAGAAGAGAGCGAGAGGAATAAAAAGAAAACGAGCAGGAAGGAAATCAGTGATGTATGGGGGGGCAGAAAGACAGAAGAGGGAAAGCTGGAAGTGAGCGAGGGAGAGAGTAGGAGAAAAGGACGGAGGAGAGATGTGCTTCGGGAGCGGAACATTATTTAGACTAAATGAGGTCAGGACCTTGAGATATACACTGAATCTCAAATGCTGCATTTGCAGCTCGCTGTGCGTTTTCGTGCCTGTGTGTGTGTGTGTGTGTGTGTGTCTCTCCATGTAGTCAATAGAATACCAACAAAGTCAATGTCATTTTTCCTACACATAAACCCTTATTTGAGCAGTAAGTGTTTATTTATTCAGTATAACATGTTAAATGCCTCAAACACACACACACCCACCTCTACCTCCATCACTGTCAGCCCGTATCCTCATCTCTTCCCATATTGTTTTTCCCTCTCTTTCCTCCTGTATCAATGCAGGGTAATGAAGTCATCAAAATGCTTACCCTAAGTTGACTGCACCTTCCTGCATCTTTGCTCCAATCAGCTGCCTCTTATCGGTTACCCTGGTAACAAACAGCCAATGATCAGAGAGCAAAGGTGTTCTGCTAATGTGGACTACTAGATCACTGTCTAAATAACACACACACACACACACACACACACACACACACATACATGTTGAATGTGGTGTTTTTTGATAACAAGTACAGCACACAGCACTGTAGCCTCCTCTTTCAATCTGCAGCCATCATTGTTCTCAGGTTTGTCAGAGACCTCAAACAGATGTGAGACCATGAGGTAGAACGATGTGAGGCCGACACAACAAAGCCCTCTCGGAGTGGGTGGCTGTGCACGAGGCTTTTGGTCTCGACAACAGCAGCGAACATGGAACTATCTCACCCTGACATCGAAGTACCAAAGCAACAGAGGGAGATGAAAATTCAATTTCAGTGATCACAATCTCACTCGTGTTTACCCACAGCGCCATAACGGAGGAGGTTTCGATGATTCTTTCTTTTATTTTAGTAAGATGTGTATTTTTCGGTGCAGCTCGAAAATTGCAACTTTATGTTTGTCTTTGATGACGCCAGACATTCTGTGTGTGTGTTTGTTTAGGTATTACTCATGTTGTAGGGACCTTAAACTGTTAACATGGTCACATTATGGGGACTTAATGTCCAAAAAGGAAATTCCCTAGATCTATATCATCAAGTGCTAAAGTTTGGTCTATAGGTCCGAGTTTTGGTTTAAAAGAGGCAAGTAGTAATCATGATTAGCGTCCAAGTGTGTGTGTGTGTGCATGTGTGTGTGTAGCCACTGATTCAAGTGCTCTATTTCAGAGCAGTATAACACTGTGCTGTTCTGCTCCACTTGCACCAACACCTGTTTTCTTTGTCTGTTCTAACTAATTGTTCAGGGTCCATGCTCAATCTCTCTACCTATCCATCTATCAATCTATCACCTATCCATCCGTTCAATAATCCCTTGTTTCCTCTGCTCTCTTTGTCTCTAGTTGGTGGGGTTCATCTACGCCTGCTATGTGGTCAAGCTCATTTCTGAAGAAGAGGATAGCTGTAAGTACACATAAACATGGACTTACATACATACACGCACAAATACAAGTACCCTGTGAAGTCAATGTTTTTCTCACTGTTTGCTAAGCTGCACCATTACTACTATACCTATCAAGCTTTCTGCTTAAGCCAAACACATATGCAGATCATAGACTGTACATAGAAATTGACGACATGTCAACACGCACGTCAAAGCATCTTGATTGCCCCCTGGTGGCTGGCTGCAGTACATGTTCATTTTCGGTAACTCTTATCACTCTGACTTTGGTTGTTGTTTAGTTATTTGATGATATATAAACACCTGGTGAAAAGTCATCATTGACAGCTGAGAGTCACTCCACTAGTAGTCACATGCGTGTAATGGTAGTACCTTGATGACCTTAATACCATGGCTCCATCATACCATCGCTGTACTTCACAGACTCTGGATCCAAGTATAGTCTTTGGCGCAAGGTGGCAGCGTCCGTATCTGGGATATTTTGGCTTTAATTCTGGACAGTGGGAGGAAGTGGAGACGCGGCGTCCGTCTTCATATTCAGTCTATGATCCTTTCCAACATTTAAAAATACACACCACCATCCATCCTCTTGAAATCCCAAGTATTGTTCTGGAGCCTGCAGCCTCGTGCACACCACCTCAGTATGTGGAGAATCTTGACAGACCAACCTTGTGTAGTTATGAAACTCACTGATTGGTGAGCTTTTACATTTTTACATGAGGTGGTCCTTGTTGGTTTGACTTCATGGGACTGATGCTACTTCAGTTCTAAAATCATGTCAAACTCCTGAAACAAATTTAATCTGCACCTCCTCTTTCTCTCCATCCGTCCAACCCGCCTCACTCTGTTCTTCACTCTCTTTGTATTAAAGCAGCAGGTTTGAATGAAGCCGTCCTGGACTGACAGCCTTGGCTGATACTTCAATTCAATGTGAAACTTATAGCCTCCAGGTTTCACAGCTGCGCTCATTCATTTTCAGAAACAAAAGGAGGAATTAGAGCTACGTAGATTCACGCTCAAACAAAGTTCCCTTTCATCTGTACGTCTCTCCCACAAACTTTCAACTACCCTCAAACATAGCATAGAGCCTCTAAGACCAATAAAAGTTATTCACTCACCTAAACTCTCATTTATTCAGCCTTTTATCAGTGCATCATTTCATCAATACGACCATGTGGAATGGGAAGTATGCAGTTTTTGAAGTGAAAGGAATCATTTAGTCAATTAGTAAGCATTTTGACAGTCTAAATGAATTGCATTTGAAGTGCACCTACCAGTAAAAAATTTGGAAATTGAGGCAAATCAACAGGTTGATTCTGTGATTGCAGTCACAGTGTGTGTTTGTGCATTCGTACGTGCGTGTGTGAGGACTTGAATTAGCCCCTTTACCTGAGCCGGTTAGTTATTCCACTTAAGTACATGCAGCTATTCTGCTGGAGGATCAATAACTAATGTTTCATTCAACAGTGGATTGAAGATGCTCTTTACGAACACAGAAATATTGATAAGGTAATAAAAGCAGTCTCTGGAAATAGTTTGAGGCGCTGTGAGTCTAAGTTTTCCCTAAGGCAAAGCTTAAAGGAGCTTAAAGCAAATAAAGGGTTGAGTCTGACAAAACCTTTTTTTTTTCCTGAGCAGCAGCTGCTATAAAAGTGTAAAACTACACTGCTACTACTTTTCTAAAGGTTCTTAATGTGACAAACTACCTCTGTGTGTATCGAGGTCACAGTCAAATATTAAAGCTTTTCATTGTTAAAGTTAAAGAGCAGTTCAAAACACTAAATTTATTCCACTTTTATCAGTTATTTCTGACTTATTGAATTTCAGGGAAGAAGGATAGATTTTTAACACTGCATTTAAAATAGCTTTGTGATGACAAAAAACCTAACCTGCCTCTTGGTCTCTGTCTAAATAACTAACAGTTGTTTATTTTCTTTTATGAAAGTATTTTGGTTATTTGATATAACATATGTTTTGGTGTTTTTGTCTATCCTTTATTCATTAATTTAAAGTGGGCTCAATTAGAAAAAAGGTGATGTCACAAAGACCGGACCATTCTGTTTGGCAGCATTTTGATCGAATCAAGGGGCAGTTAAGGGGCAGAGGGGTTTACACCTGGTGCAACCATAATCAAACTATAAGAGAGTAATGACTGATAACCTTTTTATACCTTTTATCTGATTTTTTAATCACAAATATTTAAAAATAAAACCCTTATATTTCAAACTGAGTTTTCAGGGGCTTTCTATTTCTATATTTCTCAATACAACAGGTCACCAGTCACCTGCTTGTCTTTGGATTTTAGCAGGAACCATAGGCTGTATTAAAGATGGATCACGTGTCTCCACTTCCTTCCACTAACCTGATATTAAGCTAAAACACCACCATTTTGTGCACTTGGAGCCAGAATCTGCACAGTAGTGATTGGGGATGGGACCACGGAATCAAGGTCCCAGAGAGTTTTATTTGACTTTTAAGTTTGGTTCATGCCCCATCCACTAACATGGAAGAGGCAGAATTTATGCCCTGGACTGCAGCCATCCACCAGGGTGTGATCAAGAAAATTTGGCTTCACTTTAGAGGAGCTGTCATGTCGTCCATCTTTACATACAGTCAGTGGGAGTAACCAAGACCACACAGAGTGAGACTTGGGGAAAGCATTCACACACAGATGAGAGATAATAAGCTACATGAGTCATTTTCCTTCCCCCCCTCATGGGACAAATGTTATCAAAAGGAATCAGGACTCAAATTGAGGTTTTGGGCCACTAATGAGGCTTAATGAACACACACAATGGTAGCATCATGTCAGATGCGTCATTTTCACATAATGATAAAGATCATTTTCTCCTGAATAATTTCGGGATCCATTGTAAAAGTCATGTTGCTGCATGTTACCCTCTGAATTCGTCTGTGGAAAGTGCCGCGCAATAATGCAATGTGGGAGACTAAACAATAGTCAGGGAGCTTAGTAGGGAAAAGTGCCTTGGGGCGAAGAAGCAAGTACTCACTGAGGACTGATGAAGATTTTAAGTTGCTGAGAAAGCTAATTACTCTGATAATTATTCTGTGCATGTGCAAGTATGAGTGTGTGTGATTGTGTCTGTGTGGAGAGATAATCATTATATTCAGTCTTATGTCTCACAGCTATTCAAATGTGTCAGACAGTCTCAAACACTCACGTGAGCACATGAACGACACGCTCACCTTAAGCAATCAGTCCTTGTGTAAACAGATGTGTTTTGGATCTTTAGTCAATAGTGAAAATTTATAATTAAAAAATGAAAAGCATCGAAGAGGCGATATATACCCTGTGCACGAGCTTCATATACACCAAGGCAATGTTAATGTTTTCACAGTGTAATATTGCCCTGTTCATAATGTTTCAGTGTGTAGAATATAGTGACATCTAGTGGTGAAGTTGCATGTTGCAGCTGAATAACTCTCACCTCACCCTCCCCTTCCAAGGAGAACCTGTGGTAGCCTTCAGTTGTCATAAAAACTCAAAAGGTGTTAAGTTTGTCCAGTTTGTACACGAGAAGTATTTAAATATAAAGGGCCCAATCTAGGGTGAAGAAAACAACAATTAGTACAATGTAGATGAAACACACTAGTGAAAAAATCACTAGGGTTACTTTATATTCAATTTTTCGCAAATAGATCCCTTTCACCTTAATCTTCAAACTGGACCTTTAATTATGTCATTTTCTGATATCGTAGTGATGTCACGATGATGTTATTACTACCATATAATCAGAAAGTATTTTTCAATCTATAGAAGGTGTAGGCCGTATCTATAGTTCTATGGAATGCAGAGATACCTTGCAAATTGCATATTTGAACGATGCATGAGATAATTGTCTTTGTGACTTCTTTTGTCTCTGTCACCCTTTTATTTAGAAATCTTGGAGAATGTGTTTTTGGATCATATTTTATTTGACCTTTGAACCAATCTGCTCCAAAAGTTTATCATCAGGAGTTACACTCCAAAGTAATATTCCTACAAACTCTGGTGAAAATCCATCCATGCTTAGTTGAGTTGTTTTGTACACAATCACACACACACACACACAAAAAGAATATCACTATAAAGGAAAACTAATATTTGACCGTAGGAATCCAGGAAATCGGACTTTTGCTGTTTACTGATTGAACCTTGTAAAACTTCCTCACATCAAACTACAGTTTCAGGCTTTTTGAGAGACATTTAAACTACAGCTTGATTGGCAGCATACTCAAAAGGTAAACGGTAAGGGGACTTTCTTTCCACTTATGTTTAAAGGGTCATGCGTGGCAGAAACTCTGCTGAGACTATTTCACAGCAGCATGACTCAGCAGGAAACTCTTAACGTTAACACCTGGTCATTTTTTCCTCACAGGGATCCACAGTTACACCCGACTTGTTCAGGAACATAATAAAGAAGGGAGGTCCACACAACAACCATTTGAGTAAACAAGAAATGTACTAGGGATAACACAGCATGAGAAAGATTCAGTTATTAGTCAGAATTTCAGTGTAGGATCCACAACTTGTTCTTTAGTACACCCTTCAAGAAGCAGGATAGAAAACAATTAAGACTGCTCCTTCCGCTGAGACGTTTTCTGTCTGATGCATCGGACTCTGTTCCAAGACATTAGACTCTTCCCACTTAGCTTTGCTCCTTGTACCTCAGGTTGCTGTTTGGCACTTTCACCTGGTTCTTCACATTCCAGTTAAGGTGAACTTGCATCCAGCGGCGATGGAGCGTCTTCTCCAAACCATCGTCGCACCCAAGTCATTCCCCAGGATAATTTGTACACTTTGAATTGCCAGCACGCGACAGACGCCCGATTTCTACTTCCATACAAACCAGATCTGATGAGATGGAAATTATGTAAGGGGAATAACAACAGGAGAACTAACACCGATGCTAGTGCATAGGACTTTTGGCCAATAGTGGTATAAGTTAGGAAAGGCAAGATGCTGTATCTACAGTGTCTCACAGAATTATAAAGACATCTTCTTCTACATCTAAGACAGAAGATGCGTATACATCTCAATGTTCTGTTTTCCTGTTGCGTGGTTGAGACTTACAAGAAAATTATCTTAATAATTCCAACAGAATTCATGGAAAAATAAAGTATGAGAGGAAAAGACACCTTGAGAGACTTTTCTGAAACTCTAACACTTTGACAAAACAAGAAAATATATCTATATGCTAAATTTCTACACTGATGAAATGTTTCTTCAGTCGTATGATTCTTTGGAATTTAATAAAAAATTGACTAGTGTGCAGAAGTTGGTGATTCCTAGAATGTTCAACTATTCCTTTCAAAGGATACATTTTACATTTGTTAAACTTATATAAATTGAGATGTTTTCTCTATAGATATATACGTGTATGAACTAATCTGGGTAATCTGTGCACTTGTTGGAAATTAACTTGCAGATTTATAGTGAATTTACAGCGACAGCCAGATTCCACATTGTCCTTAAAGTTATGAAATCTCACTGAATAAATAAGACTGTATGCTGCTGATCAAGGCGAGGAAGTGCCCTTTTATGAGCTCTACAACATCAAAGTGAAAAAAATTCACATCACTGCCTCCTCTCTTCAAAAGTCCAGACTCTGCCTCAGTCGATGGGAAGCAACCACCTGCTGGCAGCTGCACAGTGCAGGAAATATGTGCCGCTATCCTGGATAATTTAGGAGTTAAGCGTATTCTCAAGGCATAAATATACAGCCGCAGTCTTAATTGTCCTCCTATAAATGGAATCAGACTTTCAGTGTGGTATTTATATACAGCCGAGGCCAGATTTTCACTGGAAGCCGTGTCATGCCGACAGCTCTGATTAGCTGAGAGACAGAGGCGGTGATTCTTGTACAAACAACTGTTGAGATCTGTGTAGGTGTGGGAGGCCTAATGCAGTGAATCATCTGTGGTGGGAGGTTCCCACATGAGCATACATCCTCTCTAATTAATTGTGTTTGTTTGTTCTGTTTGTTTGTTGGTGAAGTTGATTTTATAGGCGGGTTTGACTCGTACGGTTACCAGGGGCCTCAGAAGACCTCCCACCTCCAGCTACAGCCCATGTACATGTAAGTTTGGTTACTCTCCATCAGCATGTCAGTGTGAGTGCTCGGTGTGAATACTTCACTGGTGGTTTTAAGACACGTACAGGTTATCCTTGAGGCTCGTGGGGGGGAGCTGGAGTCAATCCCAGTTGACATTGGGTGAGAGGTGGGGTACACCCTGGACATCCTCACAGGGCCAACAAGCAGAGGCAAACTCCACTCTCACTCTAAATTTAGGGACTGTCCACAGTGATGCAGACCTTTTGCCTCTCCGTTTTGACCTCTCGTCTAACAGCCCAAGTGGATCTGATTGTTGAATGACAGTGTGAACAGCACAAATTACATGCTATCTGATCTTTTCAAATCTGGCCACTTTCATATGTGGATCTAAATCAGATACAGATCGGATTTTTTTGCGACCATGTGACCCGCATTGGAAGTCAGTAAGACTTTGACATCACTCTAGAATGTCTTCCCTCTTAATTTTGCGCATGTGAAGACAGCTGTGATGGAGGTAGTCAGTGGAGGGACAATAAGGTTTTAGACCTCATAAGTGGGGGGGGGCACATCTGTACGAGCAGATCTTGAGGGGTGGTATCATAACCGGACTATGTTTGAAAGCATCAAGTAAACACTCAAATCTGTGGCCTCCATGTTATCAAAATATATAACTGATAATATATTTTGTAAAACGAAGGTCCATTTGAAAAAATACCTGTAGTTGTGTAGACAGATCCTCAGAGTCTCCAATTAACCTAACCCCAATCTGAATGTCTTTGGACTGTGGGAGGAAGGTATAGTATCCAGTGAAAACCCCCACACACAAAGATGCAAACCCCCCACGGAAAGCCCCCGGCAAATCTATTCAAACATTATTTATTCACAAAAATAGGATCAAATAACATTTATTATGCAGAATGTCAACAAAACAAAATCCAGTTGTAATTTTGCTGAGCAAAGAAGTTGACTTTAGTTTTGTGTGTGGGAGGCTGGCATATCTCTCTCTCTGAAATCCTACCCCACCATCAACAGCAAACTGTGTTTAGGGACTAATTTTCATCAGTATTTGATACCTTGAGGTCTGCATGAGATGATATAAGCACATTTTCACTCCGTCAGCACAAGGTCTCACCATTATTCAGCCCAAGGTCTCATCACTTATCACTGTTGTAGCGCCTTTATCGCTCCCCTCACACGTCGCAAATAATGGGAGGGGGGTGTGAGGAAAACCTCGATCTCGCTCGAGCTGTTTTTCCTAATCAGCCGTTACCGACTTCACCCCACAGTGAATGGAGAGGTATCCTCTAAAGGATTATGTGTTGTGTTGCGAAATGGAATGTGTCGTTTCGGATAGGTTTTATTTTGTATCCAATATGGGGATTTTCTGACGGTCAAACCTCGGATGCCACTTTCGACAAGATCCACGGTTACTCTGAGCCCAAAGAGCCAGTAGGACAACACGAAATCAGTCTGAGTCCGGGCTCCGACGGCCCTGCATCAATCTCACAATCTGGCTTTGTCCTGTGGAAAGCAAACAATACGGAGAAAAGCTTCCCCACTGTAACAAACAACACGGCAGAATAATGGTGATTCCACTGATGTGCGGCCGACAGGTCATCGATACCTGTTTTTATTAGAAAGAAAAGCTGGAGCGAATTAGAGAGAGAGATATGGGTGGACATGGAGAAAGAGAGAGAGAGAGACGTACAAAGAGCAATTGAGCTTTAGATGGTCAATAGAGAATAGCAGAAAGAGGGAGAGATGGAGGGAGAAGGAGAAAGAGGGGAGACAGGAAGATGGGAAACAGAGTGATGGATGAACCGTAGGACTAACCAAAGAAGAAAGGCAATAAAGGGCCATTCTGTAGTTTTATATGTCCCCAGTGGAAACTATAACATAGATCATAAATCATCGACCCCAAGATAATGGCTGCCAACAGAAACACACACTCACACAAGAGCTGGAGTACGAATATACATGTCTACTGTATTCACACACACGCACACACACAGAAGGCTTTAGCTTATACGCACACATTAATGTACACACACATGAATATGCGTACACACACACACTCACCAACACAAAGATCATCAATACGCTATCATTGTTCTCCAGCTGTTGTCCCTACTTTGGTGTTTATTGGCTGCGGCCACAGGGACCAATAAAAGGGCTTCAGCTGTGTTCCTACCTCACACACACACACACACACGCACACACACACACACACACACACAAATCACATAAATAACTGCACAGCAATCCCCACCCCCAGACTGTTGTAGAGATATACATTTCTTTGCAGAATAAAAAAAAATTTATATCAACTTACATTGTTATTTGTTTGCATTTTGATGACAGTAAGAGAGTGAAGCATAATTCTAAAGCATCAAAGCACGTACAAATATTTTTTTATTTCTGTGTCATGCCAATTCCTTCTGGTATTATATATACTAAACAAAGCAGGAAACAGATGAATGATTCTACGACTACTACTACTAATAATAATAATATTAATACCAATAATAATAATAATTAACAATTCAGAGATTAAACACTGTGTCTAATAGATATTATTATTATTATTATTATCAGTAGTAGTAGTAGTAGTAGTAATCATTTAAGAGGTACTAGATTCTTGACACAGTATTGTCATATTTGTATTATTTATTTTTCGTTACAATTACAGTAAATACAGCCATCTCATGACACACTTTGGTCATACCAGACAAAATACTGTGGCGTGTTTTACTACTTTTGAACATACTTTTCATTTGTAAGAAGGGCAATAAACAATTTCCTCACAATGAAGGTACACAGAGTCTCTGTAAGGCTCTGTCATTTACACTGTGTCAACACTGATTATGGTTGTTTGGCGAACAAACAGACTAAGCTTTATTCCTCTTGTGTAGCATTCAGTTGTATTATTTTGGATGGAAGGTATCAGAGAGCCAGTATATTTACATAGTGTTAATCGGCCTATTGAGTGATGTTTTGTTCTACAAAATACACAGGACAAGTGTTATTATGTGTTTCATTGACTTTATTAAGGACAATACTGTGCAAAGCATTTTCAAGTAGCTTTAAAGTTAGATAAAATATCCTTGTCGACAGACATTTTCCTGTTGTTGTGAACGCGTCTGACTCTGACAATATCCTGCTGCGTTCCTCGTATGTGAAAGGCAAACTCCAGAAAATGTTTGGGCCTAATTCTCCAGACATTTTTTACAGAGTTAGTGTCTGAAAACAATTATAGGACATAGCACACATACACAAATGTGTGACTTACCAGCAGGATAGGAACAGTCACAGTTTAACAGGTTAGCATACATTTTATCATGAATCTATAATAAAAGTCTTTTTGTCAATACTCTTTAAAACACTCTCCTCTTCTCCTCTGCAGGTCAAAGTAAACCCCGGATACTCTCCAGGACTGCTGCCTTACCAACCACCACCGCTCAACATCCTGCTTTTACTACAGCTTTTACTACTCCAACTGTTTTTAGGAGTGAGACACACTCCAGTAGACGGGATACAATGACACTAAAATATCCAACCTACACCACCCCCCTGTACTAAGGCTTCCCTCATCTGCCTGCCTGTTGTTTTTAATTGCAGTTAGGTGTGTTCCTGATGATACACTGGCCTCGTGTGGTTGGATGTGGTAACCGCAGGCTGTATGTTTTTTCTTTTTTACTATGGGTGACACAATGTGGAGCCATTGACTCGTCTTTCCTCTTGTGCCACTGAGTATCTGCACAACCAAAAGGATGCAAAGAGGGCGCAACTCTCCGGTGACGTGTTTTCCTTGGCTTCCAGTGAGAACTTGTGGATTTCTGCCTTCAGAGAATCGTTAACATGGAGCCCTGTTCTTTCACACTAGTCTTGGGATATCTTAGCAGCTCTCAAGCGCAGATATGTGTCACCAAAGAGTAAAAAACCCAGAGACACATCCTTGTGTGCACAATAGAGCCTGTTTAACCGTCTCTGGATCTCTTGGTGCCTCATAGATTAGACACTGCAGGACTTCAACTCCACTGACTGAGCATCTCCGGAGAAGATCAACCGATCGAGGAATGTCAGACTTCATTTTTCTATGATTACTTCATGGTGCATTTTGGAGATTTTCAGCAAAGATGGAGGCTTGATGTTAAAATCGGCTGGACTCACGATCGTCAGTACACACCACACATTTTCCTCTGAATGTTGAATATCATTACATATGTGCATGTGTACAGCAGACACATACATACAGACAGAAATGCATATGTGAACACACACATGCATGTACACACACACACGCTTATAACATACAACCACTCAACTTCTTCAATGTGAATCTTAATGTTTACAACAGACAGAACGACTTAGAGACAGGCAGGAGGTGCAAGAGACACTTTTAGATGCAGCATCCCAAAAAGGCCAGAGGGTGTTTTTCTCACAGTAGTTAGGACAGGACCGTTAGGACCAGACCGTTGTTCCAGATATGTTTCTTCGCTCTCACTGTCTTAATATGTTGTCTTCCGTCCAAGACAGATGGGTAGTGGGACATAGAGACAAACCATGACAGAGAAAATAGCCATTAAAGAGCAACTGAGGTCAGACAGAAGTTACCCCGTCCAGCTCAGCCCTATTGGAGACATCTCATCCAGCTCTTTCAGCAAAATTTTCCCCTTAAAAATGCTGGGATCCAGATAAAATGCCCTTTCAGCCTTATCATCTGCAGCATCCAGCTCTTTTGAATAACAGAAATAGTTTAAAAACAGCCTAAATCATCCACAGGCAATGCTCACATATAGAGAAAAACACACCTTTTACACAAATGACAATCACAGTCTAAGCGGCCTGAGTTTTGTCATGGATTTGAAATTGAAATCTTAAAAAATTGAACGAAAAAGCTGAAAAGTATTGTCGCCGTCATGTGGGAACAGAGACGCCTCCGGCTTTGACAATACTTCAATAGTTTATTTATCATCGTTTATATATATAATGCAACTCAAACCACTGGTGAAAGAAAGGAGAGTGAAGCATCCACCTTCGCCCGCAGACTAACAAGGACAAAAAACAATGACCTGAGTAATGTCAGAGACGTAGCGGCTCCACCCCTGTTCCACTCGTATTTTAATGTCGAAAGTGCCAACCGAAACACCACATGGACATCTGTAATGCCTGGATTCAGAAGACCATGGACCGGGACCAAAAGTAGTGGGTCTTGGGTTCACTTTTTCTCTCTGGTCCAAAAAAAAACGTGGATATCTAAAAATTTTCCATTCCAGTAGTTTCTCTGTTTCTGTTTTGTTCTCTTCAGAAAATCAACCTAGTCCTTCTGGAAATGAAGCTGTTGCATTTGTTTTGCGATCACTGGACCAAACATTTGAGGCCTTCTCCATCAACAGAGGAAACATTTTTGAGGGGAAAAAGGCTGCACTTGAAATAAGGAGGGACTAACAGAGCATTTCCCAATTCAAACTGATATCAAAGTCCACCGTTCACCTTCCTCTGCCAGTTATCTTTAACAGTTTTATCTGTTTTTTTCCCTCTGTGGGTTGCGTTCAGAGCCGCTGCCCCATGAGGCTCCACTGACGGCCGCTCTGGAGAACAGAAACAACATGTTGTGTGTTTGCATGAGGTGTTTCCAAAACTGTTGCGTATTTAATCTCATGCTGCGTGTGACTAACTAGCTACTTAAAAAGGGGAACTGTTTGGTTTGTTGAATGCTCCTCAGCTCTCTTCAAAGAGTCCTAAATGTGAACTTTGTGATTTTTTTCTATAAATAACAGTCGCAAAATGTCCGTCGAGTAACGGAGGAAAATAGTTACGACAGTGTAAAACCACAAAATGTAACTTTGAACTTCTAGACGTTTTTTAATAACATGTGGCCGTGTTTACTGTTTTTTCTAGTTGACTACTAATGTATGATGTTGTGTACAAGTGGGACTACTATGTTTAATTTCTTCTTATTGTACAGTTATTTGAAAGGAGAGAGTAAGAGGAGAATGGGAGGAAAGAGAATTAGTTGCACTATAGTCTATGATATTGTCATTAAACGTTCTGTCGAGGCTGGAAATTCACTTTCACTTCAGCCCATAATTAACATTTATTAATTTATATAAAAATGGTTAAACGCGCATTACTTTTTAATAAACTAAATCACTGCAAATGTAACGTCTTTCTGGAAATTTAAAATCAGCAACTGTGAAAAGGTCACACGTCTATTATTAAGAGGCCTAATTGAAAAAGATGGTTGTTGTGTCATTAGCAAATTATACTATTTGAATTGAAAGTGAATTAATTAGTTAATTTATTTGTCTTAATGTGGTTAGATCAATTTAACATTACCTGGCACTGTGGAATATCGACCTAAACAGAAAGCATTTCAGATTTATGATGTGACCCAACTGTGTGTGTGTGTGCGTGCGTGTGTGCGTGCGTGTGTGAGACCATGGGATATTGTTTATTGTGTCTTGGTGAACTCAACAACTCTTAACCCAGAACCTCCTGAGTAATGACCTGCTCTGAACTCAACACACATTTCAACTAAAGGAAGAACTCTTTGAGGAGCAATAACAAAAGTGATGATAAAGCTACATTCAGTCAAACCGTTGTAGAGTTACACAATCTCCTAATATCTAACTATAATATTTGAAATATTTTGAAACTATGTACTTTGCTATTTATTCAAGTCTGAAATCAAACTTTTATGAATTGAATTCAGAATTGTCAGCTATCCCCAGCCCTATCACCAATGGGTCTGAAAGTATTGCCAATGGTGCTTGTATAATTGGTTTACTATGGGAATACAGATGGAAAGAGAAAAGAGGTATTAAGTCAATAATTTGCAGTACACGATTATGCACGAGCTAAATAATTGTCTGGGACCCACGAATGAACCCTGTGGTACTCCACCCAGCTTAGTTTCTTAATTTAGCAGGCTGGTGCTAATTGTAGATAGCATAAATGCATGAATTCACGATTTGTAAAAGTGCTTTTCATTTAATCTGCGATTAATATAAGTCAGCTCTCAGAATGCAATATTACATAATCCTAATACATTAAGAAACAACCCCACTGTCAGTGCTGTAATGCAGGATTATGCTGCTAGTACTACCAGTGGAAAAAAACAACTGCAATCGTCCTCTGTGGCTCTGGGTTGATTTGTTAACGTTCACCACTGACTAGAACCATTTACGTTGATTTACCTCATCTTGTTCTGATGGTTTCCCACAGGTGACTGACTGTACATAAACTAGACAGTTGGGAATAAAGTAGACAGTGAAGAAGTCAAGTCTACACTTGTGTCCTCTGTTTTCTGGCACCTTGCAGAGATATTTTGTCCTCAAGAGATTTATGCCTGCTACATTATGCATGCAAATGACAAAAGTATTGACTGTCTGAATTTTTTTCTAGTGGTTGGGGTTGTCTCTGTTGTCCAGCCAAGTGGTTTCCAGGTATTTCAGTTCTGAGAAAAATGCACTTTCTAAAATGACTGAAATGAAGCCAAATCTTTCCCCCTCTGAAACAAGAGCCTTGCTGAAAGACTGCTGCAGGCAAAATCCAAATCCTGATCACAGACATCCTGACGAGGACATCAGTGTCTCCTTCACTACACACACCCAGATCATTGCCAGGAAGCACTATTGTTCCTTTGCTGAGGAAATATACCGGTGCTCTGAGGTAAATAAATTGTTATGAGAATCTGAATAAGAGTGTTTAAATAAAACAAGACACAAATACCCAATTAAGACTAAAAACATTTTGAGTGCGTGTGTAAAACTCTCGATATAGATGCACTCTGCTGAGTTCCTGATAAGAATAAACACTCACGGTTGGAAGTAGTTTAAATATTTATTCGTAGACGGCACACCATCTTCACTTTTTGATCTGCTTAGTGAGGAACTACACACTCCTGAGAACGCCTGATGACTTTTTTGTTTATTATGTAATAAGCAGAGACTCGCACTTGTGAAGGTTGTTTTTAACATTGCTGGCATTCTCCACTAAAACCAAGTGGGGACACCCAGGACAAGCAAACTAATTGCTGTGGCTGTGTGGCCTATGGTATTAATTAGGAGTTGTAACAGACCTAACAACCCATTTTACAGGCACCCTGGTAACGTTTATTTGAAAGCTGTGCCAACACCGCCTCAGCTAAAAGTGTGTCAGTCCAAATTACTTTCATTGTTCTCAGTTCAAGTGTCACTTTTCCATCAAATATGAAATGTGATCTGGTTTAAAAGGGAAAGTTACAGAGTAGATGAGAATCAAGTGATGCAATAGAAAGTAATAAATCAACAGCCTTTCAAATACTGTGTGTACCCTAGGATTGTCTAGCTGCTACTAGTACCACTAGTGAGAATAAAATCAGCTAAAATTACAGTTAAAAAATGTGATTTTTCTCTGTCATTGTCCTTCAAGTAGAGGAACACAGTGTATAGCTCAATGTTAACATCTGGGCCACATATGGCAGACGTATGGCTTCATTGATGTGACTCAACAAAAACCTTATCACCCATTTTAAAACTGCAGTTCCAGTCATACCCACACCACCTACAGCCAAAACACAGTAAGTTGTTTATGTATGAGACCACCACCTTTACAAGGGGCTACTACTTGTTAGAATTTGGTTTAGGTTAGGATTGGGGTAAGGCCAGTAATAACGATGGTTATGGCCAGAAATGACCTCTGAAGTCAGGGAAACACTACTGTTTGTGAGCGCACAGATATCTTTAAAGGGACCATTCTGAGCCCAGACCTTACAGAGTAAGAAAAGTGGGGATATTTTGTCTGGTCCTAACTTTCTAACCCTAACCGTAGCTTAAGGGGTAAGGTTATGCATTTACTTGTGATGGTTAGGATTAGGTTCAGGTTATGTTCAATTAAGTACAAGGTTGTGTGTGTTGACCAAAATGTACTCGTTCATGTAGCACATCTACATGCCTCCATACTGCTCCTGTGGTGTCATCCAAGTGTGAGCTTGTGTGAGAGCTTGTGTGTGCATGAACGGCTCCGGGGTAAGAAGACATCAGAGGAACTTTAGACTAAAAACATGGCGTAAATGATGCTGTTCCTAATTTGAATTTGAATTTCGGGGCTTTCGAACATTTGGATGACACCACAGGAGCAGTTTGTTCGTATGTTTTTACGTTTGGAGAAGTGGTCACCAGTAACTTCAATATATTGGATTCGGCTGCAACGCTGTTTACCCCTGAAACTCCAAAA
The DNA here is from genome assembly GCF_024713975.1 of Paralichthys olivaceus. Classification (NCBI taxonomy): domain Eukaryota; kingdom Metazoa; phylum Chordata; class Actinopteri; order Pleuronectiformes; family Paralichthyidae; genus Paralichthys; species Paralichthys olivaceus. The sequence goes on from NC_091111.1 coordinate 9,438,516, forward strand.
GTGTCTAGTGAACTCAATCGCTTCACCCACCCCTCCACCTGCATAGTGGTGAGTAGGTAATGAGTGACTTCTCATTTTTTGGGGTGAACTATTCTTTGAGGCCCTTATCACAGTGTAGTTTACACACCGTGCCTGGGGGTGTTTATGGCCCCTGTGGACCCGGGTGATCTCTCTGTCTAATCCAGCTTCTGCCACACTCCAGGCACGAGTACATCCTCAGTGACCCCGGGTCTGCTGCAGTCACCGTGACTCCACCACTAGGCTTCCCCTCGGCCTATCGCTGCTCTCCCGCATGCTGACGCCGAGACCCGGAAGTGCCGCCGTCGCTGCAGCTGCTTTGTTTTGTTTTGGTTGTCGGAGTTGTGTAAGAGAGCGACAGGCGGAGTTCGGTCCGGGAGAGGGACGCTCTTCAGATGGGGAGAGTCCAACCGGGGATGGAAGATGACGGACCGGTAGCTGACGCCTGCGGGATGCCGAGTTTCATCAGCAGCTTCGAGGAGGAAGGGAGGGCGAGACTGTCCCGCAGCCTCGAAACTTCCGTCGCGGACGGCAAAGTTGAGCGGCCGGTCGCAGACGAGCACCGCGGCGTCGGCAGGTCAGACTCCCGGTTGTCGCTCGACGGAGGCGGCGGAAGGAGCGGCGGCGGCGACGAGGGGAAGGATGCGGGGGGCAACAACAACAACAACTGCAACGGAGGAGAGAGGAGGAGGAGGGCGAGTGCCGTGGAGATTTTGAGGAGGAATTTCGGGGTCGTGAAATCTCCCTCCCTCCGGTTCACCGCTAGCAGGCGGATGCAGGAAAACAACGACGGTCATGGAAGCGAGTGTGGCGACTGCAAAAAGTCGGACGTAGAAACGGGCGACGCGGGGATTAAAAACGAGCCAACCCCGAGCGAGTTGACCACTTTGGATGCACATGCGGTTCAGTGGCATCGAACATGTGACAGTAACACTGTGAGTGTAGAGGAGACAATCACTGTCAAACCACATGTCTACTGCACTGTTTACTGCATCGCCAACGACGTGCACCGCAATGAATCCGCGCACCGCCGCGACGATGAGGCGGACGCACCTGACACTCCGAACCCGGGCTCCGAGAGGGAGCAGGAGGCGGGTTCGAGTCCGGAGCCGCCGCTGTACACGCTGGACGACCTGGTGGACCCTTTTGGGGACATTTCCCACCAGTTGTACAAGGATCAGGACGGTGCGGGGAGCGCGGTGCAGGGCTGCCGGGTGTGCCTGGAAGACAAAACCATCGCGCCCTTGCTCTGCTGCAGGATGGCAGTGTGTGATGAGTGTTTGAAACTCTACGTCAGCTCCCAGGTCGGTGTGTGTGTGTGGGTGGGGGGGCAAAGTTGTGGAAAGAGGATGATACAGTATATAATGCAGCAAGATGTGTGTGTGTGTGTGTGTGTGTGTGTGTGTGTGTGTGTGTGTGTGTGTGTGTGTGTGTGTGGAGTAAAGATCATAATACAGTGTATTATGCAGCAGGATGTGTGTGTGTGTGTTGGTGAGGGGGCAAAGTTGTGGAATGAGGATGATACAGTATATAATGCAGCAGGGTGTGTGTGTGTGTGTGTGTGTGTGTGTGTGTGTGTGTGTGTGTGTGGAGTCAAGATCATGATACAGTGTATTATGCAGCAGGATGTGTGTGTGTGTGTTGGTGAGGGGGCAAAGTTGTGGAATGAGGATGATACAGTATATAATGCAGCAGGTGTGTGTGTGTGTGTGTGTGTGTGTGTGTGTGTGTGTGTGTGTGTGTGTGTGTGTGTGGAGTCAAGATCATGATACAGTGTATTATGCAGCAGGGTGTGTGTGTGTCCCAGGTTGGTAAGAGGGATGATGGACAAAGTGGTGGTGTGTAGACAATACAGCGCAGCATGGTGTCGCAGTGATATGTGTGTGTGTGTGTGTCCCAGGTTGACTTGTCCTTCACCAGCGAGTAACACACACATACACTATCGTCTCTGTTACACTTTCATGTCTTGTGTTTGCCATCTTGTTCGCCCCAAGGCAGGGGCATGACTGTGAATTCAGAGAAGTCTGGAAAAATACTGATCCCTCACCAACAAGCCGACACCACATGTTTCACTTACTTACGGAAAAAAATACCTGGATTAAGAGTTTGAAGTTCACTGTTTGCTGATAATTAGGACAAATGTGTGTGATTATGACTAATGCCTCAGCTCAACATCTGCAGGTCTCCTCATCTTGTGATAAATGTTGTTTACGAAGAATCTGGGTCACAGACACATTCTGCACTAAAATTCAGACCCTGGCAGGAATGTTTTTCACAACAGCACACTTTTTGTGTATGCGTGTGTTTTTGATATTGGACTTATTCAGAAGAGTTTGCTCGCCCGATGCTCAACCATTTAAGGAAGATCCCCCCTACTCAAATGCAGCACTGTGTACTTGTGTGTACTTCGTCTCGGCTGTCCTACTGCATTACCTACATATCTACTGCATTGACGGAAAACCTTTTGTTAATGCAGTTTGTAAGAAATGCTGAAAATGTGCATGAGCATCCCAGCAGCGTGTTTTAGGCACAGATAAAAAGAGAAGCCCCAATGAGGCTCTGTTTTCACCCCTGTCCATTTGTTTGTTTGTTGGTCTTTCCACAGGATTACATGAAAACTATGAAAACAGATTTCCACAAAACTTGGTGGAAGAATGGGACAGAGGCCAAGAAAGAACCCATGACATTTTGATGCAGGTCCAGAAATAGTTTTTCATTTTCTTTAGAGTTGTGAGACAGGACGTTTTTCTCAGTAAATAATTGATGAACCTCGGAAAGAATATCATGTAGATCTATAAGGAATGCAGCAGGAGATTGTCCATGTAAGATGTCTTCAAAGCAACATCGCAATCGGCCCTGATCGCCAAAAGCTCTCAAATCTCACTGTCTGTACAAGTTGATATTTGTCGGCAGCCTTTACATGTGTGGAATCTCTTTTTTATCCTGAGATTTATCTATTTGTTTCTCTCAGTTTTCCGCCTGTCTCGCTTTCTCGCTGTAAATTTTCAGGACATTTTCCTGCTGTATTCTCACACGGGTTCACTCTGAGCTTTTCTGGACATTTTACTTGCAGGAGCAGTTCGTGAAAATGTCTGAAACAACTGACATGTGCATTCTCACGTACAACCCTTCCAGAAAAAAAAAGAAATTTCTGGAGTTGAGTGCATTTGTGAAAGCAGCTTATGAAAATGCAATTTGGTGCAATTTGATTGAATTTAAGGGGAATGTTGGACCGTGGCGGAGGCATGTGCTCAACTGAGTGGCATTTTAGTTGTTTGGTCAGTCTAAAGGAGACAGCATGCCTTGTAGCTACAATGCCTTCTGGTGGAAATTGTTAACTGAGGAGGCAGTTTCTTCCACTGTGCATGACTTTTGAATATTGATGAATATTGATGAGTAACGAGTCTGGTCAGAGATCTTATCCATTGATCCTGGTGATGAACAAAATTAATAATTGATAGATAAAACATTTATCTTAAGTGTAGCTGCCATGGAAAAGGGTGTAAGCAGTGAAAGGCACTTTTCCAACTGCTGCCTCCCACTGCAGCTTAAGTGTATCATGATGGATTTTTATTTTTTTAGTATTTAAGTGCCTTGTTCGTGAGCTGGTGCAGTAATCGTCTTTAACCTGTTTTGATAAAACAGTGGACTACTCTATACTTGCTATGCATGGGTGATCATACATACAAACACAGAGACAGTCTCTGTGATGAGTACACTGAGGATGAGATAAGGGTCATGTAAACTCTCCTGTGTAGTTGGAATCTGTTTCTCTTCATGTGCGGCACACACACTCAGTGTCAGCACTCAGTAGGTACAGTGAGTGTGACATCAGAGAGATCACAAAATGTGTAGTGGGGATGGAGCACTTTGCTCCAGGGCACGTTGGCAAGGAGGGCAGGCAGGACATGCATCAGGAGGTTGGAGTGCACTGGTTTACTTCTTATTGTTCTGCCAGAGGTTAAATCATAGACTGTATAAAAAGATGGACTATGCATTATCCTCCACTGCCCCGAAACTAAGCCAAAATATATAATGCTGCCTTCTTGTGCATTAGCAGACAGAGTCTACGCAGTCGCAGTCTGTCGATGGAGCTATTGTAGCTAGGTCTTGTCGATACAAGTGCTCGATGAGTCATGAGTCCATCACAGCTGTCAATCATGACATTTCACCCTGTTTTTATAGCATCAAATAATTATTTAAAACTAAACTTACCAATAATCAGCACTTGAACACACATTAGTGTGATAAGAGCTACCCAAAAATATTTGAAGTGTACTTTGACTTTTTAGTTTGGTTCATGTCCCATACACTAACATGGAGGAGGCAGGATTTATGACACATACTGCAGTCAGCCACCAGGGTGGTGATTGAGACGCTTTTGGCTTCACTTGGGGAGAAGTCATGCCGTCCATCTTTATTGAGGATTAAAGCCCAGTCACTAATGAGGCAAACATAATTGCTGAGGTCCTGGTTAAGGTTAGGGATTAGATGTTAATTATAATTTGGTTAAGGTTTTGGTTTGGACTGGACGTTATTAAAATGTCCTAATAAGGATAGCCACACTAACTCGAGTGTGTCATAGAGAGAGAAGAGTGGAGGCGTTGCTGTCTAAACCTGTCCAACCAGTCAGGCTGTGGTCACCACAGATCACAACGTGTGCCAAGTGTTATGGCAACATTAATAACACATCAGTTCTCATGCCTGCAGAGGATATGTTTTCATAATCAGGGAATAGTCTTTGGGTGTGTGCACGTGCTGCAGGGGATATAGATATAACAACGTCAAAGGTGTGGTGCTTTGGTTCTTTGCTTTCTGTTGTCACGTCACACATACTGACAAAATACCTTTTGTGAGCAAAACAGGTCGTTCTGGCTTTGAGGATCAGAAAGTGTTGGGAGAGAGAAAATAAAACAGAAAGACAATATGAAAAACATTGTTTAATTCCATTTTTATTCATAACAATTGTGTCGCTGTGTGACTCAGTCTTCTGTTCAACTGCTAATCCTTCACTCCATTCTTTGGTAAATTATTAACCATTTTACATCAGTGGTGTGAACATATTCATGTAGCACTGGTGCTGATAGTCCATCTCTATATCAGAGAAAACCACCACACAATGGAACAGTTGGTGTTGCTAGACGCACACTGATTCTAAATGTGAAACGTGTGTTATATCTTTTTTAACCTCGCATTTATTTCATGTTGAAAGTTTAATGCACATACACACTGCAATGGTTTCATTTTCAGTTGCTATCAGTCACCCTTTCTGTGACGTTCCCCCAGGTGCGAGTGGCCAAACCTCACATTAGCTGTCCGATCCCGGAGTGCAGTGGCTACCTGAAGGAGAGCGTGGTGGTTTCCCACTTGACCAATGAGGATGTGGCCAAATACCGTTACTTCCTGGAGTTGAATCAGCTGGATTCGAGCACCAAGCCGTGCCCCCAGTGCAGTGACTTCACCTCTCTGAAGAAGCACAACAACCAGTCCGAGCACAAGTACAAGGTAAGAAGACGGTTACGATACACACACACTGCCACCTGCACAGAGCAGAAGATTTAGAAACAGTGAAATAAATGAAATTAAACACAAACAGCTGATATATACCACCTACTAAAGTAATAAAAAGTAATCTAGGGGTGCTGCATAGCTGTGTCACTCCCCTCTCTCTCTCCCTTTCATGTTAAATCTGTCCCATCAAATAAAAACAAAACGTGCCCAAAAAGCATCTTTAAAAATGGAAATCTGAGCATGAGTCTGCTGTCTTCTGTCCTTACTGTAGATTCAGTGTGAGAATTGCCAGTTTGTGTGGTGCTTTAAATGCCACGCGCCCTGGCACAATGGCCTCAAATGTCGGGACTACAGGAAAGGAGACAAACTGCTACGAACGTGGGCAAGTGTCATCGAACATGGACAAAGAAACGCCCAGAAATGTCCACAGTGCAGGGTAAGAACCAGAGATCATTTCTGGGGGGGGGGTCACCAGATGCTTTTGGAGACAAAAATACAAACAATATAGTGGAAATGAAATGACTGATTTCAGAATGGGAATTGTTTTCACATTACATTGTCTGTACCAGTGAAAAGATCTGCTCCAGAGTGATTTATAGTGAGTGTGTTTGTGTGCTTGGACAAGTTCTGGACATGTGTTGATTGTACTGGTGGGTCGTGACTCTAAAAGGTTGGGATACAAGCTTGTATGATGCTGTTTTTATGCTGTAGAGCTATGTATTATGGTTGCTGGCTGTTGCTGCAACAGAAGGTGGTCTGTAAATGGAAAGGGAGTTGACTGATGGAGCGTGGAATCAGTGTAGATGAATAAATCGATGAAGGTAAAGAAGCATTAAAAGCAGGACCGGGTGATGGATGGGGCGCTGTAGAGCTGGGGATTTAAAGCGCATGGGCTGCAACAGATCCCAGACGCACAGATAATGTACATATTGGAAAAATAATAACATCTGTTGCTGCACAGAATCACATCTGGTCGACTGTCACAGTCACAAACCCAGCCTGGTCTTACCTCTCAGTCTCGTTAGAGCCAAGTGAGTCTACATTATCTAATGTGACTGTCAGAAGATGAGAAAAGGAAGGCAAGAATCAAGCTCATTACCGGTACATGGGAAATGTTTGCTCACAGGAGCAAACGCCCTCCATCTGTGTTTGTCACACCGCGGCTCCCTGTCCCTGAATTCCTGCTCTGGAAGCAGAGAGAGAGGATTTAACTGTGAAGCCGACAAATTGGTGTCAGGCTGTGTTTGGGTGGGGGAAAAAAAAAGAGGTGGAGAGCAGCTACGGGAAGACAGCTCAGTGATACAGCAGCCAAGAAGCGGAGATCCATTAGCTGAGCTGCTGCGTTCATGCTGCTGTGTCCTTCAATTGATACTGAACCTGAGTCTTTTAGTTTCAAATGTGGAAACAAGAAAAACAGCTGCCAGTGTTGCATTCAAATGTCAACCAAGTTCCGAAATTGTACCATCATTGTGTTTTTATCTCTTTCCGTTTCTAGATCCATATACAGCGTACAGAGGGATGTGACCACATGACATGCACACAATGTAACACAAACTTCTGTTACCGCTGTGGGGAGCGCTACCGACACCTTAGGTGAGACACTTTCTTTCTTCCTTGTTTTTTTTTCTCTTGCTGCCACTCTTCTTTCCCGCGGCTCAGATTTGATTTCCACTGTCTTTTTTCGGCAGGTTTTTCGGGGACCATACTTCGAACCTCAGCGTGTTCGGCTGCAAGTATCGCTATCTCCCCGATAAACCTCATCTGAGACGGCTCATCAGAGGCTCCGTCTGTGGTATGTTGGTATATTTTGTGCATGTGGTTGGGGGAAGTGAATCCGGGATCTGCACCTTGAGAAGCTTTTTATTTTTCTTAGCATTCTGTCAGATATATTGAGATTTACACTTATACGGCTAATGTCTCTTCTGTTATTACCTGCTGATTTGTTTTTATTAAGTATAATAGTTTTAACAAAGCATCAAAATGAGTGCAGTTGATGAGTTATGTGTCATTAAATAGTTATTAGGGATAAATGTTTCTTCATGTGTTAGATTATAAAAAAGACTAACGGCCCTATCTTACATTCTTTTGCTAGTTCCAAACTGATGCCGTTTTCATTTTCTCTGTCCAGCGTCTACATTGTTTAAATACCAAAATGCACTTGCACCCATCTGAGCACCCATGGGTGTGCTGTTCCTAAGATAAGGTGTGGTCAGGTGCAACCACTGTTATGGAGAGGCAGCGGAAAGCAATTGCGTATTTGACTGAACCAACAACAACCCGGTCTGAATTCAACAACACAGTATTTCCCCTTTATTATAAGGAAGTATTATCAAGACTCACAGATGGTCTGACATGTATTAGTATGATGCTGATGTAAAGAAGGTGCATGGCCACCATCAACCAGAGTTTAATCTAAATCTAATGGACCACACGGTGCTTTCCTTAGAGCCACAGCTCGAGAATAGCTGAAAACAGCTATTTGCAAAACGTACTGTACGAAAACATTCTGTATGATATAGCTGCATCCTCAGAGAGCACATTCACGTCTGACTGTACTTGCGGAGGCCACCGAGGAAAGCTTTATAATGAAGTGTGAATGAATCACACACTGCATCAGATTATGTTATCCATAATTATCCTTTCACGTTTATCAAATGATTGCAGCAGCGAGCCTGCAGGAGTTTTAACTCCTCTGATAGATTTGTTTGACTCTGTTCTCCATGACAGCTACAGCTAGTCATACCAGCGGGAGCCTGTCGGACTGGCAGCTAATTTGCCCCCTAACAAGAATAATTTACCCATTATAGCTCTCATCGTGTCACGGAGTGTTAGCACCACAGATTTTACACTTCATATGAATGATTTGACTCTAACCTGCTCTGCACTCAGTAACTTCTGTGACTGCACACTGGCGACCAAATGTTAAAAAAACTCTGCAGGGATGCATTAAAATTTGAATACGATGCAACAACAAAATAAATCATTAAAATTGAACCATGCAATGTTTGTCCCAACTGAAAGAGCATGAAATCATTCTGAATGAGTCTCTGTCCACTGTCTGTTTCTCTCTGCAGCCACTAAGGTGCTGATAGCTCCAGTAGCCATTCTGCTGGTCGTGGTGCTGGGAGCTCTCGCACTGGTGATAGGTAACTTAACTACACACATGAACACACATGGGAAGTAATCAGGGGAAGAGCAGTAAACAAGATAACAGCGATATTTTGTTCCAACCAGTAACACGGCAACACTGTCAATGACATGTTTTTCAAAAAGAAACTAGAGCAGTGGCCATTGTAAACATATCTGTTGACAATGGGCCGATGGATGGATGATCAGACAGAAAGATATATGATGGTCCTATTGATGGATGGATGGATAGATAGATGGACATATAGATAGATAAAAAGATAGATTGTTTTTATCTTTCTTTCTCTCTGCATCTTTGTCTCTCTCTCTCTCGTCTGTCTCACTGACTTGTACTTGTTGCAGCTACAGCACCATCCAGCTGCCGACTCTTTCAGTCTTTTGAAACCATCGATGCCTCAGCTGAGCTGTAATTAGTGTTAACCTCTTTCCCGTGTCTGTGTCTGACAGATGTTCTGCCGAGGGCTAACATGCCGTGATGGCAGATTCATATTTGTTTTCATCGTTAATAGAATCAGCGTCTTCAATCCTCCCTCTCTTTCGGCTCGCTTAATTCGACATATGACAAATCTGTTTACAAGGCACCATAATATTGAATAATCAAATCAGATCCATCTGGAAATGTCGTGAGATTTTAACATTGATAGACATTGATAGATATCAGAAAAAAGCATATTCATACATTTTGCCTGGACCTTTACAAACACTGTGCTTGTCCGCAGGTTTGGTGGTTTTCCCCGTCTACTATGTGTGTAAGAGGAGGAAGAAGCAGCGCACTCAGGGCTCTGGACGGTGGATCTGAAAACCTGCCGCCGCACTGCATCCAGACCACGCAGCTTGAAACGACGACGCCCACATTTCCTCAGGGACAGACGTGCCAGGCTGAGTCATCGCAGAAGTATTAGAGGAACATCGGATATTGAGCAGTAAATGAGGACGAGGATAATCAAGCTGAAAAAGACGTAAAAACCCACACAAATGTAAGTTGAATTCTGGAGGAATCACTGTCTGGTCACATAACAGAGAACCAGTGTTAAAATCTCTTAAAACTTAATAACATTTCACAGCCATGAGGACTTTGCCGGACACGTCACTGTAAGTTTCAGCAGCGCACACATGCAGCTTTTCAGTCTCACATTTACCGCTGTCTTTCTGGAGAGCAAATCCAAACATAGGTAACCGACAGACATGTTTACGCCCGCACATGTGAGAATGCATTGAAAGAGGATATGTTCGGTTACTGAAAGAGAACATTTTCAAGGAACACTCACTGCTGGAAGAACTGGTGAATGATCGGAGGCACTCGCAGGTGAATAATGCAGATAGAAAGGAAAGGAAGCACACACTGGAAAGTAGAAGAACTGAAGTCTGATGGTTTGGAGGATGATGCGACTCTGGTACTCTGGGTGGCTAATCCGGATAAAGCTGACTCTGTCTGAGCTCATGTTCTTGCTTGAAGACGTGAAAGTTGGTTTGCGTGGCTTTTTATAAACACAATTACAGCACCAGTGGGATTTTAGTGAACCTCCATTGTTCTCTGTTGAGGATTTCCATCAACTCCTTCCTCTTATGTGCCTCTGTCTTCCTCACTTTCTTTTCATTCTTCCTCGCTGGACGGTGGCTCACACACAGACACACACACTCAAACAGATCACTATAGACTGGAGACCTGGAGATTTGCCCCAGTAACTCACACAACAATCAGCTTTTTCCCAAATGGGTGACACAGAAACACACACACACACACACACACACACACACACACACACACACACACACACCCTCCCGACCTGCCAGCTCCTCTCTATCGCACCGACATGCTGTATGCCAGTATCTGCATCATCAAAAAAAAAAAAAAAAGCTAAGCTGCTGTGTGGTGATTGTGCCAAAACAAAACGCTGAACGTGGCAGGACAAACGGTCGACCCCGTCTCTTTGTTAGCTTAGTTTTTTTGTTATTTTTTTTTAGGTAGCAGCCCTTTGCAGAGGTTTGGGTGGCGTCTCTCTCTGTGTTGTGGCGTCTGTGCAAGATCACGCAGGTTGCAGACGTGATTATGCACGAGGCAACTGGAAACCATTCAGAAGCACTTATGCAAAGAATTAAAATGACTGATCATATAATTTTGCAAATGGTGCCTGTCGAAACACAGAATACAGTGTTTGAGGTTTTAATTTGCTTTTTTATTGTAGTGGGGAGGGTGGTGTACTGAAACATAAATAGGATGCTTGATTCTTATACACGAATATATATTTAATAGAATAGAGGGCGTCATCAGGTTGCTGTGCACTGGATATGTGGTAGATTTAGTTTGGATTTAAATTATAAGGAGGTCAGGTTTTCAAGCATTTCAAGAATCCATCTGAAAAGTTTGGGGTTTTCTTGATGTCTTTGGAAGGAAAGGAGGATTTCTGTTGGCTTGAGAGTTTGTATAGTGACATGGTGGTTTTTAACACACTCACACCTCTTAACTCATTTACACGCACCTAAGCAAGCTCACACAAGTGGCGCTGCCAGGAAGCAGGAGATTTTCAAGAGCTTTAAAGGTCGTCACCTGGCAGCAGCCTGTTCTCTGTCCTTCACTTTATCCCTCTGTCCTTTCCTCCCTGCTGTCATTCCTTCATTTATTGTGTTTCACTGCTTTTTCTCTGATCTCTCACTTTGCTAAACATCTCTTGTCCACCTGGATTTACATCCCTCTGACCTCAGCTGTGAGAGGAGGCGGGGAGGATGCCAGTAACGTTACGAAAGACTCTATTTTACAAGAGTAGGTGAACATCCACTGGAGCTGTGGCTGAAAAAGCTGGAGGCTCTGATATGTGGGGATAGCACAGAGCTACATGTGGTGCACGCTGCGGTCGAGCACAGAGGGGTTTGTTTTTATCCCATCACTTCATGGAGCTATCTTTTCTATGTTGCTCTTTGTGCACATTTTAATGGAGAGACTAGATGAAAACAGAAGGTTGAGGAAAAGCACAATATGTCTGCACAGTGAGTACAGTGATGAAAAAGATATGGAGTGAGACAATGATGAAAGGTTGAGGAGGAACCTGCAGTGCATTTTGGTTAAGGCTGCACTGTTAATCATCTTTAAATCTTAATTCACACTTATCTGTGATCTCATTTTGAATTCTGCTGCATTTTACTTTGGGACATCAGCTGTATCAAAACAAGTGCTTCTACTTTTCCCCCCAAAGAATTTTAAGAGCCCCCGAAATGCGGCATTATCTATTCTTTCTCCCTCAGCCAATGACAATGCAGTGTCACGCCTGCGTGATGAAGAATAAAAGTAAAACAGCAGTGAAATAGACAAAGAAATCCCAGCTGAGAAAATTGTGATTCTCATTTTTCCCAAAATGCTGCAGCCCTAATGTTGCTCACCAGTTACAGGAATATGTTACAGAATGGTTCATCTCTGAATCCTCACTAAATCCAGGATTTAAGGTGTAAAGGAAAAGCAGGGTTGATGATGATGATGAAGTTGTGCACATGGTACATTTTTCCAGCTTCAGGGATCTGAAACCTTTTTCTACTGTCTAGTGCAGTGAAACTGTACATACAATGTTCCTGAAGGACAGAGAGTGAACTGCTCCACACTGATTTCACAAGAGGTTCTGAATCTGGGGTTTGAATGAACTCTCAGGGAGTCTGTTTTTTTCTGTTCACTCTCCGCACACACGAGCTGTGCCACAAAAAATCGCCAAGATTCAAAATGCTGACTGATACATTTACCTAGAGCTGCCTAGCAACTATGTTAATTCTAGGAAGTAAAAAAAGAAAGTCATCTTGTGTCAGCGTTTCTGCGGCCGTGTTGTGAATCCCAGACTGAAAACGGGAACTAGAAGAAAATGTGTTTTGATGAATCAGCACTGGGAAAATGAATGTGTAGGTTTTTTTGGCCAAACAAAAAAGCTGTTGTTGACTTGAAATGTTTTATCGCCTAATGTGTTGTATCTAACTGCTTATTTCGCAAGACACTGACATGTTGGTTTGATTGACATGTGACTGAAGCATGTAGCGTGACGGATGTTTGTACTTTTGATTGTTTGCAGTACAGGGAAATGTATCAGCAGAGGGAAACCAGGTGAATTTTTTTTTTTTTTAGGACTTGAACACAACATGTTACCAAAAGGAGTTGTGCCCAACCTAGAGATGATTTATCTTGTGATCATTGCCAGAAAATTTCACAAAAAACACATCATTTGCTCTGCAGCTTTCCGTGAGCATGAGTTTACTGTCACAGTTATGAATGTGTGCATCTATTTAGCTGCAGGACAAATGTAAATGATATGGTTTTCTAACACTTTGGTATTTGTTACAGTTCATCCACCCAGATCTGATGTCCTACTCTTCTGTTCATGTCTGTTCATGCTTTAGAATTCTGCCCACTGATGCAATGTAAAGACTTATCACCGCATATTACTAACTTCAACACCGACATGAACAATAATTTTGGTTGAAGCTTTACATGCTAAAAAAAAAAAAAAAGCTCTGTGTTGTTCCCTCAGTGACCTGAGAGTTGTTTTAGCCCGTTAGTTTTCTTTGCCGGGGTGTATTGGCAGGCTGATGCCCCTGGTTCTTTTTTAGTTTGTGTTCCAGTCCCAGTAATGTTTGCGTAAATATGCAATGGTGCCTTCACAGCCATTATTGATCAGGGTTTGACAAGCTGTGGTTCAGGTTGAAAATGGGAGTCAAATCTATCACAGCTAGGCCATGGAAGAGTTGTTTTAAGAGGAAAGCTGAAGACCATTTTGTGACAAAATCTGTCAACGGACACACTGACTGAAACAGCTGCTGAATGGCACACACACAAACACATAGGACAAAAACTAAACCCACCATGTTGTTGCATTTGTTATGTAGAGGTGAATCTCAATAAATCTGAATATCGTGGAAAAGTTCATTTTTTCCATTATTTAATTCAAATTATTTTTTTATAGAATATATTCTAGATTTATTAGACAAAGAGTGAAATATGTCTTTTGATTCCAATTATTACGGCTCACATCTCATCTACATAAAAATATTTGAATATTCCTAAAATCAATCCAAACAGGATTCATAATAATGTCAGGCAGGTTGGCCGGCCAACCAAGCACCGTAATATGGTCCGCAAACCAGTTTGTCTAGAATATACACATTTTTCCTTTGTTAAACTGCTGTTGAAAAAAATACTGAACATTTTCAAGATATTTGAACTTTTTTGAGATGCACCTCTACTTTAGAAGTCTGGACTCCAAATTTAAGAGAACAGTGAATGGAACCATTGTTTAATACAGCCGTCAATCTGTTAACCAGCACAGAGCAATGTCCAGGTCAATCAGGCTTTTTGATAACAATGTGTGATTTATCTTGATAAAACTAGAAATTCAAAGAAGAAACCTAATGTCTACATCCAGGGTGAAACTTTCACCTGTGGCTCATACTAACCTCACTGTTTTGACTGTTTAGATTAAAAGGAGGAAACACCCTCCACATTTAATAGTTGCCATCGGGCTGGTTTGAGACTAACACGCTTAGTGAGGATGGTGATTAAACCAAAAAGATGCGTCATTTGCAGGAAATCAAATGTCCATTTCAAGACAATCACACAGAGGAATTTTAACTCAGGAGGCCTGTTGGTGTTCAGTTTGCAGTACTCAGTGTACTCGCTGAAAAAAACAGAATCTTATTTGTACATGTATGACACTTTTAATCAAGGGTGTTTCTATACAGAGAAATGCCTTAAACTTGATGTGAGTGCTCTTTGTTTGCACCCAAAACCCACATTCTTCCACCTGCTGCCACTGATAATCTGTCTGCTGATATTATTATTATTACTGTTCACTCAGCCAGGCACGACGATCTGACGGAGAATAAATACAACTGGATCAAAGTGTCTCAGTCTGACTTATTTAATGTGAATATATGACACCACAAAAACAATAGTTTAGTGCTTTTATTATTTTAGTATTTTTTTAGGATATTGAGTGTATGTGGCCTTCAGTATAAACATCTGTAGGTCTGTCACCATGTCTCTCACCAGTCTCCCTCTCTATCTGTGACCACAATTGTGACTACAGTTTTATGCCAACAGGGGTCGCCATTGTACCATAGAAGCCCATTACCTTGATTTCTAAATTGAACAATGAGTGCATTACAAGTATATACATTGTAACAGAAACATATCATTTTATTTGATTAAAAAAATAAATAGGGTATTTACTGAATAAAAATCAAAAGGATAATACTGATTGAATCTCTTTCTTTGCTTATTGAATAGTTTATGTTTGCACTGTGAAGGAGTGGCTCTATAATTCAATGTACACCCTGTTCAATGACAATAAGGCATTCTTATTCTTATTATTCTCATTACATTTGTTAACAGTATTTATTAATGATGAGGGCTGCATACACAAAGCAGTAAATATAAAGTTTAAAAGGCACCAATTTCTGTAATTTCTAATATATATATTTCCATAAAAATTCCTATGTAAGTATTTTCAGCTTATACCATTTTATTATTACAATTCAGAACAAACTTATGCTGCAACATCAATGTTAAACTTAGGTTTGACACTTTAGTAAATGCACACCTATAATAAACTTTCTTTTTTTAGTAAACTTGAATTCAGGACATTAAACTTTTACATTGGCAAGTATCGCTACTTTTATAGATAAGGTGAGATTTGCCATTTTGCAGCAGCATAAGGGGATAGTGAAATACACACTCAGTACAAATAGAATAATAACAAATAGTAAAGTAAATAGAATGTACAATGTACACAGAATATATATCTTTATAGCTAGATATATATTCTAAAGATATATATTCTGTATATATAGTATAAAAGCGTGAAAAGTTAAATTGCACAGTTGCACATAGATATTTAAAATTACACATATATAGATTTTCAATTGCACAATTACATTGGTTAAAACCCTGAGTGAGATATATAAAGTGCATGTGGTCGACAAGTGTAAATACATGACTGACTTCCTCCACCAATGACAAACAACAATTAAAAAGTGTGTAGTTCCGCCTCGTGAGGAAACATGTCCGGAACATTCAACCAAACAAATTACAACCGAGCGATCTGATTGGCTCGCGCGCAAAGCTCCGCCTGGGGAAGCTGGGGCAGCGCGTGACCCCCGAGCAGAGCCGAGTAAACCCGAGCGGTGATAAATACTCATCGAGCCACCGAGCCGGCTGCAGCCGTGCACTGCCTCCCTGTCTGTGTCTGTGTCTCCCGAGGATATCAGAGGAGTCCACCTGCCTGTGTCTGAGATGGAAACCAGGCAACAAGGTGAGACACTTTGTTTGTTTTTTTGTTTGTTTGTTTGTTTGTGTAACAACAACCTGACATTTCCTGTTGGCTGCACATTGAGCTGAGGTCTGAGAAGAGTGGACAGAAAACATGCATTGACCCGAAGTGACGTGAACTCATGATTTAGATTCCTGCAGTTTTTCTTGTGTCATTTGTGTTGGGAAGTGTGTTATTTGTTGTAGCTTCCACACACACACACACACACAGTAAGTCAGTGTGCAGCAGCAGCACGAGCACCATGAGGTTTGTGTTACTGTTCATTCAACATGGAAACTCCAGAGCACATCCAGTCCTGTGGCTACTGGATACTGTTTCCTGGCTCTGATACTATCTGCAGCTCTAATGCATGAGTTTCCAAGTATTTCTGGTATTTGTTGCAGACAAATACACACACTCACAATTTCCACTGCATTCTGAAATCAACTAAACACTCACATTGACTCCAACATCTTTAAGCTTATTCTAACAATCCAAAATAGCCTGTGATGGTTAAATATTTAATGTGAGATTTATTATTGTCTATAATAAAACAGTAAGTGTTTTTTTCTCTTCATATAATTCATCCTGAGGAGATGTGACTCCAGGCTGTAGTTTAAATTGGAACAATAATATCTTGTATGAATGTTATTTTTTAAAATCTACATGTAACCTACTTTGTATGTGGATGGATTTTGTTATAGTATGTGTGGAACTGCCGATATGATTTGTGTTGATACAGCTGAGAAGGAACTCAACTCAAATGTTACTGGCATCCGAAACTATGAACTATGAAACTGTGAAGCATGAGTCAGAAAGCGATCAAGTTAGGGCAACAACTCAGTCAGTGGAGTAAAGGTTTGCTTTTGCATGTGGTCAAATGGTTTATTTGCATTCCAGGTCTGAATGGGCACCTGTGTTGTAGCCAGCAGGTCGGCGCTGAGGCTTTGAGGCCAGAGATGGAGCGGGAGGAAAAGATTTGCATTGTTCTGGAAATTGGTTTTATGGGAAAATTGTAATCAATGTATTAGAGAAGATTTAAAAGCTCCATGAATTCAACTCTTTTTTTTTTCAACCTCGCCATGCGGACCCAAAAGGTTTACACACCCTATATTCAGTATGTTGGCCGTTCTACAGGTGACCTGGCGTCCGGTTTAGCCTCAATTGATTTTGCAGCCATATGACCAACCCCAGGCCTCTGATTTATGCACATGACCCGTGGACCAAATAGGAATCTTGTGACCACAGATATTCCACCCCAGACAAAAAGAAGGGGGGGGAGAGACATGGAAACAAGAGTAGAGAAAGAGAGAGGAGGATGGGTGTTATGATACATGTGAAATATTCTTCTGTCGATTAAACAGCAAAACAGATGATAAATGAAATGTACCAGTGGTGTGATCAGTACTCTGCCATCCTTCATGCTTGTTTTACACTGAATCCTGTTTAAGTTCGACTGTGGAACCAGAAGGAAACGAGAATTATTGAAACAGCTCTGCTTTTGTGCGGATCTGCTTCCTCCTGTGCTGCCTGTATGGTGTAATGAGATTTCATCAGCTTCCCCCGAGAATTGCTCCATATGCTCGGCTATTGTGGCTTAATTGTTTGATAAAGACTCAAAAGATCCCATTGTTAACACTGACAGTGCAAGTTTTAGTGTGCAGGAATTGAATGTATCCTGTTTGACGAGCTCAGAGGAGTTCAGATCTCTGCCACAAAGGGTCAGAAGTCAGATTTCCTGTTCCTCCACAAATGCAGAGTCAGATAAGGCGCCTGCACCAACTACCACAACAAAACTGACAAAACTGGACTGGCACTGAGTCGAGCGCTGTTTTCTTCTTCTTCATCAAGATCCATAAATTATTCTCTGGGAAATTGGTGGAAATGTTGAAAAATCTCGCCATGTTAAATGAAGTGGGGAAAAAATAGGTTCAGGATCCAACCTCTGATCCTGATCTGCACCAACATCTAATGGGTTCTTACCTGCGTCCTTCCACCAAGGTTCTGTTGAGTTGTTTTTGTGTAGTCTTGCTTATAAATACCTACAAACAAGTGGACAGGGGTGAAAACATAACCTCCTTGGTGGAGGTAGATGTGATCCATTTACTGGCAGGGCTGGGATGGACCTGATCCCACCCTTGTGTGTGTGTGTATGTGTTCGATAACCAGTTTTTTGTCTCCTCTCTGCCCTGCTGCCTTGCCTCTGCTGCAGAGCTGTACTCTAGTGTTCTGAGCGAAGAAGCAGTGGTGGACTGGGGCAGCATGGGTCCCGGAGAGGAGTGGGTTAACTCAGCCACACACGAGGGAGAGCAGGGTAAGACTCAACTCTCCCAGCAGCTGAAAAACATAAATCCACACCGCATCACGTGGAGCAGAAAAATGCAGCTTCTGCGCACGGATCATGGCTCAGGAAGTGACATCACAAGACAGTGTGTGACGTCGCTATGTTTTTATGTATACGTCAGTGCAGCAGCTTCTTTCTGTCTCATGTGACAAAGTGTTGATTTATGTGCTACGAGTCAGGAGAGTGGTTGAGTGTGGTCTGAGTATTTCTCTTTCAAAATAAAACAGGGAATCTACTTTACGTGTTCATTTCCGTGACACTTTGCTGGGACCCTCTGCAACATATGTGATGTTTGAAAGACATGATTCATTATTACTTTTTCCAGGAGCTGAGACCTCTTTATTTTTAAACCCACTAACCAGATTTCATTCTGATCCGAGAAACTTCCTGCTGTAATCTCAAGCCCGGTTCCATTCGGCTCAAAACCAGAGTTTGCTCTCTTTCATCAGTGAAGCTAAAACTTCTTCCCATGAGAACTCACTGTTTGTAAAAAAAAATAAGATGAATCGATTTATTTCAGTTTTGTCCAAAAGAGACTGTAAGTGTTACTTTGCTCAGGTGGGAATGAGGGGATGCTTCAGCCCTCTGCTGAGGAGTCTGTTCAGTGGAACTACAGTGAAGACTCGACTCCGGGGCTCAGAAACGGTGAAAACTCTTCAGAATGGGGTAAAACTTCACCACTGAGGGAGGATCGGTGGGACTCTGACAACTGGGTCATGTCCACCACTTGGGATATGCATCTAAACAGCAGAGGTGAAGAGGAATGTAGATTAGAGCCTGTAGAGTAGACACTCTTTCACTTTGGTTGAACATTTACCTTCTTTTAACTGACCTCTGTGGTCACACCAGGCTTATAGCTGCCACCAAGGACACTGAGGTCAACCTAACACTTGATTACAACATAATAAATACATGCTCTACTAAATTATATCAAAAATGTGCACTGATGTGGTTACTCATGATTACCTTTATTTGTAATAAGCCTATTATTGAGAGCATTAGTCAACAGAAGAAACCAGTTCACTGGAGCTGGTTATTGTTACTGTTGAGGATGTTGCATCCTTCTCCTGTTTGTATTTCATGTTTGCGAAGTTAGTTAATAACCCAATGAGTGTTGTAACTATCTTCCCACGGATCGTGCACTAGCAGGACATCTTTAAACCAGCGCTCCTCCTGGTATATGTGACGTCGCCTCATGGCTGCGTGAACACGGACAAACACTCTGATTCCTCAGTGCACTTATTCGTAAACAGCTTCCATCTGAGCCACAGGGGTTTAAAAACCTGATTGTCCAGCTGCTGTGTACTGTCGGCAGAAATAGGTCCCCAACCGTAGAAAGGTCCGACTTGTGCTGGTGCACGCTGTGCTAGAGTTCAGTGCCGTGAGCTGCACTTGTGTGAACTGTGTGTCTTGGCTGCATGTGGTGCTGTCCCCCCCTTATAACCTTAGCTTTCACAGCAGTAGCTTTTTTCCACTTCAGTCAGTCTGTGCTAACCTGACTCTGTCCTCCCGTGTCTTACAATGCTGCCACATCAAGGGAGAGGACACCTCGCCGCAGGTACAGTCGTAGTTTATCTCCTCGTGTCACGATGATGTTGTTCTTACAGGTCCACTACAGATACACTGACATCACAGTCGTTTTGTTGTTGCCTGTTACTGTGTGGTACCTCTGTTACCCTGGTTTACCCTGTCGCAAATATCCCATGGGAAATTCTCATCATGTATAATTGTATTGCTGACCTTTACGCCCGTTCTGGACTTGTTCTTATCTTGCCTGGTCATAGCCTGAAGTCCTCAGTGAAGGCCCTTATAGCCATTCCACAGTTGAGGACCAAAGGTGACTGAGCAGTTCTGTCAGGATCATTTTGTTTTCAGTCTTTTCTCACTTTTTGTTTTTGCCCTTTTTGTTGTATCTTTATTCGGTCGGTATCTCCCGGTCTGCATTAAACTTAATGACGGGTTCACAGTTTTTCTGCTGCATCATACTGTAAACAAGAGTAAGTCAACTGAGGCCGATTGTGTTCTTCTTTTTCTCAGAAGTTCAGGACCATCGTCTGCAGAGTGTATGCATGTGTTTGTGGGTGTGGCAGTGTAATTGTGTGTATGAAAAAATAGCGTTGTCAGAGGTATAAGTACGGTGTTAAGGAACATAAACAGAAATTTTCTTTTAAAGACTGTTTTCTTAATTTTTCATACCAAGCACTGGCTTCATACAACTTCTCACAACATGAATAATATTTGTCATATCTGGTTTGGATCGATTTGATGCGCGTGATCATCTGAACCCTCGTGTGTGCAAACAAACTCTGTTTTCCATAACGTCTTTAATTTTGGTTCAAGGCCTCAAATTCCCCCTTTTATTTGTTTACTAAATCACTAACATCAGTTAGGTGTGTGTGTGTGTGTGTGTGTGTGTGTGTGTGTGTGTGTGTGTGTGTGTGTGTGTGTGTGTGTGTGTGTGTGTGTGTGTGTGTGTGTGTGTGTGTGTGTGTGTGTACTGTTTGTGTGCAGCAGTCTGTAGTGTCAGTCAGTGGAGTTAAAGCAAGTTAATCCATATCAGTTAATCCAGATTAGGGCGCAACAGGCTGCAGCTAAAAGATTATGTAACATGTCAGACAGAGACGCAGACAGACAGACATGTGGACAGACTCATAGACAAAATGAAGGCAAGAGAGCAGCGAGACAGATTTGTGGACAAACACATGGATAAAATAAAGAGCAGAGACACACACACACACACACCAGAAATACAGGGAGGTAAAATAGGAAGAAGCAGGTGAAATAACTGTTAATTTAGGAAGCATTCAAATTTGTTGAGGGGGGGTTACAATGCCTTGCTTTAAATGATGGGTTTACAGTTTAAAATGCAGAAGTAAGAACAAAGCTGCAAATACTACAAATGACTTTCAATATGGATGATGATAACGGATGCTTAGTTGCAAAATTAAATCTATATATCAGATTTAAATCAGTCCAGTTTAGTTGAAGAAGGAGCTGAGCCAAAAGGCAAAGCAGCCGATGCTCTGACCCTCAACTATGACCATGAGCTCTGGGTAGTGACAGAAGAATTGCATTGCCAATAGAAGCAGCCGTCTGGACTCAGCCTTAGACATGGGGTGAGGACATCAGCAGAGAGCTCGCAGAGGAGATCACTGGAAGAACTACATATCCCATCGGACCTGGGGACACCTCTCTTATTTGGTTGTCATTCGTTTCACACGTCCATTAATGAGCGTTTCACCGTGTGTGTGAAATATTTCCGGCAGGTTTCCTGGACTCTGATCCACTGAAAGAAGCCGATGAAGATTTGGTGTCAGAGGTCAACTTGAACAACTCCATCATGACAGAGGAGGAGAGAGAAGAGGCTCAGCAAGAACTGGCTAAAGTATAAACACACACACACACACACAATTTTAGAGTACAAAGACAGTTGAAGGGCCAGTACGTTGTGTTTATCTCTGTGTGTTTGTGTGTGTGTGTAGCTGGAAGAGGAGATCAGTACCCTGAGGCAGGTTTTGTCGTCCAAAGAGAAGCAGCACGCAGAGCTCAAACAGAAACTGGGCATCGGTCCTCTGAGCGAGCTCAGGAACAACTTCAGCAGAGGCTGGCAAGACATGCAGAGCTCCACCGCGTAAGTTTGTGTGTCTGTGTGTATGTGAGTGCAGGAAAGAGTCCACAGTTTGAAATGAATCAGGAGAATGTGTGTATTTGTGTGTGTGCCAGTGGTGATAAGAGCAGCGGCTCACAGCAGAATGGCTTCTCTGTTTGCTGTCAACATTAATGCCCTTTAGAGGACACACACGGAGAAAGTGAACATAGAGGAAGAGCAGGTAGCTCCTCTCCTCTAAACTGATCCATCTGAAACACAGATATCACAAAACTCAATTAAAAAGACATCATCCTCTGCTTGTTTCAGCCCAGCGTGTGTGATTTCTTATCATGGTTGTACACACACACACACACACACACACACACACACACACACACCATGAATCTGATTAAAAACCCATCGAACGGTGCTGAGGGCTGTTGTTGACCTCACAGCACAATCTGCTTTCCGTGGTCCATCCAGTCAATGATAATAAAGTATTGTCTCCTTTCTCCTGCAGAGTAAATGTTTGTTTCCTGCAGAGTAGAAAAACATTTGCTTTGCAAACCAAACAGAGCAACAGTAGGGGGATCCACTTCATATTTAATGAGATATTTAAAAGAACTGTACTGTAAAAGATGAGGAGAAGAAAAATCTACAAATTAAAACTGATAAAGTGTATTTTATCATGGATGCATATTTCAGGATAGAGTCAGTCTGACGTACTGATTCGATGGTCAGTTTCTTGCACCAGAAACATTAAGACGAGGGAGGAGGAAGAGGATCGTCTCCACAGGCCTCACTTCTTATCTAGTTACACTGAACCTGAAACCTTACACACGCACGGCCTCCATTCTCATCTATAATGAACCAGTGTGACCACAGGGCTGGAAGACATGTGAGACACGCAGGCACATGATTGGTTTAAGGTGCAATTTATGATTCCCATGAAAACCAAAAAGGGTTAACACAAGACCCACGATGAAATCCGAGAATAACTTTGGTATTTTAATTATTGATTTAGCTGTTAAAGTTGTACGGGTAAAAAAAGGGCAACAACGTGATGCTGGTCAGTAATTTGTGCGTGTTTTCATTCATGTGTCTGTCCCCTGCACACATATCTGTGCACGTTTGTATGTGTGTTAATACTAGAGCCAGATATATATATTAAACATAAGATTAGTAATGATTCCTTAGATGTTGACATCAAACCGTTATGACAAAGAAAACAACTTGAGGCTCAAATATAACCTATAAACATATAGAACTTGAATTAAGTAAATAAACACAATTTTACATAAAATATGAACATAAATATAAATCTATTCTGTTTTGTTTATTCTGTAAAATAAAGCTCTTCATATCTCATGTCACCATATCAGCAACCAACCGATATATAGTTCGGTCTCTGGTGAATACTGTGTGAATGTTAGTGCGGGCCCAGTGCTTGAATGTGTGAAATATATTCATGTGTGTGTCAGATACAGGAAGACGTCAGAGACGCTGTCCACAGCAGGACAGAAGACCTCCGCCGCCTTCAGCACCCTCGGCACCACCATCACCAGGAAGTTTGGAGACATGAGGTACAGAACGTCGCTCGTTTCATTCCAGATTTAAACCCGTCATGTTTCCACCAGTGCCAGGATATATCTGTTGATAATCTGAAGGGTCAAGTGTCAAGTGCCCTGGTTGTGCATTAGCTCATCTCAAAACATTTATCATAAACTCATCTGCACAAACCAACCAAGTGTAACCCAATCCACTCACCCTCCACTGATGCATCCCCACTTTTATCCAGGTCACAGACATGTTTGTGTCTGTGCTGTCCATCCCTGAGTTTTGACTCTTGCCTCCATTCAGAGGAGGCTGAGATTATGTAAGAGCACATTAAGCTGCTTTCTGAGCTGAAGGACTAAAGCAAAGTCTGTCTCCGTCCATCACTTTCTTCCCGTCTGACTCCCTGTGTGAGGCAGTGACGGTCAAAAGAAAGCGGGAGGGTGTCTGACAACAACTGTGCAAGTGTCTTTATTGTTGTGTGTGGAATATAAAGAGCATTTGTGTGTACAACAACAAGAGGAAGTTGAAGAATGAGGGCCTGTGTGTGTGTATGTGTGTGTGTGGGGGGGGGGAGCTATTGCAGAGTGTGTGTGGATCACAGGACAAAAGCCTTCAGGTCAGGGTCAGGGAACAACATGTCACGTCAGGTTTTTCTTCTTTCTGTCTTTTTTGATAAATGATATGTAACTTTTTTCAAGGCTGTAAATGATATTTGTATATTTGAAATTCATGTTCAAAATAGAAGTTTATTGTGTTCTTGGATGTGAATCACTGCAAAGAAACAATGTTTTATTTTGGGTGTATTCCAGCATGGTTGGTCTAGAGTTACTGTTCCCGCGGAGGTATGTCGTGTGTGTGTGTGCGTGTGTGCGTGTGTGTGTGTGTGTGGTACAACAGAATGAATACATTCCAAACTCTATATGCAAAATTGAACACCACCGCAAGAATATAGGAGCCGTGATTAGTTACATACATGTTATTAAAACTAACTAATCCTGTTAGCGTCCTATAATATGTCATGTCTCCTACAGAATTCTACTATTAGATCTGTTCATCGAAGTTTTACATTATATTCAACGATATTTATTCTTTAGCTCATTAGCCTATTAGTGTTTTATTGACTTTTATTTCTTCTATTTATGACACTTTTAAAAACAGTTTTATTTTGGCTTTTAAAATCTATCTAAGGTATTTAACTCTCAACTGTTTCGATTGTTAAGCATCAACATTAAACATGAAAATGTGTCATTTTATACTTTTTTCCCCTCTCTATGGTTTGGTGTCTGTGTGCCACTGTCACTAATTCTGTGTGACTTTTCTTGCAGCAAACTTTTTATTCCTGTCTTTGCAATGCATGTGTGTGTTTGTGTGTGTAATTCATAACTATTCATTGACAGATTTCTTTAAATGTGAATAAGTGTTTTCTATTTGCAGTGTTTATTTTGAGTTGAGTATATTTTGTCACGTGTGCAACTGAGCGAAAGTTTATTAATACCAGTGCAGCTGATTTAAATAGAGAAATAGATTTGATCAATAACACGAATAATAACTTATTTTAACATTCATTTAAAAAGCTGTTTAGGCCTTTTCGAAGCCTCTCAAACTGTTTTCCATCCCCCTCCATGCTTCTCAAGGTCCAGCTCTATAGGGTAAGAGTCACACAGCTGATTATGCCACATTACGCAGCGGCCTTAACTCAATAGATCTGTGATGGTCGGTCCTGTGTGGAGTCCAACAGTCAGCTGACTCCTGTCGAGTGAATGCTGCTGCCACTCTGGATGGCAGCGCTCACTCAGGTCAGGCGCTCGTCTCAGCTCAGACGCACATCTAATTGATTCTGGTGTCTGATAAGCCAAAACTAAATTCTATTAATGAATCATGTGAACAAGGTGTCATGAACTCTGCTGCATTTAGCTCGAAAGAAATCCTAAGCAAATACAGGAAGAGAGTGTTTTAGGAACACGTGGGCTTTTTTTATTTCACTTTTGATCGATTGCTTTGCCGCCGTGTATAATATCATACCACACCATGTTGTTGTTGTTACCCATTATATTCCTCCTCCAGTAGAACAACCAGTTTCCCTGCAAAACCAGTTCCTATTCCTTGTTGGGATCTGTCACATCTCACTTCGTCTCTCAGTTCATCATCTATATTACCCCTCAAATACAAACAATGCTTTCTCTCTCGCTGAATGTGGATGTGCGTGTGTGTGTGCGCGTACGTGCTTGTGTACTCTGTGCTAATCATTAACTCTCTCTCTCCACGCTCTCTGGGAAACAGCTACTCTATCAAACACTCTATGAGCATGCCCACCATGAGGTAACCTGTGTGTGTGTTTGATGTTTCTTTTCTTTTTATGGCATTTTTGACATGGTCACTCTGACTCTGATAAACCTGTGAAAGTTAATAAACCTGACATCTGCTCACACCATCATGTTATTATTGTTTCAGTAATTCAGGTGTTCTGAAATAGTAAATTATATTTTTTTATTTTGTCTTCACAGAAACTCTCCCAGCTTCAAGTCTTTTGAGGAGAAAGTTGAAAATACAGTTTCGACTCTGAAGGTGAGCATTGTGTGTGTGTGTGTGTGTGTGTGTGTGTGTGTGTGTTTCAGAGTTTACAGTGTGACTCAGTATAAACACACACAGTGAGTCTGCTGGTTATTTATACTCGCAGTGAATCAGCAGATGTTCATCCTTTATCTATACTTTATGGGCGTAGAAAGAGGTTAGAGATGAACGTCTGTGTTTGACCTGGTTCTGTAAACATCTAATCCGTGGAGCAGGAGTCTAAACTGCTGCTTTCTTCTTTGTTTCATTCGTAACTTCCTGTGTTTTTCATCTCAGAGACATCATGGCCGTCTGTGAAACAAGTACACATAAGAAAACTCTCTTGTCTGTATTATTTCTTAACAGACAGTATTTACATGAAATAAAACTATATTAGCAACAATTATTAAACAGATATAAAATGTAAAAATATCTCTGATGTACTGTGTAATTATCTATTTCAGCACATTATACTGTAAATACAAAGTGAGGCAGAGCGAGGTGTGCAGCCTGCTCTAGGAACACTGGTGGAGGAAGTACTCAAACATTCTACTTTAACTAAAGTAAAAGTTTCACATTGAGTTTTGTAGTACTGTACATGCTTTTAAATTATTACTACAAGTAAAAGTGTTTGCACAGTGCAGCTTATGCATGAGGGAATAGATTGAAGGAGACTCTAACTCTACTAAAGTACAGATACCTTCAGTACAGTAACAAAGTAAATGTTCTTTATTTGATCCTGCCGCCGCCCAGGAAACTTTACAAATTTGCATGTACAAAATAAATAATCAAAAGTTTAAATGAAATCAGAAAAGACTTAAAATTAATATTGAAAGTTTACATCAAGACTGAAGTCATCCATCCAAAGAAACTTGTGTCCCCTGCCTGTCTTTGTGAACCTCTGCCCCCTTGTGGCGATTCTGCAGAACAACAATGATGCATCAGAGAGAGACAGAGGGGGACGATGAGTGACCTTTAACATCTCAGAGTTTTCTTTTCTTTCTCTTAATACCAGACAAAGGTTGGTGGCACAGGGGCCGGAGGCAGCTTCGAAGAAGTCCTCTCATCCACAGCCAACGCCAGCTCTCAGGACACGCCTACCAACAACCTGACAGACAGCTCGGAGAGGCAGTGCTAGAGCTGCATCCGAAACCGTGAGGCGGGACTAAAAACCAGGAGCTGTATCACTGATGTATCTCAGCACTTTGTCACATATCCACTAAAAGCTCTGACTGAAATGTTACAGAATCATTTTATTTGAAGTCCAAGTCAGGATCAGGAGGCAGAAAAACCAAAATCCAGAGGTGAGAGGAAAAAGTGAATTGTTCTTAAAATGTGATCTGATCTTCATCTAAGTAGCAACGTGCTTCAGCTAATTACTCACAGACAATTGTAATTATTCTTAACAGAACGTCCTTTAAATATCCACAGTACTGGAGGAAAAAGAACGTGAACCCTCAGATTTAAACATTAGTAGAAGTAGATTTACTTTCATGTTTAGATTATTGGTCCTGCTACTTCACACATTAACAACAGGCAGACACCCGGACATCCTCCTGTAAGAAACCCTCATACACTTTGGGATTGGACTGATTTATGATGAATCTGCTTCTTCATGATTGTGAACTTTCCAAACTCAGAGACAAGAAGCAGTTTCCATCATGATGATCCGTGCACTGTACTTCTGAAGCTCTCCTGAATGTTCAATATATTGGTTCTTCCCAAACAATTTCAATTCACCCATTCCCCAGGGATTACTTCATGGATCTTGATTGAAAAAACTAATCAGGCACATTTTGGGATATCAAAGAATTTGGTGCAGCTTGATTGAATTTAAGGAGACGGTTGAACTATGGCTCAGGTGTGAACTCTACTGAGTCACAGTTTGTCTGTGGACTGATGAATATCTGAACTTTCCAAGATGAATTTGTAATAATCTCCAGGTATACTTAACCTGACTCCAGAAAGCTTTTCTACCTCCACTGTTTGAATAATGAATAGAAAAGAAAGATCCAATAATTTGTAGAGTTGAAACACGTGGCTTGTCTGTTATTGTAATTTAAATAACTCATTCTGATGTCTGAAAACAAGTTTATACATAAATGCAGATATTTCCAGAGGGTTCACTTACTTTTTCTTCCCTCGGTTTATTTTTATCCTGTCACTGAGCATCGTGGGGTTTGTTCCTCTGTTAGCATCAAATCACACCTAGAATCTCAGCAACAAAACCTTGATCCCTGATTGTGCTTTGTGGAAACAGTCTCACTGGACTGATGACATAACTACCACTCTTCAACTGCATTACAAGAAATACAAAACTACAGTTTAGGTTCTTATAAGAAATATGTGTTTGATTTAAAAGCGTAGTAATTTTGAAACTATATGTATATAACACCTACTGATGTTGTATAATTGATTATACACTAAGACAGGATATGTGCTCCTGCAGGGAATCTGTAGGTTTTAAAAGTCTTAAACAGCATGGAACTCATTAGATTTGTTTTCTTCAAAAAGGCCTTAGAAAGTATTCAAAGTTTGTATTACTCCAAAACCTATTGAAAGCTTTATATGCACCAAAAAACACCAAATACAAAAACACTTTGTAGCTAAAACCAGCAAATGTTTGACATTTTTGCTTTAAGATTTTATTATAGTACCTAAAGATTTTTCGTAAAGTGCAGTCAAACAACTTGCTGAATGTAAAACACATTTGCTGGAGCTCTTTTCAATGCTGGATCACACTAAGGATATTTACCTCCGTTCATTCACACTACAGGATCAATTGGTTTATATATGAAGCAATGAACAGCAAATTTCACTGCACATACATTTGGACACATTGTTTATGAATAAATGTAATGATGGCGTGTTGTTTTCTATTGACCAACAAATAAAGAATCTGATAAATCACGGATGATGAAATCTGATGCTGGATACAGAGAGAGACTGAGGATCTGTATTATGAGCTAAAGAGATCTTTTTAACTTTGAGGTCAGTATAAAACGGTGTAGCTGTACTTGATCTGAATATTCTCAACGTGTTTTTTGTGTCACCTGCTGCTGATTCACAGGATATAACTTGTACATGTACTGTAGTATCAGACTGTAACACAACCTGTAACGTGACCCTGAAACCCAGAACACGCCGCTACTTACACCAGCTCAGATCTGAACCTG
Organism: Paralichthys olivaceus; assembly: GCF_024713975.1. Taxonomy (NCBI): domain Eukaryota; kingdom Metazoa; phylum Chordata; class Actinopteri; order Pleuronectiformes; family Paralichthyidae; genus Paralichthys; species Paralichthys olivaceus. The sequence continues at coordinate 9,467,685 of NC_091111.1, forward strand.
TTTAAAGCCGAAAGAAAGTGTTGAATTTTTTACCTTCACCATTAGAAGGTTGACATCACCAAAGATACAATAAATCTGATCATGTCTTTTTCAATAAATACTGTCTTTCATGTGTTAAAGTGATAAAAAGCCCTGGATCATTTCAGTCTGTCCATGAAATGTGTTTTTGAAACTTTAGACCAATATTCAAAGAACTGAATGATTTTGTCAGGCAAGAAAAAGTTGTCTGATTCATTATCATTGAAAATATAAAACCGTTTATATTTTATATTTGTACATTAACCATGGCTTGAAATCAAACTGTACTCAGATCTTTTTACAAAAGCTTTTACTAAAACTAAATCCCAAAGACATAAACTGTGACATTCACATGTAACGTTGTGTTTAACATATTCAGTTGTATTCATACATTTAATTACACGCTGTTATAAACAACTGTTTTTATGTCTGATAATAAAAATCACTCAAACCAAACATCACGTGACTGTTTTTAAAAAAGGACAGAACTGTTACTGAAGCTGCAGGAAAATGCGCTAACGTTATTATGTTAATGAAAAAACGTGATTGACTTAAAATAAAGTTCAGCTCCAGCCACTGTTTTCTCATTTGTCAAAAATGCCACAATTTCCTTATTCACCAATGTACGTTTCTATCCTGCAGAGGGCGTAATCAAAAGGCTCGAGTCCTCCTGCAGAGGCCGTGGGTTCGATTCCCTCCCCGTCTCCCCTCATTTCATGTGACGTAGTTGTGTGAGCGCGATGTGTGTCCATTATCTCTGTCCGTCCACCTGGGAGGAGTTTGTGTTTTGTGCGTTACAGTCAGGAGGTGTGTGGGGGTGAATGTGGCTGTGCAGATTTGCCACCAGTGGTCTCAGAGTTCCCAGAGTTCTTTGTGCCATCAGTTTCAGTCATGTGACGCCCTCTCTCTTCATTCAAAGAGCTGACGAGCTGCAGCACGTCTGGGTGGTGGAAACGGCCTGAGAACGAAGGAGAATATAAAAACTGAAATGTTTGAAAAAATGCAAGTGAAGGCAACTTGTGTCAAAATCTGAGAAATGCACGCAGGTTCTCCCCTACACCCTGACCAGGATGTGTGCTACTTGAATGTTCCATTGAGGAGAAGATGGCGGAGAGCGGAAACTCACCGTTGGTGGAGTCGAAGAACTCCTGAAGTCTTCCCGGCGCTCCCTCCAGCTCCTCGTACTCGTGAGCCTGCAGGATCATCTCCAGGATGTCGAACTGTTTCACCAGCCGGGCCTCTGCACTGCTCTGAGTTTCATATTCCTGCAGATAACACAAGTCTGTGTCACTATCCTTCAGACAATCAGGGCTGTTGTTAGATTAGTTGAAGTGTTTACCTCCCACAGCCCATAGATCTCCTGTTTGAGACCCTCTGGCAGGAGACCTGACAGATGTCTCATCGCTTCCTGCAGGAAAAGTGATTTTTAATAAAAGACAAAGACAGCGACGGCTTTTGAAATATAAATCCTCATCATTGTTATTTATGTGGTTGCACCTTGAAAACAATATATTCAAACCCCTGAAGGTAAACAACTGGTGATACGTCCCTAACATCTGCTGGTGGTTGGCAACTTATCATCAAACTAGTGTGGACGACCTTCTTACACACAAGAGATATTCACCATCCTGTCCTATGTTTTAAAATATAAACAGCAACACGTATACTCGCTCTTGCCTCTTCTCTCCTGTGTTTCTCTGCTTTACTGACGTTGTCTGAGGGAGCGATATCTCCCACAATGCACTCTGCCATGTCGTGAACCAGAGCCAGCTTTATACACCTGAGGACAGATAGATGGAGAGGTTAATAAATGCGGACACGGGTAAAGTTGCTTTTGATGGTCGCGTTATCTTCTTGAAAAGTTTATAAATTAACAAACAGATGATGTTAAAATTTAAATACAGCAATCTTCATATTAGTTTTCCATCAGACAAAGATGCATCAGCTGATACTCTGATGATGATAATGGTGATGATGACGTGTGTCTGTGTGTCCCACCTGTCCTTGTCCACTGTGGGGTCAGTGATGGTCAGAGACATCATGGCCATGCGGTACATGTGGTCTGATACGCTCTCTGGTTTCTTCACCTCCTTGTACACCCAGCCGGTCCGCGGGACTCTCTGCAGGAGAAACAATCGATTTCTCACAACTTGTTCCACAGGTTAGTGAGTCTGTGTTTGTGTGTGCACTGAATTCACAGCTCAAAGTCAATGACACATGTTGTTGTTCACTGGTTTTCTTAATCTGCTGAAATAGAAAACTGAAATTCTTCAGGTTTTGCTCTGTTGGTTAAAAAACAAAGCAAGTGGACCAGAGCAACAGTTATTCAGCTTAAATAACGAAGATCACTCAATAATGAAAATATGTGTTCGCCGCTCTGGCAAGAAAACACTGCTACTGCTCTGGAAAAACTAATGATCAATGAATCTTAGTAAGTAGGTTAGTACAGTGTTGAGTAAACTATTAATACATTTGACTGTATCTTTGTATTATTTGTATTGTAGCCCACAAATAGATACGATTTGCCAAACCATGAAACCAACTCATGTAGTTAAATCAGGAATTAAATCAATTCCTTTGTTTACAGCAGCCAGATCATTGTGTTTGTTTGTGTGTGTGTGTGTGTGTGTGTGTGTGTGTGTGTATGTGAGTGTGTTACTACACTGATCAGCAGCAGCAGAACACTTTAAAAGGAAACTGAGCCTCAAAACAACCAGAGAATCCAGAGAATCAGACTTAACCCGGTCATCTTTTCTTTCCTGCACAGTCTCCAGAACAGAGTTTGATGAAGCCTCTTACTTTGAGTTGCCCGATAAATTTCATGAACTGCAGCATGTTGCTCATGTTGCTCATGTTGCTCAGGTTCATGCCAGCTGCTGCCTCCATGGGAGCCGCCATTACTGTCCACTAACAGGAAGATCGTAGCCTGTGCGGCCGCTAGATGGCGGCATAGACAACATGATGAGTGAAAAGAGAAACAGTAAAACCCCGGTGTGCTGATCTGTCTTATTTTTCTTTCACGTGTTTGCAGAGAGAATATTGTGTTCGACTTTATTTTGTCCTCACCGGAAAGAAGACCTTTTAAATTCCTTACAAAAGTAAATATAACAACACGACTGTAGATGGCAGTAGCGCAGCGGGCGAGCGGCGAGGAAATCCACGAAGAAGAATAAGAAGACGCACCGGAAGTGAGCGGAGCGGGAGATCTGAAAACGTAAACAAACTTGTCGCTGTCGTTCTCGATTCTTTCAGTTTGCGAAAATGTTGAAAAAGGCGCCGAGGCTGAAGAACACGATCAAGATGAAGGCGAAGGGGAACGTGAACGTGAGGCCGGCGTCCGAAGCGATGGTACGAAACCAAACCACGTCATTTCTCACCGGTCCCTTTGTGTGTGGCTAACTTCTGCTAAAGCTAGCTGGCCTCAGCAGTTTCAAGTTGTACTCGTCATAAGTTAACACAGAGTCAACAGAACAGTGAAAGGTGTTGGACAAGAAGAAACCGCTGAGCTCAGCAGTGCACTGGTTAAAGTTCAAATCAGAAAGTTGAACTAAAAGCAAGGTAAAAAGAGCGACTATAATAAAGTCAAATACATTATAATACAAATCTTTATACATGTGGTGAACCCTCAAAACCACGAGCCCTATAGTTTCTGTCCACACCAAAACTCTGTGATTACTACTGAAATAACTGAGTTTATTTTAATCATGTAACTTTACATTTGCAAACAACTACTGCAGTTTTTCGTGCTTTTCTCTTTTGTCTTTTCGTCTTTTGTTTTTCGCTCTTTGACGCAATAATTTCCCAATTTGAAATCAATAAAGTACATCTATATATTTATCTATATATCTATTCAAAGGTGCAGTGACATTCGTTGCCAATGAAGTAATGACTTTTACTGAGTGTGTGTGAATAGTCATTGCACCGTGTGTGTATCAGTTCACATTTTTCCAATTAAAGTGCAAACAGGCAGGAAAAAGATGTGCAGAGGGTTGTTACTCATGAGTGGACTGAAAGTTAAGGAACCTCAAGCGTGTTTTCTCCTGTTTCCTCAGATTGAACTGATCACGCTGTTGTTCCTGAGCAGCCTGGCAGAGGAGGCCAAGGCCAACGCGTTTGAGGAAAAGTCTGCAACCATCAGAGCTCATCACGTGAAAGCAGTCTCCAAGGTCAGATCCAACACCACTCAGAACACTGCCTGCGTCTTACTTGTATTAACATCACACTAACATGACATCTAACTTTGAACTGTCCTGGGATTTTGTCTTAAATGACCAAACATGTAGTTTAGGAGAACCACTAGTTACTGATAAACATGCCACAAATTGAACTTAATTTATTTTAAACGCTTTAATATGTGATAAAGGATGCAGTTGATATTAGTACATTATCATTGCTGTCTGTTAAATATTCACCCAGATGATTGTTCGTCTATCAAATACCAGACAGTGATGAACAGATGCCAATCACCAGCTCCTATGATCCCAATCCCATGTTATCTTATTTTGTTCCTTCAGTGCTCCAAAGTCTCAAAATTCAGTTTACTGAATCTGAGGTTCAGTTAAATACCTTGATATTAAATTCCCTCCCAGAGAGGACGAGTAAAATATTCACAATCGAGAAGCTAAAACCAATGAAATTGTAATTGTTTGCTTAAAGATGACTTCAGTGAGTTGTCAGTGGTTGTTTCTGTCAGGACAATTTCCTGATGCCTCTGTGTTGTAGCATTACAACAAACATAATAATACATAGTACTGATCTGATAAAATGATAAATGTGTGCAATGCCCAAGATTCAAGAATATGTTTATTAATTAATATTGGTTTGTCTTGATGACGATAGACAGACGTTATACTGTCAGTAGCAGCGCCACATAATGTATATTTTTCAGCTGTTGTCCAGTGGTTTTCACTCTTGTAACAGTTTAGAAAACGCCTCTCTCCTACGCAGTGTAAAGTTTATCACTGTGCTCAAAGGTTAATATCCTTCTATGCAAATTTGGATGTCCACGATCAATATCTGAATGTTTTAGTAATCAGGAATTTTCTCGTAGAGTAATTAGTCTCAGGTAGGCTCGCGTGTTTAAAAGTGTTAAAATTATGGAAAGATTAACGATCAACATGGTGTCTGAGTTGCTCGATTAATATTATCAAGATCTCCTCCTCTTTTATTTTGCCTCATATGATTTCTTGCGTCCTCTAACACACTTACATGCCTAACCCGCACTTACTTTGCTTCTTTTCACCTGATCTCCTCCTACTTCTTTGTTTTATAGATTCGATTTAGCACTTAGTACTTTACAGTTGTACGTCTCTTTAAATACAAGCATATGTCAAATTGGTATACGTGATTATGATTTATTTCTTGAACATTGTGAACAGGTAGATTTACAGAAATGTTTCTTTTCTTTATAGAAAATGCTGAAAAAAGCAAGAGGATGAAGAAGGCAGAAGTGCATCATTATAGTTTTATTTGAACATTGTCATGAATCGCAGCAGCAATATTTTTTGCTTTTTATGACAAAATATTTTGTTTTCTTCTGAAATTAAATTTTTTGCGTTTTCTATATAATTCATTGTGCAAGCAAATGGCCTGTATCTCTTTTCCTGCTCTAATAGTTTTATTAAATTCCTGTGAATCTTAAAATGCCTCATATTTTACACATCTCAGTCTTAATTGTTTTTTTCATTCATGACTGCTGTGGACTATAACACTAGAAAGCCATCATTTAAAACTTGGGTATGTATTCTGGACTGAGCAACTAATTTTCACCCTAAAGTGAACCAAAATGTTTTTAACGTATCTGAATATGTTGAAAGACCTTAATCAGGCTTATTTTTCAAAGTTATTGAGTGAGTATAATCTTTGGTTCATCTTACATTCAGCTACTCTCTCACTCCGCCTACCCTCCGTCATGCCCACTCTGCAGCCTCTTCGCTGAGCGTGGCCTCAGCCTCCTACATTCCTCACCTCTTCATGCTGTACAGATTATCTACGAGCTCAGATGCTATCCTGTTCATTCCTTATCACTATCAGGTTCCTAACAGCAAGTCTTTTGTGATTTTTCAGGCATGTGAGCGGTGAAAAGGTCACAGTTCGGTTGTTTAGTTGCTCAATCATTGCACATAAATTTTTACTTGGATGTCAACACATCCACCAGAACCTTGATGGCAGCTGTTGATCTCAAAGATGTGATTCTGGTTTATATTAGAATGGACTCGCTATTTATTGACTTGGTCCAATCCAAGTTCAGGATTTAACTTTTTAGAGACTTGATCAGTATAAAAATAACAGATTAATTCACTTAATGTGAACATGATTTCAGGGAAATGTCCATGTGTGTTACTTTGGCCACGAACTCTCTTATTCACTTGGCTCTCTCCCTCTGCTTCATATTCTTCTGCTTTATCATTCCCCCTCTTTTTGGCAGTTAAGACATTCCATGGACTCCATTGGTTATTTTCTTCAAGAATCTGATCCGGCCCCCTAGCGAGCGTAGCCTTGTCATGTTTATGTTTCCAGTCAGGTTGTGGGGATATTACTGGGTTTGTGGAGCCCCACCCTGCTGACCTTTGAACCCCCTGACACTTCTATCTCTTTTGCAGACCCAACTCACATGTTGTTCTCACAGAGTCCTCGTAACATTTGATGATACAGCTACATACAGTATATTTTCAAATCTAAAACAAACTGTTGAAAATGTTAATCTATAGCCAGGCTAACCCTAACCCTTGCCAGTCATCAGCTGGGCCGATTTAAGCCCCAGCTTCACACTCTCCCAATGATGCTGTGTGCTTTGACGGCTAATCTGTAAATCTATCGCATGCATATTGATAGATGATATCGTTGTGCAGCAGTTGTCCACACATCCAGTGGCTCCTCTGTGGTCTTCTTGTATCGCTCTCCTCTTTTAAGTTTGCTCTTGTTCTAGAGGGATTTGAGAAACTACTTTCTTTATCAAAATAAAGTAGCAGACCAGCCTCACTTCGCTCCGCCACTGCGAGCGTGTGCTTGTGTGCGAGCAGTGCACCTGTTGACAATTTAAGCCAGCTCCATTGTAGCTCCGGTCCAGCTCCTCTGTCTGTCTTTTTAACTCCGTCTCTCTCGCATAAATCAGCTCTAGTATAAAATCCCACTGCAAAGCTCCTGCTGATTCCTCTTTTGAGGATTTTCCAGACGAGCCGAGAAGGAAGAGAGCATGACGGTCCACCCTGGCAGAGACGTTATTATGAGAAGTCGCTGTTCCTTCCTTAATGAAGAGCACGTGCTTTCACAGCTTTCAAATGTGTCACTGGTTCTGTTTGTTCCTTCCTGTGTAGACAGCATCATGTCACTTTTAAAACAATATATCAGCTGATTAAGAAATAAATTTAGCTTTTTTTATAGCAAATCAAGGGATTTTTGACAGCATGAGAAGTGGCAGGCTCTTAAAAAAAGATTGTGGATCAAAGCACAAAGGAAAATCAATTCCAGGCAAAAAAGTCTTCTGCACGAAGGGGAATACTGGAGGGTTAAAATCTGTTTTGGAGAAGTGGAGGAAGAACCACAGAGTTCCCAAAACAGACGATAATACACACCGGGATGCCAAACAACAAATCACTGGAGGGCTGGAGCTTTCATCACATTCCAGCACTTTTGTGGGAATCACCGGTTCTTCCTGACACCTCCACCTCTTGTTGAAACATACTGTAGTCAAATCACTGTGTACTATTCTAGCTTTCATTTTGAGAACCCACGTCTTAACTAAAAACATGCAGTGCCCATTGGGGACAATGTCAAGTTTAAAAAGTCAGGCAGTGGATGTTTTTGTTTGAAGTTTTTCCTCCATGACTCCATCATAGTGACTTCATGCAGCCTGTATGAGGAGACTTTGAGAAGTTGGTGTTGATCTTTCCATGATGCGCTGACAAAAACAGAGTTCTCTCATTTTATTTGAAATTGAACCAAATTAAATATTTTGTTTTCACGATCGCACAGTCACACCATATGTGCTGCTAGATTCACAAGTGATTTAAAGAAGTCGTTTGTGCAGTTAATGTTGTCATACATGAACTTCTAAACATGCACAATAAACCACCTGTTTTCATCACACTGGCGGGTTTACTTTTTTTAGGCTTTCAGTGTTTGGCATGAAATAGGTCATTTTAAAGGCATTGTAATTGAGAAAATGGTTTTATTTAAAGGTGAAATTAAAAGGTTTCAAATATTTCTCAAATAATGACATAATTATTGAATGCTTTGATTCACCAAAATATAACATGTTTCATTTTTAGAATTGTAGACTATAGTGTGGAACTATAGACTATTATGTTATTAAAATGAAATGTGAACAAGAGTTTTATATTTGTCACAACCCTTCGAGCTGAAGACAATTTTAGTTGGATTTATTAAACATTGCCACATGTTTAATCTAAAAAATATTAACTTGTTGAAGAACCTTAACATTACTTCTCCTCCATTTAGAATTTATGAACATGCAAAAAGCCCCTTCTCTCTGTGGATTGTACATCATCATTTGTACATGTGTTAAACTCTGAAAACGACTTTCTCGTGTTCTGCACAGTGAAGGTCAAACATCCAAGTGAGGTAACGTTTGGCAAAACACATTTTTGAGTGGAGAGAGAAGGTTAACACACGAAAGAAAGGTGTGTTTGTGGGTGGGTGGGTGGGTGTGTGTGTGTGTGTGTGGGTGGGTGATCCAGAGACAAGCTCACAGCAGCTTACCCAAACTTTACATTAGCTCTGGGTTGCGACTGTCATATGATGGTTTCTCCTCTGTTTGCATTCTTCGTGGCATTCTGCCAGCCTGAGTGATCGCATGGAATGCACATGGGGTTTTTTCATCGGGAAAATATTTTTGCTGCTGTCTCACCCACACTGGAGTCTTCTACGAGGGTCCAGCTGAATGAAGCCGGAGAAATTCAGATTAATTTTTTTTAACAAATGTACATCCTGGGATTTGGGATGTGAGGCCAGGTGTCATTGCAGACTGGATCAATGCTGTGCTGAAGGAAAATGCGGATACCGTTATTATTCATTTGGATTCTGCACTTCATGGATCTTGCAAGAGGCTCAGACAACTCAAAGATTCTGCGATACAGACGTAAGTATTCCAGCATGACTTGTCATTTCCGCTTATTCAGCACTCTTTGATATGGTTCCTGTGAAAGGTGCCTTATCTTGCCACATTTTTCTCTTTGTAAATGAACAGTCTCAACATGTGGAGACAATAAGTGCGTTTCCAGGGAACGTTTCTTTATACCCACTTGCTCACTTCAGATTTCAAACTTGGCTCTGTTCTCCAAACCAAGTTGCCTTTAGAATTTCATACTTTTAATGAGGCACAGTGTATTTCGTAGAGAATAAGAAGAATATATAACTCACTCAGTGTAACTGTCGTCATTCCTTAATGTCCTTATTTTCCATGACAGGTAGCTCTTCAGTGAGCAGACTCTGCCCGGCAGGTTGTGCATCATGCTCAGCTCTTAATGGCTGCCTGTCCTGTAAACCTCGCCTCTTCTTCCACTTGGAGCTGGACGGGATGAGGCAGAGAGGCACCTGTCTGTCCTCCTGTCCCCGGGGCCACTACGGCAAGCGCTCACCACACATTAACACCTGCCCCAGTAAGTACCCATGGACGCCAGAGTTTTAATTTTTGTCAGCGCAGAACTTGGGATTACAATGATAGATGGTTTTGTTGCTGATTAGTTTGTACTGAATTTAAGAGTTGAACTGTCTAAACTCACCTGGTTCAATGTCTTTGTGGAGCTTGAGATACCTTCAGTTTGTGCCAAGGAAACTAAGAGCTTCATCTTTTTTGCACCGACACAGTGGTCACTGCTCTAACCGAGGTTCCCTCCATTGCAGGGTGCCGAGAGGACTGCGCTTTCTGTTTTAGTGAAACCTTCTGCACTCGCTGTCATCCGGGCCACTTCCTGTTCCGAGGAAAATGTGAAAATAGCTGTCCGAATGGGCTGACGGCAAACACAGCACTGCGAGAGTGCACAGGTGAGACACTGTCACTGTTGCGATGTTATTCATTGTGTCACCCAAATCAGTTATTTTCCATAATGTCAGGAAACTAAAACACTTTGTATGATGTCTGTGTCCATTGTCTCAGAGTGCCCTGTAGGCTGTGAGGTGTGTGTGAGGAGAAACGAGTGTGTGAGGTGTCGAGCAGATTTATACATTCTCCACGGGCAGTGCCACCATAACTGCCCAAGTGGATCAGAGCCTGATGTACAGCTCATGCAGTGCATCCCTCAAGGTGAGAGTGTGGTCTTCCATTTTCTATCTCCTCCCACCACTTAGTGGCGTATTAATATTCTGGTATCTCCTCTAGTACAATGTGGGGTTGGGGAATGGACAGAGTGGGGTCCGTGTATTCGGAAAAAGAATTTGTGGGACAATAGGATGGGGAGGAGACGCGCCCCGGTCAACTTCCGCGGTCCCGGAGTCTCTGCGGTGACCGCTGTGTCTGAGATCAGGAAGTGTGTCATCAAAAAGAGACCAAGTGGACTGTCGTGACTTGAGGCCGAGAATTTATCAATGATTTGTTAGCTTTGTAAAGATATTTACCTTTTTATTGCACATTTCTTTTTGGATGAAAATTTAAATGTGGTCTTTTATTGTCAGTTGTAAAAATGTATAAGTTAAAATGCATTTTAGTGTGAATTAACAAAAGGATGATGGATTGGCTGATTTTCCTGCCATTGTAGTCATGTGCTTAAGTGATACCACTGGTGTTTTACATGCTGATTGTCTGATTTGACTTTGGCTCGGTTTATACTCGGGCTCACTGTTTTCATGCTTGCAATAAAATGTTGTAGAACAAATTTTTGGGGTCCTCAGCTCCTCATGATAAAACTGGACAAGAACATATTCAATTACTCCAGTACAGGTCAAGAGCTCTTTTTCTTGGGGGGGTTTGGCATTTTACTAAAGGAAAGCACAAGTGAAAAGAACATTAACACTTGATTTCCATTCAGGTGGTCTCTTTCGTAGCTTTCTGAGACGCTGACTTAAATAGAATAGATATTTAAAAGTTTATTAATATAACCTGTATTTTTCCTACAATGACAAGTGATGTTTGTAATCAGTCCCACAGCAAATACAGTAAAAATATAAAAATGACACAGGATATTTATTACCTTCACCTTTGTCCGTGTTTGTTGTAAAACAAGATCGCACAAAAACTACTGGAAGGATTACCTCCAGTAGTTTTCCAAGTACTTCCACTGATTAAAGTTTCCCATGTAATATTGTCACAACTTCCCTGTGAATAGAATCCAAACCTTTGATTAAGTAATATAAGAAATATGGGTGCATGTATAAATATACAGAGAAATATATATATATAGAGAGAGAGAGAAATTGCACAAATCTCTAATATTATTGGTAGTAGTCATTCAATATTTGAGAATATGCATGTGGGGAAACAGGCTGCAAATAAATGGATGAGGTGACATTATTATTACACACATCAGTCACTGGCAGGGAAACTGTTTGGTCACTGGCTCCCTCTAACCATGCTCAAAAATATTTAGAAAGAAATCCACACAAGTAAAAATAAAATATATGAAATAAAATCTACACTTAAATATAAATAAAACTGGAAACAAATATATTACTGAGTAAAATGAATGAGAATGTAAGTAATGCTGATTTGTGGTAGTGCAAATATGACAAGATGCACACAGAATGAATGAGGGATGAAGTCATATATTACTGATAGAGTTTGTGACACAGAGTGGGAGAAGTGGGGTCAGCTTCATGTTTGAACGTTTTCACTTTCCACAAACTTGAAACTCGCTCCTGTCATTGAGCGTCTATCGTCGCTGTGATACTTTAGATCTGCACGACATGTGGACGCAGTCTGGACCTGGGCGTGAGGCGCATTCAGGCGCATTGAGATCAGCTGGGCTCGGCCATCGCTGCAGCTCTGAGCTCCAGCAGCGACGCGGTCAGACTCAACTCTGGATCTAAATATAAATGCAGCTTTATAAATACCTCCGGCTGCACTTCAGCTGAGAAACTGCTCGAGGTAACATGTGATCGTGTGTCTGTGTTAGCGGGGGAGATTAACATAGCCAGGAAACGCACTGACGGTTCACAGGCTAGCCCAACATGCTAGTACCAGACTAGGTGTTAGTTAGTCGTTGGGTGAATGCCTGACCTTCATTGTGACGTATGTTAGCTCTAATGTTACTTCACATCGAGCAGAGCTGCTTCTAGCATCAGTGTATGGAATGTGGATTGAAATAACAGCTATAGCAGCTGGTGAAGTTGCTAATCAGCTAACATTAGCTTAGCAATAAGCTTGTTGCGTGGGTAACAGTAACTCTGTCAAACATGGGGGGGGGGGGCGCATTTGTTTGTTGATGTCAGATACTTGATCCTGACTCGAGTCATTTGTAACTCTGATGTAAATAGTGCTAATGGATGTTAGCATAAACAGAATGTAGTTGCTCTATGTGTGCACATGAGGGCGTTTCCCGAAACTGTCAACATGAGCGCATGTGAGGTGATCAGGGCCACAGACGTTCTCCTGTTTATCGAGACACTGTTTTATATGTTCACCTGCAGCAGCAAATCAGACGGGCTGTGTTTCTCTGCAGCATGGCGGGCTGTGGAGAGATGGACCACCCGGTGAATGTCCTGGCTCCTACCAAGCTCATAGAGGAAGTGGGAGACACTTGTGCCACCGAGTCCTCCACCACCACCTCCACCCCGGAGTGTGCCATCTGCCTTCAGAGCTGCGTCCACCCAGTACGCCTCCCCTGCTGCCACGTCTTCTGCTTCCTGTGTGTGAAAGGTGCCTCCTGGCACAGCAAGCGTTGTGCTCTCTGCCGACAGGAAGTGCCAGAGGACTTCCTGGAGCGGCCGGTTCTCCTCTCACCTGAAGAACTGAAGGCAGCAGCTGCAGGGGTGAGCCGAAGTGGCGGGACAGGGGGCGGTTCCGGTGGGGACTATGCGTGGTACTATGAAGGGCGCAATGGCTGGTGGCAGTATGATGAGAGGACCAGCCGTGAGCTGGAGGAGGCGTTTTCCAGGGGCAAGAAGAGCACAGAGATGCTGATTGCAGGGTTTCTTTATGTGGCCGACCTGGAGAACATGGTGCAGTTTCGCCGCAATGAGCATGGCCGCAGGCGCAAGATAAAGCGGGATGCTGTAGACATCCCCAAGAAGGGTGTGGCAGGACTGAGGTTAGACCCTGATCCTCCCACCACCCCTGCTTCGCCAATTGTCACGCCAGCTGCAACAGAACGCGTCAGCTCAGCAGATGGATCAGACACTGCAGGACAATCGCAACCGTCATCATTTGGCATTTTGTCTCTCCCCCCTGTTAGACCTCCAACACTCCTGGGGCGTCATCTCACAAGTCCTTTCCCTCCCTCACTCTCACCCCTCGAAGACTCTCTCTCCCAGCTCCTAATTAGCCAACCAGAGGGGGAAGAGGTGGAAGGAGATGGTGAGCTCCAGACATACGAGTATGCATCTGGCAACAGTGAGAGTGACGAAGAAACAGAGAGCGAGAGAGGGAGAGCAGCTTTGGTTCCACAGAGAAGACTTAGACAGAGACCGCTAAGAGAGAACCAGCCAGCCAGAATGCCTCCCCGGGGCGGACCCTCCAACTCCGCACTCAGTCTCCGCTCACGTAGTCCAGATGGACAGTGCACTGTGACAGAGGTGTGACTGCACCAGTGGTGTCTATCCTCCAGACAACACACATTAAACTAATCAGTTCAGCAAAAAAACCTTTGAAATCTAATATGCATCTTTTGAAGGTCCCTTGAAATTAAAAATCAATCATTGAAGTTGTGTTTCTGTCATTTGAGCCGTTTTCAGATATGACCTACGGGTAAGAGCTTGTGTGGCTCACAGCTGTGTGCTCGGATGTGTGGACTAATATTTAAGTACTTATCATCTGAGAAACTCATGGTCATCTTTGTCATGCTCCAAAAACAGTAACACTATTACAGCCATTTCATGGGACCTTTAACACATCTTTTTGCTTTTTGTTCTTCTAAACTAGTTTTGGGCAGCAATATGAAGCAGTGGTAGTCGTGCATCACTCCCAGCAAAAGTCTTGTTTCCAGGCTAAAAAAATGCTGTGAGAAAATCTATCACCTCTTTGATGGGCATCAAAAAAAATAAACTACCATCAGTCCCTGCATTAATATCAGTGTGTGACAGCGCAATACGACAAAACTAGTCTCTCTGTGTTCTCTGTTCTTTTGACCTCATGTTTGATTCTCTTTTTGGAGTGATTATATAAAAATGAAGTTTCTGTGTAGCACCTTATGTACCAATAACAGATGGTATCACAGATTTCCTGCTTTGCTGATTTTGGTTTATGGAGGTGATGAAGTTTTAATTAGTATCCAATGATGAACTATTTAAGCGTGTGCGTGTGTGTGTGTGTGTGTTTAAGTTTATGACAGAGAAGCTGAGTTCTTTTACTTTTAGTGTAAAACTCTTGTCTGAATAATTACTTGTGTGTTTTGTGTTTGTTTGAATGGTGTTGGGTGCTAAAAGCTACTGGCAGAACCACTGGAAATATTTCGGCTATATATGTAGAGTGACACATTTGGATCTCTATTTGTCGTCGCAGTACTCTCCATAGGGCCACTATCTACGCACTGACACTGACATGTACTTTGGAAGAGCTCAAGCTGTCCTCACACGCTCTGTTTTCTTCTCCTTTTGCTCCAGCTGCTATTATTTTAACTGTGAACTTGTCATGGTCGGTGTCTTGCTGTCTGAATGACCTTAAACGGTCTTCTGTCTGTCTGGTGTTGCCCCTGTGGTCTTTTTGTCAGCGTATTAAAAGTGTTATGATTTGAAAACACATGTTGTCTGTTTGTTTAAATAGAATACACAGTGGATTATGTTACAGAATAATAGGAAGACTGAAAACAGAAGTGGCACTGATCCATGAGCCTGTTTGCAATGTAGCTTGAGATTTCAGTCTAAATGTAGTGTACCTTAAAAGTCCACAGGATGGCGCAGTTGCACAAATTAAGTAGCCCTGTTGTCTGAGACCATTGCATTAACCCCAGAGAGGTTGGGCAGTTACTAAAAATAAAAAAGGCTGTTGGGATCTTAACAGTTAGACATAGTATTTGTGTGGACACAGTACATAACAATAATGTTTAAAGTTTAAAAGATTGTTCCTCTCTGATAATTAATGGACTGTTTTTTACCTAAATATTTGCAAGAACCTCTCAGCAAATCAAATCCAATAATTACTTTTGACTCTTGGTTCCCTCCTGTCTGTAGTTGTAGATGATTCAACACAAAGACATGAGCAGAATGTTGTCTATCTATGAAACTTCAATAACAACTTAGAATTGAAATAATTGAAAACGTGTTTGTTTTACACTAATTTACTAAAGAAGAGCGTTGTTTATGAATAATTTAGTTGAGTTTTATCCAAATGTCTCGGTGGTGACAACAGAAACTGAATTAGAAGGCCAGTGTTTCCTTTATTCTACATTCAATAGTTTAACTAATGCAGTTTTGTAGATATGTAAAGAGAAACCAGTTAATTCTCTGATTTATCTTTCAACAACATGAGCACTAACCTTTTTTCTCACCCCCTCTTTCATAAAGCAGTGGTTATTCTGACTGCCTTGTGGTTTGTCTTACTCAACAGTTAGGGACGGTGGGACTATGGCCACTTGCTAGACAGTGACTGGGGCAGATTGAAACATACCGGTTTGTTACAGGTTTGTGTAATGAGGAGATGTTGCTAAAAACAAGAAGAGTGTCACCAATGCAGCTGTGCGGCAGCGTTTGCCAGCTGATGAAAACCACAGGCTCCCTGTGTGTAATCTCACCGTGACTGGAATTAGAAACAAGGTTTAACGAGCCAGTTTCTATATAGAGAGTCAATAGAACTGTGCACACTGTAACTTCAATGATCAGGCTGCCCAAATGTTGACTGACAAAATGTGTGTTTCTGCTTTTGAATACTTTTGGAATACTTGAAATATGTAAACTGCATATATACAGAATAAGCCTCCACACCATTAACGCAATATCTCAGGAACACCTTGTAGGAATCCCTGCAATTTTGGCAGAAACTTTTTCTTAGACTCCAAGAAGAAATTATTATATTTTTGTCGTCAAAGGTCCAAGTCACTGTTTTCACAAGATTGTGGCATCTTGAGTGTGGTATTTCAACATTGCGTTGAAGAATATCCTCAATTTTGGTGCAAAAGTTCACTCGGATGAACTGATTTGATTTTGGTCGAGCCTTCAAATTTGAAGGAAATCATTTTGGTAGTTTTTGAGTAATCTTGCTAACAAATAAAGCTACTTTGCTGGTTGGTTGAGACATATAACTACGATGCAGTAATTCTAGTTAATGATTATTTAATTACTCAAAATGTATTTTCCAGTATTTGTTCACATTATTTCATCTCACCTCTTGAGCACAAGTCAAAGCATCATACATTAAATATGTGCTTTCCTTATGAAGTCCAACAGCAGCGGTTGCAGACCTCTTGCATGGCCTTAGCTTGCATGTTATACACCATGATGGACAGATTTCTATGCCTTGGAAACAGAGACTGTATTTAGATTGAATAAATATGTATGGGGCAGCATTTTGTGAGGGACGCACAGGGACCTGAGACATGTGGTGACAGTGTGAAGAAGAGCAGATATTGCAGATTACATGCTGCTGGCAAAGGAACAATGACACCGATTCTGAGTTAAAAGTGGAGAGAACATGCGTGTGCTTGCATGCATGTCTGTCTGTGTGCATGATTCAGACGCCGTGAGCACTTGTGGTCCTGGCATCCACTATATGATAGGGGCCAGACATAGTTTCCCTGCTGAACTCACAGACAGACAGGCAGACAGCACTTCTATATGTTTTCAGACACGTAGCTTCACTTTAACCCTCTCATACGTGGTCAAATGCCTGTTGTAGCTCAACTCTTCACACTACAGAAAATACACACGCAGTCTACAATCCCTCTACAAATAGTCCTGTCGTACCCACGTCTCTCTCCACCCCGAGGTCCACAGTAGAGCTTTGTTGTTGTGTGGATTATGTTTGACCTTGTTGTTGTTGAGGTAGGTCGTCTGGTGGACAGCCTCATATGTTTACTTATAAAACAGCAATTTAAAAATTGCTTATTTCAAAAAACGTGTAGTGATATATGTAAAACAGTGCAGTTGCTGTATTGCTGTAAAAACAATGAAGGATTTAGGTTCTAACAGGCTGTACATGTGTGTACACATTTATCCGCTCTATGTCACTTCTAATCATAATGCTGAGATTCACAGACAGGCTATCTCACTCATACAGGAGCCAGGAATGACCGTAACCATCGCCGACCATTAGAGCCTATCAGGTGTCACGCCTCTCTAATCCTGCTGCTACTGCTCCGTTTATGACAGCGAGGCGCCACGTCCTTAATATGATGACTCAAATCATAAAGCTGTTATTGTGGTTATTCTCCGTTTCTAAATGCGGTATCATATGACTGCACAGTTTGAAGTGACCCCTTCATTCCAGAGCTATAAGTTTATAGAGTTCTCTCATGAACACTGTTCTGCAGGAACGTTATGTGGGATGATTATCTGTTGCTATATTCAAATGTGTTTCATCATTTTGAGCTTCTGAATAAGAAATGATTATGAATGTGTGCACTGGTCATTTTTCAGTATTAAGGCAACTTTATGATAGAGGACTACAGAATATGTGCTAAGAAATCTTTCCAAACAAAGTTGTGCAATTGACAGCAGTATTAAAATGTATTAAAAATACACATCGAGGGAATTCAAATATGGTTTCATAAGTGGACTGTATAAAAGCACTACCTCTCAGCAAATTATTTAGCAATACCTCAACACTAATATGCAACAATATCTGAATATTAATACTCATAAAAGCACTATTCTGTAAAGACTGTAATCTGAGTATAAGTACACTAAGTATTTTAATCACTTTAAAGACGTGATGACAACAGCTTTCAGAACCTAATCCTTCTTCACAGAGACATGATAGTGGAAACTTAACCCAGGTTCTCATTCCAGCCTTTACATCCCTCTTGTATAGAGGAGACACTATAGAAACTATATATGATTGTAGACCCAGTGTATGTTGTTATCCCATCCTGCTACAGTGATAGCAACCTGTTTAATCCAGCTTCAATTTACCTTTAATTTTATATTTCAAGTGTCTTGAGTCCACAAAACACTTTTGGGGTTTCAGGTGTAAACAGGGTTGGAGCCAAATCAAATACAATTAAAGCTGGTGACCACTACAGAAAAAAAATCATTAAATACCCCCATACTGCTCCTTTGGTGTCGTCCAATGTCTGCAAGCCCCATAATTTACACCTTTTAGCCTAAATGTCCTCTACTGGTACTAGCGATGCTACTGTGCACCCTGTGTGCTTATGTTAGCACACTAACACTACACTAGTGAGCATGCCAGCATGCTTGTGTTAGCATTATAGCCTCCACCATGACTGTCAACTCTTTTAGCCTTGTTGTTGAATGCAACATTATTCCTCTAAGCTGTGTGTGTGTGGGCCCAGGGCCAAACGGTTGGTCCCGTAGTTGCTCCCAGCTGACTGCTTCACTGAATCCAAATTAAAATTGGTCATTCGTCACAAGATAAATAGACCACTATAGTCACCTCTGCCGGGCAACACCAGCTAATCCCACGAGAACACCCCTCGCTTGTTTTGAAAGGGGAGCCTCACGGGTTGTCTTTCAAAGGGGAGATATTTGGGCCCCATTCTATTTTAATGGAGAGGTCTGGAATTCTCAAGAACCCTTTAGGGTCCTCCCGGCTGTCCTTGATGGTTCCATGTCTTGTACCACCACACTCATCATCCGGCATTTGAGCTCGTCATTTCTAATGGACGAATGCAGACACACTGACAGTTCAGACAGGTGGACGAAGACTGAGTGAGCTGGATTGTGACCTTGCGACACTGTCTCCGGTCCAACAGATGGGGACGTTTTGTACTTTGTGTATAAAGTGGGGGTAAAACGTGTGTGGAGTGCTGGGATTTAAAAGTACGCGCTGGGGCCGACTATTGAATTCATCATTTAAGCTGTCACACGCTCAGGCGATGAACAACAGCTTGGAAATCGTTGAAATGTTAGATAGAGGTGTTGAAGGATATGATCAGCAAAGACTTTGACGGGAACGTTTTGTGACATAAGACAGGACACGATTGTGGTTTTTCCTTTAGTTGTTCTTTGTCTGCATCCAAGTTGTGTCCTAAGCTGCTAAGAGAACATGTAACATCAACAGATCATGACAGGACTTTCAAAACAGGTGTCCATCTTTCCAGTTTGTTTATGAAACCGTCCACTCACATGTCCGGTGCAGGTGGATGCCAACGGGGGGGGGGCATCCTTTTAAAGACAAAGAAAAATGCAAACCCTGTAGAACACTAACCTGCATGATGTTTGAGATATGCAAACATCTTTGGTGTGTTAAGTTTTAACAAGAGAAATGGTCATACATAATGTAAAGGGAAGGCCTGTATAACCTGTAAACAGCTCAGTTTCAGGTTGTTTGCTCCCTTTAATGTTTAACCTTTTGAACAGGGTGGTCCTGCGCTCCTCTATTAACATTTTTATGACATACACACACACATACGCACACATACGAGTGGTTGTTAACCATCTATTTCCAGCCTGTCGCAGTAGCAACTGACACATGCTGAGGATTTCAGCGCGGACCTTCGAGCCCAGCTCCACTGAATGAGAGGCCTGTCCAGGCAGAGAAGCAGCAACACGGGGGGGCAGAGGGCACAGGACAGGGGACAGGTGTGTGTGAATGAGAAGAGGAAGGAGAGAGTGTGAGATTCACACGTGCCTCAGATGGAAGAGAAGACGTTATGTCAGCCACCAGAGGCTCGTTGAGACAGATGTAACACGCATTTTCACGCATGTATAGAATATACAGGATATGCAGCCTGTTGTTAATAGAAGCTTTCAAATCTGCCTAGTAACTAGGGCAGAGAGTCTGTCTCTGCCTGTGAACTTTCAATAATCAGAGCTAAATAAAGCCAGCTAGAGCCTATATCATACAAACCATTTGCCATATCCAGATGTGTGATCTCATGCATTAGAAAAAGGTTATTCCATTGGACATTATAATACTCTTCAAAGAATATTTTAAAAAATCACTTTAAATTATTGTTTTCTTTCACATAAACACATAAAGCATCTTGCCCCTCCAATGCTATTTAGTAAAATTAATATTTCTATTAAATTCTTATTTCTATTTTTATTATTAGTTATGTCAAAAGTAACATTTTAAAAATGGTATTTTTTAAAAGTTCTAATAAAAATACACCTAGACCTAAACAAGTTGATTATCTCAAGAAGTCTCTAAGAGTTACTGACTTGCTATCAAATGCTGATCTTATGCAGGAATATAAAATGTTCTTTCAATTTGGTCTTGAATGGGACACAATTACCACAATTGGAAGCGTTCAATACTATAACTCATCTAAATGTCATCACCCTCAGCATGCTCAAAACTGTGAGAGCAGATGCTGCCTGTACCCAGATGTCATGAGTACGTGTACTGTGTACAGATCGTGGGGAAAAGTTGTGCAGTAGAGCTGTGCAGTACTGGCATACAAGAGTATAAAATAAAAGTTGTGCAACTTCGTAGAAGTCTTTCGTGCTGACGTTAAAAATATTTTTTCTTGGGTGTGACCTCCTCCGGGGTTGAAATGGCTGCGATAACTTGGCCTGCTGACGTCACGGGAGCCATGGCTACAGTTCAGCTGTCTGCTCTTGTGTTCCCTTTCTTTCTCTCTCTGTCTGTCGCTTCTCTCATGAATAGTCCGTCCAGTGGAGAACATGCTGTGCCAAGTTCTGCCACACACTGTGTCGGAGTGTCCTCAGCCGAGTAGGGGAAAGGGAAATATTACAGAGCGGGTAAACACACCAAAGAATGTATCTTTTTCATGCTTTATACCGTGGTTCTCCCACGGAAGAGTCGGATTATAGAAGAGAATACCGGATGAGGAGAGAGGAGTGATGGCCAACAGGATGCCTTGTTAAAATACTCCCATGCATCCAAAGGAGGTGCCAACCTGTAAGATGGGTTCTCATTTAAACAAACACACACACACAATGAGGCAGCAAATAAGGGGGACAAACAGCCTTTGAATCAGAATCATGCTCACACTAAAATATCTAACCCAACAGTCTCCTTGAATTCAATCAAGTCACACCAATTTGCAGTAACAACACATAAAAATCACTCCCTTAAATGTGTCTGATGTTTTTCATCAAGATTTATGAGGTAATGGTTAAGAGGTGAAAATATCAAAAAAAAACAATGTTAAAGAAAGTCGAAAACAAAATCTTGGATCTGATCCTGATCCACACCAAAATTGAATGTGTTCTCCCCTGACCCATACCACATCCTTCCACCACATTTTGTGGTGACAGTCAGGTATTTTTAAGCAAACAAAACAACCAACAAAGTAACCGACAGGGGCCAAAACATAACCTTGGTTGAGGTTAAAAAGGAAGTGGACTGATTACCTAAATTATTACATTTTCATGAAACACAGTTAAGAAAAGTGGAAAAAAAAAAATCCTGAATTTGTCACTTAATCTGCATCCGCACCAAGACTTAGACTTCTTCTCAGGCCCCACCCCTCCTCCAAGGTTGGTTGAGATGGGTTCAGCAGTTTTTGCGTAATCCTACAAAATAGCAAAATAAATCACTGATTGGAAAGTGTGTGGGAGCTTTTTCCCCATAATCCTACAAACAAATGAATGGAAATGAGTGAAAACATAACCTCCTTTATGGATATGACAATGGAAGCAGATGGGAGCAAATAAAATTCCTAAATTAAAAATCATCAATTGATATTACCTATTTAATATCTGATTTGGAGGCAGAAGCAACCATGGGCAAGATAAAAGAAACAGAGCTAGAGAGACAGAGAGGAACCAACCCCCCCCACCCCACTTTTATTTATACCCCTAAAGACAGCAGGCTAAGATTTCTGGCACCAAAACACACGTCACGCTTTCTATTTCCGTCTGATGTGCAACATAGCACTTAGAGGTTGGGTGACAGGGCTGAGGCATCATGGGGCCGAGGGACTTCCGTACACCCGCCCAGCCTTTACATGACATTTCACACCTTAGCTACCTCTGCCAGGAGACAGTGTCTGTGTATATGTGTGGCACACATATGGCACATGTGTGCTTGTATAAATTTAATTGTATTTCCTTACATGTGTATATGTGTGCAATTGAGACAGAAAAGGAGGTGTCAGGGAAACCAGAGGTTGTCGGTGCAGTCTTATATGAGGCGAGAAACACAAAGCATGAAAAGTTTTCCTTCATGATGCAAATCAGGTTGTGACACACTGGATATCCTGCTAACGACGGGTACATAACTTCTCCTGTACAAACATGGTGCAGTGTACTTAACAGCATATTAAGTGGGACAAATGTTTAATTATAAATAGTCTTAAATCTACATAATTCAACTGCTTTATAATCTAAACGCCTCAAAAATCACTGTATCACAATCTGTAGAGTCACATTTTACCATGCAGTTCCTCACATTGTGTTTGAACCAGATGATGTGTTGAAGTTTGCAAACACTTAACTCCTTTGCAATGGCAACACAACTTGAGCTGCCACTGAACTGGTATGCAGGGAGTTGCTGGTATCAAATATCCATAGGGAATACCTGCAGTAAATCATCAACACCCAGGAACACGTGCCATCATTAATAGAGCAGGACAATGCAACGTTGCAATGGAGAGAGACAGAGTCTTTAATTCAAAGCACTTTCATATTTATTACCAAGAAAACAAAAAAAACATTAAAGGCATATCAGTCATTTTTCACAGCTGGTATTTGAACATCTTAAATATATTACTTTGACAATATGATACAGTAAAACACACTGTTTTTGACAGTTAGCAGGTTTGCTGCTTGGAGCACAGTTGCCAATTAATCCACTCCCTCTCTTGGCCAGGTTGAATTTGATTCAACACGGCTACAATGAGGATTAAACACATGAGCATGCACCCTCAGTCTAGGGCAGCATGCTGAAATCTCTTTGTACAGAAAACACCTTAAACGCAATACAAAAACAATGAGAAAAGAGGAGAAAGGGGGAGCTGTCGACTAATGTTAGGCACAAAAGAAGCAAAAAGCCACAGCAACACTGGAGAATGTCGTGGATGTGTTTCATCTCTTAAAGCGGCATAGAGGTGAAATGAAGCACTTTTCCCGCCACTCTCTCGTAAGCACTTTACCAGAGCAAGTCCTCGCTATTTACAAAGAGCGTGTTGGGTGGTTACCACATGAGGGGTTTTCCTGGGGAGGGCTCAAGCTTTACTGAAATGTAAAAGTATCACATAATGACAGTCTCAGTCTGAAGAGAGTAGGAGAGAGGAGGTCGGTGCTTCAGGGCTGGGCTTTGGGTTCTGGTCATTGGGCTTGGGGGGCGATACACTGGGCCTGATGGGGCGGTGATTAAAGCGGGCGGGGTGCGGCTAGCCCACCTGGACGGAGGCCGCTGGTTGGCTGGCCGTGCTGGACGAGAGAAGCACCTATTGGGTTTTACTGCAGACGACTCGGCTGGATTTACCTGGACAAAAACATGTAAGCATTTATTAGCTGCTTTGATAATGTTTAGGAGCAAGGAGAGGTTTGATGAAAATGAAAATAACCTACCTGCTGCTCCTGTCTGCTGTAAGCTGTGTGACTTGTTCTGGGGCTGGAGCTGAACTCATGTTGGATGTCCAGCATGTCCAGCAGCTCAATGAGTCCTTCATCCCTCACTCGGCCGCAACCTGGAAACTCCTGTCCTGCTAACCCACCCCTCTGAATCCTGTGAGCTCCAGAGGAAGCACTGGACACCCTGTAGTCCATTTTGGGCTCCACATGTTGAGGTGCAGGCTTCCTTCCTCCATCTCTTTCTGCCCCACTGTTTGTCCTAGGTCTAATCTTTGGGCTCCCTGCCACCTGTGATCTCCTGTGGGACGGCTGAGGACTGGGCTGAGATCCTTTGGATGCGCCGTAGCCTCCCCTATGATCTTTATGGTTCTGTCTCCCAGAGTCTGACACTAAGCCCCATTCTTGGCTCGGCTCTAAATCTGCTGTCAGCGCATCAGAATCCGCTTGGCATTTGTGGGCAGGCATACGTGCGGGCGCCCTGCCGGCGACTGCAGCAGCTCCCAGAGCTCTGCGATGACACCCGGGGGTGGGGCATTTTGGCTCCAGGGACAGTTCCTGTTGGGTCACCACCCCTGTTTCAGTGAGAGTTTTGCCCTCATTTTCCTGCAGCATGGCTCCAAACTTCCTGAGAACAGAGGGGCTGCTGCACTTTCTGTCTCCCAGGATGCCCGGACCGAAGCACTTCCTGTCCAGAGCGGGAGATTCGACAGTCGTTAGTGGGAGCTGGGAGCGTGATTGTGCAGCAGGAGCATCCCTTTGTCCCAGAGGGGGCTTGGCGCCTGTGTTTTCCTTGTTGGGGGAACTCTCTCTGCGAGGGGAGCCCTTCATATGAGACACTTGATTCTTTCTGTTTTCAGTCGCCTCAAAACTGTCCCGAAACTGTTCATGACCAAACCTATAAGAACATAAAACATCAAAAGAAAAACTTAATCATAAACAAGCTAAATAAGATTAACGGGTCATTTTATACAATGTTTGAGAACTTGATGAAGCCTCTTACCTGTCGTTTTGATATCTTCTGCTGAACTCATTCTCGTATGCAGGGGTGTCCTGACTCACCTTGATCGTGTCACTGAAGTGCTAAGAGAGATGGGAAAAATGTGTTTTAGTCCATGTCAACCACTGTGTACTGTAGGTTTAAATAAGAGTGTTATTCAGGATTTTTGTCGGGTTTCTCTGTCTGTACCTCACCAAAACTGAACAATGACTTTATTATCGCTCGATTTAACTTTCCTGACCTTCCTGCCAGGGCACATGGCCTCTTATGTGAACCAGGAAACATTTTAATATCTTGTCTCACTTCTCAGCTGCTCTGTCAGGAGTTAGGAATGTTCGAGAGTTGGGTGAAAGTATGTGGAACTTCATCCTATCTGGTAACCCGTCTGTGTAAGCAGACTTGAAGGAACCAGCTTACTGTAATCAATATGTTCTTGACTAATATCATGTAGTCATATCCGGTTTCTTCAGATGTGCAAATGCCAAGAGAATTATCAGAAATGCTTTTCCTTCACTCACCACATGGCGCGCTCCATTGGTCTTCCGGCCAATTTGTTTCCCCTGTCCCAAATAATCCTGCAGCAAGTCCCCGATCTCTGAGACACCGTTGCCGTGGCAGTAACCGTAGCCATCCTGATGACTCACGGGGTAGCTGTACCCGTTGGGGTTGTAGTTGCAGCCGTTGCCACGGTGATGTGGCACAGGCAGAGCTCCAGGGTGATTCTGGCCCGGCACAAAAAGACCAGAACTGTGCACCAGGCCACACTCCGTTTCTCTGCCATTCTTCTGGTTGTCAGCTGGGATGTCGTTTGCTCCTCTGCGGGCCTGAACTTCATTGTACAACTGGAAAATGAAAACAGAACAAAACATTAGCAGCCTCTTGCTGATTTTCTGTTAACTGGGTATATTCTTTAAAATCAGTTGTACTTTTTCACATTGTACATTACTAGCAAATAGTTTTAACAACAACAACGACTGTGTATAAAGAGTAAAACGATTGCTCAACCTAACCTATATTTATGATCAGCGCATGTATTCTACTTTGTACAAACATCTGTTTCCCAGCACAGTCGTCGATACTTCCTCCAGTATCCACTTTCAGACCTTGTGTGTGTGTGTGTGTGTGTGTGTGTCTGTGTGTGTGTCTGTGTGTGTGTCTGTCTGTCTGTCTGTCTGTGTGCCTGTGTGTGTGCCTGTGTGTGTGCCTGTGTGTGTGCCTGTGTGTGTGCAGCGTTCAGCATGTCTGTCAGCACATCACAGTTTAATTAGCTTGTTAACATTTGTCTGTATCATTGCTGTAACAAGGCCACTAGGATGAGTGAGTCTATGATCTGCTAGCAGCTTGTTATGGAGCACAAGTGCACACTCTCACACACACACAATGCACATACACACATATTACACAAATTAACACACTCTTAGTACTATAGGCACTACGGAATTACTTGGGAACAAACCCATTAGCATGTCGTCAAACCTCAGTGTCCGTGTGAAACAAAACAGGGTTATCTTTGAGAATCACTGTCAAACCAAACTCTTAAATTAGTCTAAGTGATTTTATGCAGCTACGTTTGTTCATTAAGACCTGAATAATTTAATTTTACAGTTTAAGACAAACAACATAATTTATAATAAACACAGGGTTTTAATTAATTCTACCATTATAAATGTAGTATTGTACAGTAGAGATCAGTTAAAGGATGTTTGATTGATTTCACTGACTGGTGTATCAGAGGGAATCTTAAAACAGTGACTTGATGCTCAAAACCTTTTTCAGTCTAATTCCCCCTTAAGTAAACCAGCTACTGTGTTTAATGTGTCATCATTCCAACAAAATGTGCGAGAGATTTTAGAGCAGTGGCAGTTTGAGATCACACTTTCATCCGTACCTCTTCGATTTTCCTCTGGATGTCCTGCAGCTGGTCCTCCCACTCCTGCATCTCAGAGTCGAAGTTGTCCATCAGCTCTGGCCTCTCTTGTCCCCAGCCCCTGCCTCTGTGCTCCAGCCCACGCTCCAGATCAATGGCTGCCATTACGCAGGCTGCTAAATGTCCAGAGGCGTTTTTTAAACGGAAATTTCCCCTTTCTCTTGTTCCACTTTTCTTTCAGAGGTCACAGCGGGGGTTAGCAGGGAGGGCCGGAAGGATCGATGACCTTGAAACACTAGAACGACCAATACATGGAAGAGAGATAAAAAGAGGTTTGTTAATGGTTGGCATACTTTTTAAAGAGCAACACAGACCTTGCTTTAAGTCCTTTTCTGTGTATTTCTGCATCCCTGAAAAACAAATCTTGTTTATAAATCTCAATATTACCTCTGTTTTCAGTCTTGGTCATTTGTGTCAACCTCTTTAAAGACAACAAAAGAACTACACTGGTGCCAGAGGTTCAATTGAAGCAAAAATATATTTTCTATCATACTCGATTTGAGTTTTTAACTTGTCTCCACTGCTTGAATAAATTGTTGGACACTTTCTGCTCTCTCAAAGGTCAAATATTTACAGGCCTCTCCTTTCGCATTCTTTTCTAAACTTCACAGGCATGTAAGCCTACCTATGCAGCACGTGTGGACAAGAGTGTTGCATGACAGCATGTCCAAGTGTTTAAACTCTTGGTCACTTTGACCTTCAGCCTGCCTCTGTATGCCTCGAGACACGGGAAGAACAAAAATGTCAAGCATTTACAGGGGTGGCTACCTTCTTGGAACCTGACCCAGTGGTGCACACATGGCATCAGTTGGGTATGCATGATGGCATAGTGCTGGAGCTGCATCTAATACCTTGTGCCTCTAAAATCTCAGATCCAGTTGTTAGCTTTGTTATAAAGACTGAGGACTGATACATTACAATACAACATTTGTAATATTACCATTTTACATGTAGGGACATCTTTCTTTTGCACAGCTGCTCAAATAGTAGCACTGAATTGTCAAAAGGTGCGGCTTCAAAATTAACTTTATTTCTTTGTAGGTGTCAATTGCCTCTATTTGGCAATTACAAGAATCTGTTTAAAAAATACAGGCTCCAATATGAAAATCTTGCTCAAAAACCCTTTATTATTTGTTCTACATTTAAATACATTGCTCACTATCCCTCAAACCTAAAAATATGGCCTAATAAATAATCACTATATGGTAAAGTTGTGTCCTACGTGGGGTAACTATTTGCCTCACCTCCTATCAAGTCAGCTTAAGACTGCCTGGCTTTGTTGTTATTGCTGTTGGCATCTTTGAATATGACGTGTCCAAGTGGAAAGTGTCTGAATGTACCACTCACTTCCCTCCCACCTGTGAGAGTGGAGATATTAATAATCTAGTAACTATGCATAGTAATCTGGCTGCGATGCCTCTACATGTGGGACAGGGACAGAAACAGAAACTGTTAACTCATGACAGAAGCAGAGAAACAAACTAAAAATAAAATGTTACAATGAACATTTCAAATAAGCAAAATAAATTAAAGGAAATGACCATAAACATGACTACAGTTGATTTGAGTAGCTT
The DNA here is from genome assembly GCF_024713975.1 of Paralichthys olivaceus. Classification (NCBI taxonomy): domain Eukaryota; kingdom Metazoa; phylum Chordata; class Actinopteri; order Pleuronectiformes; family Paralichthyidae; genus Paralichthys; species Paralichthys olivaceus. The sequence continues at coordinate 9,495,913 of NC_091111.1, forward strand.
AAGGTTCCTTTTTTAATATTAATTTAATTTAAAGCATCCCATATGGCACCAAACTATCAGAAATTCATTTTCCACTATCTCTTCAGTAATAAACAGCTATCCTTACCTTTCTCTACACAGAGGTTTTCTCTTCCCTCCTGTATAAATCCTCAGCCTGCTCTACTTCCTGCGCTCTGTGAGCTCTGGCCTCTCAAACAGATCCACTCCTCTGGCCTCCAGATCGTTAAGTCCCCTCTCTCTGGTGCTCACCCCCCTCCAGATTTTTCCTCAGCAGTGTTACGTCAAAAATCCTGCCGCCTGGATTTAAAGGGCCCCCTTCCCCTCGTTGTTGAGGTTAAGTCAGGAGCGTTGGGCTAAAGGGTAAACAACTTCTGTTCCAGCCGGGGTACCCAGCCTTTATACTGCTCCCCACTGTTTACGTGGGCTGCGCCACTGGAGCTGGGATCAAATATCATAATGTCAAATTTATTCCAGCATTTGAAGTCTCGATAGGACAACTGTCGTCACCAGCATCCTGGCTATAATTACCAGGGCTCACGGAGAGAGGGAAAGTGTTTACATAGCTATTTCAGCTGCTGACAGCTCTTAGCCAATGGGCTTCTCTGTTGCTACTCTGCTTTAGGATGCTTGGGCAGATTTTGTCTTGTGACCAGGCTCTGCTGTAAATCATTTTTCCAAACCATGCCAAATAGGTGTGTGTGGCACACTGTGTTATAATGTGTCACATTCAGTAACATCTTTATTGAACATAGTCATGAGAAAAGAATCCAGTTGAATGCCAGGCATGTTTAAGAACATTATTAAGTATTTTTTCAGTTTTTGTTTTCATTTTTAGCAAACATCCGCTTTTAATACTTTAAAATATTTAATGGTACATATATATATACTGTATATAGTAAAATTATACTCATAGGCATTGCATATCTTATGAGGAATATTTGCAAAAGAGCAAAATGAGTGACATGTCATACAATGTTCTGGAGTAACCCCAACCCGTGACAGTGTTTTTGACTCATCCTTCTGCAGTGACTTCAGGAGACAGTTGCTACTGTTCATCTGCCACGCCATCAATTACAAATCAGGGGTCCTGTTGGGAATTTTTGGGCCCCCTGGACTAGAACTGACATTTGGCACCTGACATGATCATCAGGATTCCTTCCAGTTTGAACCCCCATGGATCATTGCCATTATTCCCCCACCTGTTGTGTTCCCTAATACATGGCAAATTCTTCAGGAGCCAAAGAGAGGGATAAAAACAAGCTTTATCCTTACTTCACCTTCAGGCAGGAAGAGCAGGATGGCAACACCAGTGTGGTTCTGAAAAACAAAATGGACGAGACTGCTGTCATCACATGTTACATGAGGAAATATATTTAGTGGTGGTTAAACCAGGACATAAAGCAGCATGGAAAGGTGTTTCACATCCCCTCCCTCTACTCGTGTGACCTTAAAGCTCAATGTAAACCTTGTTGAATTCTAAATCCCACAGCTTCATAGATGTTTACACTGTAGACTTCTTGCCCATAGCTGATTATTTTATTACATGATCGCAATTTAAATGTCCACCAGCTTTCATGGCTTTCAATCGTATATCATGGTGCGGCTCAGCTGTCCTTAGAAATGAACGCTTCATGTCCACAAGCTGCAATACACATACGAACAGTAGGGGCAGTATAGAGACCGTATCGCAGAAGTAACCACAAGCTAACTTCCATGTTTTTAATTTCAGAATGCAAATCCGTAAGTTCCATGTGGTTTGAGTTCTGGTGTGCCCCTAATTATAATACTATAATTAAATCAAACATTTCATATTTTTGTTTATTTATTTTAATATATCCTGAAACAAATCCACACTGTAACTCACCTTCTCCAGGGACTAAAGCAGACAGTGGTGTGTTATGGGTAATGTCGTCTCCAGTGTTGAACCTTGTCACAGTTCCTTGAATGTGAATGCAGCTGCGGAAAGTGCTGAGCTTTTTTTCTGTGCTTTTGGTTACCTTGGCAACAAATGATGTGGGGAGGAGAGGAAATCAACAGCGCAAATAAAAAACAAACAAACAAGGGATGATGTAATTGAGGGAGATGCACATCACAGAACGAAGAAAAGAGTAAAAAGAAAGACTAGTTTGAAGATGGTGGCGTAAGAGAGGGACGAGAATAACACGAGTATGAGGATGAGCAAAATGATGGGCTGGAACATCTGGGTGACAAACCATAACGGGTGAAAAGAGACAGGTTGGTTTAGATGAGAAAAAGGAGGAGACAGAGTCAGCATTGAATTGTATGAGACAAAAGCCATCATGAAACTCATATTCATCTTAAGTCTTTCTCTCACCGACAGTGGCTCCTCTGTATCTCTGTCCTCCAGCCTCGGCACTTCCAGTCTGTCTATAAAGGCCTGCAGCTCTTTTCTGAAGGCCTTCATCTGTGCGTTAATGCGATACAGCAACTCGTGTTCCCTGATCCTGCTCCCATCTTCCTCCCCACCCTCGTCCCCTGCTCTCCCGAGCATCAGGTCGCCATTAGAAACGAAAACCCTCGCCTCTGAGATGATAGTGGCCGTGTCTGCAATGAGCCGGTCGATGGTGCGAATGAGCCTTTCTGCTTCCATGCGGATGTCAATCATTTGCTGCCTGTCTCGCAGGCTGCACCGGCCACTAGGTAGAAAGCGGGCCAATGGAGAGGAGGCAGCGCCCTCGGGCCCGGTGGGCGTGTAGAGGCCCCGCGTGGGTGTCAGGCAACGGCTGCTGCCGTTAGTGTTTCTGACCTCGTCCGAGTCACTTTCCCCGCCCACAGGGCCCTCTCGTTTGCGGTGGGGTGGGAGGAGGCGGGAGGAGGAGGAGTCTTCATCGCTCTCACGGCGGCCGCTTGTTGCACCACCAGCATCGCTCTCTGCGTCACTGTCTCGTGGGCTGGGCCGCAGGGAGAGGTGGGAGGCCAGGTCATAACGCTGCATGTTGGAGAGAAGCACACGGTTCTCGTACTGCAGCTGCATTACCTGAAGAAAGAGATGCGCAGAAACAACATTTTGTAATCAGACTTTTACATGATTATACATCAGCATTAACTGGCTTTCGGATATTCTTGTCTTCTAATATAACCAGTATAATCATACCTTTCCACTGAGGTCATTAATCTGTAGCCTCGCTGCCTTCAGCTCCTCCTGCAGGGCTTCTGCCTTTGCTACATCAATCCCCGACCCCCCTGATATTCCTCCGCCGTGCCTGCTGCCCCCGTCGTGGGTTCCCGCTTTGAACCGTAACTTGTTCAGCTCTGCAGTCACCCTCTTGTTCTGGTCCTCGGCATCAGCCAGGTTCCTCCTGAGCAGCTCAGCCTCGTCCTCCACCAGCTGCAGCTGCTGTCGAAGCTCCGTCAGATCATCCCCCAGGCCTCGCCCTGCGCCCGGCCCACCCATCACCCCACTCTCAGAGCTCCCGGCTCCCTCTCCCTCACCACGGAGGTCATCGAGCTCGGCCCTCAGGCCTCGGTTCTCAACCTGTGGGAAAGAGGGAGAGTGGTTAAAATATCAAATCACCTCCATTCAAAAATCCCACATAGCATTGTCCACTCTTACCTCCAGCTCCACTATCTTCCTCCCAAGGATGTTGGCCTCCTCTTCTACCAGGCGGAGCCGAAGCTTCAGTTCGGACTCACGGGTGGTGGGTGGTCCCCCAGCCTCTCCCTTAGGATGGGTGCTGTCCAGTTCCCCATAGAAGGAGCGGTACTTCTGCAGCTCTTGCTCCAGTCGGTCCTTCTCTTTGTCAATCTTGGCAGTCTTCTTCCTCATGAGCACGGCTTCCTCTTTGATAAATGCTAGCTGGCACTTGAGGTCCTCGTTGTCCTCCTGGAGCACAGAGAGCAAAAACTAATGTGTATTTAAATTGAATTAAATATAAATAGAAACTTAATCCTAAAGTTCAGAGGGTCGCTCAATGCAATAAGACATAAAGACAGAAGCACTTAAGATTAAAGAGAAGATTTTGTGCCACCACGCTTCTGAGCCAAAAAACGTTATCTCTGTTTGACATTTCCTAACTCTTAAGCTGCTGGATTCATGCAAACTCTGTGCTTTGATTTAAATATTCTTCCAAATGACTGGAGCACTTGCTTTGGCCTGTTGTGAAAAATGTAATATCTGACAAAAGGACATTACATAAGGATGTGAGCAAAACCAGCAGGATCTAAGGATTTTATTCAACATGCATATATCTGTTGAACTGGATTTGCACAACAAAACTTCACAAAGGTGGATCTGAGATAAATAGGAACTAATTTCCTCTATTACTTTAGAATATGTGTAAACAAGAGAAGAAACTAAACTTTATTAGTTATGACATCTCACCTCAGTAGGAGTCTGTGCTGCTTTCTTATCCGTCTTCAGGACATCTTTGCTTCCTCTTCTCTTCTGAGACTATTAGAAGAGAACAGTGAATGGAAAAACTTGTGTTTGAATTCTAAATTGCTTTTTTTGGACGTGTGATTTGTGATGCTCTATTAGGCCATGCTTCTGTACACAGACCACACTCAAATGTAATTTTCTACAAAGGATAGCTCACTGTGTCTCTGGGTTTGCTATGACCTTACTGATAAGGTAGACAGCCATAACAAACAGCCAGTGTCTCTGTGTCTCATGCTCATTTAGTCTCTCATAGTGGGACGGAACTGCAATATAAGTCTGCACCATGTGAGGACATTTGGGTTTAGATTAGAGATGTTCTGATACCATTCTTCCCTTCCCAGTACCAACCCCTGGCCTTTGCGTATGAGCTGATATTGACAACTTATACAATGTATTTTAAAAGCTGTATGATTGTGGTCATTGTTGTATGGCCTATTGCTAGTGTTGTGATTGGCGACACTAGCACCACTGTTTTGCTTGTGGGACTTTCCAGTGTGAAATACTGAAAAATCGCTAATATTTGAGCTAGCTTTTACTAATGCTACATTACCGGAAATCGGTTCTTCTTTGACTTTCTGAAAACAGTACTTTTCAGTGGCAATACAGTTTTCAAGCAGCAAAGTAGAAGTGATTCCTGGGTAAAGAAAATTATTTTGCATTTTTCTGTGTGAAACTAATATAGGCTTCTTTAATGATGGTTTCAGATCCGTACATAAAGATATGCTACTACTCGCAGTATGGGAGGCATTTCTGATAGTGGTAGCGGAACATCTCTTGTTGGCATTACACAGTGTTAACGTACATGCAATTCACTTCAGTAACCTTGTTGGCTTTAACACCCACCAAGGAGGTTTTCATTTGTGTTTGTTGTGTAATAGTTTGCAGGATTACGCAAAAACTACTCAACCAGTTACCATTCAAATTTTATTGAGAGGTGGGGCATGTCCCCAGAAAGAAGTCATTGAATTTTGTTGCAGATGCATACATTTTTTTCCACTTTGAAATTGCGCGATATTGTGTTTTTCAACATTTTTGTTGATTTGTCAGAGAATGATACATAGATCTCGAGGAAAAAAAACCGGCAGAGACATGCTGATAGGGAGGGAACTGATATTTTTAAGTTTGTTCAATTTGGTGCAGATCCCAATAAAAATTGGGATGAAGTGAGTTGAAGGACTGTCGGAACTTGGTGGAGGTTGGTGCTCTACTGAGTGCCACTCTAGGTAATAGATGTGATGTAGGTGGATGTGGGTCAGTGTTTATTTACCTCTTTGGTTTTGTCAAGTTCATTTTGCAGAGCTTGTTTGGTCACTTCCACCTCTATGAGTTTTTGCCTCAGTTTTTCATTCTCCTCTTCCGTCTTGGTTCGTTTCTCCTCCACCTTTTCCAGCTCGTGGTGCAGCCTCACGGACACATCCTTCGCCACCTGCAGGCATCGTAATGTGATTCAACTGAAAACGGCCACGGGATAATATGCATTACCTGCCGGAAACAGCAGGTTTTTGTGGTATTCATACTTTATCCACATTTCACAGGAATAATTCATAGCTAAAAAGCACAGGACTTGAGCTATAATTATTTTGGTCTGTCTTAGCTGGTGGCAATGACACATCTTTGGGACAAAAACTCATCCAGATCCCTCGCAAACTGTATCTACACAGACACATGGAGTCAAGCAGCCTCCCCTCCCCTCTCCACCTTCAGGTCCTGCTCCAGACTCCTGAGCAGCTCCTCATCAATCTCTCCCGTCTGGGCGTAGCGCAGCCTCTTCCTCTCAGCCTTCCTCAGTCGATACTGCAGGATCCGGCAGTTTTTATTGGCTCTCTCGAGCTCACGCCTCATCTCCTGCAGCTGACAAGTGTCTTCTTCGTAAAACGTGTCCCTCATCTCGTCCATCTCGGTCCTCATCTCCTCAATCTCACACTGGTGGGACCACAGCAAAGATTACTGTTTGTGTCCAAATTGCATTATGTGACATATAAAATTGAGATTTAGAGTAGCTGTGGATAATCCCTACTGTTTTTTTTATTTTAAAAACTGACTTTTAACACAGATGGGGTAATGGATGTTTTGAACATGAGTCAAATATAGTCAACTACATAAAAACACACCATAATCTGAATTTTAAGTATTTCTGGATGTCGGCTGCATGATTTTACCTTGCTTGAATGTATTTCACATACATATCTTGCAAATGCCAACAAGCCAATTTTACATACATGCTATTGGCTCTGTCAGTGGCCCCTTCTGAACACATCATTGATTCCATCAGATCAATATCAGTACAATTAGTTATCTGTATGCAGCCAGTGCATTTTCAGTTAAGATCATAGCTTTAAACTCCTGGTGAAGACACAAAGCATGAAGGAAAAATTAACCTGTGTATTTGGATTGATGCAATTAGCAATGATACCTCGATTCTAAACTACAGTCAAGAATAAATGGTTTTAAAGGCTAAAATACAAACATTTTAAGCTAATCTAATAAAATGTGGCCCACTATGACCTTCTACGTTGAATGTCTACTATATTTCCTATGATTTCAAGCTGATGACAGAGCACTAGGCCACATAAAAACTCATCAAACCTTGAGATCGTCGTTTTCATCCAGCAGCCTCTCCATCTCGTCCAGATAGGCCTGGTCCTCCTGCTGTGTCACGCACCCCGCCTCTGTGGCCTCCGCAGCCGGCTCCGGCTCTCCCTGAGCGGCCTCCTCCCTCCCAGCGTTGTCCGCCTTGGTTTGCATCCTCGCAGCGCTTCTCTTGAGTCTCTTGTGCAGATGGAAGTGGATCAGCTCAGCCTGTAAGCATCTACCTCTCCACAAACCCAAACCGAGGCCTGACAAGCCTCCCGCTGACAAGCCGCCTCTCCCCCGGTGGTGGATGCCCCCGCCTGCCTGTTTCACTTTCCCCGGGGAGGCAGACGACAGCAAACGCTGGCCGGAGTCGCCGTCAACGCGGGATGGGTGTAAAGCGGGGCGACGGGCTGGTGATGGAGGATGTGCCGGATCTTCCACGACAGCATCCGCCCTGCTCGGAGTCACTACACCAGCTTCAGCACCATCGGGCTGAACAGCTGCCGAGCCGCGGCTCTCGGGCTCCCTCTCCCTCTCGTCAGCGGCCCTCTGGCTCTCCTTCACCCCGATGTCGCTGCTCCTTCCCGCGGTGAGAGGAGACCTGCACCTGCCTGGGTGAATGGAGGCTCGCTTGGTGGCCCCTTCCTGGGCTGTAGCCGGTGAGGGAGCCCGATGCTGCTGCTGCCTCCTCCTCCTCCTTCCTGCGTTATTGTCTGATGATGCTGTTGGAGGATCTGCAGCGCCGCCTGCGGCAGACTTCATCCTCTGCAGCGTTAAAACGAACCACACACGTGTAGTTTCAAACAGAGGAACATAAAGAATAATCTGTGCAGAGGACGCAGATTATTTCTTTTGCACAATTTGGATTAATTCGAACTATTTTCCATTTACATAGATAGAAATTCTATTGGGAAGAAGATGCTGTCAGCATTTACACCACTAGATGCCGCTGTTCCCTAAGACTTTCTCTCATCCTGACCCATGGCCTATCTTTAAGGTGGGAGGTTTGAGGCCTGTTTGTTTTACACAGAACCATAAATAATGGACTGATTCCCATTGGAGCAATCAGATTTAATTAGAATAACACATACTTGTCATCATTCTAACCATATACAAATAATGGCTGTTCACAGAGAGCTCTTCATAATGAGTTCTTACCGCAGCATTGTGCAGGGATGCTCTGAGGCAGGGAGGGCACCACCAGGCACTGCAGGGGCACGGGTCATCTGATGTAAGGACATACGTCAAACCAGGAAGTAACCTCCAACCCATAACAAACCACAGTGCTGCTAAAACTGGCTGCAAAAGTTTGACAAATACAGAATCAGTTCAGACCTTGTACCACTTTTCTGAAGATTACATTGAATATTCATAATCATTCACACACACTCCTTGTTACTTCAATTGCAACAAATGTCCCACTGCACCTTTGAATTTACATAGTTTTGTATTGTATTGTTTTTGACTTTTTTAAAGTCAGCTCTTTCTACCTTGCTTTTATTTTAATTTAACTATTGCACTGCTGAGTTGACCGGCTTCTTCTTCTCAAACACCTTTAATTTTACTGTTGACTCCTTGTTAACTTGCATATGACAAATCAAACTTGAAACTTCATTATACATTTTATCTATATAGCACTAGACTTAAAATGACTATACAAATACAATGTATTAGCATTAGTATTATCATTAGTATTTGCAGTATAAGTATTAGTTTTAAACAAAATTAAGACAGCAGGATGAGACAAAACAACCATAAGGTAAAAACACATCAGGAGAAAGCTATGGTAAAACAAAGTATTTGTATACAATATTTGTATCATCATAAGGTTTCTTTTGCAAATGTCAATGGATATAATTAATATTTTTGTCTGATATATCCATTAATATATTCACCTTATTCATGATTCGGGAGTTAAAATGTTTAATTAAATCCAGTTACTGGAGCTTTCAGATAGAACTCGTGGCTTTAATTAGTATATGATATTTGGGTTAGTGTGGTTGTTTTTTTTCCAGTTCGATTTTCTTTTAACTTCAACAGTCAAGTATGAATCTTGGAGCTTAAGTTCAGGATATATTTCAAAATGTAAGAAAACACCATTCGAGAAAGGGAAGACTCTCTTGTTGCTTCACCTAAAACCTAAATATACTCACTGAAAATTATGTTATTGCTTTTCCTGATTGGCAGAGGGTTGAAGTCAGTAGCAACACTTTCAAAGTACTGTCAAGATTCTTATTTCCTCAAGTGTGCACATGTGGCATGTCTCACCAATTGTTTTTGCAGAAATCACATAAAGTGTCCCTAATTTCATTTGTCTCTGCTTCCCAGATGTAAAACAGTAGCTACAGTCAGCACCAGCAGAGGGTGGTCTCTCCACACATGAACCACCTCAGCACAAGCTCTGTAGGCAATCTGTCCCACACAGATGGGGGAGCCAGTAAAACGCTGACTGTTTCCACTCTGTTAGGCTAGAATGAGCTCCTTAGTCATATAATTGCTAATGAGATGAGTGAGTGACGGGTCAGGTTTGCGAGGATTTAACCCCTGCAAACTGACCCTTCACCCTCTAACAGACCGGCTCGCTCAGAGGACGGGACAGGTCTGTCCACTGTCAGATGATAGACCTATATATAAGTTTGCCATCTTATTAAAGACAGGGACAGAATGGCAAGTTTAGGAACCAATAATTTATTTTACACCAAGATTGTTTCCTTAAATTGTTGCAAAGGAATAAGATTTATTTAAATTATATATCAAAGTGTTGAGGGTTAATCATGGATGTTCCTGAACTCCATGGTGAGTTTGTGCACATATATTCACATATTCCTTCAGCAGCACCGATGCGGGTTATAGTGACCTCTGCCAAACGCCTTTGATAGAAAAGCCTTGGTCCTCTGAAATCCTCTTAGTTCCCTGGCTTAGATCTCTCTGTGTCCCTGAGGAGGACAAATGCACCTCATCTCACTCATCTCATCCAGTCAATCATTCACAACTCCACCCTCCATCTCCACCACACTGCCATGGGTGGAAAGAGACGTGCTCCTGGATAAGACAGGGCAGCGTAAAAAGGTTGTGCAGGATGGAGGGAGGAAGAAGTGGGAAAAAGTGGGTGAGGGAAAGATGAGTAAACGAGGAGAACTTGTACACTAAATGCATTTGCTGGGAAAGAAAAGGATTCTGCAGCCTGAGACATGAGGTATCAAGAACAACAGACTGAGTATGATAGTGGATAAATAATTAAACACATGCCATTAGTTAATCCACAACACAGTCAAAGAGCAATGGGCGTTTGTGGGTTTTTCCCAGCGAAGGAAGAAAAAGATAAAGTGTGTGAAAGAAAAAAGAAATGAGATGTGAATGAGACAAGAGTACAGTTCTGACATTTGAATGAGTCAGTAAATATCAGTGTCTTGTACAAAACAAATTAATTAACTAATATTTGGACGTTGCAGGATGTTTTTTTTATCATATGAAAAGACTTGTAGTGTAGTAATGTTAATGGGCACTCCATCAAGCCAAATGTTAACTAATCCATACAGTTTGAGAGCAGCAGCAACCTGGTGGCAGATTAGCTGAGGCTTCTCTTCCAGTGACCTGCTTTCCTGGGTAACTCATTGGAGTGACGTGGAAATAAGCTCTTTTGGAGCTAAAGCCAATTTACCACCAAAGATTAGGGCAGATCTGTCTGGACAGGCCAAAGACGCAGCCCTGCCTCTACCTCTCTCTCTCACACACACACACACACACCTATATTAGCTATTATGTCCTTTTAGACCCCAGGATGGAAGAAAGCAAGATGGAGGAATAGAAGGGAGTACAACGTTGCTTTTCACACCAAAAGCAAACACAAAGACACACAATCATAGTTTATGGGGTGCTGGTCTTTATTTCACTTACATGTGCAGCCAGAAGCTGATTCACTTTTTATTTTAAATTAACATTTTTTAATTAAAAAAAAGAGGATCAGGATGAGTTTCCCTTCAGTCCTACGTGGCAGTGAGACAACGCTCTTATTCCCGCACCTCGGCTACATCGCACAGCAAAAAAGAAATAAATCATGAGGACCCACACAAAAAACATGTATTATAACAAATATACCCACACATTTGCATTAATTCTATAAGAAACTACCACCCCCTCCCCTTTAAACAAGTTTTTTTTAATTCACAATGAACACAAAGAAAATAGCATGTCATTATGTCAATGCAGCAGAGTTATATCAGGTCGAGACAGCACAGGAGTGTAAAGTCTGACACATGTTGGACTGGTGGCAGATGTGAGAATTTTGAAATGTATTTTTTTTTTATTCGCTACCTTTGTTCAACTCTAAATATTCGTAAACATTTCCCCCGAAACGGAGGGAAAATCTTTGGTATAAACCTCTCTTGTTCTTTTTGTAGTTAAAACCATTACAACTCTTAGAGCACTAGAAAATAAATCAGCGATATTAAAGACTATTTAAGCTTTCAGTTAAAACAACACTGGAATCCAGAGTACAAAAGTTGGAGGTGAACTTTGGTTGATAAGATAGTGGATGCTGAGCAGGTTATAGGTCCTTTGGTCCTATCACGGTCCAAAACACAGCTGGACAGACGAGCACGGAGCCTACGTGCTTTTTCTTGATTAAAAAAAAAAAATTGTTATGGAGAAAACCAACACCCCCCTCTTCCTTTCAAAACCAGAACCCATTACAGACACACCCACAATCACACAGAGCTACCCATTCACCTCCTGCAGTTGGTCACAAATCACATCCGTCTACATTATTAGCAGGGATTATGGTCTGGTTTGAACTCTCGTTTACTCCCACCCTTCCTTCTTCTCTGGCCTTTCTTTCTCTTTATCACCAAGCACGCCCCTCTTCCTTCTTTTACTCCCTTTTCGCTCTTCCTTTTCTTTGCCTTTTCCCGTTATCCTCCTCCTCCTCCACTTTACTATGACCGTTAGTTACCATAGAGGTGCCGTTTGCTACAGGCTTGCCTTTCTTTTGCGAGGAGGAGGGTTTTCCCCGGTAAGCGTGGTAGTAGAAGTTAGCGAAGAGGATGATGAAGGTGACAGCGTAGCCGATCAGAGCCCACTGCATCCAGCAGGGGAATGGACAGCCGGTGTATAGGGAGTGGCCGGCATGGCCGATGGTCACGTGGAACTGGATCTGTTGAACACACAAAATTAAGTCAAATAATGGAATAATTTCGCAACACAAGAAAAAAGTTCCTTTGATACACATTATAGACAGTCCTTAAAACATATGTACATTATATGACGTAACAAGCTACGAATTCTCACAACTGCTTCTCCGTAAAACATTGGTGTCAAACAATATAACAGCTAAAATACCATGATATGTCTTTTTCTAGTGCTTCCAATTTTGTCTATGACTATACTGCAATATTATGACTGAACGAGTACACCAGTAGAATCAGGGCTAAATCAATGAAGATATGTCCCTAACATCTGCTGGGGATCACTAACATCGGCTAATTTACAAGCGATATTCTCCATCTTGTCCTAAATTCTGGAATAGCATAGAAACCCTGATCTACTGCCACATGGCTTTCATAGTACTGCCATACAAGCCGGTCAGATTTACCTTTAGCCTCAGCGTACCCTCCAGTTCGGCCTTTATCGTTGATTACAGGGCCAAAACACTTGATGACGCTAAGGCGCACAACTGAGATTATGTCCCTAACGTCTGCTGGTGGCAATTAACACCTGCTAACAGCTACTGGAAGTTGGTAACTTAAATTGTCCAGAAAACCTTCAAACGTACAAGGATATTCAACATCTTGTCCTATATTCTAAAATAACATCTGTAAAAAAATATATTTCCACAATTCTGTGCCCACAGAACACAGTGAAATATATCTATATAGTAATACCTACCATCTGAATAATGGTGAGGTACTTTTTCCACCAGAGGTACTTCTGCATCTGAGGACCCAGCGCTGCCAGGCCATAGTAACCGTACATGATGACATGGATGCCAGAGTTGATGGTTGCCCCAAAACATGCTGTGGAAATAGTTACATTTGTATCAGATGTGACGGTGGTCGTGTTACTACTGGTTGGCATGCAGCTAATGGCCAATCAATATAAACGAAGATCAATCAGATTAAACTATCAGCTCGGGTTCCTTTCACCCACCTTGTCCACCGGGCACCCACTTGATGCCAATCCACCACAGGATGAACATAGTGCAGTGATGGTAGACGTGGAGGAAGCTGACCTGGTTGAACTTCTTCCTCAGGATGAAAAAGGCTGTATCCAAGAATTCCACTCCTTTGGAGATGTAGTACCACCACAGAGCAGATGCTATCTACAGACATGAAAAAGGGGAGAGTGGATCACAGACACTGACACCTTTGATAGATGACAGCCTAAGTCTGTAAATACAATTTGCAGACATGTAACCACACACTCCTGCAGATTAATCTCTTTCCAGCCTCTGTCTGAGTCCAGTCCTGTAAAGTGAAACTCTGCTAATAATTACCCCAACACAGAGAGCTGTTTTTATGATTACATCTGTGACTAACGCCAAGCAGTAAATAATATAATGCTTTTTAAAAACATTTCAAAATCAAAATCAAAACAAAATGTAGCCTACTACGCATGTCACTTGAGTACCCCACTAGAGGGCGCACCAGAGAACTCAAACTGTATCGAACTTCCTGATTTGTATTGGGTAAATAAACATGGCAACACTGGAAGATGTTAGCCTGTGTAGTTACTTCTGAGATTGTGGCAAAAAAAGCGATCATGTGAGGTCCTTAAATCAATGAAGTCGTAACAATGTCAATTTTGTTTCTCTTGTTCATCCAAAGTGAGAAATTGAAATTGGACAGTGTGTGGATGAAATGGCGGAGGGAGTGGGGAAGACATGCAGCAAAGGGCTGGGTCGGAACCAAACCTGCTGTTGGTGCAGGATGACTCAAGCCTTCGTAAATATGGCATAGCGTTACTTTTTGAGGATGTGCACAACCATTGTGTACGTGTAGTCAAAAGCAAGTATGTCTCCGGCCTAAAGCTACAACCATTGAGGTGAATCCCTTGCCTCACGTCTCTATATCTGTGAATGAACAGTCACATTAACAGTTAGATGACGATTTTCAATTCAGTTAAATTACAGTTAAATTCTAAAATGATGTGAAAAAGACCTGGAAACCAAACAGGCCAACAAGTCTTCTCTCTGTGTTTTCTGCAGTTTAACCCTGTCTGACACACACGTACGCAGCTGCTCTCTAAGCCATGACACCATGGCATCTCTGATCTCACAGTAATGCCATCATTAAAAGGAAAGCCCTGAGATGGGGGTGGAGCTTTAGGGTGGCAAGACCGATCTACTCCTCCTCCCTGAGTGCAGGGCCACACCCTCTTTGTCCTAAAATCACTAAGAAGTAAACTTTTACCTCTAAATCCTCCCTCTGTCTTTTTCCTCATTTAACCCCTGACAAAAACAATCTATAAACACTACAGAGAAAGCCATATAAATGCCAATTTGTACTTTGAGAGGACATTTTGGCTTGTCTTCACAAATTCTGGTTTTTTTTTAGGTTTGGTTGGGTTTTGGTTTTAGGGTTAGGGTGAGGCATTTAGTTGTGATGGTAAGGGTTAGGGTAAGGGGTTGAGGAATGCATTATGTCAATGACTGTCCTCAGTGATAAATGTGTAGGTGTGTGTGTGTGTATGTGTGTGTGTGTGTGTGTGTGTGTGTGTGTGTGTGTGTGTGTGTGTGTGTGTGTGTGTGTGTGTGTGTGTGTGTGTGTGTGTGTGTGTGTGTGTGCGTGCGTGCGTGCGTGCGTGCGTGCGTGCGTGCGTGCGTGCGTGCGTGCGTGCGTGAGTGAGTGAACTTACCCTGACTTCATTGAAATCATTTGAGTAGTTGACTGGCTGACAGAGGTAGCTGTAGCCTGCTGCTCTGGTGGCTATTAGGAGCTGAGGACAATAACAAAAAGACAGGGCAAGGTTGAGAGGAATCATGTTCTAACCCCAACAACTGCTGCAGTGAGCACAAATAATCCCTATTTACTTGCTCTTTTTCAAGCAAGTAAGATGACAACACTAAAGGATGTTTGCAACAATATTTCCTTGATGTGGTTGAGTTTTCGATAATACTCTTTTTAGGGTCAGTTCAATACTCTGCTCTGCAATTGCTGCTGATTTGTGGGCACATATTGTTATTTCACTAAACTGTGGCTGAGAGGCTTGAGTTAAAACAGCTTATCTATGAGGGCAAGTGGTTCTTCGATGAATAAGGAAAATCTAATTTGACTTCTACTCGCATTTATGAGGATTGCAGTTTATAAATCCTGTGTGTTGCATTCATGGGCAAATGTATTTAATCATGAAAACCACTGTGGCACTGACCTCTTTGGCGATGTAAAAGTTGAGCACAACCATACTGAAGTTGTAGACTATGAGAGTCCTCCGCAAAGTGTAGGGCTGGCGATCCTGCATGTATCTAGGCCCCGCCCACAGGAAGAGCAGGTACAGGCAGCTGATGGCCAGTGTGGGGAGCGGAGATGACATCATCGGCCACTTCTCCACCCGCTTGTCTGGAGGAAAAATAGGGGTTAATGTCAGTAGTGGGAAAACATGGGGAATAAAGGGAGAGGATGGCAACTGGAAATGTCCCAAATGTGATTATCAAACTCACATACGCACATTTTTTGACACCTCAGTCTAATTGTAAAGATACAGGAACGGTAAGATTGTGAAACTATGATGACAGATCGTAGTTTGAAACGAGCCTGAATCTGAAGAGTCACAATGTTCAACACGAGTGCATGTAAAGATCTTACCTGCTATAGTAAGGCTCCATTTGTAAAATTCTAGAGTGTCATTCACAAAATGTGTTACAACCTCCATGGCTCTGCCTTTGGTCTTGATTATGCTGCAGCAGGAAAAAAGGACAGAGAGAGAAAGTGAGTCAGGACCACCAAATTAAATTACAGGCCATACGTAGGCCAGTGTAACCGATAGCATGAGGAACTAGTGTTTACACATGTTGTGCGCTCAGTATTAATTACACATGCTTTTGTAAATGACTGAAACATAAATCTCTACAGTGATGTATGCCCATGATGGACTGAACCCCAACATAACACTTTTTACAAATATTTGCTGTTATACTCTTTCCAGCATTTGCTGTAAATGTCTAATTAGGCCTCCTCATCTGAAACAGTATGGTAACATTAACCTCCCCAGGATCATAATTCACTTTCCATCGATTCAGATGATTGCTGCTTAGTCACAACAGTTTGAGATAATTGTAGGAAATGGGACGGACCAGGGATGGAGTGTATCGAGCAAATTCCTTTTCTCTGTCATAGATAGAACATTAAACTTAAACATTGTTGATGGATGGATGAATATATAAATAGATTGATAGAACATTTTAGCAACCATAACATCATGACTGTATTTTACTTATCAGACTGACTAATAGGACTCTATTTTGCAATGGACTATTTCTACTTTTACTTTAGAGATCAGAATTTTTCTTCCATCATTGTCAAGAGATAGAAAGATTGATAGATGGATAGATAGATGAGCATCATTACCTAACAGAGGCGTCTTATCCCCCTGACAGCAGGTGTCTACATATTAATCTATAATTAATCCAGACAGATCAGCTGTCCTTTAAATATTTAGTAATAGCTAAGCACACAGTAGCTACGGCCCATCAGTGATCACCGCACAGGAAAGTGCTGAGTATTCCGGCCCCAGTGGCTGCACATGACATGGGTGTGGACATTTTTATTTTCGCAAGACTCCCTGTAGTAATAATAGACTGTGCTGGCAGAGGGGGGATCAGATATAGAGGGTAAACCGGGTTTGTGTTGCGCGCACACACACACAAAGAAAGGGGCGCATGTGTCAGCAGGTTTCGCTCGGACCGCTCAAGAGGCTTAAATTCAATTGATCAACGAGCTTAGATGTAGGCCTAAGTACAAATGCCCAACGAGCCACAAGCCTGTTTGATGGTTATGTGTCTACATGCGCCATGTGGCTGAGAAAAACCTCATCCATGGAGAAAACGTGAGGATTAAACCTGCAAATTGAAACATCAACACTCGTTGTAATTTAGCATTAGGTAATTAAAAAATTGAAATACCTTACATATTGCACAGTTTATTCATAGCAAATCTACATTTTAAAGGCAAATAAACCCATTTAACGGACGTTTAATCTTTTTCTTTTGGTTAATTCTATCGTGCGCTTTTACGCACTGTGCAGACTTAACAGGTGGGCGCTGAGAGCGGATGAAGAAAATTAGATTAGCCTCCTTACTACAGTTCAAAGTGTTTCCATCGACGCTTCAAGAAATATTCAGCACACACAAACACACAATGATGAAAAAACACGCCGCTACTCACGTCCTGGATATTTAACAGCGTGTAATGACATCCGGTGCAATTTGATGCGCAGCTCCTCTCAGTCACTGCTCAGATCCTCTTCTTTATCCTCTTCTTCCTCACCGCTGGTCACTTTCTGCACCGCTCCGGTTATTGTTCGTCATTAAAGAGCAATTTGGCAAAAAAAATGGACAAAGGCAAAAATCTATGACTACGTTAGGCCAATTATGCATCCGGTCCGTGCGCGCTCAGCCGCATCATCTTCTCCCTCCCAGCCTCCAGGACACTGAGAAGCCGGGCGGCACTGCGCATGCGCGATTCGACTCGTGTGTCTCGCGTGCGTGTGTTTTGCGCGTGCGCAGGGTGCTTGGTAGAAGTGCTTCCGTTCGTTCGTCCTCTGCAGACTTCAACCTGCTATAAACCAGCTAACTTCTCAACTAATAGATCTAAATACATTGATGCGTCACGGATGAAAAGCGGAGCGCACGTTTCTACATCTTGAATAGAAGCGTCAAGATGTTTTCCCTGTAGGTTGCTGGTCCCTGCCTGTGTTACCCCACTAGATGGCGCTGTCAAGCTATCGTTGGCCCTGGAAGTCAACTGCCATCTCTAAATATCAGTCCTCCTCTGGCACAGCCTCAGCAGAGAAGAAGTTTCTCTGGAGGAACCCAGATTTATTCTGTCACAGTAAGTAAACATTCATCCCGCCAATGGATGTTATTCAGTTCCTATTGTAATGTCACTGACAGTTTATCGTCTTATTTTCTATAACAAGCACAAAGTAAAGGCCCTGGTGGCTCATGAACTAACCAGTGTCTTCTCAGCTTGGCATAGACTGTGCCATTTTTCAGAGGCCCTGGTTCATTTAGAAAAGGCTCCATCACTCCTCTCCCAGAGTCATTTAGGGATCTGCTCTGTTACTTTGCTTTTCCATGAGCTACTTTAACAGATCCAGCTGGATATAACATGTGTGTGTCCGTGTGTTAGAGGTCCCTATGTGCTGGTGAGTCAGAAGTCAGAAGAACGCATGTCTTGATGTCCCACAAATCTAAGACATAAATCTATCCTGCTGAGGTCCAAACCTCATTCTCATTCAGTCAGCGCACATGAACCAAATCCCTAATGGATAATACATCAGTATATTTCAGAAAATAAAGGGTCTGGATACAGTAACAACGATATAGACACTTCTGTGATATAACAACACAACATAATTGTTACCGGTAAAAAAACAAAAAGCAAATAAAAGATCACACTGACGGTGAAATCAACCCAATACAAAGCCACAAAGAAATCTATGATTGACATAACTGTTCATGAATGATGATATATGTAATATGTGATTTCTGTTTGCATACCACAAACATGACAAGAAAAGTTGCAATTTCACGATAATAATGGTATTTGTAGTTCTTATCTCTAAAACCTAAATTTCTTAGCATCCTTACCCATCCCTGCCTGAGGATGAGCAAGGATCGAACTGATTTTGGAGAAGAAAGTTGGTGTGGAAGAGGACTTTTTTTCATTCAGTCTCTTCATTTGGCACAAGTGCAGTGTTTGTATGGTGACAACGTTTTGATTACAAAACCGTAATAATTGTAGAGGAATCCACATGCGCCATCTACAGGCCAACTGCTGCCTCTACATTCTCTGCAGGTTGCACATGTGTAAATATTGTCATAGCTGTTGCTTCCTCTGTGGATATAAGCGTTTCTTTATGTGCTGCTGGAGTCACTTTTCCATCCTTTAGGTGGTGGAGATTGGCATGTGTAGCACCCCCATGTGGGGAGTTTGCAGCTTTCTGAACGTGAATGTTAAACATAGAGGAACTTGTGAGATCCACCTGCCTGTCTGCACACTGTTGGTCTCACCTCCATCGTGCACACACATAAAGACACATTCATATCCGTGAACCGGTTTGGTTTGGCATATGGAGCAGGAGGCGCGTTTGTGGTCCTATAATCAGAAATGTCCTGACTGCTGGTCTGTAGTTCCACTGACCACATGAGTGTAACCTGCAGGGTTGGGCTGGCTGCACATTACAGGCTGAGTAAATATACTTAATGTTAGAACAGCTCTGATCGTGCGTTAACAACTCCCAGCTTCATGACAGTGAGGCAGCGTCTCTCTGAAAAATGGTGCGGCTCATGTGATTTTCCATTTATATCGAGTCCCATTGAGTTGTGGATGTTCAGCTTTTTGGCATTTATTCACCATTTCTCCATAATGAGACAATAATGTGTAAAATTATCATGCTTATTTTGCAATGTAATGCAAACAGACATGGAATCATTAGTGGTTATTACAATCGTTATATTCATTAAATTCATTATAATATTCTACATTAGAATAAAGTATAATGGTACAGTACCCTAAAGCTATTGGGAGTTTGATATGTAATGTCTTATCTAAGATCCAGTGGTGTTTGAATATGATGAAAATAGCAGTATTATAACATAAATTCTGAAGAAATTTCGCTTGAATATGTATAAAAATAAGAAGGGCAGTAGATGACATCAGGGACATGTGTTGAACAAGATTTCAAGAGTGAGAACAAAGGCATGAAGATGGAAACACAGTATTTTGTCATATTTGGATTCATTTTACCACATTTCCAGCATCAAAACATCAAAACATCAAACAACGCACCAAACAAATTCTCTTCTTTAAAGAAAAGGGCACCGCAGTGTTTTTTGTATTATGTTCCATTTGAAATTTGCAAAACATTTAAAAATGAGCGCTGCATCGATTTTCAATATAGTCATTAGGGAAGCATGTGAGTTATGTAACCGCAGAGTTTCGATTCTCATGTTGGAAAGTACTGGCAACTTCCAGAGACCTTATAAAACAGTGGTTACAACAAAAACAGTCGAGTTTTTCTTCAATGGCCTGTTTGACTCCGTGTGTGTGTGCGTGTGTGTAGTCATTTGTGTACCTCTTTGGGATATATTCCAGTGTAAACACAGACCTTGTCAGGACCTGTGGACCTCATGGGGACCAAAGCTCAGTCCCAATGAGGCAAATCTTCATTTCTGAGGTCCTGGTTAAGGCTAGAGAAAATATGTGAATTGTCGTTAGGTTAAGGTTCGGGACAATGAATGAAAGTCAGTGCAAAGTCCAAATAAGAATAGCAAATCTGTGTGTTAATGTGTTCAAGTGGTTATATAGTAGAATTTAAGTGTCATGTGTTGGTGACTGAACTTCCTGTTTTGACTTTTCCTCTTTTCTTTCTCTGGCTTCTTTCATTTTGTCCTTGTCATGTCTGTTCCTTCTTTTCTTTAAAATCCACCCACTGCCTTTTACTGTCTTTTACGCTCACGCACTTCTATCATGCTCGTCACATTTCATCTTACATCTGGCAGCGCCATTTTCACAAAAGGGTACACATTTCAGTTTCCAGCCCGGCGGATGCCAGAGCGCAGCCGCCTCTTCTCTCACCCCCGAAGCATCCATCAGAGATAAATTAACTTGTGATTTATGCTGGAACGCACTGTGAGCAAACCGCCAAACTCTCTGCGAGGAAAATGTACTTCTGTAGGGCACATTCACAGCCAACCACCTGGGACAAACCATTTTCCACATACCTCTGGAGCTGCTCACGGTTTTAAAAAAGTCTTTTGGGAAATACCACTTTTCCAAAACACTCTGCTGCTGCAGCATTTGTGGGGGTTAGTTTCTTTCACACGAGACTCCTGTAACCGAGAGAGGTTGGAGGTCAAACTCTTGCAGTATTAAGTATCTGTGTGCACATAGTTACACATGCAGAAAACCTCCAGCAACACTTCGATGGATCATTGTATCAACAGATGCAAAAATCTCCATGAAGATGTTTTCTGGAGTCCAGCCTCTGTCTCTGCACGTGCCGCCAGGAAATTACAGGCTTAAGGAGATTTGGTTCTGAGACTTTTCTCAATGGTTTGTGTGTGTGTGTGTGTGTGTGTGTGTGTGTGTGTGTTGGTTTGCGATGACTGTCAAGTCTACGCAATGCACTCACATCCTAAAGAGGAACTCAATGACTACAGCATATGTGGAATAGTGCACCAACGATTTTCTCTTAACAACTGTACTCACGCTGCATTAATTTGTGCCCCCTTGCCCCTTAACTACAGTTTCTCCTTTTGTATCTAATTGCCGGTTTCTGTATAATCTGGATTGGGTTTGTTCCATTCGAGTCCCGTCATGTGGTTTTAATTTGAAAGTCATATGCATCAAGCTGAGATTTAACTGGCTTCACTCTGTTGGCGATCTCTCTCTGTCTGTAGCGACTCAGTGGATGGGGCATTAGGTCACAAGCCTGTGTCATTTTTGAGGAGACCTGGTCTTTTACAGCCTGTCATAAAAACTGGAGCTGCACACATTTATACATCCCCTTCATGTGTACACTCAAACATACACACACACACTCTCAAACACTCAAACACAAGCTCTTGTCCTCAGTTGGCCTCTGTGTGAGGGGAACGCCTCCCCTGCTGTAGTGTGTGGTCAAAAGTGCCCACGTGCACAAAATTCAAGGCCCAGTTTTCTTTCCTTCCTTCCTAGCTTCATTTCTTTCTTTAGCCTGTTCCTCTTGTAATTCTCCGTGTTTTGCTTTCCTTGTCTTAATTCTGTCCATTTTTCCTTCATCACTGTCTTTCAGAGAAAGTTTCTCTTCTCTTTTCTTCTTATTGGCTTCCACATGTCACATGTCCATTAACGCTCTGAGTCAAACAGTCACATACACATGCTCTAATCTTTTATTTATATAGGGTAGGTTGGCTGAACATGGAGCACTGGTCCTGAAAACTAAACACAAACGAACACGATAAACAAAGAAAACCTGTTTAAAAAAGGTTATATACAGCATATGAGGTGATTATTTAGATTTTACATCAAGGTACACTTAAGTTTAATCTTTACTAAACCATATGTGGTATAAATTGTTTCTGAGGCATCAGTTCAGTTAAATATGAGAAGCATATCAGTGGTGAGGTGGGGCAGGAATCGGCTCGGCACACCCTTAATTACAGGTTTGAATTCAGATCTGGATATACCCATCCTCACACGCTGACGACTGTTATAGATAATTAGAGTAAATGCATAATGAGTGAAAAATATTTAAGTATTCAGTAATTAAGTCGAGGAATGCTACACAGATGAACTCGCTTCAATGTGTTGTCATTCATCACAGGTAGAGGGACCGCAGCCTAAGGCTTGCAAAACAAACATTCACACCCTGTGATAGAAAAGGAGCAATATCTACAATGAGGACTTTTTATTTCAGGGCATGTGTTTGTGTGTGGTCGCCCTTTTTGTGAAAGTCTCCACTGCTGAGGTAGTTAGATTATTGCTGTCACCGTACGGTCTTCTATAATATTTTCATTACCTGCGGTGCGGCCTGTCAGTCACCATCGAGTGCAAACCACAGAGGTTATACAGAGGGAGATCTCAGGTTGGTGGCTCTGCAGGTGGGGGTGGGGGCTCGACTTGGCTGGCCCACCCGTTCTTTCCCGATGAAACCCGACTCTCGACTCTAAGCTGCACGTCCAGGAATGACATTCTTTGTCCAGGCTTCAGCCATAGAGCGTAACCTATGCAGTGATCCCAGAATACTGTTGTTTCATGCACTTAATGAAAAGGGGGCTCGCGGCATTCACAGTGAAATAACAGAGAGTGAGAAGAAAACAATATGAAGACCATCGTGTGAACCAAGTGAAATAGTTAGAAGTTAATGGGTTTTATCCGTCTATTACCATTTATTATTACGAGGCTGTGATACATTTTCTGTAACCCAATGATGACGTCAGCATGGTTAGTTATATTCACCACAAACAGTG
Organism: Paralichthys olivaceus; assembly: GCF_024713975.1. Lineage (NCBI taxonomy): Eukaryota > Metazoa > Chordata > Actinopteri > Pleuronectiformes > Paralichthyidae > Paralichthys > Paralichthys olivaceus. The sequence continues at coordinate 9,519,054 of NC_091111.1, forward strand.
GCCATTGGATCCCTATGACTAAACTCCACTTGTAAAAATCCACTTATTTTTCAGCTATCTACAGTATATTAACAAATGAAGTCTTTGCGCTGTTAAAAACACTGTTAAAAGCTCCTCATAACCCACTTTATGGGCTCTTAGGCAGAATGTGATGAATGTGCGATCTTGATGTGAACACTTCGTAGAAGTATGACGATATCTTGAGCGGAAAAACATTTTTCATCCGTAGACTAAGGTTAGCTGGAAGCATGTACTCTCTGTTCACTGAACTGGCATGAAGACAGGAAATATGATGCTCAGGTTTTTATTTCTCACCCTCCCTCCACTCGGTGAGCAACCTTTGTCGTAGTGCATGGTTGGATGTTTGGACGGTTGGATGGTGTAATGCAAAACCATAAAAAACAAGTAAGGCTGCACAAAACAAGAGTAATTGGATCAGTTTTAGAGTTACAAGAAGTTTGATATGCAGCCAGTGGAGGGGATCTACCACTGTGGCCTGGAAACCAGGAGTCAACATGAAGCATTTCCAGTGAAATGTGGTGACTAATTATATTTGCAGCTGCTACAGGACTATGGCAATATGTCCAGAATGGGAACATGGTTAATGGACACAGATGGCCTACATAGTAGATCTAGGGTTACTTCCTGTGAAATTGAAACTTATATTGTAAATTCTATAGTGCCATTGTTAAATTTATTAGCATTTATACATTTTAAAGATAAACTAAATACTGAAGACGCACAACTCAAACCCAATATCATCCTTTAGTAAATTAGGAGAACTCAGTTATTTATCATTTAGAGTCTCATACATGTTTTTTTTTTTTTGTTTTTTTTTTAGCCTTCTCTTCTTCGTCTGTTCCATTTATTGGTGGATGGTAACCAGCATCAAGGTGCATTATCGCCATTTACTGGATCTGCCCTTTCTCCTGACTACTCTCCATTATTGTTCTACAGTAGAGGCACAAAATAGCTTCTACTGTACAAAAATGCCATCAGTCCTGCTTATTTACATAAAGCACACACTATGTAACTTTAGCTGAGCAACAGAGCCCCTCAGCCACATGTGCTTCTGTTGGACTTTCACATAGAAAAAACTCTGAAGCCTTTCAATGTGCTGTCTGCGTAGTCCCACTCACTGAACTGAAACACAACTCAGTAGTTAATATTACCCACGATCCCTGGCTTTGTGAGCCAGAATAGCTGTTACAAATACACCAAACTCTGTTCAGAATTCTTGATCATTTTATTTAATAATTCTGTTTTTTAATGACTTCTAAATATTTTTGAACTGACCAACAGCTCAACGTTACTCTTGACCTTTTTCAACCTGATTCTGATTATTTGAGCTGCGACTGTCAGTCACCAAAGCTACATGAGCAAGAAATTGAATAGAAATAAAAAGCAGCACCATTCTCCCTTTCCAAGTCAGTGTACCATGAGAATTTCCATGAGAACTTTTACTGATGCTGCTCGCGCGCTTGCAAGGTATTGCTGTAAATACAAATTACAAATGTGGATATCATCTGTCCTTGGTGACGCATACTGATTCTAGACTATCTTTGGAATGCTCCGGCCAATCAGACATAAAGTGGTACTGCATGATTTTTGTATTACATACACATAAATTTGATTTGTGAGACACAGATTTAAAAGAGGAACAGTTGAAATTGGGTCAGCAGAGGCCGAGATGTCCTGGTTTTCAGTCGCTGGTATGAATCAGACTTCAAGCAGCTGGATCCTTCTAATAACTCTGAAGCCAGACGCTTTGAAGTTGCCCGTTAAATGCTCATCTTTCAAATTCCATACCCTGACCTTATAATGCAGGTTTTTTTATTTTTGAAGATTCAAGCCTAACTCATTATCAGGGTTATTTCCTCGTCTTCCTCCAGAGTTTCCACAGACTGTATTAGTATCATGTATAGTATATATATATATAGTCCTAGATTGTTGTCCCTTGTTTTCTCAAAGAGGTTTTATTTTTCTGGTTTTCTAGAAGCATTTCTAGAGTTAAATAACTAGTGTTAGGAACCATTTGTAGCTTTGAGTCCATCTGTAGCACTCTTCCTGTGTGCATACTGACGTACTGTATATGCATATACTTTAAACCTTCTTATATTAGTATTGAGTATGGAATTGGGGCAGCATTATTTTTACAGCAGCTCCTAGCTGCAGGTATAGCAGTCGGTAGCTAATCCCCTGCCCCAGAGAGCTGAAAGCCTCTCAGCACTGTCACGTTCCGTTAATGTTAATCTGGACTGGATGCATTCCGAAGGCTGACCCACTGCCTGTGACCCTGCCGCGGCCGAGGTCAGAGTCTGACGTCAGGGGAGGCAGGGTGACCTGTGCCAGTGTGCCACCCTGTGATGATTACCTTCAAGAAGCTGGGTTTAAAGTCAAAGACCTCAGAAAACTGTAAGATTCATTATTTGATGATTACTTAAATTACATTTTTGTTTAAAAGAACAGAGCGCTTATAGCTATTAAATATTTGTTCATTGAAAGACTATCAGCCTTATTTGACTTGCTGAACTTATTGAAGCATTATTCAGAAGGAAAGCAGCTGTTCTATGTTATATGATGGACAGTCTGATACACAGAGCAGAGGGAAGCACATTAACTTAGGACATATGATGATCATACCAACTTTTTTTTACCCAGCAGGCAGCAGGTCGATGAAATGGCTGCATCAAGGGGGCAAACTTGAACCAGTTGTTTCCATGAAGAAATTCAAGACTTTAATTCAACAAATTACTGCCACTCAGAATTATGTGGGCTTTCAGTATAACCCATATGTGACCACGGTACACCAGGCATGAAGATATTTATTAAAGTTTTGCAGTTTTGAATATCAAACATGGTTTATATTGAATAAACCATACATTCCTTGGTTCAGTGTAGTATTCTTTTGGAGAATGGCCAGTAATAATAATAATAATATGTTTAGTGTAGTGCTTTTAAAAATGCACAGACTGGGAAGCAAGTAAAAGCAAGTAACTAAACATATAAAGTACATGTCATAGTCACATGTAAAAAAAAACTTTAGAATAAAAAAACGTATTAATCAATAATAATAACCACAATTTGTACTAATTTCTATGTGCATGTTTTTAGCAGATTGTCTTGTATAAGACCTTAATTCAAAGTAAGGGTTTTAGCTTGGTACATCTTAAAAATAACAAAAAAGGGTACTTTTATAATAACATTAATAAATTAACAGGGCCTAGTGTGTGTTAAGTAGAATAAAGGTTGCACATTGTAATTCACTGCCACTGGCTTTGGGGGTTGTTGTGATGCCCATGTGGTGCACACTCCCTCCTGTGCTCGTAGACCTAGGGTTACTATGCATAACCTTAAATTACATTGTATCTCATAATGCACAGTTTACAGAATAAAATAGAATAAAAATGATCTCAGTGTGTACTTTAATAAACAACCCAGGTTTTATGTGTCTGAAACATCCCCATAGACCCTCTAAAAAGACAGACGACATGACAGCTCCCAAAAGTGAAGCCAGAGTGTCTTGATCGCCCCCTGGTGGCTGGCTGCAGTATTGGTCATAAACCCAGCCTCCTCCCTGTTAGGGAATGGGACTTGGACTAAGATAAAAAGTCAAAGCACACGTTAAATACATTTTCCCTAATACAGCGTGATATAAATTTAACAACTCCCCTAAACAAACTATCTCAGCAATATATCCCTCACACACATGTAGCCCATTACTCTCCAAAATTATCCTAAAATTGCAATGTTGGCATTCTATCGACATATATTTGTCTTCTTCAGCAACATTTAAGGCAAGAGAATCACAAGTGGAAAAAAATCAGTTGAGGCCACACTGTATATTTTATCATTCAATATCTGCCCTGTTTTTGATTAGATTAAATTCATTGACTTCATGAACATTCCTTCACCTTTTTCTCAAAGTCAGCACAGACAGAAATAACAGGTCAAACTGACAGTCCTGCCGCTGGTGTGTTATTATAGTGAGTCTGACACTGGTTTTACTCATATTTAATCTGTCAGCTTTGGTTACTAGTGGTTTATGCTAAAGCTGCACAGGAACAGACGTTCTCTTTGTCTCAGTGGGGCAGAAATATAGCAGTGGAAAGCATTAAGGGCTGAGGGAGACCAACCCCCCATTGCCCTTAACGCCCTTCATAAATGGGACATTAAGTGTGGTTGTATTCAGAAGAGGGAATAACATGAATAATATCAGTTTAGTAAGAAATACAAAACAGAAGAGTTTAGGCACAGAGCTATTTTTATGCAGTATATTTCACACAATGGAGTCTGTTTGTGCCAATAGGCATTTGTCATTTTTAATAGTTGCAATGACCATTTACTATGTTCCGAACCCCTATAGACCACTCAGTATGTACTACTTAAATAAATACCCTGTATGTATTTGTTCTCACTCATCCTATAAATGAAATTATTGTGAAAACCCAATGTAGTCACTGTTACTGGGAGATTCTGCTATTTTTCAGCTTGAGCCCTTTATTTATAAATGTGGCTGCGTAAATGAATGGTACTTAAAAAAACCTTTGGAATCGGTCCGGTTGGTTGTCTCCTCTGGCAGCTCTGACACGACAGCAGTGTAACAAGGCAACAGCCACAGTCCAGTAAATGTCCTTTTAAAGTTGTTTTTTTTGCCAATAAAAGGCTCAAATTGTTAGTTTTGCTTAGAGTCCGGCAACATAACACGTCTTTCTCACTGAGAAGTGTCACTTACAATCGTGCAGCAGCTCGTTACACTTGGTTTATTTGAACACACTTCCAGCATCACTGCAGGTGATCCAAAGTAGCGTTACATATTGAAACTACAAAACCTCATGTTGAACATATCTTAACTTAGTCAATTTATGTGTTGGAGAACACGTTTACGACTGTTTGATCTGATAAAGTCGGATTCTGTTTAATGGCTGTAAATTGGTAGGCCCTTTGAAGAATAGTCTGCTTTAAAGTTCAGACTTACATCCCCCAGAGTGTTCTGTCATTACCTTGCATACAATTTACCCCACAATGTCTCTCTTGTTTTTTTAATAATGTGCTTTCTTTCAACTGAATACTTTTATCTTCCATCTTTATAAATGAAACATTTGTGCAGATATCCACACAATCGTGAGGACACTTCCTGCACACTACAATTTGGGTGAAAACCAGACTTTTAATCTAAAGCCACAACCTAGTTAAAGTTTTGACTTACATATAAACAGTGTTGTTAGCATGGATGTTAAGGTCTCATTTTAACTTCAGTGTAAATCAGTTTTGCACATGTATCATTGATAAGTTATTATATCAAACATTTAACCTTGTATGTAATGAATAATAGTCTTAGGGTTAGGAATGGGTGCTGGAAGTTATCTGAGTTGTTCCTTTGGCTTTAATACCACTGAGGAAATGACTTTTTAAACATCTGAGTTTTAAAAGCCAACATGAGACAATTATGTTGAAACCCCAGTTGTATTCCCAAAACAGAGATTACTCCGGGAGTTTAGAACAGACAAGACAAACAAATCCCCAATCTTTTCCCTGATGGTTTAAAACAAACCACTCTGGAAACATAGTTCATATCACTGACATTTAGTAATTCTTCCAGTAAATTAGGGTGTGTGAGGTTTTGTAATGCAGTATATATTGCATATATTCATACAGATACATTTTCAGCTGGTGAAATGTCATATGCCCATATTTCAATATTATGTCTCCTTTAAAAAAATCTAGATGCCTAAGCAACAAAGTTAACTTAAGTCAGAAATCCAATGAACTTTGGCATTATCAAATTGTAGTATCAACAAAGACAAAGACTCAGTGGGGAACAATAATCTTTAGCCTATCCGTCTCGGGGTAAAGGTGAGATGTTCAGCTCTAACTGGATTTTCTTGTGAGTACTAATATCTACTTGTCCTCAGGACTGGATGTTCCTCAAACACATCTTGGCAGTTAAATCTGATGACACACATTATTTTCTTTTGTTTTGCCATTACACTTGTTGCAAAAAAAATATATGTTGATTTGATCCAATAAATAAAAGGCAAAGTGCAACTGACATAAAAAATCAAGGGTATGTGTATATGTGCTTCTTCATGGATATTTGTTGCACATTAAGTTGCTTGTTGCATATTTTCTTGCCTGTTGCCATCTGGTTGACTAACTCCACTCACCCCACATAACTACATACAGTAAATCTGTCTTCTAATATTTAATGAGAGGCTAAGTGCTGCAAATTACTCATTTCAATTGCACCAATTACGCATGTTAATTGATCCTTTCCTGACCAGTTAACCAGAACCTCTGTTATGGTTTTGTGATAATTTGAGAAAAACACATGATGAGCATTTTTCTGTGCAAAAAACTTAAATGATCTACATGGAAGATTCAGTCCTGCAAAGCCGATGAATAGTTGCATTGTGAAATTTTAGTTTTCTTGCAGATCCTTAGGTGAACGGATTGATACGGCCGTAATTTCAAATAGGAAGCTAGCTTAGCCTGCGTGAAGAAGGGGGCTAGCCTGGTTCTGTCCATAGTTAAAAACAAAAACATCTGCCTACTAGCACCTCTAAAGCTCAATGAACATATTGCATCTTGTTGGTATAATCTGTGGAAGACTTTGGTTTTTCTGATTTAATAAACAGCATATAATGAGTTGATTTGTTAAAATTACAGGTGCTGGTAGGCTAGCTTTTTCTCCAAGTTCCAGTATTCATGCTTAGCTAAGTTAGCTGTTTTTCCAAATTTTCCATATTCATGCTTAGCTAAGGTAGCTGCTTCCTAATTTCTATGCTAACCTAAACTAAGATATCTTTTTTCAGTTTTCATAATAGCTAACTGGCTGTAGCTTAATTTCAGTGTGCAGATACAGTATGAATGTGTTGTCAAATTTCTTTCTCTGAAGGACATATGTCCCAAAGATGTATCACCCTGTTCATTAGCACACAAATCCATTAAACATTTGGTAAATTATTTAGTCCATCGGTCTTTAGATGTGAGGTTTGTAACACAGTAAATGTAGCACACTTTCTTTGACACCTGTGAATGTTCTAAAAAAGACGGCAGCAAGTTTTTATACACCTGTTGGGAGGGACAGTAGAGAATGTTAGCTCAGGTATACGGATGATTTTTGATTCACCTGTTGTGATGTTGAAGTTTCACAAATGATGTAAAAGATTAAAAAGTAAAGTTCATAAAACTGGTGTTTTTAGTACATAAAGAAGTAAATGAACTCCTGTCCCTCTGAACTGGAAACTTCATGTCATCCTCACATTCTTTGTAACAATGAATCAATTAGACTGTCACAACATCAGCCAATACCACTCCTGATGGATTATTGATTAGGCATCTGGAGGACAGTGCAAGTCATAAGAGTGGTCGGTGTTGTGAAACAAACATTCTTGCTTAAGGACTGAGAATAAGAGCAAAGTTTGGCACAGATTGACAGTTTGAAGACTTGGCTTCATTTTTTGGTTCAATTTTTTCATTATAATCCCAATAAAAAGTTTTTCTCACCAATTTAAAACAAAAGAAATGCTGGATTTGTCTGTTTTCTCAATGGTAATTGACTGAAATGTCGGTACATATTAGGTAGACCACATAAATTAGCACATCTAAAGGGAAATAGTTGGGTACACCATTGAAATATTTTCTTGCTTCAGCAACATTTTACAAATGCCTAGATTAAGACGGACGCAAAATGCCTCTAAGGTCTCGACTGGAAACACCAAGGACATGGGGTTTCTGTAAACAGTGGAGGACACAAAAGCCACAGACGCACATGCACACCATCCATGAGGGATGAATCATCTGGGATCTGATGTGGTTAATGGTGACCAGTGTTTCTCTGTCTGCCCACATTCCTCCCTCAATGCCACATGGGGCTTGATAGGTTTTGCTGAGTCATCACAAACTTTGTTTAATTCCCACATTTCTTTCCTGTGGCTCCCGACCCAATGAAAAAAGTTATCTTTCTTAGCTGAAACAATAAAGTTAGACTTATAAATGGCATATGTGGGATAAGAATATGTCTGTAGTGACTCAGCAGTTGCATTATCTTGATATATATTGCCTATCTGGTTTATAAAAAACATTAAAAGAGTACAGATACACCACTGCACTCTTCAACATCGTTGGATGGTATCAAAGTATCAAAAATCAATGCAGCGGCACCAGAATATCATCTTATTTCTTCCACATATTCTTCCTTATCAAAACATTGTGACTATATTACCCACCAAGCAACTTGACCGCCAACAAATCAGTTCGCAATTCGGCTGTGTTTTACTTTGAGTGGCTAATTTGGACTTGAGCTGCCAGCTCAAAACTGTAATGAGTTGCAGACTACAGAGTTCTGGTAAGATTACCTCTTTTTCCTTCTCAGATTTTTTTTTTTCCATTTTCAAACTTGTAGTCCTCAGGGCGTAACTGGTGTTGACTCATGTGACCGTCATTCACAAACCAATTTCTAACCCATTATCTAACCTTAATTATCACAAATAGATTCCTAACAATAAGCAAAACCCAGTTCTAACCCTAATCCAAGTACCACCCCTAAAAAAAACATTGTCTACCTGTGGGGACTTGACCTTTGGCCTCATGGTCCCACATGTCCTTGAGGGTTAGAGTGTTTTCAGGTTGAATGCACTTATATAAATGTGAAAAACACACACAAACAAACTTGTTTTTACTTCTATCTTATTGAGGACACTCATCGACATTACATTTCCTAGCCCCTTACCCTAACCGTAACCATCCAAACTAAACGCCTAACCTAAATCTATTTCTAACCCTAACCCTAAAACCAAGTCTTAACCCTCAAACAGCCCATTGAAAAAGTTGACTGGTCAGAATGTTGCCACTTTCCAAAAATGTCCTCACTCTGTAGGTTCTATGCTTAAAATTGTCCTCACAAATATATAAGTACAGGAACACACACACACGCACACAGTGTGTGGAGGAGCTTGTGCTAAAATAAGAGATGACTGAATGAATGCAGACGTCTGCCGTCACTGACATTCCTTTATTCTTTCTGATAATTCACCAGACAAGCGGTATGTTCAATTCAGACTACGACTACCAACAAACTGGAGCCTGTCTGAAAAAAAAGACTGTAGTACAGATAAGTCTGTAATTAGTTTGATCCTTCGGTGGACCTTGAGGACAATTTAGTCAAAAAATGCCTCAGAAATTGTGTTGTTTTTTATTTAGTTATACATGCAAATAAATGAATGAGTTACTTTAAAGCATCACAATCTGCAGCACTTACACATCAGTGGGTTTTTTAAGAACTTCACATTTCACCCCATCTCCTCTGCCTCATAATTTCCAGTGAGTTTACAAAAGCTACGCTGGGTCTGCACTTTCTGCAGCATGTAAGGCACCAGACGGTGAAAAGTTACATTGTGATACGGGAACAGTCTCCTCCAGTAACACCGTGTGTTGAGCCACATCAATCTCTCTAATCTAAATGAGAAACAAGTGAAGCAAACTGAGCAAATAAAGTGGTCTGGAACATCAAAATATGTTATTATATGCAGATCTTTTGTTTTTTGTTGTAAACCAGCTCACTGTTATAGTCTGAAGTCACAGACTTGTGGTAGTCCTCACTGTATGGCCCACCTTAGGCAATCTGGCTTTTGATCTGTCATTGTTGTTTAGTATCCGGGACTAAAAGGATGTGGCCCTGAGCAGCAAAAAAGTAAATCAACAGTTTTTTTATTTGACAAAATTCTATTCTTTTCATCAAAGCAAGTTATAAAGGCAAACTTCTCTGAGGCAGTTAACTATGTGCATTACAGTATATACTGACAGACAAGAGCACAAATTGTGACCATGTGCTAGGTAAAGGCTGTAATTTGGAATCACTGCTATATTTTTTATGGTCCTTCACAGCAGCTATCCCTGTGGTATTTATGATTCTGTCAATGTCAGACACATAGGAGGGGTTGGGATATTTTAGTCAGGGTGGTATAAAATTAAATTTGAAGTGTCCATACCAACAGCAGAGGGATGAGTTTCTGTATATCCAAATCTGGAACTGACAGTGAGAGAGAAAGAGATAAAAACAGAGAGCACAGAGGGTAAAAGATAAAAATGGATGAGGCTCTATCTCAGTATTTTCCTTATATTCATGGCCCCAAACCCAAGATAGAGGAGAGCACTTTAATTACATCAAAGTGGTTGGCCTTAAAGAGACAGGAGCCAAGACCAAGTGTTTCAGACAGAGGCTGAAAAGAGGAGCTGCAGCAACAGATAAATTAAGCATAACAACCCAAAATAAATGTATGAACCTGAATATGAGCATATGTCTCATTTAATAGATTATTAACTAAGATGATAAAAGATAAAAAAAGTATAACAGACATTGAAAATGTTAACGAATGTAATGATACACAGAATCATCTTTTTTTTATTAATTCCCAAATGTATGTATTTTTTATTTTGTGTGCATTCTGCTGGGGCTTAATGAAATAGTAATTCAATAGTTCGTTCAGTTTATGTTTTATTAAGGTAAAGAAAGGACATTTATTTCTTATAATGATTCAATTATTTCCAGCTTATTTTTGTGTGACAGATGCTTTAAGCGGTGCTCCATAGACTCACCATATTCAGGTGGTATTAGTTATCCATTTCCAAGGAGTGATGAAAACATGTTGTAGGGGGAGCTGTTTTTCATGATCGTTTAGGGTGAAATAGAGGGACTAAAGTCACTGGTTTCAATGATACTCACGTGATATGCTGTTGTTTCCAATAAGTAGATGTACGGAAATGAGAAGATACCAGAGTAAATTGGTATTTATATCCATCTTTATGGGGCCTTCTGACATGAGAAGCATTTTATTTGATTTGAAATGGTCACAGTCCATAAAATCAAATGACTATAAACAAGACATAAATAACGGTGTACTCTTACAAGAATTCTCATCACGCCACATGAGTTTTATTATTCGCAGCGCAGCGTGTTGTTGTGTTGTCATGCATTTCTGACTCTGGCTGTCTTTGCAAGAGGAAAATGGTTTGCCAATGATTTCAGCGCCGTCATGTTTCAGATAGTGTTTATTTTTAAAGCTTCAACCATTAAAATGGAAAAAACTTTGCCATTTCAGACAATGAATCATCTTTCTTATACTCTCCTACTTTTGTTTCCTGACAAATGATGCCGTTGTCTCTCGGAGGTAAATCCCCGCTCTTCTTCCTCTGGCCTCTCTGGTGATTTCCCTCTCCTTCCCTCCTGCTGCAGGACAGTAATCAGTTAACTCCAGAGACATGGGGGCTAATTTCTTTCCATCCTTTCTCTGTCTTTTTTTATTTCCTTTTTCAAGACTTTGGATTGGAGCTCAGTTTGAAGTTTTCCATGGCACTAACCGCACAGCCTCCGAACCAAATCCAGACCCACCATTGCCAGCAGCTTCAGACTGGCAGTGGTGTATGTGTGTTATATATGCATCTGTTTTCTAACATCTTTGATTTTAGAATTATGTTATAGTGGCACTATAATGGAATTTTAGTCTAGACAAAACATGACCCTCTTTGCTGTCACCTCTCATTATCACTGGGAATTATTGTTTGGAAATGAGTCCACAGTCAGTGCAGATTACTTTATCCTTAAAATAACATCCACACAAACTAAAGAGTCAGGGGAAGAGAAAGACACAGTTTTGTATGTTGTCTTTGTGTATTTTTTAAATCTGACTGCAAAACTCGTCCATACTCGAGTGTCTCCTTTCTCCTAACGCCTGTGAACAAAAATTTGAGAGAAACTGAGGAAAACAAGCACAGAATAGATTATTCTGGAAGTGATAAGGCCCTAAATAAAAAAGCATGACGTCAACGAAGATTATATTCCCAGATGTCACAGCCATGTTTAAGCCCAAATTTACACATGTATATTGTTCCTCTGTATACGTTCAGTCCGCCTCACCCAGATTTAACTTTGTCCCTGTTCTGACCCCCCTCTCTATTTCTCTCTATGTCTAACTCTCTCCATTCACTCTCTTCCCAGATGTCTGCACACCAGCTGCGCTCAGATGGCTGAGCAGTGCAGACAGGATTGGCTTTTATAGAGCGTGCACACACATACGCACACACAAGCAGCCGTTCAGATGCGCACACAAACATGCACACAAAAGAGTCTCGCAGGGCGACCTCGCTACAGCAGGGATCCAGGACTTTTGTCCCCGAGTTTGAAGATTTCTCTCTGTACTCGCTTTTCCACATCTTCTTTCACTGTCTATGACCACATCAATAGGAAACAGATGCTCCTAACTCAAGCGACTGCAGACAAACATGGGTAATGGTCAGAGAAGGTCAGGAATTTGGCTGTTTCTCTGCTCTAATCGGATTAGTGTTTCTTTCTTTTTGTGTGTGTGTGACTAATATGAAAGTAATTAAACTTCAGTTTTTGAGAGGATAAGGAAGGTCTGTCGAAGAAACCGGGCCAGTTAAATGCCCCTGTGAAAACATAAGGTTGAAATTGCGTGACTTACTATGATTTTTAAATAAACTGAACACAGAATATATAATGCCATTGTAAACTTAGCAATGTGTTTGCTTCTATTAAATTCATTCAATTGTATCAGTACATTTTCCCTTAATACTTAATTTATGATGACAAAACACAAAATTGTAAGTTTTGACCAGACGGGAAACGGCACAAGTTGTAAAATCAAAATCATTTCTGCAGAGGTATGAGTAATAAGTTGACATACAGCTTGTGCTGTAGGGGACTTTCCTCATAATTTCGATTGAGTTGGCCTTAAAAATTAAAAAATGTAGTGCAGCGAGTTGCCTTGAAATTTGGAGTTTTCCTAACCTTTTCCTTTTTCCAGTGTACCCTTCATTAAAGTTCAATCAGTATCGTATGTATATTTATGATTCATCACTAAGATTATGTATGAAAGATGTGTGGCTGATGTTAGAGGCAGTGTCTCAGAATTAATCTTTTGATGACAAAGCACTGGGCTCCACAGCCAACTCCCACACAGAGGATGTGCTGTTGTGAATAGAACTTTTCAGATGTACATAAAGCTTCTCGACCTTGGATGTAATGCTTGGTTGCAGTTCTCCAGACATGCGCTTGTATTTTTGGTTTTCGGAAAAGGAAGACGCCACCCTCTGAGCTTTAAATGCAGACTGTGCACACCACTTTAACATGAGAAGAAATTTCAAATTTGACAGACCCGACTTGCAAAGCTATGATTAGACAATCACTATTTATGGGTGGGGTTTAGCAGATTGTCGGGTGGCTTCAGTTGTCACATTTTACTACTTCAAAGGGCAACCTCTGTTTCCAGACTGTGTTGTTGCCATGGCGACAGGGAGGACGGTATGTTGCCAGCCCCTCTGACCCTGAGTAAACCGTGACCAGACCCTTGACTTTCGATTGTGACGTAAGTGCAAGGGTCGCTTTCTGACCTCCCAGCAGGAAGGTGAGAGTGTGTGTGTTTGTGTGAGTGTTTGTGTGAGTGTGTGTGTGAGTGTGTGTGTGTGTGTGTGTCTGTCGGGTAGGGGTAAGGTGAAAGTGGGGCCACGGAGCAGAGGGATTGAACAGGTTTCAGAGGATGTGAAAGTCGGTGGGCCTCATGAGTAAACATTGTCATTGTGTGAGATGAGAGAATAATTCAAAGTGTGTGTGTGTGTGAGTGCACGTCAGGGTTACCTTCCCCTACCAGTCCAGATCCTCCTGATCATCTCCCTGGATCATCTCTCTATTGAACTCACCAACACATATACATGTGCGATTCAAGGCGAGTTACTTTTTTCGCTATCACATGGAGCTTGAAACATGTGAAACAAATTACTGCTTTGTCTGTGAGGAAGATGTTGGGATGTTAGTGCCGGGAAACAAATGCTGGAGTGATTTGGTGAAAATTTACGACCCCTTGTTGGAATCCAGAGCAAGTTTTTTTTAACAGAGACGTTTTACATTCTTTATGTTTTAGTGCAAACCTCTGGATAATAACCATTCCTTTTCAATCTGTGCAATAATTTCAGCATCAGACCGACTGCTTTTGACATTTACCTTCTAACGCTGGTTGCACACTCAACTGAAACACTGCTCATTCACTTTGAATGGGATGACGTCAGGCGTTGCTGAACTGCATTGTTGTTCTGTGTTGTGTTGCTTGTGCTGTGTATGGCAGAGGTCAAGCAGAGGCAATCAAATCTTGTGTACGTGACAGAGGAGGCAGCTGTGTGTTCATCTGGTGCACTTGTCTTTGCAATGTACTAATAGCTAGCACGGCACGTTTGCATGTTAGTTATGTTGTGTGTCCCAAGCATGAAACTGACAACTGGTGTTGGCGCGATTGCGTTCCGTGCTAGCTATCAATGCAATGGAAGAAAAGAAAAGTCAAAGAAAAGTATAACGCACCACAAAACCTTGTTTCCTCTCCATTCATCAAGCAACTATTTTCAAAAAGGAGCTTAACACTCAGGGCCTTCATGCCTTGTGTGTGTAAGACAAATATGCGAATCAAACAAAAGCAATATTATAACTTTTCTCTAGATCATTAAACTACCTTTTATTATGACCACCCATTAAATGACAGCTGAGAAAATGGAAACAAATGAAAGATAGGGAAAAGGAGAAAGAGAATGAGAGAAAAAGATGGAGGTTGAAAGTTTTCAGACTGACAAAATTTTCCTATTTCTTCATAGAAATGGAAACATGTGAACTCGACTGGCCCTGCAAGCCATGGCTGAATGAATATCATGTGACCATTGCGGTCAAACCATGGCTATGGTTTACTTGACTGCAATTAAAATACAGATTAAGACACAGGTAGTTATTGTCCTGTTTTTTTTTGTTTTTTTTTAAATCTTGGTTTTGTAACTGCTTTGCTCATCATCTGTTTTACAAATGAGAACAGTGAATAAGCCAAATGTCAGTTCAGCATCGGAAAAGGAAGTAAGTTTAGTGCAGTGTGGTAATGACTGGATTGGAATCACTGGGTTGTCTGACAGGTTAAAATTAAAATGTTGATATTGGCACTCAAACTTGCTGTAACAAATTAATGGTCTGAGAAACTTCACGAATACGGAGTCAGTAATTGTTTTGGCAGGATATCAACCGGAGAAGGAAGGAAAAGAGAAAAAAAACACATTGCATGTGCTGAGTATACTGAGACAGACAGAGATATATTGGCCGAGGACAGTAGCATTAAAATACCTATCAGAATAATACTTAAACACATATAGGTGTGGCTGCAATGTATAAATGATGTAGAGAAATGTTTTATGCTGTGTGTACCCTTCATATTCATCTAACAACAGGTTTTGTATCTTAGCACCATATTTACATTGTTGGACTTCACAAACTTCCCTCTTGATTTATGATTATCAGCATAATCACCAAGTTAAAGCAATCACGTTGTTTGCTGGGGAAACAAGCCAGACAATACGCACATGTGGTGGCGGCGGCAGCACGTACATACACAGTTCACAATCGCACACAGACACAGTCGAGCACGCTTTCCATGTGTGCTGGTGCTTGCCAAAGACCAGGAAATGGGAGGTACATCTTCCACTGTTCTCTGAAGAAAATCATGAACTACTCTTCTCCTCCCTTCTTCTCTTATTGACTGATGCTTAAAATGCTATTTGACTATCTTATTATTAATGGCTATGAGGTTAGCCAGTACGCTTGACTAATGTTGGATTATCAAGTGCTGGATTAAAAAATGTGCTTCTGGCAGATATTCATTTCTCTCTTGAGTGATTATCATTGTGTGTCTGCAGAGTAAATTATCTTCTGATACTGGCTCATTGACGAGAGATCTCTCTCAAACACTTCCTAACAAGGAGACAGCCCAAGAGATACAGAAGCCAAGAGGCTGAAGATGATCCCAGCTCCCTCCCAGTGTGTGATTGATGGAGTTCAAAGTTTACGAGGCTCACACTGACATGCCCACATGTGCTAGCTCTTTTTCCCAAGATAACTTGAGGGATGTGTGCAGTATATCACAGCTCTCTGTCTACCTGTGTGTTGCACGGTTGTGTAGTGGTTAGCTCTTGCATCCCAGCAAGAAAGTTCCTGGTTTGATTCCCTGTTTGACAGGGTACTCCGGCTCTGCTACTCCTGGTAACTACTTCAGTGTGCCTCACCTCTCACCCAATGTCAGCAGGGATTGGCTCCAGCCCGCTCCTATGACTGAAGGGATTCAAAATAATCAATGGGTAGATAGATGTGTGTTGTAGCATGTTATCAAAAATCCCAAACATATGTAAATATCTGATCCCGTCGTCCAAATTACACAATCCTTTTCTTGAGATTACAACATGTTGCGCAATCCCTTTTCTAGTGTTTATAATATTGTATTTTATTTATGTCCTATATTTTATATTTTTTAACATCTATCTTTGCACATCACAGCAGATTCCTTGTAGCCTATGTGTTAACTGCATGTTCAGTGCAAGACTCAGATCACAAAAATGCACCACAGAGTGCCACAGGAAGTCATTCCTGCCTGTGGCCATTCAATTATATAACTCCTCCCTCTGAAAAACTCTAAGTCAACAGACTGGAGTCATTAAAAGCATATCCATTTGCACTAAATATCCAATGTATTTTATTTTGTATTTTATTTTATATTTTAATTTTTAATCTTATATGCTATATTTCTTTCTTTTACTTGGAGCAAACAAAATTTCCCCCTGGGTTCAATAAAGTATTTCTGATTCTGAACCTGTACACCTGTACACATTTGCTAATAAGCACTCATACAAAGTACAGCTGATGTTGACTTTACAGGGAGTTGGTCATAAATTAAGACAGGCCAATTAGACTATTTGACCTGATGCAAGTAAAAAAACTACACACAGAAGCTTGCACGTAGAGTTTAAGGCAACAAACATCACTAAACACCAAAAATGTCAATCTTTTCACCTCCCCAGCATGTAAAATGAAAGGATCACCAGTCATTGGGATTAATCTTCTGGAAATCATGAATGTTTGTACAATTTCTTCTGTGGCAATGCTTCCAGCAGTTGTTGGAATATTTCAGCCTGGAACAAAGTGGTGGTCCAAAAGACCAACAGACAAACAAACAGACAAAGCTCCTGAGGTTTGGGAGGAGGGTTTGATCGCACTGAAGTGTCCGACTTTGACGCCAGGAACCCTGGTTCTTATCCCGTCTCTTTCCAACATGGTTTGTTTCTTTAAACCATGTCCACGAGCTTTGTAACATTATCCAAATAGTTTTTGTTGCCAAACCAAACCCCAACTATTATTAGAAAGATTATAACATTCTAATGTGAATCATTTTATTTGATGGTCAGTGGTTTCTGTTGGATGGCACGCACAAATTTCATCTTTGTTTCTTGTCATCTATAGTAGTATTTAACATCTTATCTTAATTTTCCTAGTCTTGCAAATGAAAACTAAGCCTAAAGCTATATTATCACTCTATGCTACACAGGTTAAACATGTTTTACAGGTTTTTAGTTATACTGGGAAGTTATTGATTCACTCAGATAACAGCTGAGGTTGATGCAAAAAAGAGCAGCTGTGTGGATATGTTTGTTTTGGTACCAACAGACTCCGACTCTGACCAGCAGTGCTAATAATGCATAACTCCTAAACCGAGGTTGCTGTTTGGAGACGAGCAGACAATTGCTTTGATCAATTGAAGTCCTTCATCACATATACGAAAGCATTTTCCCTTGTAACAGAAAAACATTACCAGTGTCTTGGAGCCTTCAGGAAGCACTAACACATAAATTATCAATGTTGGCCTTCGTAATAATATACGACGTTATAAAGCTGAATACTAAACCTGCCCACATATAGTTTACACTGTCATTCCTTGAGGCTACTTATAACTTTCCGTTTCCCTATATAAGGGCAGAGCTATACTTATCCACATACAGGTGTGATTTTGGCACGAACAGCAGGCTGGCAGGTGTGTTTGCTATTACAATGTGATAATGACTATCATTACAGCCCAGGTAAGAACAGGCGAGTTAGGAGGAGGCCGGGACGGAGCCGAGAGGAAAGCAATAATGCTTTTACCAGGATGTGAGCACAACTGGCGTTTCTGCTCCCTGCATAGCCTGCCATAAACACACATTTAAAGAGGTGCACATACGCACAAACCAAAACAGGGAGAAGGAGATACACAAACAGAGACTCACACAAATTAGCACCTTGGCGATTTAAATTTAGCTCCAAATGAACGCTTCAGTGAGTATCAGTATAAATGCCCTTTACAGATTACTGTTATTTCATAGAAGCAGAAAAGTGCAAGTTAGTGTTTAAGACCGTAGACTTATAGATAATGTGCAGATGTGATAAAATGCTGAATTCTTTTGTGTGGCATATTTTAGAAAACCATTTTATATCCAATAAAGTTCTTATAACATGCACTTTTATAATTTATAAGTACTATGAATACAAAGTGCAAAGTAGGAGATTCATTCCATGGAAAATTCGACACTTGTTTATATTGGAAAAGTTTTAACATGTCTTCCTAAATCAAACTGAGTTATGACTAATCCTAACACATGCACACAATCACTCACACACACCTATGTAACTGTATTTGGAAAGCAAACAAATGTTTTTTTCAGGCTTTGCTCTGTATTTCTGCTAAACAGAAACAGTCAGATGCGTGCACACGTGCACATTCACACAAAAACACACATCTTTGAATCATTATGTTCAGCTTTTCTAACCTTTGAAAATCTTACCACTGCCACCTTTATCTCGTAAACCTATAATCCAACCTTTAAATGTAAATCAGACTTTTTGACTTTTAGAATAGGTAGGGGCCTGCATACTGTCCTGTTTTCTTGGTTTTCTGTGATTGCAAACATTTATTTGTCATGACTTTGCACACATACATACATATGCACTTTGAGACCTGCAGTCAGTGCCTAGATCCAAAGAAAGCATTATTTTCCAAAGCAATGATTTAATGAGCAGACTCTGAGGCCAAGACAAATGATATGGCATGATAAGTTTTCATCATGTTTATGGTAATGATGATGATAATTGCGACAATTGTCATTCAGATTTTCTTGGGATGCATGTTTAAAGTGAGTGTTGTTGCTGGCTTTTTGCACTAAAGTGCCTCTTTTTGCGTATTTTGTATCCATAATGTTTTCAAACTCACTCACTCACTTAAATGATAATTCAATATGAATTCAAGGGTTTGACATTACACTCCATCTATTCTTCTCTTCTTCTTCTAAATGCTATACTTTAGTAGGACTGTGTGTGTGTGTGTGCATGTTTGCATGTGTGCATGTGTGCATGTGTGCGTGTGTGTGTGTGTGTGTGTGTGTGTGTGTGTGTGTGTGTGCGTGCGTGCATGTGTTAGAGAGCCTTGTACCAGATGTTATTTTGCAGGAGAGAGCAGATTCTCAGAGCTTGTTGCAAAAAAGGAGAATTGTTACAACATAGATGTGGTGAAATATCTTTGAAAACTGTTGCCACTTTCTGGTCAGGTTCCCATAATGTAAGGTTATAAAAGATGCAGATGTATAAAATAAATTGTACCAAATGGATTCATGAATGGTTAATAAATCCTTCAAATAGCTTATTAGCAAGTGAGAACCCAAAAATGTATATATCTAAAAATACAAGCAGAGATAAATAACAGAAAAACAACAATCAAATGAATAACAAAGAACAAACATACAGGAGTCAGTGTAAAAATTCATCATGGAAAAATAAAATGCACATGGTGAAAGATTTTAACTGCATTATCACCAATGTTCTTAATAATGACTTCTAGCTAATTAATTCATTTCTCCCTACCTGTCAGCCATAAGTCTGTTGCTCAGTCGGTCCACACCCAATTATGACACTTGCTTAGATGGGTTGACATGAAAAGCACATCTGAAGCACAGACTATTCAAAAATCCGAATTTGACCCAAATGTTTTTTTCTGTTTTAGGACAAGGAATCATTTGTTTTGGCAAATGTTCACTCTGGTTGACTGCCCCAGCTCGGTGAAAGAGAAGTACACATCCGCTTCCCAGCTCTTTTCTATGGGACTTTCCGGATCTGTCTCCCACGCAGTGAATGAGACAAGGCTGCACAGAGCCACCAACTAACTAACAAAATTGAACTGAACTGATTTGTATCATTTGAGCCATATGTGTGCACACAAACATTCAGATGCACTGATGAGAGACTCTGCAGATCTATTTATGGATTTATTGCCGAGTAACTCTTGTCCCTATAGAAGACACCAGCCAATCATTTTCACTGTGTCAAATGACGAATCTGTCTCTCCCTCTCTGTCATTGGCTGTTTCCTGCACAGCAACAAGTCAGTCTGTGTTCCAGCTCCGGCCTAGTTCCAGCTGGCCAAACTATTTACGCTACCAGGCATAAACACTTGAGACTGGGGATGAAATTGGATTTATTGCTCTAGCCGGACCAATTGTTTGGTATCTGATGTCACACAAAGCTTTTGCTGTGATTGGTCCATTCCAAAAGTATGAATTATTATGATTGTGTTGCCTAATAATCAAGAGGATCGAGTTTTGCTCATGGCTGCTGTTAATCTCTGAGAGCAACATGGTCCGCAGATATACTAGATGCTCGCTCGTTTTCCTGAAACACAAATACACACAGCACAAATACACACACAGCACAAATACACAAATGTGCGCATGCATGTGGGCATGCATGCGCACTTTTTTTTCTCATCTCTCTCTGTCTCTCTCTTTTACACCCACACACAAACAAACACACACATCTCTGTTTCTCACAGTCTAGTCTTTCTGTTGTTTGATTTACTTGTGAACTCTGACCCTTGCTGGGCTGAGCTGGATGGACTCTTGGCCCTGCTGCTGCTCCAACCAGTTAATTTACCGCATAACCCAAATGGAACTGCGTGCCTGCATTTTTTCATTCTGGTTGAAAAATCACAATTTGTTACCTTAATTTTTTCTCTTCAGACATATTATTATCTCATATTTCTTTATTATTGCCTTTGTGTCTGTTAAGATCCTGCACCTGAACTACCTGCTGCTTCTATACAAGAGCTGAACAAAATGAAGTCATCTTTATGAACCTCAGTCTGCACAAACGAAAACCGCTTGTTCGTGTTACACCCATCATTTCAGAGTTTTACAAGCCGCTGAAGGACCTTTTGTTGTAATTCATTTCCTGTTGTGAAGCTCAAATCAATTAAAGACGGCAGCAGCGATGTGACTCCATCTGACCTTGGTCTGTGAAAACCCCCCACATAAGCCTGTGAGCAGGATGGTGAGAAAGCAAAGAGTTGTGGTCATTTAAACACAAGATCATAAAAGCATCTTAAACAGAAGAAATATTGTAGTAATTTGCAAATTAATTTCCTTGTATGGTTCTTTTTAAACTAAAAACTAAAATAATTAAAACAACTTACGATATGTAACTTTGTCCACTAGTCAATCAAAACAATAACCAACGATCTAGTTTGATGATGCTGTGTAGCAGCGTGGGAAACGGGCAAATCCACAGTTAAAGCAGATATAATGCAATTAAAAAGTGACCAAAATGAAACGTCCCGTTACCATTAATAAAATTGAGGATTTCACTGACTTTGTATATCTTTGCAAACATTATGGATAATGTAAATGCAAAGTTAACAAAATATATATCATAGGTTGAGTTGTTTGTTGACATTTTAATGAAGAATTGTTATGTATGTCCAGTTTAGCACTTTGGCTTGCTTGTTTTTCACACAACTCAACTTCAGATCTCCAACACGTTGATTCTCCATGGTGGCCGACCGAAATTGTTTAATTTAGGAACTTATATCCCTTGAGTTCCAACCTTTAATTTGGCCCTAACGGAGCCCTCAGCACAATGCAGATCCTTGTCATGGTCCGTATGTCTTGTCTCTCCATGCATGTCTGAAAAGCTAAAAGAAAACATATAGTATCGTCCTGAAATAAGTAAATCTGCAGTAAATAAACCTGTCAGCACTTCTTTGAACAGATGAATGAGAAAGGGATCTTTATTTTCTACATTCCTTTGATGGCTCTTCTTAAAGTCATAGCTGTGGTATTTTGCTAAAAGTCTCATCTCAGAAGGCGGTCCATCGCTTTGAGTTTTTAAACAGATGTGGGATCCCCACTGTTTCCTGCCTGACACATACAGTCTGAAAATATTGAGTTATGAGAGACAATCAATGTGGGTTATGACTTCTTAAAGCATTTTTTTGTGAAATACACTTAAGCCATCTTGCTGAGTTTAAGATGAGAAGATAGGATACCAGCATATTTACCACATGGTAAGAATGTGGCAGCAGAGGCTCAGACTACAGCAACAATATCCATGTTGGCCTGATGCATTTAACAGTTAAGAAATAAAGTGGTTCAGTTTGGCAACTCATAGCTGAGTTCCTGTTTCCACTCTCTGTGCAAAGCTGAGCTAATGGCCTGTAGCTTCACATTTAGCACTCAGGCATAAACAATAGGGGAGGAAGTACTCAGACATTTCACTGTACAGATAAATAGACAGTACTCAAGTAAGGGTGTTTTCACACCTGAACATCAAGGTCTTTGTTGCTTTGTATAAATTTGATCCGGTTTTGGTTTCCCGTTGTAATTTAGGCAGCGCACAAAAGAAAATTGCATGACAAATTCTGACATCATCACCCTGACATTGATCAGTTTGTTGATAGGCCTGCGCCAAGAACCTGCTCTTTTTGTAATATCATCATGGTATTACTAACGACAATACGGTTCAAAGGTTCAAAGGTTTTATTTGTCATCTGCACAACAGATACAGCGTACATGTTGGCAATGAAAATCTTAAATCCCAGGCACCTCAAGCAACTCACCATGTAATAGTGTCAGAAAATAAGAGTAACTAAAAATACAAATACCAATACACTAGTGCAAATAAACAATAAAGTACAAATGTCATTAACTAGTGCAAAAAAAAAAAAACATTATAAGGTGCCAATAAACATTATAATAAAAAAATTATAAGGTGCCAGAGTGAAATATATACATGTGCAGTCAGGATTTAGCAGAAGTTATGGGGAGGTATGAACTGATTTGAATTATTGCACTCATTATATTTTTATGTAAGGTTAGAAATATGATGAATAGAAAGATATGACAGAATGAGAATTCTTGCTAACTAAATAAATAAATATAGTTCTTTGTGTGTATGAATAATATAATGTATAAATAAAGAGATGAAGAGACTGCAAGCAATCGTCCTTTATTCTTCTTTAGCTCAATGCTGTCTTAGATTCTTGCAATTGGTCTAATGTCTGAACTATCCACAAAAGGGCTTTCACCCTACAAACAGACAGAGCCATGGTTCAATTTGATCCAGACCGAGAACACTACATTTTCAGCCGTCGGTCCAGATTGTGTCTCTCAGTGGGTTTCACAAAAATAAATACTTAACTTTCAAAGTCATACATTTGGATGTTTTATCATTTTTAATGGCTGGATTTAGGATGAATTAATACTTAAAACTCTGTCAGAACTGACACCTGATACATTAATCATCGTGTATTTTCAGTCACATTGAGATCACATTGTTCCAGGACATTTTAATTGAAACCCAGTAGACGGAACAGCTCTTCCGTTTCTAAGATGTTCTCTGTCTGTGAGTCCTATAAAAACTGCAGTGACACACTTCCCTGACTCATCCCACCTGTTCAGACATTATTACTTTAAAGTACCATAGTAACACACGTCCTAAGCTGCCTGAGTTATTGGGTTAGCTCTTCTCCTTGTTGTGCAACACAACTCAATCCCTCGCTCTCAGTTCCTTTCCTAAGCCCTTGATAAGGAAGTGGACTGAATTTTCTTCTTTTTTTGTGTCCTTTCCAGCGAGACTGACCTAAAAGGCAGAAGGGGGGAGGTATGTGTTACAGTACAATAGCCGGTAAATCTCTCGGCAGCAACCACACCACAGCACTGAGTACATGCTTATAGAGGAAGGCTAATCAGCTTTCTGCAGATGGGTTAATGTCCTTACAGTGGCTGAGAGGGGGGGGCTATATTTAGTGTCCACTCTCTCCCTCTTAACAGGGATAACACTGGCCCTCTCTGTAGCTCATCTCTCTCTCTTTCTCTCTGCTTATATTCATCATGTGGGCAGAGAGAAAGGGAAATACGGATGATGAGAATAAAAAAAATCTGAGCACATAGATGATATGAAGCTGTGTATTCACCTTACAGCACAGATAGGAGTGACAAAAAAAACTAAAATCCTTGTTTTGGTCAAAGGAGTAAGGTTAAAAGCAAAGATGAAGAGAAGTGTGATGGAGAGAAGAAAGAGATCATGAGAGAGAGAGAGAGAGAGAGAGACTAAGTAAAATATTTATTCTTAGTGTCGGCAGGGAAAGTGACATCTGGAGGCTGAGGCCTGCGGGCATTAAGAGTGATGCAGATCTGCAGCCAGTCTGCTCAGTCCATTACCATGTGTCCCTGGAGACCAGTGCTCAGCTGGTAGTAAGGTGTTCGCATATACCTGCTGTCCAAGTTCACTCCTGGCTAATGTGGTCTGGCAAACAGCGTGATGACGGTAGCTGGCGGTTATTGACGTCTCTCAAAGGGGAAATCCGTCACGTTCTGCTGTAACTCATTGGCAGCAGCTATTGTACCCTCTGGGATTGCGCGGGCACCTCAGGACGTTGACCAGATGAAAACTTCCGCCTGTCTGCCAAAGCCCGGGCACCAGAACTAAATGCCAGAGCTATTTACCTCATGTAAACCGAGGTTTACTGAGGTGAAGCATCCAGGAATCGTCATGTAAGGTGAGCGTGACAATGATGGGAAAAAACCACTGAAGCAAAGAACGGTTGTGTGATGGTCTTTTTTGTTTTTAATTATCAAGTCGAAAAACTTTGCAACACAATTATCAGATCATTATTTCCATGTCCAAACAGGACAGCAGTTTAAAATCACACGTACACAACTGTGACACAATCTCTTTGGAGCAACAGAAAAATTCATATGAAACAGTTCAGAGCACAAAGTCAAATCTGCATCTCAGTTTAAACACAGTGTCCACCCGCGCTGCTCCGCCTCACACGAAGTAAAACACAGATTTCCCCCACACCACGAAGAAAAACAAAACAATCCTTGACTCAATGACACAGCCCTTGAATCTGCCTGCTACAACCAGCCAAACACAAACTGTACAAAAATAGAGATCGATAGAAAAATAAGAGCTCTGATTGAACATGTCTGAGAGAATATACTGAGTCTCTTTCACTTTGAAAGCTGAGAAAAATCCTAGCTCAACTTATTGCCACTCAATTATCCATGTGATTGTCTGTTACCTGTAATCATTTTTTATGTGGTGCTCTTCCATGCTAAGAAGAGATTTAAATTGACAATTCCAACGAGTCAAATTGTAATGTTTTCAGAAAAGTCAGGATAAACACTGACCAATGTTAATTGTGCTTCTTACACCTCTGAAGCTTTTGTATCTGTTGGGTCCTTGGCAGTTTTAAGCTTGTACATTGCTGAAACACACACAATCCAAACTCCACCCCTCTTACAAACACACATCTGCATCACTGTCAGCTCTGCAGATATTTGCAGATGCCGCTACAGGAGATACATATCCTGAAAACAGCTTGTACACATGGAAAGCAATCATTTTTTCTATTACAGTGAATATCAAAATGCCTTTGTACACAAAATATGGAGAAATTTACCATTCTATTTATTTGATTTAAAAAGATGGGATGTAATGTAACATATAATCATATTTTTGTATCGTTTTGATTATACTAAAACTTTAATTTGTAATTTCCGAAAAGTTTCAAAAAACTGTTTCAAAATACAATTTCAAATGAGTTGCACATCTAATTTACTTTCTGTTTTAGATGCATTCGAAACTTAAAGGTGTCCTGTAGAGTTTCTGACCACTAGTAGCGCTATGGAGTATTGCAGTAAGTGAGTCCCCATTTCATTTGTATCGTGCTCCAAGGATTCACACGCACATATTGAACCAAACAGGGCATATTTATATCCCTCAATCAGCTTCACTCTGTTCCACTGATGTCTGGTGATGCACAAGGAAAAATACCCCAAATGTGGGATTGTAAAACAATGCATGTTTTAAAATATCAAAAACTAATATATCCATCCAACAATTACTTTTTGACCTTGAGGATAAAACCTAACTTTATATAGTGTTATCGATCTGAACTCCACAGGGCACCTTTAAGAAAGGATGAGTAGCATATTTCAAGGCAATTTATTAATGTGCATTTTACCTTGCAAAATTTCAGCATGTAGCATGTGTGCATGTTGATAGACACTTTTTAAGAATTACAGTTGTTGAAATAGTAAATCAAAATAAGACAAACTCCTCTCTGGGATAAGTTGCATGTTATGTTGTCAGGCTGTGTGCTGGTCCATTTTACTGTATGTTGCAACAGAAAAGGGCAGTTTATTTTCTCCCGTAACGAAACTGTTTCTCCCACAAGTACGATCTACTTTACTTTAACAAGCATTTTTTTATCCCCACCCTCCCCCTCTCTATCCACCACCTCCAGTCTACCGCCCCTTCTTTCTATAGTTGATGAGATTATGTTGTTACTTCCTCTTTGGTAATCAGGATGTGCGTTCGTCTAGCAGGACCGCAGATAAGAGACAGCTTTAGCGAAACATTGTCAAAAAAGATAAAAAGGAAAAAAAGTTGAGGAAGATACATTTCTCAGTGTAAGAGACCCTTACTCAGCTATTGGTAAACTCTCACAATACATTCATCTTTATCAGGGGTCATCATTGCTCGTCACTGAGACAACTCAGCGGCTCTCCGCAACCACGATAACTGTCTCTTCCCTTTGGGCTTTGTCGAGGCACTTAAAGAAACTTATTCCTGTACAGGAATAAAGCATGCATTGTTTTGTTGTTTTTCAGTTCAGACAGAACTTGAGTGTCGAAGTAGATCTTTGGATTTGTAAACAGTATCAGTTCCTTTTTTTTGCATGGTCCGCCTCCTCCCCCCCACATACACACACACACGCCCACACACAAAGAGCAGAGCACATGTAAAAGGTCAAAGTGTTGCTGTTGTTGGATCAAGAATCAATATCTTCATTGCATCATGTTCAATATCTTCAATGCATCGTGTGCGTGTGTCTGTTCCTCTCCATGGCTGCCGCCTGTAAATGTGAGGGTCTGGTTTCTGTTTCTGTGTATTGAGTTCGTAGGAGGAAAATATCTTTAGATCCAGGGTGTCGATGACTCTGAGGCTCGACTTGTGGTCTTTTCCATCAAATCGATCTTGGCCCTGATGAAAGAACCATGAAACTGATGGTCAGCCTCTGTCATTGGCATCTCTCCCAGTGTGCTCAGCTCCTTCGTACTGTGGCACCGTACTGCAGGGAAAAGCCTTTCTCTGGCCCACTGTCTTCCCTTCTTTACTTTATTCTCTTCTTTAATCTGCGCCTTAATGTCTGTTTAAATTTGTCTCCAGCATTTGCCCCTCTCATTTCCCTCAGTTTCCCATCTTATGGAAGAGATAAAAACGTCATCATTTACCCCTTTTAATTGGACATGTGTTCCACCAGCTACACAAAAAGCATAGATGCTCACAAGGTTTAGTTACAGGGCAACCAGGTGGCGTACATGGGATGTGCAGGAGTAAGATACGGATGATGAGGAGGCGAGGGTGGACAGGCGTAGACAGGCTGAATCTGCGCTACATAATAGTTGCTGAAGTTGCCATCGGAGACATAAGGGGCAGGCTGATAGAAGCAGGTGACATTGGCAGCATTGGGAATGGCATTCTGCTCAGCCAGGACCCGCAGCGCCAGTGACGAGATGAGGCTGAGCGTCTGGCGCCTCTCGTGGCCCATCAGGCACACCGTGCTCTCCTGTACCACGTCGTACAGCGTGGCCAGGTAGTCATACTTCCTGTCCTCCAGGTCCACAAAATGGTTCTGCAGGTAGGACTCCAGCTTCCTCCTCTGCTCGCCCACGTCGGGAAAGTCTATGAAGAACCGCGAGCACATGTAGCGCTGCAGCAGTTTCATCTCGCCTTCTGATGCTGCACGGAAACCTCGCACCAGGAGGTGGCAGTACTTGAGTAAGCCCCCTCCTCGGATCTCTTCGGGACTCCGTGTGCAGATGAGGCGCTTACGCAGGTGATCGAGGGCAGTGGGGAAGTCGCCGTAGACGCTCTCCCCAAGGATTGTGGGGTGGAAGGTGGCAGCCATCGGGTGCTCTGAGCACTCGTAGAAGAGGAGGAGCGAGTCCAGCCGGATCTGGAAGGAGTCCACGCTGAACTCAAACTGCCGTCGAAGGGAGTCGACAAACTTTAGCTCCACGTTCTTGCCACGGTTGTTGGAGAGGGAGATGAGACTCCAGCGGTCAGAGTCATTACACACCTTCACCATCTTTTGCACATAGGCCTCCTGAAAACCCAAAAGTGAAGAGTCAGACTCAAAGTACTGATATGTCTCCTGCATCTCATGGTTTGTAAGGTTTAAATACGTGGGTCCATGAGTGAAAATTGAAGTCAAAAGACACCTGAGTCCCTGGTAAAACAAGATTTTGTCTTTGTATGTAGTGTCATTCTATTTTCTATAATCTATCACTTGTAGAATTTCCAAAAGGCACTGCAGCATAATAAGAGCAAATAATAAGCAAAACTGAACTGGAATTATAAAGATTATTGACAAACCATTTCCTACAAAGAATACACCACTCAGTCACCCACTACTTTCTCTCTCTGTTGACTCCACCTCCTTGTTTTTCCTTCCTCTCGCAGCTCTAGTTTGGTGTTAGTTCCTGAAGCACTTCTGCCTATTTGCTCTTAAATGTACCCTAAACATGTTTGTCACACATGTTTGCTTTCATGGTTCAAGGTTGATAAATATTGGCAATAACAAGGAGATCATATGGATGCCTAAGACTTGAAAAACCAGTCGTAGTTTGAGTGGGATCAACAACTGTACATAAATGCTTTTAGCACCATGATAAAAAATTATAGTATAATGATTGGGTAAGGATGCTGGTCTGTTGCTCATGATGTTTTGCTGATCACATCTGTTGGTGGGCCATTAGTAGCCTGGATAGTCTGTGGTATCCAGGTAACTGAGGGCCGACTGATTAATGTGGATCCGGCTCCAATTGGATTAGACAGAATCCTCTTTGAAACCAACCTTTTTACTATATAAGGCTCATATCTATGTTGGTTGGGGTGTATTTGTGGAAGATCTAAATGTTGTTAAATAAAATATAAGAGATTGTGCCAACAGAAAATGTGACCATTGACTGGGACATGCATAACTTCAGCAGTGAGAGATCTGTAATTACATGAGTGCGGATGGAAATGAGAGAAAGATGGAGATGCTAAGCAAACTTGCCTGGAAAGTTTGAAAGCCTGAAAAGGTTAGAGTCAAAATGTAAATTCTACTGAGCAAATATTACGATCAGTACAGGATATAACTGAATACATTACCTTTAAGGTCACTGGTGTGATCTTCTCTTTATTCACTCCCTCAGGCAAGAAGTCTAGAAGAGAGTCCAGGACTATGTCTTTCACTATCTGAAACTCCATCTCTCCTTTCAGCTCGGCGCAGAATATCAAGTCCAGATCTTTCCATCCCAGCCCGCTGTCCTCATGCAGGACGTAGCTCGCAGCGGAGCCGTTCAGGCGCACCTCCCGGACATGTATCCGCCTCTCCTCCATGCGGCTCCGGACCACCTTGACAATATCTCTCGGCTTCACCTCCAGGGTCGGGAAGCTCCAGCGACCGTGGATGGGGATGGAGCCGGTGAGGATGTTGTCCAGCCGCTGCACTTGCTCCCAGTTGAGCACGCTGAGGCTGATGCTGTCCCCGTCCGAGCCGCTGTTGGCCGCAGCGGACTCGTCCATGCTGATCAAGAGGGATGCGAACGACGGAACTTTGCGCTACCTGCCGTCCTGTAGAAAAGAATCGTTGAGACTGAACTGTATCATAACATCGAGATGCTGGAAGAGGAAAGTGCTTTACGCATGACGAAGGAGAAGTATCTGGGCGGCGTTAGGCTTGTCCTACTTCTCCTGCGCACCAGACAAACTCAATTCTCGAGCTTAGTCCTGCATCTGCTGGCCCGCTGCGCTCGGGCTCTATCGCCACCTCATGCGATTGTTCCCCACAGCATCAGTTTTTCATTACATGCCAAAGACTCACTGACCGATCCATCACATCAAAAGGAAAGCGTTTCGAATATTTACTTTGGCTCAATTTTACGCACGTATCACATAGCCAACAGCAACTTTTACGCATCGCCGTAAATGCTGACCCCCCCTCTGGGCTGCACACCTACTTTCAGAAAGCGGTGGATGGCTTCTTGTCTTTTACATTTTGGCCGTTTCTCCCTCGTTGTTGCTGCGTGATGCCACAGAGGTCCCGCTCCACAGCTGCTGGAGAAGTCGTTGTGCGTCCAGTCTGCGAGGCGCACGGGGCGGGTCGGTTTGACTGACAGTCCACACCTCCTAAAAGCTGCTGTCACTTCCCAAGCGGACTTTGAATGGCTGCGAGCCCGGAGACTGAGGCGTGTCTGGAGAATGGGCGGTGCAGGAGAACAGACAGAGTGTCGTGTTGGACGCTGAGCCTTAACCAAAAAATACGCTTTTCGCCCGGAGTTGACTTCTCCTGCGCCCCCTTGTTCTCCAAAACCACTTGTGTCAACACCTCTATTACTCCAGAGGTGCAGCCAACCTCCAAACCCCCTGTATCATGTGTGATCAATGAGAAAACCTACTCAACAACTGATCCAACACTGCAGTGAAGTTTAACTCACTTACAAATACAATACAAATCATACCAAATTATACAACTTTATTAATCCCAACAAATGCATTTTAGTTTGTACGTTTATAATAATCTGAACTAAACCTGAGTAAACTTTAGATTTTTATTTTCACTTTTTATTTCCACTTCTTCTTTCATTCTTTAAACTTTCTGTAATCTGGTGAAAGCTGGCACAACAATTTCCTTTGTGAAGTCTTATCCTATCTCATCTTATCTCTAAAAGAAGACCAATAAAAACAGTACACAGACATCAACCAATATAATAAAACACTTAAACACCATAAAATAGCCGTTAAGTTGCATTGAGGTAAAAGTGCAATTTATTAAAAGTGTGCAGCTCATTTGAGTCAACTATAGAAGCCCAAATCAGCAAGTTTCTAATAGTAGGAGTGAAGAAGTCTGTTTTTACCAGGTATAGTCATGTTTTAAAATGAATGGTATGATGTAGGTTTTGTGTGAACATGAATACTGAGAACTAAGTTATATATAATTCACTCTGGATACCATTAAAACAAATAAAGAAAGACAAATTATTATTTTAGTCTTACATTAGAGTTTCTCAGAAGCCTCATCATTCCCCAGTGAGGCTGAGGAAAGCAGTGTACATAACCCCAATGCCCTCTAGGGGTGGTTTTTCACCCATTCATTATGTCTATAGCAACTCTTTAGTCTGTACAACATTGCAGCAGAATGGCAGGAAACTTTTTTAAGCACACAACCTGTATGCAGAGCTCTATAAAGTCTCATGTGTGCTTACTGATCGATTTAAAACAGTGAGACTTTTCTGCTCACTTAACACCTCTGATATGCAGCATGCACAGTAAGCTGTCTGTCAGTATGTAGGGTATAGGCCACAGGGTCTGTGCGGGTTAGCTGCCGCGTAGGATCTATAAGCGTAGTGCTTGGCATGTACATGTATATCTGCGTCACTGCAGACGAGCCCATAAACCAGCTTACCACAGATTACCCCGTATATGCAGTGACAAACGTTCATGCAGACACACACAGACATGGGTGAAGGGACTCATGCATGTTCATTCACACCTCTGTAGATTATGTGCTGCGTCTGCCATTACAAGTTAGTGTTATATGCAACTCACAATGAACCAGTAAAAAGAATGTGTGTAACAAGTACAGATGTTGTCGTGTGCTACTAACCCTGTATGGAAGTGATGCTAGTGTTGTGGCAACAAACTAGCCTCCCCTAGAAACTGATGATTTGCATATAGTGCATGTCAGCATTTTACTTGATGGACATTTCACAGTAAAATATTACCAAATTGCTGACCCTTAAGCTAGCTATGGTTCAGACATCACAGTGGAAATCACTTCTTCTTTGTAGAGAGGCGAAGACAAAGTGATTTGTAAAAAAAAAAAATACAAAAAAAATAATGTGGGTGAAACTAAAAGAAGAATGGATACATAGATTTGCATAATTGCTGATGCCTAATTCGGCATTTTCTGCAGTATCGGAGGCATTTCTGATGCTGGTATCAGTATCAGAACATTTCTAGTAACAAGCTAAGCTTTAAAGCTTTGAAAGACACAATTGTCAAACAATTGTCTTATAAATGTTTGAATAAGCTGGTGGAATAACTGAAATGCAGTGCAACCAAGTGGTAGAGTTATCTGAGAAGAAGCCTTCTCAAATCATGTCATGTTTTAAAGCCTGTGATGTATAGCTAGGTATGTACATTTCTGCTGTATCTCATGACTATAACTGTCAAGCACTTGAACCATATGGGCACAGACATCACATGATTTCACATACATGTACTGTATAATTTCATAAGTTGTCATGAGGCCTTCAGCTTCACTGTAAATAATTTCAGCATAGATGGGAGTCATGTGTAGTGTGTGGGAGTGTTGCTTCTTATCTGTGAGTCATTTGGGTAAACAGTGGTCAATGCCACATCCACTTAGTGTTAGCAACAAACAAAAGTCAAACAACGGATGATTCAAAATTATATTATCCCAGCAAACATTTTAACTTGGAGAGCAATGAACTACCAATCAACATGTGTAATGATTCAAATGATGATGCGGGACGTTACCTGACCCCTGGTGGACGTTCTTTCTGGACATTCTGCTGATAAACATGGCGGAACCGTAAACAATTTTATATGCACAGTGTGCTTTCACCTGATTTTCACATCTTGAGTCCAGATCATTGATTTATTATTCCACATATTCTAAAATGGTGCAATGAAAACTTGAAACTTTATTCAACTCACAGACAACATTGTGACATTTCCTGATTGCAGACAATGCAGCTCCGTAGGTTCGCACAAGGCAGCATGTCAGTCACATCTGTCACTTTCCCCATTCACCAACTGGCTCAGTGTCAGGCTTACTGCCGTGGATACTTACCACGAAGCAGCGACTTACCTGATCTCTGACCTGTGAAGTGGATGACACCGGCTTGGTATCCAATGTGTGACGGCATCAGAGGGGCTGGCGAGGGGATTGTCAGACAGACCTTTTGTCAGGCTGATGAACCAATCGTCACACATATAGACACATTTTTGTGTTTGAATACATCCATCACTCTTTATTTATCATGAAGCTCTGTGTGTGTGTTAATTTGTGTATTTTCTTTGGGGAGACCCCGCTCCACTTATAGAGCCAACTAAAACCACAAGTCAGAAAGTCAGACATATTCAGGCAACACATCATGTGCACATCTAAAGCAACTCACCTTCACCCTGCAAACTTTGCTATCAATCCTTTATTCCCCCTCTCCATCTTATGCTTCTCTTCCATTTTTTTTGCTCATCCTCTCTTCAATCCCCTTCTCTGCCATTCCTACATGTGGAAGTTCATTAAGAGATTACAATGAATTTGTTAGCTGAACAGGCCTCCACTCTCCTCCTCTTAACCTTTACCCAACTCACTCCCTTAACACTGTTTACTATTTTTACTCTTTGGATTTCTATTAGTAGGAAAAAAATCCACCTTTGATATATGTTGTCCCAACATGCAATTCTCACTTGGCTCTCCTACCGAGTATTTATCCCTACTTTCTCCACTGGTGTATTTTAAGGGAGTTTTCTGGAAGCTGGTGAAAGGAGAACTCAGGGACTCAGTTGGGGGTTTTTGGTGCAAATTCTTTAATTATCAGTTACTGTAAACACCCTGTGGCATCATGTCTAAAAACAATCAAGCTAATATAAGCTAAATTATGTTTTTAAAGTCCATGTGATATGTGAGGATGATGCTTACATTAGCTTGTTAAGATTTAGCTTGTTTAATTTGGCAGTTTGGCTTTAACTTTGAGTGTATGAGCTATAAAACTTTGTTTTAAGAAGGAGTATTTGTCCCCTTATGGAAAAAAAAAGAATATTTTTTGGTTAAGAATTTTGATTGACTTAGCATTGCTTGGCTAGCTTGATTGAAGATTGGGCCTTGTTTGATAAGTTTGGTTTGATCTGGTGGTTGCACGGGAAGTTTTGAAGTTAGCATAATTGAATATTTGTATTTTCTAACTTCTCTTTTAATGCTGGAAGTTTTTTATAATGCAACAACCAAGACAATTTACAGGGACTCCCCACCAGGCCCCATAAAGCAATTCCAACCCCCGACACCATCTTCAAATATCTAATTGCTTTAATACAAACAGAAAAAAACATTGTGTAAATGTTCCTTGCTTTTATACATATGTTGCTATAAGGGACTGTGGTGAGCACATTGTCTTCAGTTGTGTTGTGTTGTGGTTGTGGTGTCTAGCTTCTAGTGTGAAAAAATTGCCTTCAACTGTTGAACTGTGATCTTTAACAAAACACTCTGGAATCAGCTGCGAGAAATTAGCAACCTTCTTGTTCCCACTTCAGTGCATGAAATTCACATTGTCTGCATGAATCCAGCCCGTGGAGCTTTGACACATAGCCTACAGTACATGTGGATGTGAAGGTCACGGTGGAGCCGGCGGTACTGTACCCAGGCAAAGTATAACTTCAACTGTGTCTCCAATCAACCTTCCCAGTCAACCTTGACGAGTGCACTCAGTACTATAAGCCCCCACTAAACTCTTGCACAGCCACTAATGAGATTCGCTGACATGCCCTGCGCTGTAAGCCATGCTGCAGCGATCCTAGAAGGTCTTCCTGGTTTGAGTATTTTAATGGAAAATATAAATTATAAAGGACTGTTGTGGTAAAATGAAGACAGAACAGTGGAATTAATATCAAACTTGTGCAGGGCTGTGGTTGCAGGAAAATGTACACACTGTTTGTTATAACCTAAAAAAAGACCCACACATATGCAGACACAAATGTTTATTAAAGGTTCCATGCAAAGATTATAAACTTGTGTTTGATGTTTACAAGTCTTCGATCATTGACTAACAAAGACATTGGTTTAAATACCCTATTTACTGAACTGAACTCTGTTAATGAAGCTCCAGAGATTCCTCCAGTCCTCCGGCTCAATATTGTGTCAATATTGTCCTATTTTAACAAACTGTTCTACTTGTCTTGACGGCAACAAACTTCTCTAACAAAATAAACAGGAAGTGAATCACCTGATCTGTGACTCAGCTTCCTATCTGATACTGTGGTCAGAGATGTCGAAACCACAATCATATTCATGTGTCTTGTCTGAACAAGCATACCTCCTTTGTACGGAACTTGAAATGAACCTGAAACAAACATCGAAACAAGAGTTTTATAAATGACAAACTCGATAAATTCCCTCACAAAGTTTCATTTGCAGGGAACAACATTTATCTGCAACACAAAGTAACTGGTGATTACCAACAACCTCTTTGGGCCCTGCAACTCATTTGGGCCCAAAATCTGGGCGCCAGTTTTCTCATTTAATTAAAGTGTTTTTAAAAACACAACACAGGCTCTGTGTCAATAAATTGTAAAAGTAAAGTAAAAAAGTAAAAGTTGACTCATTGTGAGTCAGAATAACAACAACATGCTACTTAGTTAACTTTACCCAACATCAACAGGTTAGGGGCTATTTACTCCTAAATTAAATTAACTTAACTATTAACAATGCGTAGTAGTAATATGCAATAAATTATTGTTAATAACATAGATATGTGTAAATGTGATTTTCAGATCATTTTGGAAAACAATCACAACATTTAGTTTGTTGTGTCCAACACTTTTTTTTATATTTAGAACCATAATAACAAAACAAAGATAACAAATAGGTGAAAAATAAAGCTTGAAATATACATTGATATTCATGAGTTATACAATAAAAAATAATAGCAAACCCATTGTCATGGGTAGTTTACAAGCCATAGTGGCTAAGGTTAACATTATATTATAAAATTAACCCAAACTGGGTCATTTGTCATCCTGTTATTTCTAAAGTTTGAATTCATTATTTCAGTTTTGTGTCGATGTGTTGCACCTTAATATGTTTAATGAAAGTACACGTAGATTTTAATCTGACCATTCATGTTCACCATACAAATGGTTAAAGACACAAGTGGACATTGCTTTGATTTAAAGGATCTCAAGCCTACAAGGTTGGAACCACAGCAGAAAAACCTCACTTCAATTTTTTTTATCCAACACCTTTCTTCCAGTTTCATAGAGAGCCTGGAAAACCCCTCAACTGTTCCAACAAAGGTCACATCACACAGCATGAAAGACCACGGTGCCACCTGCTGGATGACAGCAAACAGCCCATGTTCTACTGGACTGACCTGAAACTTATCAGTGACTCTGTTGAAACATCTTTTAACATCTCACTAGATGGCGCTCTTTTGCTGCTCAAACAGAACCTACAGGCACTCAACTTCACCTCCCTCTCATTCTCAGTTTCCCACACTTTAGTCTGCAGTGAAATGTCAACACATGTATTTATACAGCTGTGACGGGTAAGCAGTGTAATCCCAGAGCCAACTGAAGTCATTTTATCATTTAATGCAAGAGGTTATGATCCTGTCATTAAAAGCTGAAGGATATGGAATGAATTTAATACATAGACAATGACAAATCAGCCGTCATTCAATCAGTCATTCAAAGCATTTCTCCACACATATATGTCACATGTGTCGAGTGATTAATGGTGAGACCGAGCCCCTGTTCTGTTTAAGATAAAGCTGACATTAGATATTTTAGACATATGTATGTGCTATAGGAAATCAGAGTCTTTCCAGTTGCAAGACTGATCAGACCAGATGAAGTTTGTGTCAGAGTAAATTAACACTCATTTGTTATCCTTTATTTTAGCTCT
Organism: Paralichthys olivaceus; assembly: GCF_024713975.1. Lineage (NCBI taxonomy): Eukaryota > Metazoa > Chordata > Actinopteri > Pleuronectiformes > Paralichthyidae > Paralichthys > Paralichthys olivaceus. Next base: position 9,555,982 of record NC_091111.1, read on the forward strand.
TTGTCTGCATCATTATGTCGCCCCGGCAACAATTCAGTTCTGTTTCTTGTCTGTGAGACAGATGGCTCAAGTGACTGTTGTTGCGAGTGCTCCGTTTCTGCTTTGTTTTGACTCTGCAGATGATTTAAGATCTTGAAAGAAGCAAAAGTAGGGACTGATTTTTTTTCCTTGTGTGTTTGTGTGTGTATATATGTGTGTGTGTGTGTGTGTGTGTGTGTGTGTGTGTGTGTGTATTTGATCATTGATATCCTCTGCATGTACATGCAAACAAAATGATAGACCACACTGTGCTTCCTTTTAAAGCATCTGCAACCATCTACTCTCACAAGTGAGATAACACCCTCTGTCGCCTCAGTAATACGAAATTTTGAAATGGCACGATAAAAAATTAACAAACACACACATGCAGCCACATCTTCTTGACAACAGCAATCAATCAATGTGACGGCATAGTGCTCGAATCAGTTAATTTTTGGAGATGTGTTGTGCTCCAGAATATTTCAATGGTGAGATCTTTTAGGAAATCCACCCACTGCACGAGCTGCAGGCTGCAGGTGATGTGGCAGTAATTTTGCATGATGGTCAGTCATTTGGCACTTTGCTCTATCATGAAAGCTTCAGGGTGGAGCTGCACTCCTCTGCTCGTCTGTCTCGACATCTTTTTTTTCTTCTGAGTACGACCTCAGTTAGAGGTGATTTGGGGTGAGGTGTTCTTCCCTCACTCCCAACGCGCAGAACAGCAGTACAGAGGGAAATGAAGGAGACATGAAAAGATAAAAATACTGTCTGGTGTATAATTGAGGTTCTGGATAAAGGGAGTGAAGACTGCATGGAAAGATGATGAGTTAGGGAGGGTGAGTAAGAAGGGGGTTGGAGAGCATAAACAAAACATTAGGAGCAGATGTGGACAGATGATGAAGATCCTTAAATAAAATTGCTAACTCAAGTCTAAGAGGAGGACCACGTCACCGCCTCACATGCAGCATTCAGCTAGCTGCTCCCACCCAGGCCTGATGTCACATACCACAGCTTTCCCTATTTACCTCACATGAAAGTGCTTTCCTTCCACAGCTCTTGACTTTGTTTTCCCATTTTGAGCTTTGTCTAACTTTTTCTCTTTGTCCAACTTGCCTATGTCTATTATTTAAGAAAGTAAAAAAAACACCTGCAAGTTTAATAACCTTTATAAGACACATATAGAATATGATGGCCTAAGTTTGAGCTTCTAAAACATACATATTTAATAAATAGTGATATTATATCTTTTTTTATAAAGACAAAGCCACATAACAAAATATTGAGAAAGACTCTGTTCTGAGGCCAGATTTTTTGTTATGAGTGTGGTTACAAATGCCAGTGATAATTTAGATGATGTTTCATTGCTTCTTGAACACAAGTAGAAGTAGTAGAAGTCTACTTTTCAGGCTTTGTCTATTGAGAGGTTTTCCCTTCACAAACTTTACAGGATGTGCATGCAAAAAGTTAGAAAACTAATTTCAACATCCTCACGCTAGCTTATATCCAGACATTTTCAGACTTATGAAATAGTAACTCATAACATTATTAGGCCATTATTGGGTGCAATAAGGAATTTGATGGTGTTCTGGGCATAATAGTGGCTTAAGGATTCTGCCCGGGAAAGCAGATCCCTGGTCTTTTGGAGGGAGGTCTCAGAGCAGCTGATGATACAAGTTGTGTCTGGGTAGTGTTCTTTAAAGCACTGGGGCATGGTGGCACGGATAGTTTCCCGTGGAAGCCACTGAATGCATTGCCTCATATTTTCTTCCATTAGGTCAATCCAGTAGCTCAACAAGGCTCTGTGACACACTAAACCTCTTAGCCGAGTCCTCCTGGAGCAGATTAAGTGTTAACTTCATCAAAGTCAACAGAAGCTGGTCTGTTGGATCAAGCTGAAAGGTTCCATTGTAGAGAGGTTCAAGGTGGTCAGCCACTGAATGTAAAACAGGAAGTGACAAGCCAGTATAAAGCAAAGAGAGAGTTTCGTTCCTGAGTCTCTGGTGAGCAGTTGTGAGCAAAGGCATCAGGTGCTGTGATCGCCAAGTGTGCAGTTCCAACATTTCTCTGGGAGTACAGCACATCCTGTTCATCCACGGTCTCCATGCTGGGTGTTGCATTGTCATCTAGAAAAATATTAAAGTGTATTTCTTTACTAATATGTAGCCTATGAACAAATGAAAAAAAAAAAACGTGACACATTTTCATTAATTTTGAGATTATATATAAGTAGCAAATGAGTTTATCTGCACCTCCAGATTATGTGTTCATTCTTAGCTGATACTTGGCCCTGCAGACAGCCATAGATATACATCACCAGGTTGGTTTTTATCAAGATCACATGGAGATAACATGGATTCCTCCAGGAACTCTGCAAATGTTTCTTTCTCCGTTGCTCAAAACATTCATTGCTGGAATGTGTTTTTTCAGAAGAATTTATTGAAATGGACTTCGCATGGCATCAACTTTGCTGTTGCCTCATAGATAATTGCTCTGTGTTTATAATCACATTCTTTCCTGTTTGGAGACACTTAGAGGTTGATTTGAGGTGCCTGTACTGGTGTCTTTACATCTGTGCGGTGGGTTAGAGTTACATCAGATGTAATATCTTTCATCAACAATAATTACTCGATGACCTCAGCATGTGCAGAGTTGGACAAATACTTTCACTTTATGTTCCAACAGCTGATTGAAATGCAACTCATTGATCCCTCCTGTTGTTTTTAACTCTAATTCTAGTCATCTCTCACTGAGTAACTGGGTCATCTCAGCAGCTCCAGAACAATTAAAGCAGAGGACAGCTCATCAATATGTGGGAGACTGGGTCACTCTGAGGCAAAGCAGGGTTTCAGAAACTCCTGCCAGCTGACTGAAGGCGCTCTTGTGAAACCTAATCATGGGAATCAGCAAAAAGCCAGATTAAAATCAACAGCTGCATGTTATTCCTCTTCATTGTTATTCTTTCTAAGAAACTTAGAGCCAGCTACAGTTCAAGTGTCAACAGTATGAAGCACACGGCAAATTGTTCTCTCCTCCTATTTTGGTTCTGCCTTAAATTTGGCCGATCTCATATGGATTGATTCATCAGTCTTCTCAATTGACTCAGTTAGTTAGTGAGCTCATCTCAAGAGATAACTGAGGGTCATTTTCTATTTGTTAGCTTTGGCTACAAAAATAGAAAATAAAAACTGTAAACATTTACATGTTGTGTTGGTTGAATGGGAAAGTCAACAATAGCTATAAATACTGATAAACTAAAAAGTGTTCCAGTGGGATTTTCATTCAGATTAAAAAGTTTAAGCTTGAACATCTACATTGTAATGTGCACAGTGATGTAGAGAGGGTCATCCAAATGCCAGAAGGTCGGTGGTTCGATCCCCGGCATCCCTAAGTTTCCTTGGGCACATGACCCCAATTTGCTCCTGATGGCTGTGTACACAGTGTTTCAAGGCTTGTCTATTTCAATAGCATCATTATGGTATCTGTATGTGTTTGGTAATCAGAAAATGTATGTCAAGTCAAGTCAAAGTTTAATACAGCACATTTAGTGCTGAACTGGCATAAAATGAAAACTAAAAACATATGAAAACAGAAAATAAATGGAAAATACAGAGGTACTAAAACATTAAAAATCATAGATAAAATTTTAATATTGCACAATAACTGAAGAAATCGAGGTCTTAAACTCAACTGGAATTGAAAGCAAGTAAGGGGAGTCAGTTTAAGCAATGATTGAAACATTTAAGCTGTTACAGAGATTAGAGGCAACCACTGTAAAGGCCTGGTCACCTCTATTTTTGTGCCTAGATCTCTGGACATCTAGAAGCATCAGGTTGGTTGACCTCAATGCCCAGAATGGAGTATAAATATGCAATAGTCCAATTAAAGTGGTGCCTGCCATTTAAAATCTTAAATCTTTTTAATTGGGCAATTGTAAACTTAAGAGTGCAGAGACATAGCAAAGATAGAGATACAGCAAATAAACATGAAATAAAAGTCACAAAGAGACATAATCCTTGTGTCTTGTGAAACTTGGGGTCAAAGCAAACTTTTCTTTTCCATATTTGCATGGATCCCGATGGAGGGAAGGATGATAAAGATAGAAGAGAAAAACATACAGTAGAGAGGTGGATGATTTATCCCCGTGTCATTATGGATTCAGCTTGACATCTTCACCTTGCCAGACTGTCTCCCACTATCTCATATGACTGAGTGTGGTCCCAGAACAGTGGATAGCTCTTACTTAAACAGGCTGTCAGGGCCCACAGTAAAGCACAGTCAGACAATAGTGCAGAACACAAAGACTGGAGGGGATCCCAAAGAGGAAAAAATTAGAAAAGAGAATCACTTTGCATTCAAATTGTATTTATTCATTTATTTATCTGAAAGTAAATGGGATCATGCAGCACTCAAAGTATGTATAATAGCCTTAATAGAGTCTTGCAAAGACTGTGTGCTGGTAAACACATAATTGTAACCTCTACATGTGCCAATTCTACAACAATCCAGATAATCAAGTATGCATGAACACACAAAACAGACACATGACTTCGGACAAATGTTAACATTTCCATAGAATTTCAGTGAAATCAGTCATTACAACATGAGTGTCATCCTCTTTCTCTGGAAAAGAAAGAGAAGTAACTTCAACTATCACTTCCCAATCTAAGTGTTCACAAGCTCCAGGGGCGTTGTATCTGAACTGAGATTATTGTGCAGCAAAATGAGCTTTAATTCATCCTGATGCTAGCTTACCCTATACAATCACTTTTAAGGTAGTGAATTCTCATAATCAAGTTTATAATCACATCTTATTCTGCACTCCACCCTGGAGATGATCTTAAGTTTCAGAAAAGTTCAAGTCCAAGAAAAATACTGGCTGATATCCTGTGTCCAAAAAGCCAATAACCAAAAGTAACTGTTTTTTATCCCAGATGGCAGGAGCAAGTAAAACTTTATTTTTCTGTATTTTTCTCCCATAATATTCAAATTATTGAACACATTCACAACAGATGGTAATATAATACGTTGATTTTATTTTCCAAGATGTCAAATGTTGTAATTGCACCAGGATGACAAATATGGTTTCAATTAATTTAGAATGTTACCAGGGCAGGAGTTTGTAAATCGTCCATGACTCCAGTCCTCATTCATTAAACAGTGATCATCACTCACAGAGCAGTAACACAAGGAAGAGGAGAGAGATATACAACACATAGTATGGAAACACGTTTATATTACTGTTATGTGTGATCCCAAAGACGCTGGATGGGGGGACAGAGCTCTGTGAATGCCAGTTGAGAAAATATTTTTTTATGGATCAGAGCATTGTCATATTGACTAAGATTAACCTTTATTAAACATCAACATATTATCATATCACTACAAAACAACTCCATTCAAGTTCTAACTGCACATGTTTTTATTAAATTAGTCTATCATCTTAGTACTCATATGATGGATGATGGATGATAGATAAAGCTGTTAGAATTCAGTCTTGATTAAGGATGCTGCAGTACCAGCACGACTGGAGTTGACAGCAAACAGCAGTTTACAGCTAATGAAAATACTTCTGTAGCAATAAATGAAACAATCTCAAATACATTAATATTTTAGTGGCTCTGCTGTCACCTGAAAAGTTCCCTGCTTTAACCTCATGTCTGCAAGAGTCACATCACAGCTTACTTGCTAAAAAGAGAAAGTGTTGCTCAGCTAAAAAAAAATTCAAATAAGTTGTATGTTTTGTCAGTGAAGATCCACAAATAGGTATATATGCCTCTGGGAATGTATTATATTCAATATGTTTTCTTGCCCACATCAGCATTAAACCGCATCAGTGTCCAGATTAAGCCAAGAAGTACACAAGTCTCCAACTGGTAAACACATGGTGGGCTAAGTCAGACTGGTGATGCGTAATGTTCAGTGACAGAAGAGTAAACATAACAACAGCATAAACAAGTGTCTCTTATCACAGCAGAGGATCTGTAAACAGAAGGTACGCTGGACCACACACGCACTGGAACAGAAGAAAGAAACATGCACATTTAGCAGCAAACGTGCCATTAGCAGGGAAAGATATCCACGTCCCACAAACAAATGCCTCCACAGACACACACATCTGTTTTGCTTTGGAATAACAGACGAGCAGTGATGTTGGCGTGATGGGCTGATGACAGTTGGCACACACTTCAGCGTGTTTAGCAGAACTTTGCTTATTGTGGCAGTAAAACACAGACGCTCTGCACATGAAACCTCATCACGTTATCACATTGAGTTTTGACTTAAAGGTTCCTGAAATAATGTCATTAAAGTGACTATAAGTTCATTTAGATTGTACTGCACATTAGAAACTTTTGTTTTGTATCTGCCATTGAATAAGTCAGGAGGCTTTGTATTTTTCATCATTAAACATTATATATATTGATATGATGCTATTTCATAATGATCATCATTCATAACATGTGAACACAAATAATTGGTTGCTAATTGGTTTTCTTTAATCCTATTGGTTGCAAAAGTTAATGTATTACAACACTGTATGATGTCATAGTGACATCACGATGAGGACATTCCTAGGATTATGAATTATTTACATACACACAAACATTTTGTACACACACACACACACACACACACACACACACAGCACAGACAGGGACGAAAACAATATCCTACTTCCAGCTAAGAATGGTACTAATCTGTGTTTTTTATTGCATTGTTGTTGTAACACCCTCAACTCTGCAATATATAGAACTGGTATAGAGGATTTACAGTTTCCATAAAAGAATTGTTCCCGACCAGTTTGTACCAAAGCACAACTGTACTTTCACAGTTGGGATCTTTACTGGCGAAGACACAAGGACCTATTTCTAGATCTCAGCCCTTCCATTGGAGTGAAGAGTAAATCCTCCACTGAGGCTGCAGAAAGCAGAAAAACACAGTCAGCTCAAATTATCCATAACTCTAATGTTCATAATTCATTTCAGAGCTTTGGTTGATTTGTTTATCTCAGTCTGAAATGAACAAGGTAAGTCTGGTTTATATTACTGAGGAACTCAACCTGAACGTCACCGAACATTTCAGCTTCCACAGGGGTTTGGCAAGTTTCTGTTATCTGGACTATTTCAGACTAATGCAAACTTTGACTCAGGTCTTTTCTGTTTCTTTTCTTTCTTTTAGACATTTAATATCTAAAGATCCATTACTTTTTCTGTGTATAAAGATGGACCATGCGTCTCCAATTCCTCCTTTTTTCCAGAGATTCGGCCAAAACAGGAGATCACTTTGATTTTGCTTTCCAATGCTGGAGATTAAATATTCATAAAGACACTGAATTTGCAGATTCTAGATTGGTGAATAAACATATGTTAATAGTAATTTCTGACAGGTAGCAATAGCAAAAACTTAGATATAGCCCCATTAATCATAATCATATTTAATTTTTGTGTCTTATGATGTTGCTGCACATGTGTCATGTCTTAGCGGCACCTGCTTGAAGCCACTGCGACATAAGACTTTTAAATGCATCTAAATACGTCATGTGACAAAAAGGAAGCAGGCACCAGCTCTGCATCCAGGCTTTAACAAAAAGCTATACAATAATAGTCTTAAACGAAACATAGATATTGCTCTGAATTGTCAGCAATGAACCAAACAAGTATACACCCCCGCAGAGACTTCTTTAATCTTTTCTAATCATTTCATCTCACAAATATTTCTCTCCAAATAAACTTTGGAAATGAAGCAGAATTTCGATCATGATCTAAAGGCCTGTGATTTACAGCAGCTCAAGCTTTATTTACATGCGTTTCGTGATTCATTCTTGCAGCTGGAGGCATCAGAGCTTTCCAAGGCCACGTTATCAGAAATGTCACCAGGCAGAGGTTTGAATATTCTCATTAGTTTGGTGCTGAGGGAGAAACTTTCCTGTGAATTGAAACTTAGTGTTATGGTTGGACAGGAACGAATCAAGGTCTATGACATGGTGAAGTAGAAAGCCAAAATAAAACTGTTCATCTTTTTATTTACTCTCTGTTGTCTCCTCTCTCATGTCTCGGCACCTGGCTTCTCTGTGTGTGCTGCCAGCTGGAAGAAAGTGTGTTGGGCATAGAGACAGGACGCATGAAGTTAAGAGACGGAAAGTAAGCATAGACTAAAGATGAAGTGAAGGAAACGGGGGGGAAAGGACAGTAAATCTGAGATGTGTGAGAAGAGAGAAACGAGCAGGGAAAGATGACTCATACCACCTTTCTAATAATGCTCCTGTTATCTTTACCTCTCCTTTGACTTGGCAGAAGTAACTGAAATAAATCTCTTCACCTGAAATTATCCGGTTCTTTCCATTGGTTTCTGATATCCTCAGAGCTGAAAGGGCTCCTTACTTAAAGGAACTGTTTGCTGTATTTGAGGATAGTCTTATTTGATTTCTTTCTGAAAGAAGATTGACACAGCTATCATGTCAAGCCAAGCAGCTAGTTAGCTTAGTTTGCCGAAAGAGTGAAAGCAAAGGGAAACCATAAACTGTAGATGAAGATGGATGATATGACAGGTCCCTAAATGTGAAGCCAAAATGTCTTGATCACCCCCTAGTGGCGGGCTGCAATATATGTCATAAACCCTGCCTCCTAGTTGATCAGGTGATTGTATTGGTGGGACCTCGACAGCTCCATCCCCAGAGCGTACTGTGCAGTCTCTGGCTCCACAAGACGGCAGCACTCGTATCCGGGGTATTTTGGCTTCATTTCGGGATAGAGGTGGAGTAGGAGGAGACACATCATCCACCTTTATATAGCCTACAGTCTATGGGGGAAACAATTAACCTAGCTCTGTCCAAACGTAACAAAACCCACATATCAGAACCTTTAATGTTCATTGATCAACATGTTTTGTCTTGCTTGCTGGAACAAACATGTGAGAAAGTCACCTGGATTATTTCTTAGCAGGAACCAGTAACGTTTTGAAGCAGTGTCGTTATAATTAATCAGCTGCTTCTACATTTTTCCACCCTGTGTGCTCAGCTAAGCTGACATGGCGGCTCACAACTTGATATTTACTGAATAAAGGAAATAGGGGCAAGGTGCTGTAAGACAGAATATTATACTTTCAAACAGTGAGTAAGCAGGTCTTACTTACAGTAGCTAGTTAGTGTAGATTATCTGTTTATCATTGCGGCTGTGTTAAAGGCTACTCCCTCTCCTGCAGTCTGAGTGAATAAATTCTCACAGACATCACAACCACAATTACACCATGTGACTTCACACTGCATCTTTTCCCCAAGCTTCCTCTGGTGCACTGGAAGGACAAAGGTCGGACATTAAGGTCATGTATGCTCACGAACACGCCAACCCACAAGCCATGTAGTTAAAGTGATCCAGCCTCAGATTGATTCTTCCTTTGTCAAAATATCCCCCTGATGATTAAATGTGTGAGTTACATATCATAAAAAACTGCAAGTGAGCGTCTTGGCAAGAATACATACGCTGAAGTTACAGGACAGCTCATCCTTGCAGAGAGATGCTTTCTTTGTTGAGAACTGGCCAAAGAAAATGCTGCCTGGGCCCAAAGGACCAGCTGGGGGAAATGAGTCACACACATATGAAAGCACACACTCTCCCCAGCAGCAGATATCAGAAACATGCCTAACAGTGGTGTCTAGACGGAGTTGAGTCCACAGCACACATGCTGACCCATGCTGCTGTCCACGCAGCTGGGGGAGAACATGAATGTTCCCTCCCGGTCTGAGGGCATGACCAGCAAACCTACACCAGGAAACAGCCCCCCCCTCGGACCTCCTGGTTCATATCGAGCTGGTGTCAGCCCCAGTGCTGCAGGAAATTAATGAAAAGAAAGCTCAAAAGATGAAGACCGGATAGAGCAAAATAAAAAGATGCTGCGATGGACGAACCAAGTACCAGGAGACACATCAGCAGAAAAAAAACACAGAACTTTAGACAGTGACTGTAATGAGTTCCCGTCAATACACACACAAGACAAATCAGGAGTCAGTCCCACATCAATTAGGATGTTTCTCCTCATTTTTTATATCAAATAACCAACAAAAATCAAACATATCAATCTAACATAATTTATGTGCATTTTGCAAATAATAATAATGCATATTGAAGGAAAACTTGTTTAAATGTTTTGGGTAATGTGTTTATTCACTTTCTTTATGACTGTTGCGGTAGATTGAGACCACTTTCATTTCTTTTCCAAATATGGTTTACTGCAAGAAGCTAATTAGCTTATCTTAGCATAACAATTGAAAACATTGGGGTGAAACATTTTCCCTTTTTCAAAGATGACAGAATCAGCCTCTAAACACCTCTTCAGCTTACAAATTTTTAAAACAATGTTTTGAACATGATCATGATCATGATCTGTCCTTCCTCTTCATCCCTCCTCCTCCTCATTGTCTCTTGGTCTGGTGTTAAACAATAGAGACAGATGGTCACTCCTCTCACTGGCTGAACCCCAACACAAACATTTATGCAATCTTTTCATGAATTGACTGGATCCTTCCCTGGACCGGATCTCCCCCAGAAAACCTAAGATGCTTATAGAGACAATTCCATCATCAGTGAAGGTCAATTACAAACAGGACGTAACAGTTTGTTAAACATGTCAAAATAAAAGCATGATTTCTCACTGTTTCTTCTCCATCCAGCATCACACATTCGTGTTTGTTAATAATAAATAATATCTACACACACTTCTACCTAAACGTAATGTACTCACTCTCGGTAGTAATATAAAAACTTTCAACCTGACATAGGTTACTGAAAAACAACCTTCGAATCTCCTCTAACCTCAGATAATTTTCATCAGCAGATTGGGTTTGCAATTTAAGGACCATTAATCAACAGCTTAAATGTTAAGATTCATGACGTCCTGTGGGAAAGCTCAAAATAAATGTTCATCAACTGTCCATCTCTTGATGAGAATCATGCGATAAGACTGAAAGCTCCAGAAAGCTCTGACTGCTGTTTACAAGATCAACAATGACCTTAACATTTTTGTTGTCATATTTCCTCAGCTACAGAAGTTTAAAGATGCTTTACTCAAACCAAATCCTGCAATATCCTCGCAAATACACACAAACTACCTAGGATGAGAACTGCAGTTACTGAGCATTTGATTCATGAGTCTTTCATTCATGTGTGTGTGTGTAGGTGCATGTATGTGTGTTAAAGCATCTAATCAAGGAGAAAGGAGGTGCTGCTGCACTGAATGAACTCTTGTTTCACCGAGCAGAGACACTTGTCAAAATAAACCAACATGGGTCCATATACTGGTTCCTCAGATATGCGGTGTGTGTGTGTGCATGCAGACACACTTCAAACACCACCTGACATAAATCTAAAAGCACCAGATAAACACACACTCAAAGGCAACATTTTCCTCTGTAAATAGCTTTACATCTAAATTAATGTCTTTTCACTCCCTGTGTTGTAAAAATATTTACAGAGGGGGAAAAAAACAGGATTCATATCCACATGGCTCCACTTTTGACCTGAAATGCAGTGTCGTCACATGATAAAAACCTTCCTTCATGCTTGCAGCCTCCAGCCTGACTCCCACCTCACACACTCCCCTCCCTGTCCGCCCGGCTGTCTCTTCTCCCTGCCTCACAGTGGGAGGATGTAGATTTCTATGAGGATCTTGCAGCTTCTACTTGCTCCATATTTTTCTTTTGGAGCCCAGTGAATGATGGAAGCCAGTCTTCTGGAAGCTGTTTGGACTGAGAGAATTTCTTATTGATGAGGAGGAGAAGAAGATTGACTGGAAGTTGCAGGGGAGTTTTGTGAATGTTTGCAGGTAGGAAAGTTTTTATTTTTATTTTTTATTTTTTAAATAATATTTCTTGCTTCATTTTTGTTTTTGCAATTTTTGTATCATTGATGCACAAAGTTAGAATCTTTACAAAATAAAATCACACAACCCTAGGCTATAGCTTTTCTCCTCATATGTTCTAAAGCTATTTTCTTCTGCATTAATCTGCACTATAATCTGAATTATATTTGACTTCTAGCTGTCTTTGAATCATTTGTAATAACAATATCACCCCAGCTTCCATTATTATCAGATGATTGATTGATTTCAGCAGTAATAGTGTAACAATGTTACCTTTACCGTTTGTTCAGTTGCAGACACCCTGACAATTTAAAAAAAGACATCACAGACATTACAAACTTTTTTGCCAAGAGATTTGTTCAGAAATTGAGCTTGTGCGCCCTCTGCTGGCTTAATAAGTCATAATAAAGAGCCTGCTGGTCCTGATGGACTCATTGCTGTTTCATTTTCTCTATTATTTGTTTAAAACAGTTCTGCAAGGTTAATTCTTTTCAACACTGAGTAATACCTCCTCTTCCTTGTCTCTTTCTTTCCAGTGGAATGGGCCTCCTATACCTTCAGTATCTGCTGCTCTGTGCAGCCGCCCTCACACTTTCTGGAGCGTTTGCCAAAGATGAAGGCAGCGAGTCCGACAGGTGGACCAGGCAGAGCCTCCCGGTGCTGCTGGACACGCACACGCAGCTTTTAAACACCCTGTCGTTCAGAGGGCAGGAGGAGGATGAGGAGAAAGCCAATGCAAAGATGCTCTGTGGGATCGAGTGTCAAGAAAACTTACCACCTGTAGACCAGATGGAGCAAGAGAGGATTCTGGGATATGAGACAATGTATGAGAACGGCACGCGTACACATACAGATATCAGCTTGCAAGGTTTTGATAACAAGTCCACAGGAATGCCAGCCCACTCAGAGATCCACACAAGAAGGAAGCGACAGGTTTACGGAGCAGACGGACGCTTCGTAATCTCCGACTCACATTTTATCACCAACTACCCATTCTCCACCGCAGTTCGTCTCTCCACCGGCTGCTCTGGAGTCCTGGTGTCCCCAAAACATGTGCTGACGGCGGCACACTGCATCCACGATGGCGCCGACTACCTGGAGAGTGCCAGAAGCCTCAAAGTAGGAGTGCTGCAGCTCAAAAGCAAAAGAAGAAGAGGAGGACGGAGAAGAGGAGAGCGACAGAGGGGTGGGAAAAGAGGAGATAAGAAGATCATGGAGGAAGGTGAGGAGAAGAATAGCATAGATGGAGATGTGGCAAGAGGCAGAAATGGGAGACGCAGAGGAAGAAGGCTGGAAGGTCATGTGGAAGCTGGTGCTGGAAATATTGAAAGAGGAAGGAAACGTAAAGGCCTCAGCCGCGTTCGACGTAGCATCGAACCGAGGAAGCAACCCGTCTTCCGTTGGACGCGAGTTAAAAGAACCGAAATCCCTCAAGGATGGATCCACGGCAAGGACTCCATCAACTCTGTCTCTTCTGACTACGACTACGCCCTTCTGGAGCTAAAACGACAAGTCAAACAGAAGCCCATGGCACTCGGAGTGGCTCCCTCCACCGTTCCACTGGCAAGGATCCACTTCTCAGGCTACGACGCAGACAAAAGCCTGCTGGACGGGCGCGGAGACGAGAAGGTGGTTTATCGTTTTTGCTCAGTGGCAAAGGAGTCCGACAACCTGATGTACCAGTGGTGCGACGCACAGCCTGGTGCAACTGGCGCCGGTGTTTATGTTCGTCTGAGGCAGGAGGCTGGAGATGCTGGTGGGAAAGGGAAGTGGCAGAGGAGGGTGATCGGAGTGTTCTCAGGCCATCGGTGGGTGGAGGTGGAAGGAGGTGAGCTGAGGGACTTTAACGTTGCCGTTAGGATCACTCCGGCCAAATATGCCCAGATTTGTCACTGGATCCACGGAGATCCAAATCTCTGCAAAGAGGTCTGAACTTCCAGAGCAATGGATCTACAAAGAGGAAAAGATTTGACGTCACTTTTTAAAGGACTCTAAGATCCCGAAATTGGTCTTAAGAAAGTTCTGTAGGTATTTTTCTCATGTGGTGACTGCAATGTTTTCTAATTGTTGTACACTATATGGATAGGACATCATCATGCCCTCCCTCCCTTCTTTCCCAAAATGGCCTCCTTCAAGCACTGAAACTGTCAATAGAGACGCCTCCAAACCAAACCTCTATCTAAGACTACCCATCATTTACTGTAATCAACATAACTGCAACATTATGCTGCAAATTACAAGAAGAAGAATGCTTAAAAATATATATCTCCTGTACAGTTACACTATATAATAAGTGCTATTTGGGATATGCATTAATATAGTAGTAAATATTGACCTGAAGATAAAACGGTACTCCACCCATTTTTCAGTACATTAACATTGTTGGACTCACAATGGACAATTACAAAATCCAAAAAGGTTTTCTCCCTTGTCAAATTCATTTCCCACAATTCCTCTCAACCTGGTGTGTGTGTTTGTGTGACCTACACAGGTCAGATTTTTGTTGTGTTATTGGTGGACAATGGAGGTCTGGTTCTTTGTGTCAGCAACCCAAGATATTTTTTCTCTTTGTCACTTTAAGTAATTTACTGGCAACTTTATACATTGATAATAAGTTTAATTTATATTTTCTAAGTTATGTTATTCATCATCTTCCATCTTCAGGATTCTTGTATTTCATAGCTCAGCTAATGTGGTTAGTACTGACATTCTTATGACAACAAAATAAAAATAAGGGTAACACAAACAGACACCAACATCTGAACAACAAGCTGTAAAAAGATTACAACCTCCATAATTTCAGTTTATGTAAAAGGAAAGACAACATCTTATTGTTTTGTGTGTTTGTGTGTATAATGTCTTGTGTTGTTTGATAATACACAACAAATAAAAATTTTGAATTTTAGAGACCAAGCAGACCAGAGATAAGTGATGAGCCGTGAGGATGGTTTGGATCAGTGTATTTCTCTTTTATTGCATCTCATTTGGACTCACATGCAGGTGGGGGGAGGGAGGGAGATAGGGCGATGCCATCCATAATAACCCGAAATAAAATAAAACTTTAAAAAAACAAAAAAAACATCACAGCCTTCATATGAATACTCGGCAAACATTATTTACCCACATTCTTTTTGATTTCATGTGTCATAGTCGTCTTTATTTTTCTTTCAACACGTCGTTAATGCCACAATGGATTAAGATACAGTCACTTTTGGAAAGAAACAACACACAGAACATCCAGCGTATACTTGAGTCCCCAAGACTTCCAGTGACAGTGTATGAACAGATGCACCGGAGAGGACTGAGGCCATGTTCCAATCAGATGCTTCCTTGTCTCTTTCGTCATTTCATATGGCGACTGAGAGAGCACTCTGCAGGATGCATCCTAGATTGACCAGTGCTGCACGCTACAATGCAAAATCACTCCACACCAGCAGAGGGCGGAACAGTAAACACAAGTTTCCATTCAATACTGACTCCCGACTACAGATTGAGAGATATGTACAAAGAAGGAGGGAACGGTTTTGAGTCTACTTGCCTTTTTTTCTCAACCATATAATTTGACATAACTAAAAATATATGATACGTTTTTGTATATTCTCAAAATAAAGAAAATATGTATAATCTATCATTTAAAATATGTCGATTTGAACACATTTCACAAACTTTTGTGTGTTCGTGCGATCCCTACAAAACCATAAAGTTAAAACGAAACCAGATGTGTTCAAAGAGAAGTCCAGAATTAGATTGCAAGTTGTGTTCAGGTACATTTTGGATTAATAACAGGTGGGAGGATGGATGGCCGAGCAGGAACAACCAAGTCTTCAATGACATAAACATAGCTCAGTATTAGTTTGGATGACATGGGTTAAGGAGTGGGAGTGGGGGGGTTGGCCAGTGAAGTTACACACACTGAACACAGTCCACATTTAACAACACAGTCCTCATCTGGGAGATGCGCAAAGAAACCAACATATATCCACCATTCCAAGTCAGCTGATATGCAGATATCCAGAATGAATCTAAATACACATTAATTTGTTTTTTTTGTTCGTTTTTTTCCAGTGGTATATTAAGTAAAGGTTAACACTGAATAACACGCACACCCACACACACATAAACTGAATTTTGTTTTCTGTATCTAGGGTTCACATTCACAGTTGTGCTACAACATTAGATAAGGAGGGGAGGGTTTGTTTTTTTAAGGGGGGTCGTGGCTGGTGGGAGTTCAGAGGGCAACGGTTGTAGATGTGATGGCTGGTTGGCTGAAGGGGTCGTGGTGTGATGGAGGGGAGGCAGTGGGGAAGTGCAGACGTCCACATCCACGGAGCTCCAGATACAATAAACCTGCAGAGACAGAGAGAAACAGTGAGGTCCAAATGGGAGCCCACCCAACACATAAATTGAAAAAGATTATTCAACTTTCACACTCAAACACAAACAAATACCCCCCAAAAAACAGGGGGCCTATGTCCGACATATGTTACTGGTAGTAGAGTTACAATTTAAATAGATAACCCTTTGGTTCTCTTAATTTCCAAATGGTGATATATTTTATCTTGTACGTGCAAAATATTAACTTGTTCGAACTCGATAAATATATTGTGCCCTCGCCAAGATTTATTTTCACCTTTGAATGTCACATAATGAAATTCTTGCTGCTCTTAAAAGCTATAAAAACAGCCATGTCCATGAGCAAATTATGCCTTTACTATGAAAATATTATTGCTCCCACAAGCCAATTATCTTGAGCAAACAAGATACTTATTTTGTTTGCACAAGATGAAATCAATTATTACTTGTCAGGAGCTCTTTAATAACACAATCAAAACAATGTGCCTTCATTCTACTCATCCCACTTTTCAAGTTGTGTGTTAGTCCAGTTGCTCAAATATCCACCGTCCTCTGCATCAGTTGCACTACAACATATAACACTTACACATTGATCTCTCCAGCAATTTATTGTTTCACTTTTGACAGGACTGCCCGAAAGTGAAGATCTTCTTACTTTAACAAGGGTGAAGTGTTTTCGTGAAGTAGTGAAAAAGAAAATGTCCCTTTTAAGATTGTTTCATTACAGATATTTATAGAGTCGATTGCATCAAGTATTTCACAAAAAACATCTGTCCTTTTATTCATTTAGTGATCCAATATTTATATCAAAGGAACCACTGGATGAACGCACATTAGTCTTGTCAGCTCAGCATGATACAACATAAAACATGTAAAGACATGCCATGTCTACCTTGGGGGGTTTCGGGCCAGTCCGTCTACATGAAGTCTTTAATATTGAGGTCATCCAGAGCGTTCCTGGGAGGTGGAGGCTTTCTGGGGCTCTGGGCCGCTCCAGGAGACATCTGCAGACACAATTACTTTCAGCAATTCCATTTCTTTAGTTACAGCAGCTGTATAGATATGAATGTGTCATTCATGTGTATTTAATCCATTTAAGAGTGAGCGTGTTACCGGTGCTCCGGGTGTCGCTCCGGTGGCTGGGAAACCTGGCCTCACCATGGGCATCATGGGAGCTCCAACACCCGGTGCTCCGGGCTTACACACAGATACGGACAAAAGGAAAAAGAGAAAATGAGACAAAGCGTCCACCTTCAGAGGGGAGGGAGGGACACCTATAGGGAGGGGGGGTCATTGTCCATCAGTGTCCAGTAATGTCCATGTGACTAGTATAGGAACATTACTGGACTGGACTGGTGGTCTTACCATGCTGAAGCAGGGGTGAGTCCCCATAAAAGGAGGGACACCCATTGGTATAGTCTAAAGGTGGGGAGGGAGGGGAGGAGAGGGGAGGGAGGGGAGGAGTTGGGATGTTACAACACTACATAGAAGACAGACACACACTGCAAAGCAATGTATACACACACCGATAACCAAAGAGTACACAATTCACAACATACAAAAGTAATGGTGAAAACAGACGAGCACACCAAATAAAGACAAACACGACACAACAAAAACCCTCTTTAACCTATGAGCTCTTATCCTCTATTCACACATGCATGGAGTTAAAGTGCAGAGAGGAAGCTGGCTGCAGGAAGCCTTCACACGAGAGTACTGTGGCCAAAAAGACGACTGAAATATCCAAAAGAAGCAAATCTGTAGATGGAAGACTGAGTTCAGCGATGAGGGAGAACCAGCCGGTGTCTTTCCTGGACGCTATCAGGCTTTACTCAAGAGAAGAAGAAGCTGTTTCCAAGCAACAGCTTCTTAATTTGCCACTTCATCACTCTCCAGTACATATTGCGGAAATATAAAAACTTTTTTTGGAGCAGATTGAATGTTATTACTCAAAACTAAATATCTGCCCCTGCTTTTGATAATTCTCTCATTTACTAGCAGCTCATGTGATCTGTTAGAGATTCAATAGGATGTGTCATTTAAATAAACTCCACCAGAGTTATGCTACACGTCTCGTTTCAACACAACACCTCAGTTTCCGAGAGCTCTGTAATGAGGCACTGGAACCTGGAGAGCCAGATGAAGGATAATGCTTTTCGATTGCTGCTACAGGTTACGCCCTGTCTGTCGCTGCCATGCGGCTCCACTCCATGCTATAAGACACAGACAACATTTACCATGGGAGCACCCCAACTGGGGGGAGCTACCTGAGGGGCCGCTGTGGTTCCCATTGAGAGATCTGAGACAAAAACAGAGAGAGAGAGAGAGAGAAAGAAAGAGGAAGAGAGGTACTGCAAATCACTGTTTTCATTTACTGACAGTATTATTAACACACAGGACTTGATGCACAAGTTACAAGTGAATTAAAGGAGTAGTTCAACATTCTAGGAAAACGTTTTACTCATTTTGTATCTGAGAGTTAGAGGAGAAGATCAATACCAGTCACATTTGTTAGTTTAGTGCAGAGCTCGAGCCAGGAGACATTTATTTTACTGTAGCTTAGCATAAAGACTTAGTTAGCCTGACTCTCTCCAAAGTTGATGAATAAACATATTGTATCTGTATTGAATAAGCTTCGAGGTAGCTACGTCCACCAAGAAAGTGGTGTTTGTCTGATCCTGTTTCTTGGTTAAATTTTGATTGAAGGAGCATTTTAGAACTTTGGAGAAAGCCAAGCCAGCTGTTCCCGCCTGTTCTCAATATAAGATATTCTAAGCTTATCACCACCCTGCTCTAAATCCATATTTAAGGCCCAGGCATGAGACTAGAATTTATTGATCTCCTACCTTGCTCTAAAAAAAAGCTTATTTCTCAAGATGCATAACACTTTCTTTCAATCAGTATCTACGACATCTAAATGACTACTTACTACTCGCCATGTTAGCCATAGAGGTGTCAACATCGCCTGCTTGAGGAGTCACAGTGGGCTTCATTACATCTCCTAGGCCATCAAATACTACAGGAGGGAAGAGGGTGGGGAGGGAGGGAGTTGAGGGGAGACGAAGGGAGATATTAGCATCCTTCAATGCAGGCTATCCTCACGCTCAGCAGCATACTACTAGGCATTGCCATGACAACCAATAGGTGTCTCCATGACAACAGAGAGAGGAGAGGAGCACTGGAATGTGAACTGCTATGGGGAGTGATAAAACATAAAGTATCTTCTAAAGAAATCAGTTAAATTGCCAATTTTGTTGTAATTATATGAAAAAACACCATTTAAATAAATAGTCTGTAAAAAGACTGACAGTTAAATGGTTGTAGTATTTCATATTGTAATTTCTGCTGCAGGAGACAAGTGTCAGCTCCTTGATACTATTCACGAATCAAAAAATATGAACAAATCTGACTCTAAAAGTGTCTGGTATAATTATAAAGTAGAATTTGTTACCACAAACTGTGACAAACTGTTATACTTATGTTCAATAAATCACAATCCTAACATCATATTCGGTGTCAATAAAACATTTTCAGTGGGTGTGGATAAATATTAATATTTTCATTGTATGTGTATGAGTGCAGGAGGAATTAAGGCAAAAGCACTGCAGCTGAAATGAAGCTAGAGAAGTGCTAAATATCGCTGCTACTTCACAGTCACTTTGTAAGCATCACGCATCTGGTGGTGGAAGGGACAGTGCAGCTGAGCTTGCCGTGCTGCATTGCAGCAGTGCACTGTGGGAAATTAGCGTGTTAAAGAGCAAGGGAAACTCACCCAATCAAATGGCAGGAAGCAAGCAATGAGCCAGCCCAATAGCCAGATGGAGAAAGAGAGGGAGAGGGTGAGAGAGAGAGGAAAGTAAAAAGCAGAGATGCCAGAGAGAGAGAGAGAGAAAAAAATGCAATGAGGTTTTAAAGGAGCGGGTGATAATGAAACAATGAGATGTTATTGCACCAGTGACAGAGAAAAGGGGGGAAAGAAAGAGTTACGCCTCAAAGCAGTAGTATCGCAACCATCAGTTATACAACATGGAAGCCAGTGGCACAGGACAGGAGATGACCAGGAACCAGGTGAGCAGGGCGCATGTTGCAAAGGTAGCCGTTACCATGGTTACCAATTGAACAGTCCCGTAATGTGGGGAAGACAGGATGGAGTTCCCCGAAGACTAACAACAGTGGGACTATGATGCAATGATGATGCCATAGGACTTTAACAACATAAGACTTTAACACACAACAACAAGCACTCGTTAGAAAAAAAAAACTTAATATGGAATACAATTTAATTATACAATACGATTTAATGAAGGTTAGTTAACGACAAACTATTTCATTACCAAATATAATAGAGACAGTAGCTTGTTAACAATCAAATTAAAGATGTCAAGAAACTGGCTCTAAATTACACCATATATTAATATAATGTTAAGACAGACGCACAACTGCGGCGCATGCGATTACTAATGGGTTATTAATATCTGCAGTGGTGCGTTTCAGTGATATTGAAATATGTAACATGGACATCAATACTCAGACAATTGACCTTATTCAGAATAAGACATTATTTGGATTATGGTGTTAACATGAGGTGGTAATAGAGATTCATACATTTTATTTAAATGTTTACATGTTACAGAGCATGTAGTCTATGACTGATTAGGCTATTACGTCCAACATTATTCTGCTTTTTTAAAAAAACCCAACCTGACATAGTTTAATGCTGACACAATTTTGGGTGTATTCTTACTAATTTTGCAAAATCTCCAATTCCTTTTTGTATCACCAAGCTGTTGGTTACTGTATGTCCATGTATGTATGTCGATGCGACTCCAAATCTCCAATGTGACTAAGGTGAGAACACTCCACATGTATTAGTTTGATTATTAATTATTCCAAGTTTGACTTAAATCAGCTAATTGGGTTAGTTAATTGGGTTAATATGGAAATATTGGTGTCCATGCAAACATATTCATGTTGATATGCCCTCATCTGTACACATATACATGCAAGCTGGCACTTTACACCTGAGGGATTTTTTACCTGACATGAGCTCAGCACCGGGGGCAGCGGGAGCGGCAGCAGCTGAGGCGTCTCCTCCTGTAGAATCTGGCAGGTCAACGCAAACCAAACCAAACCATAACCGTGCCAGGACAAAGTGCAGTTTCCATCGCAGCATAAGGGCAAAGAAGGGGTATTAATCAGCCTCCAGCTTCACACTGGTAATGCCAAACAAAAGTGTGAAGAATTAGAGAGGAAGGCAGAAAGGATAAATATATAAAGAATCACATTCATTTTTACCACTGACAAATATTGCTTTTGGAATTATACACACTCTTTCAACAGGCACAAAAAAGCATTTACAATTTTTTTTTATCATCATAACACTTTAAGATAAAGAAGAAAGAACAACAAATAAAAGATAAGATGAAAATCTGGAGTCATTACTTGCATCTCATAAATAATTCAACTATTTAAACATGACCAAGCTTCATCTGTTTGTTATACTTTCATGAACTTCCCACCAAGAAGACAATCTACAAGTTTAAACTAAGACACAACGGTGGTATCAGTCTCAAACATTTCCTTCTATGTTCTCTTCTTGATGCTCTCATGAACAGGGGAATCTGAGTGAGAGCAGACCGTGATGTGAGTTACCCACCACCAAACAGGTTCATGATGGCTCCCGTGTCAGGTTTGGATGGGGGAGCGGAGGAAAAGATGGGGTCAGGGGAGATGAACACATCTGCTGGGGAGGGCAAGGTGGAGATGATGTTTAGAGCCTCGACACACACACTCAACTTCACGCTAATATACACACACACTCATCAACTGCAAATGCAGCGCACGCGGTACATGCTGGAAAATGGGAGAGGAGGTCGAAGTGATTTAGTAAACCGTTCAGACAGCTCAATAGCTTTTAGCTGACCCATAAGAGAGCAATCTCCTTTCCCTGATCACAGCCAAGGACAAAGCTGGAGAAAAAAACACACACACACACGGCAAGACAGGATATGAGAGAGGGAACACACGTGAGATGGCAGACTGGGTGCAATACCTGCTGTAAACAAGTCAACACTAGGAGCGAGGTCTGCTTTGGTGAAACTTGGGTCTGGCATGGAATCAAAGAGATCTACAAACACATGCGCACCCGAAGACAGGGATATTAAAATTCTCAGACACATTGAAATGAAGGTGACGTTCACACACAGCAGCCACGGTGAAATGAAAGAGGCCTTCAGCATGTGCATGTTAGTCTGATGAAATCAATAAAGAAGAACAAAAGAGGGGTAATGGCAGAGGAGAGGATGGCAGGCAGGCTAGAGAGCCAGGGAGATGCCAGTCAATACGACCAGACAGTGAGATCAGAACCATACACATCGCTAACATTTACCGCTTAAAAGGTCAGTCGTAGGGTTGGCGGCGCTGGGGGCTATGGGAGCTGAAATGGTTGCGATGGTGGTGATGGTGCTGGATGTGGAGGTGAAGAGCGGTGAAGGGGAAGGGGAGGGGGAGGGCGGGGGCACCACCGAGCTAAAGCAGGCCTCCAGCGAGCTACCCAGGTTATTATTCTCCACTGTCATCATGCCGAAAAGGTCTACACCTGCAGACGCTGCGCTGATGTTACCGTCTGAGGGAGTGAAGGGGTCTTTGGGGAAGAAGTGGGATGGGGTGGCACATGAAGAGGGAGGGGGAAAGGTTAGACAGTCTGGTTTAATAAAAATCAATGTGTCATATGATGATGATGAAAATACTGCTCTAATCATGAAGGCTGAGGAGAGAGAAATGAAAAAGCACAAGAGGGGACTGATAGGAGGAGAAGATGTGCAGAGCTCAAACATGTTGACGCTAAAAGGGCGAAAAGATTTGAGACCGAAACACTGAAGAAATTCCCTCACAGTCCATAAACCTATGAAACAAACAACAACCTAATCGCAACTACAACCACCAACTGCCCCTGGCAACATTCTCCGTTAGAGAAAAAGCACAAATCTTCTGAAGCTGAAAGATAAGAGGCAAGAGCATTGTCCGCATTGGTAACAACAATAGCACTGTCAAGACAACACCAGCAGTAATGAATAGTGGATCTTGAGACACACACACACACACACTGTTCTGTAAGTTATTAAACATCTTTTTGTTCATGGCTGTGATACTCAATGTAATAAGTCCTACATTTTAGGTCTTGACTCAGTGAGCTGAAGCTGAAGCTAAATAAGTAAGAGAGGGAGAGGTAAATTTGAAGCCACTTTGTCCATATGTTAAAGGAGACATAATATGATCGTATTCAGATTCATATTTTTAATTTGTGTTATTACTTGAAATTGTTTAATCTAAAGTTCAGAACACATCACTGTCCTCATAGTGGCTCAGACCAACATGTGTGTGTAGAAGAAGTCAGCCTTGTGCCAGAATAGCCGCTAGGTGTGCATAATGCTAATTTGAGGTATTGATATCACAGAAGCATAGACCACAACTGATAAGGTGTTTCAGGAGCAGAGGAGCTCACTTTACCACAAACTTTAGGCTTTTTGACTTTGCAGACCTTTTCCATTCACAAAAAAATCAACTAACACACTGGAGGAAAGAGAGACTGAAAAAGTCACCTTAAATAAAAATATACCACCAGCAGTTGGTTTGCTTAATTTGAACGAGGGGAAACTGTTATTGTGTTTCGAAACTGTTATAGCGTTTCTCTCTGGAGGTAAAAACGTCCATTACAGCAACTCTGCTTTCCACCACTGACTCAAACACAAAGTCTCTCACACACACAAACAGATTCTCAGTCACCCACCAGCTCCAGTGTTGGCGGCTGGGGCAGACGTAGCTGCAGCCCCACCTTCGGCTGCTGCTGCAGAGGCCTCAGTGGCAGGTGCAGGTGTTGCAAAGGCATCTGAGGTTCAGACAAACCCCAGCAGAGGACAGAGATGCCCAGATAGACAGAGACAGATAAGGAGATAAAGAGGAAACAGGGAGGAGAAGAGAAAGGAAAATAAAGGTAAGATTGCAGTATTTAAAGAGGAAATAGAAAGTAATCAGCACTTGTTGCATTAAGTATTGAACTGTAGTGTACAGCAGCATTGATACATGACATTGACACTGACAGGTGAATGGACAAATGGAAATACAGACAGGAGGCACTACAGCAAAGAATATTTTAGTGCACCAAGAGCAGACTAAGCCTGAAATCTACAAGTGTTACAGCTGCCATCTGTAGCTGTATCCACGTGACAGGGTTTGATAGAATTGCTTTTCACTGAGATGGAAGAAAAGCATGCCGGGCTATCAAACCCTAAGCTTGTGGAGAATGAGTTTAGCAGTATGCTTATGTGTGCGTGCAGGCCGAGATTGTTTGGCTGTACATTATTACATCACCATAAATATTCAGTTTGTGAAGTAATTGTAGAGGAATGTTGTATCTACATATGGGTGTGTGGGGGGAGATTTCAAGAATAATGCTGTAATATAAGGAGAAATGCATGACTGCTTATTTTCTATTGTTTATTTTTGTAAGATAATGACTTTATTCTAGTAAATGTACAACTTTTTGTCTCATAAGATTATGACTTTATTCTTGAAATCTCAGTTTTTTCCACTTCAAGTGACCCTAAGAATCTGTCAAAGTATTGAGTCACAATGTGGTTATTGAATAACTTCTAAATAATACTCATTTTTTGACCATTCTTACTTTTACAGTATACATTTTTGAATTTATTCAACAACCTTACATCAAACATTTGCTCCTATTTCATGAGGCCATTTTCCCCAATGACACTTTATATTATTATAACTGTTTCAGCCAATTTTACAGCAGTCAGCTCCATTTGGCATTTTCTAAAGAAAGACACAAAGACAGTCTTTCCCGGTGGTGTTATTTTACAACAATGACCCCTAGTCTCAGAATTTGAATTTTAGAATATTATTAGAATAGAATTTGAATATATCGTTGTTGTCCACCAAGGTGTAAATGTGTCTTCCACTCACCTAACACAAGAAAAACAACATAAAAAACGAACAAAGCAATTAGTGAAACTAACACATGGCCAAAGTTATGTTATGTTAAGTTACTTGTTGTTGCACTAAGAGGAACTAACTGCTAAAATATGGCAACTCATGAAAGAGAGGAAGGCGATATGAGCTTAGTTGAAAAGGTGAGGCTGTTGTGGCTGTTGAGAATACCACAAAGTGACAATATGAAATAAAAGGGACAAAAAGTCAGAATGTTATTGGGGAAAACCAGAGTTTTGCAAAAGGACGTTTTCAAAATTTGAGAAATATCAAACAAAATTGAAATGTGTTGAGTTGAATATTGGCTATATTGTATATATACATTAGTTTACAATTGATTCGTTTGTTTTAAATTTTACACAATTTATAAACATCATTATTCCATTACTTATTTATTCACTTTGTATTGAACACCTATTGGCTGTAAAATTTTGAGATAGCTGAGAATGATGGATGTGTGCATCAGTGTATCAGTAGGAGTTGACTGGAGTTGATAATGTAACTTTGCTTGCAGGATAAAAACAATATCACAGCAAAGTTCTGTCAACAAACTCTTTGTGTTTGTACATGCATGTGTGTGTTTTCATATTGCATGATGTCTTTAGGGTTGAGCTTCCCAGAGTGATTCTTTCATAGAGAATTTTCTGGAAGCTCACTGACCTCCCAACAGATCCATATTGGCGGCGCCAGGGGAGGTGGCAGCTGCTGTGCTAGTGGGAGGAGCTAGAGAGACTCCGGGTTCTGCTGCTGCAGGAGTGGGCGTTGCTGCTGCAGAGGAGGGGGCGGGCTCTGCTGTGAGGGTGGGTTCAGATAGCAAGGAATCGCCCATTTCTGCGAGTACCAACGTTCGAAATCCCAAAAGAAAGGCACCAAAACAAATCCCCCCCAAAAAACAACAAAAATAACCAATTGAGTCACCGTTCAGGACAGTGAACCAAACCGAAACAAAGGTCAAATCCAAATTAAAACACAAATTAGATCGTTTGGAATCGACAGATAAAAATAATAATTTTTAACCAAATTAAAGTTGAATAAACACCATCCGGTCATAATCAACAAATAAAATACAACCAACCAAAAAAGCCCCCATCGAAAACCAAAAATAGACAATGAAATATGTGGAGGGAGGGAGGAGAGGGAAGGCAGAGAGAAACAAAGACACCACTCAGACTAAAGAGAACAGCTTGAGGAGACAAACAGGGAGGTAACAGTGTCCTACTGGTACAGTCATGACTATCTGAAAACTCTGGATTTGAAATTAATGGTGTTTTCAGGATACGTCATTAAAGTTGGTTGAAAAAGAGAATCAATTACATTGAGGTCTATGCTAGAGGCTGGAGGTGAAGCAAAGAGTGACACTCACCTGATCCAAGAAGATCTATGGAAGCAGAATACAGGAGGAAATACATATTTTATTAAACTTAATTTGAAAGAGTTAATTTAAATGCACACATTTCAAATGACAAACTCATCCATCAAGATGGACTGCAATAAAAGTAAATTAATTTTGATTACATCCACAATACAATGTAAATGAATGTGATTTGACATGAAGGAGGAAGACTTACCTCCCCAAGATGTGGGGGCAGCTGATGGTGCTGAGGGACCTGAGGAGGACAGAGGATCCAGGTCCAACAAGGAACTGTAGAATTGGGAAGAAATAAGGAGAGGGAATGATGTAATGTTCTTTCTTTCTGTTGTTCTCGTTTCAGCTTGGTTGATTTTTAGTTGCACAGGTAATTGGTAATAAACCAAAGTATTAGGCACGTAAAAACCTTGACCTGATGATGGAGCAAAAGTTAAGGGATGATTAAAGTTGTTTGATTTATCCTAGGGAAGATTCATTATTAAACATTTCACTCAAAACCAAAAATATCCACCTCATGGCACCAGAGGAGAAGTCAGTGGATTCCTAATTGTCAATTGGGTTCATCCTCTGTGGACCAGCCATGTCTGTTTACAATATAATGGCAATGTATCCAATCATTTTGAGAAGACTCAGCAACCTATAGTCAAAATTAATGACACAAATTATCTCAGAAATGATCTGCTACTACCAAAAACTGTATATAAACGCATCTTCACCTCTCACTACCCAGAAATGAAGCCAAAATAATTAATATATAATTCAAATGCTGCCATTTTGCTCATATAGAGTCTGTGCAGTAATGATTGTGAAGTTTTGACTTCACTTCTGGTGGGCTATCTATCTTTATAACGTTTTAAGTATTCTGTGCAACAATGTGTAGCGTACCCTAGATGACCTGACACAGAGAGGTTACAGAAAACAGTCACTTACTCTTCAACTGGTTCAGGAGCCGCTGAAGCTGCGGCACCAGCACTCTCCCCGGGAGGAGGCTGCAGTGTGGGAACAGCGTTTGAAGATTTGGCTGGAGTCGATGTTGGAGACACGTTGTTTGTCGGAGATCCCTGAAAGATAGACGAGGGAAACCCTGTTTTAATGGTGCATCAGACCAGAACAACTTAGAAAAAATAAAGAGTACATCGAAGGTGTATCATACCTTTGTTGGAGACCTGAAAGAGTAGAAGAGGAGGAGTTAGTGCTTGATTTGAAAAGGACAGGTATGTGTGGAAAACTGGAAACTATTTGATGGATCTATTATTATGTCTAAAAGTCTAAACTGAAGAAATCAAACAAATATGAAAGACAGGTTGAGTCATATGTGATCATATGAAGAGAGTTTAATTCCAAAGCACCATATTGTATGTCCGATGCATACACAATCACAATCACAATTTAAAGTATTCTTACTTTGTGCGACCAGTAATTCAAACTTTGGAACAAAACCCTTCACATACCAATTCACACTGCATGTCAGGATGGGAACACACATGTGGTGACTTACTGTTCATCAAAACATGTGTCTCTTGCAGAGTTCACACACGTGATCACATCAATACACACATTTCCACATGTGAACTTATAGTTACAGTAGTTGTGGTGCATAATTCACATGTGAATAATGTGTACGTTCACCTTAGGGAGGGAAATGGCTGTAAATACACAGTTTTCTAAGTAGTTAGGTAACTAAACATACAGCGTATGCTCACCCTTCACTGGTGAGTCCAAATGAACATAAATGGGGGATAAAAGAGAGGAAGGGTTAACGGAAATTATAGATATATAGCAGCCTATGCTATATGCTCTGTTTTCAACATTTCTCTCACTTATGTAAGTTTGTAGTGAGACAGCTCATGAAAAGCAAGGACTGAGTTTCCTCAGTGTCACCCTCATTTACTTCTGTTGTTATCTGGGTGTCAAACTGAGAGTAAAAAAAAAATGTTATTCAACATTTTCTTACCCCTTCTTTCCACCCTTTACGTCCTCCAGACCATTCATGTGTGTTTCCAGAGACTCGAGGATACTGCTGGGAGCCTGACAAAAATATCAAAACTGGGAGTAATAAATAAATGATCCTTTCTACATGTTTTCTGGGTCACACTCTCAGTCCATGTGTAGCCTACATTTCTATTTCCATAGAAAAACTAGTGTTAAAGCTTTGAGAGTAACAGGGCGCCGGAAAATGTCACTGCAATTCCCACATGCATGCACAAACACACACACACACACGTTAGATTTTTTTGTGTTTGTCAAATTAAATTAAACATGCTGACACTCCATCTTGCAAACACACGCTCAACCAAGGCATTCCCAGTTTCCATGGTTACCGGGTCCTCCAGAGCTTTAAAAGGACAGTCTTCGTCATCTGAGTCTGCTAGATCCACTACTACCCCCGGGTGGAGACACTGGGTTGGGGAGATGGTGGTGGGTGAGACATGATGTGTGTGTGTGTTTGTGTGTGTGTGTGTGTGTGTCGGTTTGGGAGAGAGGTGGATTGGGTGGCATTCATGTGCATCATAGTCTTATCTCAATCCTTCCAGCGGGCAAACAATAAACATGTAGAGCCATGACATGTGTTTACTTACGTAGTTAATGTCAGGAATGTCATTTTTGTCAACTCCAACTGTCTGTTGAATAGAACAGAGTTAAAAATCAGCATAACCACACAACTATATATATAATTATGGATGTATTTGAAGGACTCCCCTACCTCAGCCAGCTTCATGAATTCCCCAATCTTCGTCACCCTGGTCAGGAACCTCTTGTAGATCTCCAAGGCCTCCTTACAGTCACTCTTCTTCATCTTGAAGTATTTCTCTATGTAAAGAGCACAAGAGGTTTGCCAGTTCAGATTCATTGTGATACTTGGGTTGCCAGGCAAGAGGTACTCATGCACTTACTGACCTAATAGGTTGATGACGCCATCATTGTAGGATGCAAACAGTTTGACCAGGTCCTTGAAGAGAAGCAAAAATGCAGCATTGATGATCCCGTTGTTCAGCTCCTTGGGATGAACCTGAGAGGAGAGACCAATGACAAAACCAGTGACTAAACCGTCATCACGTGACAATGTCAATTAAAATAAGCCTAAATTGTACTTACATCGAACTCCATGAGTGTGTCAATCTGAGTCTGAAGAACAGGCATGCCTTTCAACAGCTTCTCAGTGGTCATGGTCCTCATCACGCCCTCAGCACTGAGAGAAGATTAGATATATAAATATTCCTCACAGATAAGAACAGCCATGGGGTGTAGCTCATGATAAGTGACAATATGTGACAAACAGCACAGACAGTGATGACCATGGTTAACATACCCCTTCTTGACTCTGGTGAAGTCAAAAGCCATCTGGCGATAGGCGAAAGCTTTCTCATTCAGGTATCGTCCATACCGTCTGATGAATGTAGACATGTCATAGCCTAAATAGAAAAATAGTTTTATGTCAACAAGTGCTTAACAAAAGAGGGCTCATTTTTGTTTAGTTTAAATATTCATCGAAAGGATGTAAACCCAATTTCTTTTAAACAGGGATAGCAAATTTAACTTGTACCACCTTCAGTGATTTTTTAAATGTAGGATTTGCATTGATTACATGCCTGTATACCGAAAACCGCTTTATTTGCATTTTGGGGTCTGTAATAAGATGCATATTCTAGGTTTTCCTTGTCCCAAGACAACAATATTTGCTAGAAATTGCATTAAAATAAATGTGGTTGTGTAAAGTACAGTGAATGGTGGTGAAATTGTGCATTTTTAAAATATTTATCAGTGCTAATCCTTCAATAAACTTTGTATGCACGCTGCTTTTTTAAATGATCATAATCAAAACATTTTGTACCTGCTTGAAACCAAGTGTGTGGTAGCTGTGTGTATAGTTACATGTGTGTGTCCCTCCTGTAATTTGTGTGTATCTCTTGCTGTTTCTTTTTGCATTGCAAAATAATTAGAAAGATTATTCTCATCTGGATACATACATAATGTGTACACACAAGCATGCACCTACTCACACACGCACAATATCTGGTGTTCTTACCGTGAGAGCCGGTTTTGTCGATAAAGTTACTGAGGTTGAACAGGGAGGTCCTGGAAGCCAAGTACTGAATGAATCTCTGAGAAAGAGACAGAAAACACAGTATCTGTCAAAAGCAGTGAAGCACAGAATTTAATCTGAGCCCTACTACAGAGAAAACACATTAACACTTTGTCACTTCACTTTTCCAATGACATTTCAACACATCATAGTCCAGCTATGTAGCTATGTCGCCTCACAGCAAGAATGATTAAATCTCATCTTTCTGTGTGTTTGTATGATCTCCTTGTGTTTTTGTTGGCTTCCTCCAACTTCCTGCCACTGTCTGAAAACATGTTGATTGGGGTTATGTTAATTGGAGACTCTTAATAGTCCATTTGTGTGGATGTCAGTATCTTAGCCCTGTGATCCAATGGAAACCTGTTCAGGGTGTACACCACTAAACACCCAATGACCCCTGTCACCCTCAAAGGATAAGTGGTAAAGATAATGCATGGATGGATGACGGGTGGATGAACAGGTGGATATTCCAGCTTTTAGTGGTTCTGATTCCATTGATAGCTGCTTGCACATTGGACCCAAGGGACTCACTTCATTGTGGTCACAGCACCACACAAGACCTTTACCACAATCACACTCAAAGGACCAATATCATCGCTCCAAAGTTGTAACCTCAGTTATTTACCAACACATTTCTTAAACAGGTGGATAGGAGAATGACAAACCCCCTCATGATCAGTGCTTTTATATACTCTATGAGAAAGTAACTGTAGCTTTCATACGTGTCAAATCCTGCTGATTTAAAATGGAATAGGGTAAAGCTTGAACTGTGTTCAGTCCAGATTGGGCTGTATTATGCTCGCTCACCTCATTGCCGTGGACACACATGTGATGGCTGGTGACGAGGGCCTTGAACACGACCACCCAGCTGGCATTGGTGGCTCGCTCAAACAGCGTGTCAGCCATCTGAGGGATGTTCACGTTGGTGGTGTTGGTGGCCGACACCAGGTCTGCAAAAAGCATAGTCAAAGAGAAATGTTAGTAATTATACAATGGTTCGATAAATCTGTCCACTGATGCCTGGTGGCAGTGAGTGCTTTGCTGATTAGGGAAGTTTCGTACAATTTGGTATGTAAAGGAATGTCATGGTCAGTTTATTTGTAGACCTATGCGTACATAATTTCAATAGCTGTGATCAAACTTTGGTGTTAAAGCTAAATGTTCACTGCAGAGCTGCTGTTACAGAGACCCCTGAGAATATTAAGCCAGGAGAGGGACCTGACGCAAATACAAATTGATGTTGGTGCCCACTCACACGCACCCACTCACACACACACACACACTGGCACACGCTGACAATGCAGAAAGAGAGCGAATAGTGCTTTGTCATCTCCCCTCCCTGGTTGCCAGTTCAGACACTCAGACAGATAGAGAGGTCTCCTAAAGTAAAGTCTCTGAACCACTGCTCTAAGTGGAACACAATCTGTACAAGTGCAGTGGGATGTTAACACGGATCTCTCCTTCTGTGTTACATTGGCTGGTCACTAATGATCACACACTCAAACACTGAATCACAATTTCATAAATTGCCCAGAGATTTTAATTTTAAAAATACAAGAAACATATAATTTCTATTTCAGACACATTTTCACTTTGGTCTAAAGTTACATGTATGTGGAATATTTCTTGACCTCACAGCTGCAAGGCATAAAGAATGATATTTTCTCCTCTTCTGTGTCAAACATGACAATGTTTTAAACAACCAAAGATTTTAAAATGTCTGACAAATCTAACCAAACTCAATTGTGAAGCTGGAACCCGAGAATGTAAAGGATTTTGTCCGAAAAAGGACTTTGAAAATACCTAAAACATATCTGGCAACTAAATTCAAGTTTATCCACTATTATTGAATGATCAAATCAAGACAAATAAAAAATTTGTGGCCGACAATCAAATTTGCAAAATGTGACACCAGTGGCACACTTGTAATGAGCACGTGAGCAAGTCTTCAAAAAGTAGGCCACTGCTCAGCTGATGATGACACAGTCTTACAGCTTTATATCAACTACTTCTTTGGAAATATCAACATATCTAACAATTTATTTCTTCAATCTCAGAAACAGTGAGTGTGAGGCCACAGAAAGAGAAATATAAAGTTATAGCAACAAGAGGGTTTGGTTAAGCAAAGAAAAGAAATATTCAAGAAAAGTACAGGATGTATATGAATAATGCTATATACAGTACTCAATGTCCAATGTCTGGCATGCATCAAATAAACGTATTCAAGGGCAGATGTTGCATTGTTGCTGCCCCCCTGACATTGACAAACAAGAGCATATCCAAATAGGAATGCAGCAAATATTGGCAGGTACCTCTAATAATGGAAGGAGAGGAAGGCCGGTGTATTGAACAGGCCTTGGCCTTGCCTCAAGCAGCTAGATACAAAACTTCAGACCCAGAGAAGCAAGGTAATGAGCGAGGGAAGGAAGAGAAAGAGCACACGCTCAGAGGAACAGCAGGGGGTCTGCTGAGAACCAGTTATGTTGACATGAGAGATGAGAGTCAGAGCAGTGAGGCTGCCCAAGGTCATAAAAGGGTGGCAAGCTGGGAAGGTTAGGGTGGTTGGGGGGTTGTAAACAGATTATAACTAATCACTGGTTCTAGTCTCCCGGCTCAGCCCCCGTACAGCACATATACATAAACACTTATTTTCCTGTTTTCACACCCTCTGTGTCACACCAGCAGTATTATGCGCTTTTTGTCACCAGCGCTGTTGAGTATAATGACTCAGATTCATTTATCTTCTTTGCACAAAATTGAAAAAAAACTGCCTCAAAATCGTTTTAATGTCTTCAATATGCATTTTAATAAAACTCATTTCTGTCTGATCATTATCTGCAATGCATATAAACAGTTTGACTAAATGGTAACAGCCACACAGCAGCAGCTCTGCTAATGTCTGTTGCTTTTATGTTTAATGATGACTGCAGTACCATCAATCTGTTTTCCTAAACTACGGCCTCTGTTACTGTAGATGTTAAAGTCTTTTCAACAAAACCTCTTACCCATGATTGCGTTTTTTATTCCAAAGGATAATTTCTCTCTCACATTCAAACCTCTGATTATGTCCATCCACTATCTTTCAGTTTACTCTCTTTTTTCTTCCTCTCCTTTAGCCTCTTTTCTCTGTGAAATTGCAAAATATACATGCACGCACACGCAAAAACATAGATAGCAATAGTAACTAGTGTGTGTGTAGATACATTATAATATATGTTTACTGGTGTTCAATGTGTTGCCATATGGCCAAATCATGGGCTGTAATCTAGTTGTGATTATCGGAAACATACACACCCATTTACATGTAGTGCATATGATCGTGTGTGTGTGTGTGGGTGTGTGTGTGTGGGTGTGTGTGTGTGTGTGTCTAATGAGGATTGGCTGAGCTAAATAAAGACTCTTACGGTAATCCATGGCCCACAGGAGAGTTCTAATAATGAACTGTTCATACGGTGTGAGTCTACGTTTGTGTGTTTTGTCTGTGTAAGTGAGTCTGTCTGCTATTATTGAGATTTATAGTTACACAACAAAGAATTAGCCCGATTATTCCAGATAAAATTAGACAGAACATACACGATAATGTGATTTCACACCTATTTAGACCACATGTCACCAAAATAAACCTTCACTAAGTAATTATTGCCTCCTCAACTGTGAGCAGCAAACTTTTATTTTGAACACTTATGCACTGATCATTATTCTATTTATACAATGTGAATAATTCTGTTGTGGAACTATTAGCAAGATGCTAACATCAGGGCGTACACCATTTAAACGTGTGATTCACAATTCAAGCACACCCATAAAATCGCAGACAATAAACAAGAGTGCTAAACAAAAGAACATGCAAAGGTTTGAATTATGAAAGAACACAAGGACACATGAATAAGTGGTAATAATTCAAGTTAAAGCAGAAATTCACTTAATTAAACTGATTTCTTTAGGCTACATAAAAGCTTACTGCTAGCTGTCAGTTAGCTTAGCTCAGCCTAACAAAAAGACAGGAAACACATGTTAAAAGCTAGCCTAGCTCCATCTAAAGATCTGCACCCATTTCTACATCCAGCATATTAATAGCGTGATGAATTTGATCTATTGCCTTTGGTGGTGAACAAACTGTGGGGTCTTTATTTTCAGACGACTTTGTGTGGACCACGTGTTTCCTCTGCAAATTTGGAGCAGTGCTTGGTTCATAAAAAAGAGAAAAAATAAATAAAATAAAGAAGAACATGAAATTGAAAAGAGGGTGTTTTACAGTCCATGATGATGTTTTTATCCTGTGTGCACTGTGGGCCTTGTTTTACAAGAAATCGTGCACAGGCATCGGAAGCAAAAGAAGATGTGATGTTCCTCTTCACACAGAGGAAAATCCTCCACACATATCAGCAGTTTTTATTTTGGAGTAGAATTTAGTGTTTCAAATGCACCTGTGATTTTGAAATAACTGTACAGGATGTACAGACTCTACAGGATGCTCATTCTTTTAATTTGTCCACATACAATGAGAAAACAATAACGGTCCTAAATATTTGTGAAACTTCACTAAAGCATCATTGCATATCGCCAACAATCACTCTTCAGTCTAATCATTGGGTTAAAGAACTATGCATTCATTCTGATTGTCTCTGTAATCTCGACATGACAGCGCCGTCATTTGTCGTCTTCCTGGTCACAATCTCCCTCTGTCATTACGCTGCCATAGCCTGAAACTCACAATCTGTTGACATGGCAACTGCACTGCACCGGCACATCCACATCCATCCCCCCCAAGGGTCAGAGACTGTGTCATCATGATAAAGGAATTCATGACAGGTTTTTGTCAAATAAATCTAACATAATGGCATAGGTGGCTTATCATTGCAGTAGCTTATACAGCACTTGAATTATTGGTTTCTATTTTCAACCTAAATTGCTATATCAATATAGAAAATTATTTGAGTGTATTTCACTGATTTGGTGTTGGTATCAGTAGAGATGATATCAGTTTTTTTGAGGTTAGGTATTTCCTGCAGCCGAGATACACGTGCAAGAGCAGCACAGTGGCCTACATACAGGGAGCTTGTTGAATCGCCCTAGAAATGGATACAGCAAAACCTCACAGACTAAAAACCTTCAGGGGGACAACGTGTTCATGCTGTATGTACAATATATCTTGTTGAACTGGCTTGGAAATAAAACACAAAGGCCTAAGAATCCCTCTGTGCATCAGCAGCGTCCAAGTCGGTACCGTCCGAAGTTAGACAAAGACACAGACATCAAACCCACAAGAGCAGCAGAAAAAAGGTGGACACAATGGTCTCTGGCGCATTCTGGCATTAGCATTGTCACCTTTGGCTGTGTAAATAATGCAAGACAGTCATTGGCTGATTATTAAATTATTCAGCAGGGGAGCGGATCACAAGATATAAGGTCCCAGCCCAAGACACAGGACCAGACCTGCACATGCAGCGACCAAACACAGACAGACGCAGACAAACCAGAAGACATATAGTCCAACTTGACTAATATCATTACCATGTGCATTCAGCACCATGCTGCTGCTTTGGTCTGACTCAGTATTTGTTGTAGATGATGGTAATTAATCATGATTTATCATAAGGGGGGCCTGCTGTCATGTGTAGATGTGTCAATAAAGCTGTGAGGTTTGATAATTTTATTCAGCCGGGATTATATCCAATAGCCCAGTGACCTATATGCAACTTTGCTTGGAATTTTAAATAATGTGTACACAGAAATATACATTACTCTGTATTCCTGTAGGTTAAAATGACTTTGCAGACGCACAGAAATTCAATAAATGTGATTGCTATGTGTCAGTCCACCTTAAAATATGGCCTTTTCTGCTGACTTGTCTCCTGTCTGACTTTCTCTCTTGTGCTCTGAGTGTCCATCATCTTTACTGGCGGTTGACACACAGGGTGAGCAGGGGGTTCACCACTATGGCTGCATCAATTCATTATGGCACCACACCCATTTAAGCAAAGGGGAATTAACAAACGACTAGTCTTAATGGCTCTTATGGCTGTGATGGCATGTGGCCTGTGCATGTTTCTGCACGTGTGTGTGTGTGTAGGGGCCTGTTGCCTCTTACGAGCATGCAGTCTGAGGAATAGAAGCGGAAAGGAGTGCACTTACAGTCCAGGTGCTTTTTCTTGGGCGCCATCACTTCATGAGTGGTGGCTTTGCAGACAGCTCGGGCCATGTCTGATCCCGTTAGCTGGTACTGCGCAGCGGCGATGCGATCCGTGAGCGTTTGCCCCGACATTTTCTCTCTCCCGCTGAATGGACCAGCTGAGGAAAACGCGTCTCGGAGCAGGGGACGATGCAATGAAGAAAGATAAACGTGAATAAAACCCAGGTGGTGCGGCTCGGTCGAGCGGATCCCGTGCGTTTCCTCCCCGATGTAGGCCTGTGACCTTCTGTGTGGGCGGAAAAAACACGCACAGGATGAGCTAATATCACACTTAAGTGTTATTCTCGCATGGAATCGTGCGGTCACGTTGATCGTGTGTGTGGTGACATGATTGGACTTACGCAAGGTTGTGAATCCCCCCACGGCTTGTCCCGTTCCCAGGTCCGGACCGCTCGGTTCAGCACCTTGGACAGCTCGAGCCACCCGGTTATGTAAGAGTCAAGTGGCGGTGGAAGCTGCTCCCTCAGCCCGCAGCAATAATTTCTCAAATGGACCAATGAACGATGCTGCACCACTGAACCTCTTCTGCTCGTTTATATAGATATATTTAGAAAAATGATCTAATGCAATGAATCTTAACAGGCTGCGCAAAGATCCAGTTTGGAGGGCGCATCAGGTTTGGCTGCTTCCCCTCCTGCAGGAGTGCATTCAAATAAAGACCGGAAAAACCCCGCAATGGTTCCCTCTGTGGTCAGATTGCGGTGTTTCCTCTCTTCTCCTCACTGATCTGTGCGTTCCGGCTCAGAAATGCCGCTTCACACACAGAGAAAAATTGCGCACCGCTCCCCCAGTGGTGCTCATGCGCAAGATGCTCTGGAAGAGAAGGGGGGAAAAGGCAGATGGGAATTTCCTTTCGCTCCTTCCCCCTCCTGTCAATTGTTTATTTATTAATTTGGTTTATCTTTATATATGACCATCACCACCGGAGGCTCCTCCCCTCCTCCAGAGGGTGCTGCTTGGTTGGATGACACACGTCGCATGCACGTCTCTTCAAGGGGAGTGGACATGGTTAGCAAAAAACCCGGATCACGATGCGCCAAAAGGGTTAAAAAAAAAACGAGCGTGACTTTGGCTCCTGTGCATGTGTATGCATCACGCAGGTTTGCACACAGTGTATGCCCAATGGCAGATGATGGGAGGTGGGGGGTCTCCTGGTGAAACCACCACCTAATAGTCCACATAATGATCAGCTGAGGCTTTATATGCGGACCGAGCCTCAGGAAGCTTCAACCTGAGCAGTACACCATTTAATAAAACTTCATATTTGCACTGCATCGGCCTGAAAAACTGCATTTTATTGTCTTAACGTTATTTAGGAAAGGCCTGTATCACATGTGTACACACTCAATATGTGGCCAGGCAGATTATTAGGAGCATGCATGTTCCATACTAAGTGTGAATCATCAATCCGCTGCATCATAGTAAAAACCACCCGTGCGCAAAAGCTCACCGTCAGACGGCGCCGTACGTGCTTACGTCACGTGACGTAAGCGGAAGTGTAGCCACGTTGTCAATGGGAGGAGAAGAGGAACCGGAGAAACTGGAATCTGCGGTGGAAACGGAGCTCAGCACAGCTTTGGAAAGGTAAGTGAATTAAGAACATCTCTTCTGCTACTGTTTTACGTTCTGCAGGATAAAGCTCCACTTTGTGATGCGTATCGATATTTTATTATGTTTGTCAGACGACATACAAAGTTCGCCCTCTCCTTGTTTGTATCAGTTGTTGCGTTCATTTGCATGAGAACGTTCAGTTCATTATGCTTTTCTCCTTCAAACCATAGCGATGTATGTTCTTCGCTTGAGTTGCTGTAGTTTGCGTCTTTGCTGTTCGACAGTCTGTGATTTGTCCCTGATTTTCAGGAGCTATATTGAGTTTGTCTCAAGGTGCGTGTGCTCTCATTATTTACAACAGATTTAACTTCCCAAAAACTGATCACTATAAACGTTATGACAACTTACATGATTCTATAACAACTATTCTGTCGTAATGTACATACACTTGGGTGATGACATCTGTTTCGCTGTTTCTTGTTTAAACCTACCCTGTCGTTTAAAATTACAAACTTAATACCGTTAATATGAAAATGTATTTCATTCACTTTAGTAGTCAAAATTAGTTAACTTATTGTACTGTTGAAACTAACTTTGATTAATATACATCCAGCACGACTGGCACTGGATGACCTCTGATGAGGACTATGAAATCATGTCAGATAATCTTATCTGACAATAAAACAATATCAATAATTGTCCCAATATAACTGGGATCCATAGCAATATAACTATAACAATATATCTAAAGTCCAGGGCATATTGATATCTTGCTCATGCTCTCTGTTAGCTCTGGGAGGAGGTGAAGTGTTTTGTTGTTTATCATGTGTTGGTCACTCTCTGCCCATAAAGAAGAGTTTAAACCACAACCTTCACTCAGGAGCAAAAATTCGTTGTAACACTTAGAAGCAATAATGATTTTAAAAAAAAATGATAATGTGACATTTACGGTGCTAATTATCGATATTGACCGGTATAAACATTTTTGTCATGATAATATTTTGGCCATATCGCCCAGCCCTAAAATAGCCTGGACCAAAACATGCGACCTAGATTCTTTTGACAAATGACAACTTTATTGGTTAAAAACCTTAAATTGAGCCCCCTACAATGTTAATGTGCTAATGTATTTCAGTCATGGCCCAGTTCTTGGAAGTATCAAAGCTGTCCAGTCAGCACCAGAAGCCTGCAGGGTTGGTTTTGCAATATGGCACCGCCGGCTTCAGGACCAACGCCAAACTGCTGGACCACATCATGTTCAGGATGGGACTGCTGGCCACGCTCCGCTCCAAGAAGACCAAGGCCACCATTGGAGTGATGGTCACTGCATCTCACAACCCAGAGGTGGTGTAGCAAAATAATTATTGTGGCATTTATAACCTCATCCATTTGAAAATATTCATGTTTCACCCCACCCTGATACCAACCTGTTTAACTGTTCCTTCAAACACATCATATTCATAACTCTCCATTTCTTTGGGTGTGCAGGAGGACAACGGGGTGAAGCTGATCGACCCCATGGGAGAGATGGTGACACCGGGATGGGAGAGCTATGCCACCGAGCTGGCCAATGCAGAGCAGGACGATTTGCTCACTGCTTTGAAAGACATTATAGAGAAAGAGGCCATTAACATGAGCCAGGGGGCGAATGTGTTTGTGGGCAGAGACACCAGGTAAAAGGTTTTTACTGATCTGTTGAGTAATATTTAATTTGATGAGGCAGAATTAAACAAATGTAATATATATGGAAATATAATGCAGGTAAGAGTATCTAGTAGTAAATAAGTGCTTTTAATTTCTTTTAGTATCATTGATTTTTAGTGAGCAGACATCGAGACATACATTTTTTCAAATCTACAATAATGTTTTTGCCAAAATTTAAAAAAGTTACCGCACTTGTGCACATGAGAGCTTCTCCTGTTTAACTTGACTTTTTAAAAAGTGAAAATATTCATTATAATATCTTATTAATCCTACAGATTGTCCTCTGAGTCTGCACAGATAAACCTGTATTTAATATTTGGATTAATCCTCCTCATTCAAATTAAATATTTGCCCTTGAATTACAGGAGCAGTAGTGCCACTCTTACACAGGCAGTTCTGGATGGAGTGAGTGCTCTCGGTGGTCACAGCAAAGGTAAGGTTAATTAAACTCCTTCTCATTTCTATGGATTTGATTGTTTGCTGGCTTTGATTAATTTCTCATCTCTGTCTCTATTCACTTCTTTTCTCCCCTTTTCTTCGTCTGATTCTCTCCATCTTTCCTATCAGACTATGGTTTGGTGACCACTCCGCAGCTCCACTACATGGTTTGCTGTCAGAACACACAGGGGAAATATGGGGATGCCACCGTGGAAGGCTACAACCACAAACTGTGCCAGGCCTTCATTCAGCTCATCAAGAATGTAAGAAAATAGGGTGTGTCTTGTGTATATTGACTTCATTAGATAAAACTCTTTGTTTTTGTTTTGCTCAACAAGCAATCGCTCCTTTTCTTCCTTCCCTCCATCTCATCCTCTTTGGTAGGCGTCCAACTGCACTGATGACCAGAAGCATCTCTCTGTGGATGGCGCGAATGGCATTGGTGCTCTGAAGCTGCGAGAGATGGAGAGTCGTCTGAAGACGGAACTGCAGATTTCTCTCTTCAACGACGGCAGCAAGGGGAAGCTCAACCACCAATGTGGAGCCGACTTTGTCAAAGTGCAGCAAAAACCTCCCACGGGTAAAACACATTTAAAAAAGTCTGACTGTCCTTGTCCACATTGTTTTGAAGGTGTAGAGAGACGTCAGGAAAGGATTTTAATGAACAACAACTAAGTATGATTAGTACCTGCAGCTGTGATCTGTTGTTTCTGTGCTTTAATTCATATTAAATTTTGGCTTTAAACTCACTATTTTAGTGCCATTTTCATGAAGAAACATGTATAATGATTTTATTTCCTAGAAATCCAACAACACCATCTGCTAGTGTCATATCTGTCTTTACAAGTGTAGTTTACTTGTGCAATGTTCTGGAATGGGCAGTTTGCTTGGTCTGTGTTGGTGCTGGTTGCAGCTTTCTTTCTGAAACTATAAAAGTGTAATTGAGCCGTGGTGAGTGAAGACCGACTGCAGAACTCAGTCCACGGATCACTGAAGCTGCACCCCCGAAGGTTCAAAGTTCAGTGAAGCTCGACTTAGATATTGACACTAAGTACTCACTAGTGTAAATATCTGTCTCTACAATTGTTTTGCAATAACCACATCTTTTGAAGGTTTTACGATGAACCCCGGGGAGCGTGGTTGTTCCTTCGACGGCGACGCTGACCGAATCGTTTATTACTACACGGACTCTGAGGGACAGTTTCACCTGCTGGATGGAGACAAGATCGCTACTCTCATCAGCACTTACCTCAAAGAGCTGCTCACACAGGTGCTCTCTCATATAGAAACATTCAAACAATAAACAGGCCC
Source organism: Paralichthys olivaceus (assembly GCF_024713975.1). Classification (NCBI taxonomy): domain Eukaryota; kingdom Metazoa; phylum Chordata; class Actinopteri; order Pleuronectiformes; family Paralichthyidae; genus Paralichthys; species Paralichthys olivaceus. The sequence goes on from NC_091111.1 coordinate 9,597,856, forward strand.
GTACACACAAACTCTTCACTATTCATTTTTCTCTGTGGATAAACAGGCTGGTTTAGACTTGAAGATAGCAGTGGTCCAAACCGCTTACGCTAATGGCAGCTCAACACACTATCTGGAGAATACTATGAAGGTGAGAAAACACACACACACACACACACACACACACACACACACACACACACACTGCATTACTGCTCTTTCCATATTTCAAGTTGGTGCTTATATATGTTGTTGTGACATTCTGTAGGTAGTAGTGCGATGCACTAAAACTGGAGTGAAGCATCTTCATCATGCAGCCCAGGAGTTTGACATTGGCGTGTACTTTGAGGCCAATGGTCACGGAACTGTGAGTTTATCAGACACACAAACAAAAGCTCTAATAATCCACAATCTAGCACCTGTGATTCAAGATGATCCAGGAACATTATGTGTTGTGTTTAGGTGTTGTTCAGTCAAGCAGCTGAAGAGAAGATCCAGCAGCTCACTGAGGACCCCAACATCAACGACGAGAGGAAGAGAGCAGCCCTCCTGCTGCAGAGCACTATTAACCTCATCAACCAGGTAGACACACACACACACACATACACACACACACACAAACACATACATATCTATGTATAGATATTTGTTAACATTATTTATGTTTATTTCTTCTTAAGACTGTAGGTGATGCGATTTCTGACATGCTGCTGATTGAAGCTATATTAGCCATCAAGGGTATGACTGTCCAGCAGTGGGATGCGATCTACAGTGACCTGCCAAACCGGCAGCTGAAAGTCAAGGTACACATGTTTTCATTGTATTACCATGTATAATATTTCTGATAGTTAATCCTGGCTAACTGTATAGGGAAATTGCTTTTCTTTGACCCTCATAAAGTGTGATGTTTACTGTAGAACAGGTCTTAACATTTTACAGAAAATAGTTTAAAAGTAATAGATACACTATATTTAAATTTATTTTGTTTTAACAAGAAGTTGTTTTGTTGTATTGTTCCCAGTTTTATGAGTAGTCCTCAGTTGTCCATTCAACATGTCACAGTTCCACACTGTAGTACTCTACAGTCTTAGTCTTAGTATTTGTACATGACCTCTTTTCTGCAGGTGTCAGACCGCAGAGTGATAGACACGACGGACGCAGAGAGGCGGGCTGTGACCCCAGCAGGGCTGCAGGAGGCCATCGACAGTTTAGTGAAGAAACACAAACAGGCTCGTTCCTTTGTGCGACCGTCCGGCACTGAGGATGTAGTCAGAGTTTACGCTGAGGCAGAAACACAGGTGAGAAATCGTCATCCTCTTTGGGTGATCTTTGTGTCCCTGAATAAAAACTGATGGGAGTGTATTGTGCATAATGCGGTCACTCACCATATTCTGTGTTTTTCAGGAGAGTACCGATGCCCTCGCACATGAAGTCAGCCTAGCTGTTTATCGCCTGGCAGGGGGAGTGGGAGATGAACCCAAACCATTGCACTAAACACATCTACCCAGCCACAACATTGATAGGTATAAATATTGTCATTTTAATTGAGATAGGATTCTCGGTTGATACTGTTTTTATAAAGCTGTAATTTATCAAAACAATTATTTATTACTGCAGATTGCACTTTGTAACTTTACTCTCTTTTTATTTGACTGTCATTATGAACGTGGGAAACATGAGTGGCGACAATGAAGGGATTTTATGCAACTTTAGGCAAAATACTTGACTTGTTATTGTATCTCCAGCAGGCAACCATGTGCCTAATAAGGAGTTTCTATGTAAGCTAATATAAATAATGACATAATCAACACATGAGTTGTCTTTAGTTTGTAAAGGACAACTCATGTGTTGAAGGTTTTAGAGAGAGTTTCAGTTAACCTTTGGTTGTAGCCTTCTACTAAATCAAATCATTCTCAATAATTACTGTGGGTTCTTTGCTTTATCTTTATCAAAACAGTGAAATCAGACGTTACATGGGGGGGGGGTTATCAGTTGTACTTCCTTTAATTTAGCTGTGAACAGACTGTGCTGCTTTAGGTCACATAAACCATGGAAAGAAAGAAGTGTGTACCTGTGTGACTTTCTATATTAGACTAAGGTATTCTCTCTTCTCATTTATTTCCAATGAAATACAACAACTATGCTTGCATTCAGTTTATTTTGTTACTTTCAAAGACGTGTCCCCAACACACAGGAGGGTTAAAATGAGCAGAGAGGTGAGTAGAGGCTGACAGAGTAAAGAGCAGGTGAAGCAGCAGAGTGATAGGACACAGTGTAAAGTCTTAATGAAGATAAGAACAAACAATGAAATTGGCATTGCAACATGCTGTTGGAGTTGGAATTCCTTACACTGCAATACAATGTGTTTAAAGCACTTAGTCAGTCGGACTAACGTGAAGTGGTGAACAGCAAAGTCAGCGATTATTCTTCATCTGTGTCATCAGCCGCTCCAGAAATGGTGATGGTGCGCTCCTGTGTGTTGCTCTCGTATGTGTCATCATCTGTCTTAACTGTTCTGGGAAAAAAGGGAAATGGGTAGAAGAAAAAGATTAAGAAAGTTTGACTGCACTGTTTGGCCACTTAAAGGTATGATTGTACACTATCACAGTTAGTTGTTGTTTGGTTGTTTTTTTTCTGTGTCACAATCCCCCTCTACCTGATGAGAAGTGTCTTCCTCTCAGACGTCTCTGTGGCCTGTTCCCCATCTGTCTGGGTGTCCGATGAGACCACCTCCACTCGCGGTCTGCCAGTGTCTATTGGTTTCTCAGCCCCGCTGCTGCTCTTGTCACTGGGGACCTCATCCAGCTTTGAAGTCGTTGCTTTTGGAGCCGAGGCTGAGGCCGCTTGCAAACTAACACTGGAAGTAAGGCACAGGCCCCCAGTCAGGGACAGGTTACGAACCATGGTGCTCAAACGGCTGTCTTCCCCTTCGATCAGCTTCCTGCAAAATAGATAATGACGTTAAATAACCCTGATAGAGAAAGATATATAGATTATTCTTTACCACGAAAAAACTTTTATGCCAATGTTTTGTTCACCTGTAGGTGGTGATCTCGATCTCCAGAGCCATCTTTACATTCAGCAGCTCCTGATATTCCCTCAGCAGCATAGCTATCTTCTCCTTCATCACATTCAGATCCAGCTTAATAGATTCTATACGCTCCTGTTACAACAGATAGAACAGAACAAATTTATTTCAAGGTGGTTCAGGCGACATGACCAGAAAGTACACTTAATGAAAATGTATGAATAGGAATGAAACTTCATCCTACCTGTAAATCCTCCTCCTCCTTTTTGTATCTCGCAGCTGCATCCCGGATCTGAGCCTCCAAATACTCATTCCTTGTCCTCATTGCCTCCAATTCACGCTCCTTGTTGAGGAGCTAAACTCACACAAATACATGCGGCTTTTTTAGGCTAGGAAAGGAAAGCACCAGCCACAAACCACAACAGAAAAGCAGACTCACATCCTTCTTATAGCCTGCGATTTCCTCTCTCACGCTTCGAACACTCTGAACATGTTTGGTGGTGGCGTTGGTCAGGTCCTGAAACTTTGTCTTGTACCAGGTATCCATTTCCTGTGGGGGAACATTAAGAGCAGTTGAGTAAATTAAAATACCTCTTTATATTCTTACATGCTTTTTACTTACACAGTGTTGTAAACACCAATGTGCCAAAGACATCAATGTTTTTCTAAACTTCCCTTTGGCTGAGCGTGTTTTGGGACTTTTGGGTGTAGAAAGTGCACTGATACATGATAAATGCCAAATCCTCCAAAGTCTGAACATATTGCACCATATACCTGCAGGTTTTTGGCGGCGATGCTGTCGTACTGAGACTGAATCTGTCTCAGAGCAGACGAGAGGTCTGGGAGGCCAAAAGTCATGTCCACTCTGGCGGTGGCTGAGTAGATCTGCTGCATGAGCTCCTCAATTTCCTTTCAGTGCATCATAAACAACAACAAAACAACCAGAGTTAAAAGAAAAGCAACATACACAGCAGTAAAACACTAATATATGTATATATACTAGTCACTTACTGATTATACTAACTTTTTGAAGAACACAATGTGCTTGATAATGGAACATCTTTTAAAATATGCAAAGCTAAAGAGCTGACAGTAAACAAAGAATCACTTTAATGTGCACCTTACTGAATCTGGGATTGTGCATGCATGTCGGACATTTAATTGACCCTTCTTTGTAAATCGTTGCCCCTTTATGGCCCCTGATTTAGAAAAATTCTAGATCCTCCACTGGGCTTGTATCACAAAATAATGTAAAATAGAATGGTGGTTTATCTAACTTTTCACAATAATTAAAACTCAGAAATATGAAAGAATGTCTCTCGGTAGGACTCACCCCACATTACAAGTTCATCATAGCTTCCCTCTTTAGCTTCACACCACACTCATAAATACCATGATCATGGTCTTACTCACTCAGTCCATCAAGAAAACCTCGATTTGAATGTAATCTGTCATAGCAATAATTACCAGCCCATTAAACCATTGATGATAAAGCTGAAAACATGCCAGTCACCAGACACTGACATGAGTCAGACACAGAATGAAGTCAGCCACAGAATGATGTGCATGGACAGACACGTACCTCCTTATGAATTCTCTGCAGGAAGGCCAGCTCGGTCTCCAGGTTCTCCAGGTGCTTCTCCAGGGTGATCCGAGCTGAGGTCGCTTTATCCACATCCTGGGACACAACATGTTCTGATGGTTTAGTAAAAAAAAAAATATTTCTTCTGTTGAATTACAACTTCACTTTCCACTGTGTCTTACTGGACGTAGTGACTCGATCTCCTGCTCCGTCTTTTTCCTGGCTTCCAAGGCCTCATCATATTTGGCCTTCAGTGCATCCAACTGGCCCAGCATCGCATCCCTGGCTGCCACAGACATATCCTGTAATAGAGCAGGGATATATTGGTCAAACTGTTCTTAAGATGAACAGAAAGTAGAGATCAGCGTCAGCCTCACTCACCCTCTGGACTCTCATCTGCTCAGCCTCCCTGTTGAGTTCCTTCAGCTGAGACTCGTACAGCTGCCTGAGGCCGGACGGTCGGACGTGGCGACCCTTCAGGGCCTCAATCTCAACCTCCAGCAGCTTGTTTTTGGACTCCAGCGTTCGCACCTACAGGAGGGAACAAATGAACAGGCAAACGTCACCGGAAGTTAAAGGGTCAGTGGCTGTATTACTCTTCGTTTTACAGCTTCAGATAATTTTCTGGACTTGAGAGTAGTTAGTGTAAAAGGACAAAATTAAGTCAGATTTCAAAGGAGACAAGAAAAAAGAGAAACTAAAAAGCAAATCCGTGTGAGATGTTTGGCTAAGACTGTCAGAATAAAAATGTGTCTATGTAACTGCTGAGGGGCATCTTGCCTTTTCAATGTAAGCTGCCAGGCGATCATTGAGGGCCACCATCTCCTGCCTCTCATTGGTTCGAGTAGCCATAAAGGCCTGGTTCTCTGCTGCAGCTGCATCCAGGTCCAGTTTTGGTCCGAGCCCCATGGACATACCAAAGCACAGTGCTCCCAAGCTAACACTGCTGCAGACAGGAGCAGAATAAATATCCAATGCATTAATCATTGTTTTGATTCAATCATTTTTTTTCCTATTTGACAAAGGTTGATCGATAAGATGATTAATATGAGTGTTCATGCAGCCCAGTGTAATATAAATCTGAATTACATTATCAAATTTTGACCACCTCTTCTGTAAAATGCTTTATACATATACCAATATGATTTTCTCACTAAAGATATATTGAAAATCCTGGGTTACTATTCCAAGTGATATGACTTAAAGGTTCAGTGTGTAGAATTTATCAACATCTAGTGGTGAAGTTCCATGTTGCAGCTGAACACCCCTCAACTCACCCTCCCCTTCCAAACATGAAAGAGAACCTGTGGAAGATTTCAGTTGTCATAAAAACTCAAAAGGTGTTTAGTTTGTCCAGTTTGGGCTACAGTAAAAAGCATGACGGCCTCCATAGAGAGGACCCCCTCGATGTAAATGTAAGTATTTATATATAAAGGAGCCATTCTAGGGTAAAGAAAACAACAATTAGTACATTTTAGATGAAACAGACTCATGAAAACATCACTAAGATTATTTCATATTTTATATTCATTTTCTGCCAATAGATTCCTTTCACCTAAATCTTACACACTGAACCTTTAAGTGTTAATACTTCTATGATTTATAATAAAATGTAAATTCCATGTAGTTTTAATAGCACAGGGGACCCACCTGGTCATGCGGGTCTTATTGGAGAGGGACCTGCGCCCCACTGCCCCTCCACTCCGGGTGAAGCTGACCGACCGGTGGCGGGTGTCCCTGCGGGTGGGAGAGGGACTGGACACCCGGAGCTGTGAGACAGACGGGGCGGCCAAGGTGCCCTCAAAGTGACGGCGGTATGAGGACATCCTCTCTGGACTGCGGCTCATGTTGACCTCTGGCTGTAGCTGTTGAAACTTCAAGAAGACAAATCTGGTCACTCACACCTTCGGTCTGTGGTGGGGTCTTTATATCCTCCTCAGCCCCACCCTCAGCACCACAGGAGGAATGTTGAACCTCCCCAACCCCAGTGTGAGCGTCCCTACAAACATTTATCACAGTTATGCCAAGAAAGGAATTTATTAAAGGTGATGTATGAAGGAATTTTATATAAATGTGAAATCCTTTCCACGTGATGTAATGCAGTATTTTTAAACTGCATATTTGACTGTACCTTTTACTCATAATATTATAGTAGGTGTTTTTCTCATATAGTGTGAGATATTTAATTTAATAGCACATCCATCACTTTGTCAGTACACCGACCAAACCACTCATCTGTCCCTCCATCCTGGAAAACACATTTGAATGTTTTTACCCAATTCAAATAACTAATAAGTGTGTTTTTTTATTTAATAAGAACAAGTCAAACATTTATTCAAACCTTCTTGTTTGGGGGGATGCGGAAATAAAATCCCGGAACCTTTCCGCTGCGCTTCGGGACACGTTTCGCTGTTGCTCAAGTGTCTGCTGAGCTCTCTTCCGGTGCTGTCCACTTTCTTTGTCGGAAAGAAACAATCATTAAAAAAGTGTTTTTCTTCTCCTCGGCTGCTGCGACATGGCGGGAAACTTCTGGCAAAGTTCTCATTAGTAAGTTTTCACTGAGAACTTCTCAAGTTACGTTTTTATTTCGCGTGTCGTCGTGTTTGTTGTGAGGCCTAGCTGTGTGTGTGTGTGCGGCAGCGTTAGCTTCCTCGGAACTCTTCCTGTTGTTAAAAACACACGAACAGAAAGAAACACACTTTTTATTGTAGTGTTTAAAAAGCTTCATCAGACTATCCTCCTGTTTTAGCTTCCATGCTACGCGATAGCTGCATGTTTGGCTAGCACAGTGGCGTTAATAGTGGTGCTGTTGTTCTACCCGCTAGCTTGGCTGCTCACAGTTGAGTTGTGTTTCCATTAAAAGTGATGTGTGTTTATTTTGTGTGTCACAGTTTACAGTGGGTGCTGGATAAACAGGACCTGATGAAGGAGCGACAGAAGGACCTGAAGTTTCTCACAGAGGAGGAGTACTGGAAACTGCAGATCTTCTTTGCCAATGGTACGTGGTTATATTTGTTTAGAATAATGTCTTGCGGTAACTAACTCGGGATTGAAGATATGCTAAGTGATAATGACATGTGTTAGATCCTCTGCTGTTATTGTTGTGTACATTTACACTCAAAGATAGAATAACTTGAATATATTCTTCCATCCCTCTCTCAGTGATCCAGGCTTTAGGGGAACACCTGAAGCTGAGGCAGCAGGTGATCGCCACTGCAACCGTCTATTTCAAACGCTTCTATGCCAGGTAAGAAAGAGGAAGAGCTTGGATTTAACAAGTTAATATCTTGATTTTACAGTATGTGATACTCATGGTGATATGTGGAATAGGTTGATGTAGGGATGAGCAAAATGCCCAAACATTCTATCAAGATTTGATGTTGGTAATTATGTTATTATTTCTGTTAAGTGTAAAAGCTGATTTTTGATCCTGAGTGAAGGTTGTGGTTTTAAATTGTTTTTATTATCGCTTTATAAAAGCAAATATCTTATGAATAAGCATTATATTATATTACATTTGACTTTGCTTACTTTGCTATTGATAAAAATAAGGTGATAATTATTCATATTATTTTGTTATTCAGCCGTAGTTTGATGTCTGTTCAGTCTTCAGAGCATTTAAAGGGGAACATCATCTAAACAGTGAAGACCATGTTCTACTTGGTCACAGACAAAATACATAATATCACTTAAGGCTTTATACACATAAGCTTTTCAAGCTGCAGGCTCATTAGCTGTAATAACTATACCCATTTTCCCTCTATGAAAAATTCACATTATAGTAAAATGTCTTAGAGAATCAAATGGATCACAACATTATCCTCAGTAATATAACATTATTATTTACCATAGCCACAGTGTTCTTCATGGGATCCAGCCTATAGGTTGAAATACATTCATCTCTTCTTGTTTGCAGGTATTCCCTGAAAAGTATAGACCCAGTGCTCATGGCACCTACTTGTGTTTTCCTTGCTTCCAAAGTTGAGGTATGGAAGTTTCTGTGTTGATAGTAACACCACAATTTTATGCTTTTAAGTTTTTCTGTATTTAGCTAAATAACTTATGCTCCTTTCAGGAATTTGGAGTTGTATCCAATACCAGGTTGATCTCTGCAGCAACATCTGTGTGTAAGTGAGAACATTCAGTAATATATTTTATAACACAACTCTTCAGATCTGTCAAAGTGTGTTTTTCACTGCAATGGACACAGTATAATGTTTTTTTTCTCAAACAGTAAAGACAAGATTTTCCTATGCCTTCCCAAAGGAGTTTCCTTACAGAATGAATCATGTGAGTAAAACATATTTTGTTTTGGGGATTTAGTTTCTGTTATCAGGAGCAACTCACTCTATATGCAATGTGCAACTAGTTACTAAATAATATTCGTTTACAGGAAACATACAGCATGATAAAGTAAAGTAACCACTCTGTCAGCAGTTTTGATAACACAATGAAAAAGAAATGTGCCTAATTAGTGTGCAAATGTGTGTTTGGTTTGAGGGACGGGCATGTCACTCATTCATGATTAGGTGAGGGTTGGGCTTGATTGGAGGTCAAGGTAAAAACAAAGGTGAACAGATGGTTTTGTAGACTGTGCTTCTAATCTTATCAAAGACAAACAGCACAGAAAACAACCTTTTTGGCAGAGGTGACAAAACAAAACATAATTCACCAGTTAAACCACTCAAAGTATCCCTATCCTAATGGATGTCTATGCTAGTTGTTTGCTTGCGTCCTCTGCAGGGTTATTTATGCACTGTTGTGCTACATTACAGCATACCAGCACAGTGTTACCACGCTGGTGTCTATCATTATGTGAGATTCCACTGCTAATGTTCGCAGTCATGTGATGAAGACTCTGTTGCTTCAATCGTGGCCACCCAAGTACAAGTGCGTGCATAAATTTGCTCTGCACAGCATCTGTCACTTTGGTGTCAAGCACAGGACTTTATTTATGAAGCATCTCCACCGACTTGCCAGGACGTCACTGGGACTGTCCTGACATGATGCCTGTCCATAAAGCTGTGTAAATAATTATTTATAGAGAGCCACCATGCCGCGATAAAAGGAGGGGCCGGCTCACATAGTGGAGAATGAGTTAGCGCGGTGCTGCAACTCCTGAACATAATATTTCATGTCCACTCTGAAGATATTGTAAAAGGAAACACTGATAGCAATAGGTTTTGCAAGGCTTATTCCACTTGTATATTCACAAATACTTTATAAATAATAGTTGGCGGCATTGACAGGAATTGCACACAATCTGTTTATCTGTAGTATGATTCAGTGAGGAAGTTTATAGCTGCTTTCAGACATGCACAGAAGTCCAGACATTTTCATGAAACTTTCCAAAGGGGCTGAACGTGAGAATGCAAATGTCTGAGTCAGTTGCTCTGGACATTCTGCTGAGTTTTTCCTGCCAGCCCCCCCGAGTAAAACATCTGAAAAATGTATGAGTTAGCCCATGTGAGAGTACAGCAGGAAAATCCCAGCTAGCAAGTGGGTGTGTTGTTGACTTTTCCAACATGTAACAGACGTCAAAGAATACCATTATAACATAATATAACATTATGTTTACCTGTGTTCTGTAATATGAAAGAAACTCAAAAAAACAGTCAAATGTTTCTCATAACATTATTTAATAATGATTGTTTAACTAGTCTGAAAATGTATTTTGTATCTTTACAGATATTAGAATGTGAGTTCTACCTTCTGGAGTTAATGGTGAGTAGAAAAAGATTTGTATCGTTGCTGCTGAGTTTTTCTTCACCACCGATCACTGATCTAACTTCCTGTTTCAGGACTGTTGCCTGATCGTCTACCACCCGTACAGACCACTGCTGCAGTATGTGCAGGATATGGGACAGGAGGATATGCTGCTGCCTCTGGCCTGGTAGGACACTGTCTGTGGTCCTTTATCTGTTGCTTTAGTGATAGACGTTTTTATCTGAAAAAAGAGTAAATTCAAAAAGTGCTACATTAACTCACTGTGCTGCCGTTTGTCCTTTACCAGGCGAATAGTGAATGACACGTACAGGACTGATCTGTGTCTGCTCTACCCTCCCTTCATGATCGCCCTGGGTAAGATCTGTCCCTATGCATCTCTCATTGCTGCTGTGTAACATCGTTACTGACTTGAAATGAGTTTTATCTGATGCAATATGGTCAGTTGTTCTTGTTCTCTGCACACAGCCTGTCTGCATGTCGCCTGTGTGGTTCAGCAGAAAGATGCCAGGCAGTGGTTTGCAGAGCTCTCTGTTGACATGGACAAAGTAAGACTCACCTCTGTGGTATTATAAGTTGCCTGTATTCATTTGAATGGATGGGAATTTTAGATTTTTTTCGTAAACAATTACAGTCTTTTAATGATAATTTAACTATCAAGGTAGCCAAATAGGGTGTTCGGGTTTATTTATGTTCAATGTTGCATACACGGGAAGCAGACGGAGCCTTCTGTCTGTACTCTGTAATGTCTGTAATTTCATCCATATTTTTGCACATCTTCTGAAAGCTTGTGGAAACAGATTCAATGGAGCAGCACCACTGGAAATCGTGGGTGGTCAGTGGAGACAATAGTTCAAGCTAAATGTGTTTTCTGTCAAGATCTTGGAGATCATCCGTGTGATTCTGAAGCTCTACGACCAGTGGAAGAACTTTGACGACAGGAAGGAAATCGCTGCTGTGCTCAACAAGATGCCTAAACCCAAACCTCCTCCTAACAGGTAAATCTGATGTGGTTCTGTACGTCAAATCTTATTATATAGAGTACATTCATATTTTATTTGTAGTATGGCTCGGTTAGTTTTCTCTCTAAAGTTGCAGCTTGAGCCACACACTCTGGCCAGTTAAAAAAGAATATACAGTAAATAAACCATATGTAAACAACATAAAGCTGCATTTACCTACATTTGTGTTGGATTGGAACTCATTGAAATGTTTTTCTCCACCCATAACCAAAAAAGAAATGTTACTGTAGAAATTTGAATAAATGCAGGCATGCTAATGAGTTTATTGAATAACTGCAGATCATTGTTTCTTAGTTCCACGTCGCTGCAGTTAGATTTCATCACACCATCTTTCTCTCTGTCTTGTCTCCAGTGAGAGCGACCAGAGCTCCAATGGGAACCAAAGCAACTCTTACAGCCAGTCTTAGCGCGGGGTCTGCGTTTCGACGGGCATCAGTAGTCTTGATGTCGAGAGGGGTGGTTAAACAAAATGCCACACAGCACAAACTTTGCGATGTCTGTTTGGAAAAATCCCTGACCGAGATGTCTCCTCATCTTAAATGGAAACCCCCCCATCAAACTCAAGAGAGCCATAACCTCACTTTCCCCTTCTCTGATCAATATGGGTTAATGGATCGAACATTGAACAGATAGTGTCAGGAGCTTAATTGCTCGATGAGGCCGCGCTCCTCTGCTGCAGACTTGAAATGAACTGAAACTGAGGAACATTTTGTGGGAGGGGAAAGCCAGGAATATGGGGGGTTTAAACTTTGTCATTGTGATGATCCTGACGTCCTTGAACAGCCCAGGAGAGCGAGTCCTTTCATATGCTGCTCCCTGGGATTAGAGAAAAAAACTTGATCACTTGTACTGTGTGTGTGTGTGAGTGTGTGTAATACGTCAGCAGCCAGTCTGTGTGGGTTTTCATTCCTCAGGGACTATAGTGCAGTAGTCTTCTCTGTACAGTTATTTGATCCTGTGCAGTTGCATCCCTGTGCAACTGTGATGTGATTGGATGCCCCTGTGCTCCGATGGTCGATCGTGAAAATCCCCAAAGCGGCTTGTTTTAGACTCTACTCTTTTGAATCATGATGCCTCCACCTCCTTCCTCCCTGTTGTAAATAGGTTTGTAATCCATTAATTTTATCTCTGTTGTGTCTTTGCCTTATTAAGGAAACTTTGATGGAAATCATGTGCCGGTTTAGCTTCGTGCTCTCGCTTAATATGAAAGTGCCCCAATTAATTTACCATCATGATTCACTTATTAAAGCTGATTATTTTTATTGTAAATAATTGTCCCGTTATTCTGCTTTAGTTGTAGAACTCGTGCAAAGTGACCTTTTTTTTGTTTGTTTATTTAGCTGAGGCTCTTTTGGGGGGTAAATGCAAATTACAATCGTTTTAGATTTGTCTATAAACTGGGTTGTAAATTCTTATTTTTTAATTTACCTTCTGCCGTTTATTTAATCACTGAATTGTGGCTGTGTGTGTGTGTGAGTGTGTGTGGCTGCACTCCAAAGGTGCTCGAAAGCCTAACAAAATAAAAGCTGCTGGTCACAGAGGAAACCCTTCATAACAGCACATTGTAAATGTATTTTAGGGTTCATGTATTAATTTGACTCGCTGTCATTCTTTCTCTTGTCTACTTTTCCCACATTAACGGGGATATAAACATCTTGTTAAAGGCCACTCCCGTGTAACTACTGAGGACACAGAAGTGAGACAGTGATTCCTTGAAGCGAGTTCGATCCCGCCTCCCTCTGACATTTTCCTCCCCTGTGGCATTCTCCATCTGTTACATGACTTTTTCTTGTGAATGGGCATAAAAAATTAAAAAGGGCGCAACCCGGCTTAAGGAATCCTACTAATTCTAATTTTAAAGAATTACCCCAAAATTAATTTTACTTGAAAGTCCAATGTTGGATCATATGTTGAGGATCATTTATGAAAATAAAATGTATGATGTGATGAAACAAAGCGGGTCACTGCTGTTATTCAAGCTGTTATGTCATGTTCGTACAATATGTAATGGACTTTGGGGAATCTTCCAGGATGTTCTGCTCAATGTCACTTGAACACAGTGGCTGTGGTAGGACCCCTAGTGGTCCGTTCAAAGAATATGTAACATGTTTCACAACAGTTTTCACATGAGAAGCCTGAACTTTTAATAATCAAGAACTTGGAGATAAAGAAGAAAGATTACTCAATTAAAATTCAACATTTCCCTCGGTTATGGTTTATAAATTACAAGTTAAATGGTTGAATAATATCAGAGGATGTATTTACCAGTAGCTGCCTCTAGGTGATGGTACCATGGGGTACTGCCATTCCCTCGTGACGTCACTTCAGCTGCATGAAGCAAACAGAGATCAGCGGAAAAAATACTACACGATACACGGTCTCCTTCAAAATAAAACCTGTAACGTTCACTGAATGGAGAAACAAAAGACACTAGCCTGTGTTACATCATTAGACTGGAGCAGGAGTAGAAGAATAAAACTGGGGGACTAGACATAACACATTAAATGTAGTACTAAATGATCAAAATAAATGACGCACCATTGCTGAAAGAGGTTTTAAAATGTCCTCTTTCCTGCGTATTTTGTGGTGTTATATTGTTATTCAAGACTGTACGTGTGAGTGTGACTGAGTGCTTGTGGTGAATACAGGCATCTATTGCTAAATTACATATATATGTCACTAATGATAATGTTTGCTTGTCTGTTCTAGTATTAGTTATAAAAGGGGATCATTGTGAGGCACTGCTGGGAGTTGAACCCAGGATCTCCTGTTTACTAGACAGGCACTTTGACCAACTAAGCCACAGCACCCTGATGTAAGTCATGTGAGTAGTGATCGTTTGTTTCTTGGTTTATCTATTTGTTAACTAGATGACACACTAACAGCAGATTATCACAAAACTCTGTGGAAGTATGTGTTATGGGTGACCGAAGAACTCATTGAATTTTGGTGCAAATCCAGAGCAGGGGACTGATCCCAGATTGCTTTTTTAAAATATTTTCACTATTTTCCCAGAGAATAACTCCTGGGTCTTGATGAAAAAAATCTGGCAATTTTGGGGAACTAATTATTAGACTGTTGGGCCTTGGTGGAGATAAAAGTTCTAAAAGTGTTTTAGTTCCTCACAAATGAAGATGTTTTTATGACTGCTTTCTATTAGCTTTAATACACATATTTCAAATGAGATTGAACGTTTTACATTGTGAGGTACTGCTGGGATTTGAATCCAGGATCTCCTGTTTACTAGACAGGCGCATTGACCAACTAAGCCACAGCACCTTGGTGAGGAAATAGTGGTATTGTTTTATTTGGTAGTTTAATTTTGGGTCCAATTACACAAGAATATTGAGTCAGATTATCACATAACATATTGGAAGGTTGTGGTAATGGTCAGGGAAGAATCCATTAAATATCAATGCAGATCAGAACTAATTTATGAGAGTTGTTACGAAGAGATTGGCTTTATATAAGGTACTGCTGGGATTTGAACCCAGGATCTCCTGTTTACAAGACAGGCGCTTTGACCAACTAAGCCACAGCACCTTGATGAAACTTGTGGGGTTGATAGTGGTACTTTGTGTATTGATTGTAGGTCTGATTATACAAAAATAATGAGGTAGATTATCATGTAACTTATTGGAAGGTTGTGGTATTGGTCAGGGAAGAACATATTAAATTTTGATGCAGATCTGGATCAGGGAGCAGATCCTTTCTTAAACATTGTGAGATAAGATGTTTTTTGAAATTTTCACTCTCTTCCCAGAGAAAAATGGATTTTGATCAATAAAATCAGGCACATTTTGGAAATTTATGAGTGTGTGAGATTTGGTGCAGGTCGATTAAAGTTAAGGGACTGTTTGAGGTACACAATCATAGTACCATAGTAGTTCCTTATACAGTATTTCAACAATGTGAATGAATGAGTGCTTTAATAGGTACATGTTATAATTGCAGCGGTTGTTACTAAGAGATTGGTTTTTTCTGAGGTACTGCTGGGATTTGAACCCAGGATCTCCTGTTTACTAGACAGGCGCTTTGACCAACTAAGCCACAGCACCTTGATGTGGGATTAGTAGTATTGTTTTATGTCCTAGTTTGATTGTGGGTCAAATTACACAAGAATAACAAAGTAGATTATCACATAACATATTGGAAGGTTGTGGTATTGGTCAGGGAAGAATCCATTAAATTTCGTTGCAGATCTGGATCAGGACTAATTTATGAGAGTTGTTACTAAGAGATTGGCTCTATGTGAGGTACTGCTGGGATTTGAATCCAGGATCTCCTGTTTACTAGACAGGCGCTTTGACCAACTAAGCCACAGCACCTTAATAAAGCAGTGGGGCTAGTTATATTGCTTTATTTGCTAGTTTGATTTAGGTCTAAAGCCACAAAAATAACGAGGCAGATTACCTTGAAACTTGGTGGAAGGTTGTGGTAATGGTCAGGGAAGAACCCATTCAATATTGACGCTGATCTGGATCAGAGGACAGATCCTCTTCTAACATTGTGAGATAAGGCGTTTTCCAACATTTTCACTGTCTTCCAAGAGAAATAAGAATGGATCTTGATGAATCAAATCAGGCAGATATAGGAAACTAATATTTATGAGTGTGTGAGATTTGGTGCAGCTTGATTATATTTAAGGGACTGTTGGGGGTGCACACTTAAAGCGCCATAGTAGTTCCTTATATTTCAACTATGTAAATGTCCATGTGCTTTAATAGGTACATGTTGTAATTGAGGTAGTTGTTACTAAGAGATTGGCTCTATGTGAGGTACTGCTGGGATTTGAACCCAGGATCTCCTGTTTACTAGACAGGCGCTTTGACCAACTAAGCCACAGCACCTTGATGTTGGGTTAGTAGTATTGTTTTATTTGGTAGTTTGATTTGGGGTCAAATTACACAAGAATAACGAGGCACACTATCACATAACATATTGGAAGGTTGTGGTATTGGTCAGGGAAGAATCCATTAAATACCGATGTAGATCTGGATCAGGACTAATTTATGAGAGTTGTTACGAAGAGATTGGCTCTATATGAGGTACTGCTGGGATTTGAACCCAGGATCTCCTGTTTACTAGACAGGCGCTTTGACCAACTAAGCCACAGCACCTTAATAAAGCAGTGGGGCTAGTTATATTGCTTTATTTGCTAGTTTGTTTTAGGTCTAATGCCACAAAAATAACGAGGCAGATTACCTTGAAACTTGGTGGAAGGTTGTTGTATTGGTCAGGGAAGAACCCATTAAATTTCAATGCAGATCTAATTTATGATAGTTGTTACTAAGAGATTGGCTCTATATAAGGTACTGCTGGGATTTGAACCCAGGGTCTCCTGTTTACTAGACAGGCACTTTGACCAACTAAGCCACAGCACCTTATAATAATTGAGGTGTTAGTAGTGATATCTCAGCATGTAAGTAAGTAAGTATGTGTATATTTATATATTAGCTGTATATCTATCCATCTGTCTGTCTATCTATTTTTATTTATTATTTGATTCATTAATGTATGCATTCATTGTTTTCCTTCCTTTTCCTTGCCCTTATATCTAATACAAACTCTCAATAGGAAATCGTGTAGTTACTTTTATTTGTCCATGAATGTTGCGAAACACGACCTTTACACCGACTTTTATTTTGTAGGCTGTGACCGGAATCTGCGTGTTTCCGTTCGCGTGGCTTGACGGTGAGAGGTGAGGGAGGGAGGCCACAACCAGCGAGCTCCGAGCGGGCAGCGGAGGATGTCGACCCCGCTGCGGGGACAAGCCCCGGGCGAGACGCTAGTGTCCGGCCGGCCGCCGCTCACCCCGTCGCCCCGCGGCCCCCGGCGCCCATGAAGCCCCCGCGGATGACTCCCCGAGAAGCCGGAGTGAGGCGGAAAGTGGCCCGAGACAGAGAGCATGTACTGGCGCGTCGGGTTCGCCTGGACGCGGTCTTGTGTGGTTGATCTCGGCCAGAACCGGAGCTTCTCCTGCGGCCCGCTGGGCGCCGGCGAGCAGCTGTCGTTTTATGGGTGCATCATCGCCTACCCCCTGCAGGACCACAGCGGGATCATGTCCGCTCTGGGCTCGGACTCGTGGTGGAGGAAGACGCTGTATCTGACCGGAGGGGCTCTGCTCGCTGCCGCTGCCTATCTGCTGCACGAACTGCTCTCCATCAGGTACCGAGGCTGAGCGAGGAGCCTGCAGAGCATCAGCACTGTCAGGCCGCTGCAAACTAACTCAACACCCGCTGTGCTTCTCAATATTATTCACATTTCACCCATCGCCTGCTGTATTTTCACCGGGGGGAGGGGGGGTGATATTACTTAATCTGCTCAGGGTGGGAGGGGGAGCGAGAGGAGTCAGGGGAGAATAAGAAATCGTGAGTGGGTGGGTTGTGATGTAACCCCCCCCCCCAGCCCAACATCCTCCTCACAAACACTCACCATCAGGAGATCCACACCTTTATTGGCTCATTTGACCTTAATTATTAATGATGAGAGCCTCCGGTTGCAAATAGGCTTTTCATTCAGTTGGATTTTTTTCAAAAATCTGAATCACACCTTTTCAAACAGCTCGTCCTCCATGTTGTTTGTTGGTGATGTGTGTGGGCCTATAACACACAGCTCCCACGTCACGTGAATGGACATTATAGACTGAGACAGCAGGTCACTTTCAGTGTATCTCAAGGACGATTTGACACCTAATATATGGATTCACCTTCAGTTTGCTTTATTTACCAGTTTTCAATCTTTAAAAAAATCCCATTACAACCTCTGATGTAAACAGTCAGACGTTAAAGGCCAAACACACCATTGTAGTGGGAGCTGTGACAGGATTTATATCTTGTAGAAGTCTGTATATCTTCATCCATTAATACTGATTGTATATTGGCAGGAAGCAAGACTGACCTAGTCTGTTGTCGTCTGTCATCTCGGGTTTCATGCAGGCCGGGCCCTCAGCTGCACAGTTTGTAGAAGGACACTTCACAGTCCGCATGGATGACACATCTGTGGTCTCTTAAGGGAATAAGATAAAAAGGTTATTCATGTGATTGTATTTCTAGTGACAGAGCAGAGTGGTGTTCTTATAAATGTTGTTGTCGTTGTGTCGATTTTTAGATGTTTATGGTGTAAAAGCAGGTTTGTTGTGCAGTGAAAGATTCATTTATACTGATGTTTTTTTCCAGTCTAATGTTAAGTATTGCAGCTCTCTCTCCTTATATATCTCCTGATATATCCATTTTACTACAGCCTCCATCCTTACATAGTGTTGCATCCGTAACATTATCCCTAGACAAGACTCGGCAGGCATTTCAGCACCACAGAGGAATAGACAGCTCCTCCTGCTGCCGAGCGTCTCAAGCGTGATGCACTTGAACGCACCACAACCTTTCAGAAGAGGCGGCCTGTATTATTTTTGACACTGCAGTTTCCTCCCCAGCCCAGTGTTAATGGCCCCGGGGCCCGCAGTCACTCAGGGGCCAGTTAAAAGGGCCCCGGCTGCAGATCATTTCATTGATCCAATCAATCACAGCCACTTGGTTTATCATATGATTGACAGAGTAGAATAAGATTTAAATAGATTAGAGTAAAAAGCCTTTAATGTCAAAATTAAAGGCACTACTTCTGAATAACAGTTAAAACAATATGTTGGGGGTTATGATATGATGTGTAAAGTCAATATTTGTTTGCTCTTATTGCTCTGAACAACACCACATATAATTGAATATATTTAGATTTCATTTAAGTTATTAAAGCACATTATGTACTTCACAAACATACAAAGTCTTAACAAATTGCTGGGGCCAGTGCCCCCCCTTTCCCTGCCTTTGGATCTGTCCCTACTTCCTGTTAACTCCAGTTTAATTAGTACACTTATATTGGAGTACTACAATTTTATTTATATAAGCATGTGAAAACAACAGAAAGCAAAATAACTGACAGACAAGAGAGGGCCTCAAAATGATCCTTAAGTTATCATCATTTAGTGCGATGGGTCTGCCTTTGTTGATATTGCACAGTTTGTGTTTTCAAACCTGTCTTTCTACTTGACATGCAGCCTTGTTCCTCTTCACTTCCACAGAAAGGAGGAAGAGCTGGACTCTAAAGATGCCATCATACTCCACCAATTCTCGAGGCCCAAAAGTGGCGTCCCGTCCCTGTCCCCTTTCTGCCTTAAAATGGAGACCTACCTCCGCATGGTTGACCTTCCCTACCAGGTAAAGAAAGAAAAACAAAAAAACTGAAATCCTACCTCATCTGTCTAAAAGTGCACCAGTAAATTACAGGTGATAGGGAGGAGGTTTTCAGTCACTCAGTTTCCTGCAAAGAACAATTTAAATAACCATTAAAAGTTTCTATAGATCCAATTATAATGTAATTCACCCGTTCTTAACCTAAAACCAACCAACTTTCTCTTTTCTGCATTGTTTCATCTTCTTCTTCCCCTGTTCCTCCCCTGCAGAACTACTTTGACGGGAAGCTTTCGCCGCAGGGTAAGATGCCGTGGATCGAGTACAACAAGGAGCAGGTGTTTGGCTCAGAGTTCATCATTGACTTCCTGGAGGAGAGGCTGGGCATGAGCCTCAACAAGAGCCTGACACCGCAGGAGAAGGCCATGTCCCGCGCCATCACCAAAATGGTGGAGGAACATTTCTACTGGTGAGGGACCTGTGGGTTTGCTGTTGATGTTATGGAGTGTTGTTTCAAGCCAAAGAAGTTCTTCTGTTTTCCCTTTTTACTCCTCCTCCCCTCCTCCTCTTTCTTCTTTTTCCTCCTCCTCCTCCTGTACAAATGCACATGTATGTTTGTGTCCCAGGACCATAGCTTACTGTCAGTGGGTGGACAATCTAGAGGAGACCCAGAAGATGTTGTCGGTGAGCGGACCGCTGAGTGACCTGCTCAAGTGGATCCTGAGTCACCTGACGGGTGGGATCGTCAAGAGGGAGATGTATGGGCACGGGATCGGGCGGTTTTCTAAGGACGAGGTTTACGCCCTGATGGAGAAGGACATGCGCACCCTGGCCACTATACTAGGTGATGAATCTAGACATCCTTTTTAAAACATATAAATGATGATGCTCATCATTCATGGGAATAGAATCTTTTATAATATAATTGTAAGAGTTCTTATGATCCACTCCAGGTCTCTTAAATCAAAATATAAACACTATCGCTGCATAATAGGAATTTAAAAAGTATTTATGAGTCCACTGTGTAGAAAGAGATTGTTCCACCTGGAAGCAGCTCAACACATTTATTCGTTTTTCAGTGTGTGCCTAGAGAACAACAACCTAGACATCATGTTGTTTGTGGTTTAGTGGCTGCAGAGAAGGAAAGTATAGCTAAGTACTGACCTCCTGTGGTGAAATATAACATTGCAGTCTATAAACCTCACTTTATGTAGGAGAGAGTTGATAGTGCTTGCTGAGGTTCATGTTTTACAAACCTAAAGGCATCATCTAATCTCTGATGCCTTTTACTTTGTGGCCTGAAGTTTTCTTTTAATCTCCATTCAATCTCTTTAAAATACAGCAGGTGTTTATAAGCGGCAGTGTGAGGGAAATCACGTTTATGCAATTGTTCTTTTTTTGTGTGAGGTAAATCTTTTTTTTTTTTTGTCCTCAGGTGATAAGAAGTACCTTATGGGCTCGAAGCTTTCCACAGTAGACGCTGCAGTGTTCAGTCACCTGGCTCCTGCTATGTGGACACTACCAGGAACACGTCCGGAGCAGCTAATCAAAGGTGATAATCTAAACAACACTTTCAGTTTTAACATCAGTGGATAGATGGTTTATAATAATAACTATTTTTAATTCCTATTAAGTGTGAACCTCCTGAACCTGTTGTAAATGTGTATTCACTCTACCCTAACATGTCAAACACAACTTCCGGTTTTGGACTAACTTACTTTATTATTATCTCTACAACATTATACAGGAATGATTCACTGATTGAAGGGTAGTGTGAAAGAAAAAGGTTGAGTCACTCACAAACTAATCATGTTTTCTTTAGCCATACCTGTTTATCTCAGTTTGTCATTAATAATCTTGGAACTTGTATAAAAAAAAAGAAAATGACTTACAAACTCAATCACTTGCCAAAATTGTAGGCATTTATTTTTCTGCAAAATGAAAAATTAATTAATTAATTAATTAAGATTAACGGGTGTTTTATGTGTCAGTAGGCCTGCATGTACCTGCACACCTCACCAACTCTCTTCTCTGTCCCGTCCAGGTGAGCTGATCAACCTGGCCATGTACTGTGAGCGTATCCGGCGGCGCTTCTGGCCCGAGTGGTTCGTGGACCTGGAGGACTTCTACTACACCGACACCGAGGGCAGCGACTCGCCCTCCAAACTCCCTGACCTGGGTCTCTACTCCTGCACGGACACTTTCCAGGAAGACACAAACACACACATTTCCCAAGCCCACACTCCACAGGACGTCCCGTCGCCGTCCCCCGACAGCGACCCCACAGGCCACTCGCTTTATGACTCTGACATGGACACAGAGTGCTCTGAAATAGACCAGCTCAAGTGTTGACAAAACGTACACGGCTACATACGTGCACACCACAGGAGGGCGCTGTGTCCCGCCTGCACACATGCCCCCCTACCTCTTAGAACAGAAAATAACTGGGGAGTATTTCTGGTGTGGAGAAACCGAGGATGTAGAGGTTTAACTGTAGTGGAGGAATGATCTGTATAGAGGGAAAGGGAGTGAAGGATAGTTTAAAAAGTCAGAGAAGGACAGAAGAAAAAAGGAGGCAGCATTTAAAGGAAAAGAGAAGAGATACAGAAAAAGATTGAAAAGAAAGAAGTTTTAAAACCAGGAGTTGAATGACGCCGCTGCTGAGAAACTCCTCCACATGGTCGACATCATCTGCAGTCACAACCTTCTACCTGTCATCCCGTTGCTGTAACCTCGGCAACTACATGCGTGTGGCCCCCTCGTCCCCCGTAGCAACTTGCACCGCCCGGCCTTGTGTGAGTTTTCGACTAACCAAACCCTCAAACGCCTTGTAATGATATGTCGTCCACATGTAGGGAACTGTACAGGATTCATGTGAACGAAGACGAGTCAGTGTACATATATAAAAGGATCTGATCGGATTCTCGGATTTAATAGATAGAATATTTAATTCTACATGAGTATAAATAGTATAGATAGCTTGCAAATATAAAATCATCCCCTCTGTGATATGGTGTAAATAATGTCTGTGTTTCCTCTGTGAAATCAATTTTGTGTTGGACACAAATTGTCTTGTAATAGTCTCCATGATTACCCACTCCGCTGGTCTAGGATCACATCATGACTTCTTGTGTGTGTCCGTCTACACAACTGGGATATTACAGTCGTTTTCTGTTGCCCATATTTAAAGAGTGCAGTTGCAGATAGTAGATATTAGACTGTAAAAGCACTTTGAAACTTTATTTTGTCTTATTAAGATTCTTATTTTGCCAAAAAAAAGAAAATCCCACATCCTTAGAATTATATGGCAACATATAATCTGTGTCTCAATTCAGGAGCAGCTACATTCAGAGGAAGAGGTCTGCACAGCACAGGAAACCCACCTCGTTCCTGGGCCATGCGAACCGTCACCAGCCCGTTCCTCCGTTCCTACTTGGTTGGATACGAGGAGAACGTTTTAATGCCCCTTGCTTCTTTTAAACATGTACCATAGGCTTTTCGGCCGATTGAGGTGTGATACTCGAGCTTTGCACCTCTCGTTGCCATTACCACATGGTTTGTCTCTGAATCGCTGTGCATGCTGGGATAGGTTGAGTCAGATAGGCCCACTTGTTTGAGTCTTTGTTTCTTGCTGGCCGCATTTGTAGGAGCCTTTTAAACGGGAAAGCCAGGTCGCGCCGCTGTGACCCCTGAATTGAGACACAGCTTTACTTTCAGGACCCTGTTTGTCTTTCAGGACATCAGTCACTCAGACATTGACATGCATTAGGAGCGAGGCAAACAATCATGTAGGAATAGATTGAATAGATATATAATCTGAATGAATGTGCATGGCTGGCACATGCCAATGAAAACATCCCTTTACACTTCATGTGGATGCTTTTATCTGCATTTCTAAGCTGGCCTATTTGAGTTTGACGTCGTGACACAGTTTGGGTGTTCGGTGCCTCTGGGCAAATCAAATATGTAGCAGACGGATCATGAAAAGTACTTTTGTTTTTACTCTGCTAGCGGTTTAGTTTTTGTGTCACCTGCTTCACATTTCAAAATGATGAATTGCTCAGAAGACGTTATGTAAAGCAATAAGAGAGCGAATTTGATGCTAGACTGCGTGGTGGGCGGGCTGTGCGATAGCGAGGTGCGGGTTTTATGTGTGTTTGTCATTCAGCAAATGCACGTGCCGACATGTTGCGTGTTCAGGCTGCTTGTATGGATGCAAGCAAGGGGTGTACAGTGTGTTCACTTCTGTTCATGTTGTGCATGGATGAGTCACCGTCTGTTTGTATGATGAAGCAGTGCTGAGGAACATTTTTCTCCCAAACACACACACACATTCAAGTGTCTTCAAACCTTTTGTGGAGCTGTTTATACTCTGGCTGTAGAGGGTTAAAGAAAAATTCAGTGCTGCTAACAAGCTATGATAGCTTAAAGTATCACCACTCGTTAGCTGCGATAGCCTCCTCCATTTTAAATTATTTTGCTTTTGGGCAACGGCAGAAATGTATAAGTCAAAGTAAACAAAAATTTAACTCCAAAAAGATTTTTGCAATTTTACATCTGGCAAATTCATTAATTTCAGCAACTGGATCAAACTAAAAATGTACTGAAATTGCTGTAACAGGCAGTAATGCAGATATACTTGTGTTGTGTGCATATGTTGGCCAGATTAAATAAATCGCAGAACAGTAAAGCCAAAAATATGTCGACGATCTTACATGAGCAGTGTCTCTATTACACTTTTACATCGTGCAAGTTCAACTAAATGTCTCGTGCAGCTCGAGGGTCACAATTTTCTATTATGTCTTTTGAAAAAATTTTGGATCAAATATCAACTACTATTCACTAAAATTCATGATTGGTCGGCCTCTGCTCGTGTAGATGATGCACAGAAATTATACTTATATAACTCAAAGATATGCAGCAGTAAAATGTAGCGGTATATTGTGAAATAAATAGGAAGTAGAGATCAAAACGTCAAAATTGAAATTTGCACTTAGCAAATATGTTTCATTAAGGGAATGTTAAGAGTCTGATGTTTCAGTAGAACCACGGTGTTGATAATGATGATTGTCAGAGGGTTTAACTAAAGAGTTTAATGATGATTTAATGACAGAATTGATTTAATTATTCTCGGTGTAGCCTCTTCACTGGAGGAGTTACACTCTGGGTTCTCTGTCAAAATCCAAACCTATACGAAGCCTTTCGAGAGGAGATAATGGACACGTGGACAGATCAGCCTTTATGTGTGTGCTGCAGTTTATTTTCAGTACAATAATACAGCCTGATACTTAAGAAACTGAATTTTCGTTTTGTGTCTTAAAACCCCTTGCCTGCATGTTCTTGCCTTCTCTCATCAACAGTCAGATTTAGCCTTATTACAACTAACTCTTTAAGCCATTTACTTTATGCCACTGCCAGCATATGTTTTTATACATCATTATTTATTTATTTATTTATTATGTATTTATTTAGTGTGCGTTATATAAGTGATAATGATGTTGGATGTGTTTGAATATTGTTATTTTGCACAATTCTTCTTTATTATGTTCACATGTGTTGTCTTAAAATGAATTTATAGATCTGTGTGTTTTAGTGCAATACTGTGGATTTTGAAGAAAATGCACATTTTCACCTCGCCAGTCATTGCTGCGATTGCATGTTTGTCTACGTTTTGACGTGTCATTTGGTAAATGTAAAGACTCCTTTCATAACGTCACACTATTCCAGCAGTTTGGTGTTAGTCCCTCATCTGCTGCAAACCCATTACAGGAAAAAGAAAATCCTTCCAGATCAGCATCCGTGGGCAAATTCATCCGTCTCAGTGTTCCTCACCACTTAAAGGTCAGAGGTCGTGTGTCACTTTCTCATTGAGATTTCTGCTTATAGACTTTAGAAGCCATAATGTCTCCTGGTGTTGTGTGTGTGTGTGTGTGCTGAAACACTTGTGGATTCTCATCAAACTGTAAATAAGAAAACTGGGGAGGGGGTTAAAATTGTGGAAATGACCTAAAATAAAACGCTCTAACATTTAAAAAAAAGATTCTTATGAATGTATCATACATAGAGATAAAAAGCTGTATGAAAATGGATTACTCATAATATTTCATTAAATATAGCTGTGTTATTTTCCTCTGGTTTTGCCTCTGTTACTGTGTTAAAATCATATCTACCGTAGATAAAGTCTCTTAGGAGAAACTGCTCTGTATCAACACTTTGAGGTGGGTATACTCTGGCATATATCTGTCTCATAATCCCTCTCCCTCTGTGCTTGCTACCATACGACAATACTAAGCCCACCCAACAATGCTGGAGGATTAGCTCTCTGCCCTTTTCTTTGTGCTCGTGCTGGAGCTTTGGAGGAGCACAGAGAAAAAGGAGGGCAGAGGAAGAGAAAAGGCAAATGGTGGGAGCACCACTGTGGAGACGGAGCGTGGGGTTCGGGTGAGAAAAGGTGCATGAAATGAGGGAAAGACACAAAACGGTGTTGGACAGACGACTGGTAATCTGGCTGATTGCATGTGTGTCTACATTGTGCAGAATCCCTGGGAGACACAAGACAGAGGAGACGATTCAGAGCTGACGATGACACCAGACTGTAAAGAGGCTCTGGTGAGTCGGAGACAGCGTACAGTCAGAGGTAGCAGCTGTGTGTGCACGTGTGTGTGGGGCTGTCTAGTTGTATGCATGATGTGTGAGGTGGGATGTTGTGTACATAAACAAAAGTGTGTGTGCTTGTGCGTGTGTGTGTGTGTGTGTGTGTGTGTGTGTGTGGAGATATGAATAATGCAGAGGATGCCTGTAGGAGCGTGAGGGCCAGGAGGAGGGCAGATGGTCGCCTGCTGATAGGACAGAATCCAGGCAATAGGGTCCTCCAGAGAGCTGTGTTTAGGCCTGACTTAACATGCAAACACACACACACACACACACTCACACACACACACGTTCATTCTTTTGGCCCTAAAACGCCACACACTGGCGCATATTTCAAAATAAAAGCTGAGATGAGACTATGAAATATTTCATTCACACTTTCTGATAAAAATCTCAATTATTCATTAATTTTAAATAAATGCATTAATGTGAATTAATCAGGATAAGGCAGACACAGATAAGGATCATAATTTCTAAGAGGGGCTGTAGCCAGGATTTTAGGAGGTCATAAATCAGGGTTCACCAACACCAATTATTAACCCCTTCAAAATAAAGCTCTTTTTAATTAATTGGACCTTTGTTCGACATGTTGTCAATTACATGTGCATGTTTTTGCAAGCTTTCTTTACATGGCATAGTCATGCCCCCAAAAAACCCTAACAATATGACAGCAGCTTGTTAATTCTACACAACTGTAGCTAAACTCTTTTTCCTATCAAAGAATTTATCTTTGAAATGTTCCCTCAGTGACGCATCATTCTGTCCAGAAAACTTCTAAGGAAATTACTTTAAATTTTGGGCCTGAAAAGTGAAGTGTTTCATAAGGCTAAACCAACACGAGTAAAATGCGTCTGGTGAAATAAATACAGGATCTTGGTGGAATTATATTGTTCTAAAATACAAGAATCAGAATGAATCGGAATTAAATTCTGCTCTGGTAGATACACTCTTTAAACCCTGGAAATAGCACTGAGACAGTTACACAATTATTATTTAGAAAGAAGCATGATAAATAAATAAAATAAATATATAAATCCATCCCTGCATGAACAGTCACTGTCAATGAAGTAATCATCCTACATTCATCTCCAAGCCTTTACCCACCACTACTACTACTAACATCCACAAGATGGCATCAGCACACTAATTCCTGAGATGGCCAATGATCCACTCAAGCTTATAATAATAATAAGAATTAAACATGAGGTGAAGAAAAACATAAGGAAACAAAGATATGATAAAAAAAAATTAAGAAAACCTCAAATCTAACAGGTGAAATAAAAATAAAATAATACAAATAATAATAAAAAATAATAACAAAATCTTTCTGCAACAAAATCCCTGAAATAATGTTTATTTACACTGGGCTCACCTGCTTCTCATTTTGTAAATGTTATATTGTGTACTCACTCTATTTTGCATTTTCTTAAAAACATCATATGTCAAAATGATAAATAAGACTTGTTTACAATTATTTTATGGTGTAAAATAAAGACAAAGACCAATTTTTTTCCCAAAAACTCAAATAAGTCTGATTAATATTATTTGTATTGGACCACCTTGTGTCCTATACACCTTAATTGTAGTTGGGCCTACATGACATCTCCCCTTCTTGATTCATCGTCTACACACAGGCCTGTGCACAAACTGCATCCATTGTCCTGACATCTTTCGTCATAATTGTCAATTAGCACTCATATTTGTCCCTGATTAAAAATATTAGTCTCATTAAACGCCATGTATTTCAATTTGAGGCCCTCACACACTAACTGTGTGTGTGTGTGTGAGAGCGTCTTCACGGATTATATCATCTCCCCACACAACAACATCAGCGGCAGCAAGCACACAAAACAGCTGAAGGACAATTTTAAGCAGCCGAGACGGATTGATAAAAATCCATCATTACAATGCGAGGCCGCGCACGAGGGGAGAGAAACAAAAACAAAAAGCTGCTTCTCGTTTCTTCTCTTGGAGCTGAACAAACGTGCCAAAGACTGAAGTGTTGTAGAAAACAATTACGATTTAATGACAAAAAAGCATATAGAAATTGTGCAATCGTTGATTTCTTTCTCCACCTCCTTCTTGGTTTGATCACAGATTTCAGGTCAATGCGATTTTGTTTTGGTTTGGTTGATTTTTTTTTTTTTTTTCCTCTTTTCACCTCAGAAACTCAAATTCAGCTGAAGGAGTTCAGAATGACGTTATTGTCTTTTTTCAGGGATTAAAACAATATCAGGCCAAACGTGAATTATCATTAGAATTATGCAATGTGCCTTTGAAATGCGTAAAAATCGTCTAAAAATCTTGCTATGCGGATTTTTTTTATGAATTAGTGATGAGAAAAAAATGTAAATGGAGTTGATCGTTTGGTTATTGATCCACTTTGACATTGTTAACTTGGCCTTGGGTTGATAAAGTTTTTTGAAATGCACAAAACTTCTGTAACTCCTCTAAAATTCACATTATGATTCAGATATTATATTTCCTCTCCAGTCATGTGCACCCTTCAGTTGGATTTTTGTTTCTTAAAAAAAAAAATCTATATTTTATCTTTGAATTTGAGTCAGAGAATAAAATCTCCAACTTCACTGCTGGATTTCCCCATTTAACCCTCCACCATCAGATCAGGTTAATAAATCACAGGATTAAAGTGGCACAAGAGCACGTGTCTGTGTTTGTGCTTTGGCACAGACCGACAGAGAAAACAGAACAAACAAACAAACATACAAACAAACGAAGCCATACGAAAACGAATGGAGATACATCCCACAAATTGTCTTCTCAGTGAATGAATGAGTCATACAGTAGAAGTAGTGGAGCCACTGCGGCCAGAGCTGGTACCAGGATATATTCAGTTTTTTGATTTTTTTTTTTTATAATTCTCATTATTTTCAAATTTTTTCTTTTTTGTTGTTTTTTTTATATTTCTGTGTTTTTTTCTTCTTCTTCTTCTTCTTCTTCTTATAGGAAAGGAAGGCAAAAATGGGCTGAACTGCTTCGAGTGTTCCAGCCGGACAGTCTTGGTCTTTATCGTTTCACAGCATTTTGGAAAAGTACAGAAATAAGATAATAAACAGCAAAAAACACACTGTAAACAGGCGCCCAGCGAAGTCTGCACGGAAAGAAAAGCATCAACCAATAAACAATATTATTATTATTATCATTATTTAGAATTTATTGCAATGTCAGATTGTTTTCTTTACCACATTGAGACAAAATAAAATTTATAAATGTACATAATATTAAATATATTGATGCATTTGACATTAGATCAATACATTTTGATTGATCATGATGATTACATAATAATAGTGATCATAAAAGAATAATAATAATAATATTGGTTGATATTGGCCTTCATTTTTCACATAGGCTACAGCAGGTGTCTGCCATTTCAGCCCCATGTCTCTCTCTCTCTCTCTCTCTCTTTCTTTCTCCCTGTGTGTGTGAATGAAGAACCCCTGTTGCTCTTGTTATGATGGAAAGATGGCGTTTATTTACCCACTCTGACTCTGACTCTGGCTGCGACTCTTCCACATCACGCCTGGAGCTTGTTTTTATATTTTCCCCCTGTGGACAACCTCGTGTCCACATCAACACACACCCTGCCTCTGTCCCCCTGTAATGACACCTTAAATAACCACACACCGGCGCCTTGAAGGTGTAGAAAAGCAGATTTGTGATTTCTTTTCTTTTTTTCTTTTCGCTTTTTTTTTGGTTTTCACGCGCCAGTCGTATCCCAATGCGCCTGGCAGCTCCGCGCCATGAACCTTCTCTATCATCTCCGCTATGCGTATTTTCTGCGCCACTGTATCTCCCCGCTGTGTCCGTCAAGGGTCCAACATTACAACTGGCTGATGTCCAGTTCCGAGCGGTTCAAGCACAGAGTCAAAGAAATAAGGAAGGACTTATACCTCCGTGATGGGGTCCGTGTGTGGCTCAGGATAAAACTGAGGTCACTGCACTGGAGTCTGTGCTCCGTGGTGAGGAGGGGTGTCCCCGTACATGTCCTCTCCTCCCGGTATCTGTCCCCCAACGGGGGTCATTCTCTTCTCCTTCTGTCGCCGGTTACAGAACCAAACCCTCACCACCTCCTTCTCCAGCTGCAGACTGTCCGCCAGGGAGTTGATTTCCGCCGCTCCGGGTTTTGGACATTTGAGAAAATGGCTCTCCAGAGCCCCCTTGACGCCCACCTCGATGGAGGTCCTCTTTTTCCTTTTCCTCCCCTGCGCCGCGATTTTATCCAGGCTGGTGGGGCTCCCCGACGTGGAGTCCGCCTCCTCCAGCCACTTGTTCAACAAGGGTTTGAGTTTGCACATGTTTTTGAAGCTGAGCTGAAGCGCCTCGAACCTGCAAATGGTGGTCTGAGAGAAGACGTTTCCATACAGCGTCCCCAGAGCCAGTCCCACGTCCGCCTGGGTGAAGCCCAGCTTGATGCGCCGCTGCTTGAACTGCTTGGCAAACTGCTCCAACTCGTCGGAGGTCGGTGTGTCTTCGTCTGAATGGTCCTGGTGGCCCCCGTGCTGGTGATGGTGCGAGAGAGACTGCTGGTGGGCCCCGGGGCCGCCTCCGTGATCGCTGAGATGCGGACTGTGGCTGTGGTGGTCCTCATCCCGGAGGGGGTGGTGATGCATCCCCCCTTGCTCTCCCCCCGGCATCAGGCCGAAGCCGGACTGGGAATACACCAGGCTCTGGCCCTCAGATGTCGCCATACCGGGGATGTGCGTGGTGGCTGTGCTGGTTCGCCATGCTCTGGCGTCGTGATGCGCCTGCTGGTGCGCTAGGTGAGGGTGTCGCTGTTGCTGCTGCTGCAGACTGCTGGAGTTCTGCAGCTCCTCTCGGTCACTGTCGTGCAGCACGGGCTTCACGTCCTGCTCTCCGAGGGGACTGGACGGCCAGGGTGCCCCGCTGTCACCGTGAGACAGCGCCGTGATCCACTGGTGCGCGTGGCTGAGCGGATGTCCACCGCCCGGTAACGTGCTGTAGTCGTTCTGGAGCAGGGTGTGCGCGTCCCTGTACGCTGCCGCCTGCTGCATGCTCCCGGACTCCGAGTGCGGCGGCGGCGCGCTGCTGGGGGTGGTGAGCACGCTGTAGTGGTTGGACGTTGCGGTCGCCATAACTATCGGAGCCAGAGTGATAGCTGGAGTTAAAAGGAGGCTGCCTTTGACAGTAACTCTTTTGCGCCACGGGGCAGCTCGGCGTCTCTCTCCAGCATCTCCCGGGCGCTGTGCCAAGGGGACGCAGAGGCGCGCACCTGTGGTCCGCCTCGCTCCGCTCTTTATTGGCCAAGAACGGTTGACAGATGTGGTTACCCCTGACAGCACCCCGCTCATTGGTCACGGGAGATTGTACAGAAACCCCAATCACTCTGCCCAACAATACAAGCAGTCCTGCAGCGTGCTGGAGCACAAAGTGGAGGGAGAGATCGCGCAGAAAAGACCGAACAAGCTCAGCAATAAGAAAAAGAAAAGACACATTTCTATCCGTTGGAAAGTAGTTTTTTCCACTTGATGTGGGTCAGTGGGTCACATTTATTGGGTCTGTGCGTCAAAACGGTGCGTAAAAGTTGCATAAGAAACACATGCATTGATGTTGAGGCCACATCTTTGCGCACAGGAAAAAAAGGTTCATGGTCCAAATTCTCAAAACTCCTTAAGTTGATTTAACCACAATCGTATATGTTTAAAGTGAGGTGCAGTGGCTGGGAGATTTTGCGCCATGTGCGGTGATCATGGGGAGAAACTTCCAGCTGCCTCTTTGCCCTCAGGACGCCGTCTAGAGAAGAGGGGCTACGTGCTTCCAGGGCCTCGGCCCCGTTGCCATGGCGAACGCGCTGAATGGAACAACGACGCCCACGTCACAGCTGCAGCTCGCTCCTTCTTTTCGTTCCGTTCCAAAGGGCTCATTGGAGCCGCGCGCTCGGCCGCCGGGACAAATAATGGGGGGCGAGTGGAGAGGGCAACTCGGGGCCAAACAGAGGAGGCCGCAAGAATGGATCCTCTGCGCCCATCGCGCCCCCTTCCACCTGCTTGTTGGGTAAACTTTGAGATGGAAGCACCCACAGTGGCACGTGAGGCCTGGTTTCTCCAAACTTGTTGAATTTCAGTATGGATGAGGGGGAAAAAATGCAGATTTCAATGCACAAAACACAGAGATAACTAACCATGGTTCCAATTGTTTCCATGAGAAACAGTCTCACAATAAAACAGTGGTGGAAAGAATTGGAGCATTTACTCAAGATTCCACTTCATATATACAGGAACAGAGAAAACGTATTTGGAAAAATTCCAGATTTTCATTTAAAATTTAAAAGTCAAGAAATCGACATCTGACAATACCTTGCTATTTCTAAATCCACTGATATTTTCACACA
Source organism: Paralichthys olivaceus (assembly GCF_024713975.1). Lineage (NCBI taxonomy): Eukaryota > Metazoa > Chordata > Actinopteri > Pleuronectiformes > Paralichthyidae > Paralichthys > Paralichthys olivaceus. The sequence goes on from NC_091111.1 coordinate 9,630,398, forward strand.
TGTCCAGTTGGTTTATACCTCTCAGGTGAAACCCACAGAGAGTCTTTGAAAAGCTTAGAAAGAAATATAAGAAGGAATAAGAACAAGTTACCAGCAGCCACATTTTAAGTAAATACAAGATTTTAAGTTTTAAGTTCCACATTCTCTGTGGGTAATAAGAGGGCCACAAATTTAAACACAAACTTCTCCTGTTTTACACCAACAACACTGGATCACTCTCAGATTCACAGCAGGCCTATAGCACTACTCTAACAAGAGGACACTCCTCCCTGCTACACTCATACCTGTTCTACATACAGCAGTAGCAGGAACCAATGAACTCGATGGCAAGGGGCCATGTAGCAGCAAGTGAAAATATATAAATGGAATAAAGTGCTATAAATAACAATGAAACACGATAAGTGCACAATAATGCTGTGGAATTATTTATATTTTCATTGTGAACTACACATCTCAAAAAGAAAGATAGAATTTGCATAATAAGTGATTAAGTAACGGAAAATATAACGAGTTCCATAACTAGTTTCAATGGCCTTATTGCTCAGCCTCTCTGTAATCCAGAGACTGAGAGTTGTAAAGTTTAATTCTGTAAAAAAAACTATTTGTTCCAACACCTTTTAATCAAGTAAAATCCTGGAATTCTGCCCATGGAGTACAGTCTGTGATGTTTTTTTTATGTGTTTTAGAGTATATTGTATTTGTCACCTTTTTATTTCTCTCTATTATCTTTATCCATCTTTTATCCCTCTTCTTAACCCAATGTTTTCAGGAAAGCCCTTCTAGAAACATTATGATACTGACACTGGACAGCTTTTCTTAGTTTTAGTGTATTTGTCCCTGACAACAAAACAAAAAATAAATTGAGAAATAACATCATTTAAAAAAAGGGAGGTGTTTTAATTGGATTAAACAACAGTGAATCCAGTTGCAACATTAGCATCATACTATTTGTGTTGATAACACTTAGCAAGACTTGACCAAGAAACTAACACCATAGTGTGGTAGAATTCATCGCTGCTTTTGCACTGTCTGCCCGTCCTGTCTTCAAACGAATGTGATGATATTGAAATGAAAATAATCCTAATTCTGTTGAGGCCCCTCTAAAACCCTCGCAGACCCTATAGAGGGGTCCCTGGACCTACTTTGGTAACTACTGTTATTTAGGTGATGTGATTTTATTGGCTCAAAGTGGTTCACCAGCTGTAAAACGTAACAGCTATTTAGAGGTTACAGGAACATCGAAAGACAAATGGATGTTTGATTTTCAGACAGAGATGCTGTGCAACATCCAAGGGATCAAATGAAATATGCAGAATATATGTCAAATTTAAAGTCAGATATTGTTCAAGACCATGATGCAATTGAATCCTAAATAGGCAGTGATAGCTTAATCAATAAATCTTATCAAGCTGAGGATGCGTGTACACCAACGTACCCTGAATTATAGAGATTGAAAGAACACTGGTTTATGATCAGGGTGTAATTCTGAGAATTACCAAATGTGTCGCCAGGGGCTCTGGCAAGCCGTGTTTTGAGAGAAGCAAAACATATTACCCTAATAGACTAATATGCAAACTACTGGCTGCCCAATTACAGGACCTAATAACGCATAAACGATGCGAGTCCTGTTCTTACAAGAGGAAGAGGTCGCTGTTAATTCAGTCAAAGGGCCGAGTTGCGCTGTCAACACAGCTCCGTAGGCTCAACACATACACTGTCTCTGTTTCGCCTTGTAACTCGCTCTGTATTCAACAGTGAGAGTTAATGATGGAGAATCTGAGCATTAAATTAACAGTAATTATATGGCCCCAGTGCTGTAAAGATTCAATTTCTTCACAAGTCTAATGGGCCTAAGTGTCCCTGTGCGCGGGTGGAACTCTCTATGAGATATTTATGATTGAAAGGCACACACACCAAACAAAAACAAACAAACACACACATACACACACACATGGAAACACCTATATAATAAAGGCATGTACATGTCGATCGGGGGAGATTTTTGGCTCTTGTGTAAACAGTGCTGCCTGCTCACCTGCATTACTTTGAGAAAGAGTGGTTCAAGTGTGAGGTGAAGCCATTTATCTGAATTAATGTTTGCCAGGGAACCAGTGTTCTGGTTGCTTTCACTTTCTCCCGGCCAGTGTGTGTGACCGGCCCGTGTCCCTCCCCCTGTGGGAACCCTCTTACGCAGGGGTAACCAGGGCAGAAAGGGGGGGGGCTTCTTTATGCTGCCGGACACAGGGAGATAATGGCCATTCCTCCACAGCTGGCCCACACAATCAAAGAGAGAGGGGGCTCGGAGGATTCCAGCTTTAACCAGGCCATTGTCTGGGCTAATTACATCTGAATGCAAGACCCCAAGAACCCAACTCCCCCCTGAGCAAAACCTGCGCAGAATACCCCAAACAACACTTCAGGGATGAGGGAGAGTGCACGGACATGGGCGTACACACAGAGAAATATATAAACCATGGACTCCTTCATTACCCCTAAACATAAGCACACAAGCATACATGCACACACTTGTTCATTACACACACAAACACACATCCCCAGCAGGCTCTCATCAAAGTGTTGTGTCTCTCTCTGGCACACACACACACACACACACACACACACACTCACATGTGGCACTCAGCATTAGATCAGATCTCAGCTTGCTGCTCTCAGAAGAGATGAGGAGGTCTTAGAGGACTTAAGTTGAATAGAAAACTCACTGAAGAGCCTTTCCCCAGTGCACCTCCATAATCCCAATCTATACACTCTCTCTGCCCCCAAACCGCCAGCGCCCAGCTCCATCTGCAGCCTCAAACGTGCAGCCTCAGCTCAGTGTACACATCCAGCTCGTTTCCTCACACACATGCAACAAAAGACCCTAAATAGGTACAAGAAAACGGTTCAAATTAAACGTACTAAACCGGTAATAAAAACGTTCTCCTTTCATTCTTTTGACCTACAACAGCAGAGGAGAAAATCAGGGAGAAAATTGGCCTTTTCTATAAAATATTCTCAATGTCAGACCACTGGGGAGTTCAGATGAAAACGATTTCCAGAAGGGTTAGGGTTAGAGTATGAACGGTACTAAAAGAAAATTATAATGTTGTTATATAACAGTTAGCAATCCTACTCCAACAACAATATACATTACTTCACCGCTGTGTCTTTTTTTTCACTCCTTCAAAACAAATTCACATGCTGGCCAGACCAAGGTTTTTACGACAGGAGACACTGGAAACACTACTGCTTTTGTCCACAGAGGTGCCAAAATGGAAAGTTCCTTGTAAGGGCTTTAAAGAGTACTTTCTTATGCTGACAAATGCAAGTGCAAACACTATCAAAATGTAAATCGTTAGCATCTGAGATGCTGAATGGGTTCCACTTTAAGTACCAGCTTTTACAGTTGGAAGTTGAAGCACTGAAAGGGTTTGAAGCGTCTCTTTGAGGTGCAATCGATGAAAGCCGTTGGGTTTTTAATTTAACAGTGAACTGACAGTTGCAGCGTGAAAGATGAAAGCAGTTGAACTGTCATGTACAGAGAAAGAGATGAAAGCAGTTGACATTGGCTGTTGTTGAAACGTTATATATACACATATATATGTATATATATATATATATATATATATATAACAACGTTGATGTGTGGAGGCTGAAAGCTGAAGACAAAAACGCCTGCAGAAGTTGAAGTGGTGGTGGGAGTTGAAGTGTGCACACTGACGTGTCAGGAGGCTCAACAGTTGGTGAGGATGTCACCTAGTCTGGGTTTGAACTATAGACTGTATATAAAGATGGAGGACATGACAGCTTCCCAAAAGTGAAGCCAAAGCATCTTTAACGCCCCGTGGTGGCTGGTTGCAGTATAGCCTCCTCCATGTTGGTGGATCAGACACAGTCTAAACTAAAAAGTCAAAGTATACATCAAATACTATTGTCTTGATGATTTTCTGTCATTTTGGGTAGTTCTTCTTATCACACTTATTTGTTCAAGTGTTCATTTTTCCAGTAAGTTTGGCTTTAATTAGATATTTGATGCTATTAAAAACAGGGTGAAATGTCATGATTGACAGTTAAGACTGCTGTTCTATCCAACCACTCTGGCACTGAATGGCGTCATTGGCACAAGATGGCACCCTTCAACTTTAATATCCAGGATATTTTGGCTTCATTTAATAATAATAATAATAATAATAATAATAATAATAATAATAATGGGAGGCAGTCAACATTTCATCCATGTTTATATGCACAATACAATTCACACCACTAAAGAAATTACCCACAAGCCCTTTCTCCTCCTTTATCTCAACTTGTGTGTGTGAGTAGAGGTTTTGTGGCGATATATGGACACGTTTTACATTTTGCACGCGTGTGACAGTGTCAGGGTTAGGAGGTCTCACTGGTGCTCAGTTTAGCATTGATTTATTCTCTTTCTCCAATTTATTCCCCCTTTCGCCCCAATCTGCCTCTGGGAGGACAAATGGAGGAGAAACGGCAAGCCCGGTAACCATCCCTCACACACACATTCCCACAAACGCTCATGCACACAGTGACAAATGTTCCCACCATGAGAAATGCTCTCAAATTCATATGTCTGCATGGGACAGGCGGGCAAACGCACACACAAACACACACTGAAATATATCTATGCGACTTTGAAAGCCAGGCTCTCAATTTTCAGCGTTATTGTCCTGGACCAATCAGAGAGGTGACCATTCTGTGGAACTATAAATTCACAACACTACCCAAGTCCCAAGGCACCAGGGCTGCTATAAGACTCCCATGTTGTCCCATATAACTGTCTTCAGAGGACCCATAAAGACATGAGTCGAAGCTCCCACCTCTGGTTGAGTGGTCATAATTCATTACCAGGTATTTTTACCGTGACATTGCTGTCGAGGTGCCCAGATTCATCTTGTCTCTCGCTTTATTATGACCTACACAAACTCAGGATAGGAGAAGCATGAGTGCAGTCATATTTTAGAGGCGGCTCGCTGTCACATCCTGGTTTAGTGTTGAAAAAGGAGCGTGTAAGAGGAGTGTTTGGGCTCGTGGGTCCAAGTTTAACACCTCGCGTCACTTCTGCTTTGGTTTGTAATAACAAACCTCTGCCGCTCCTGCCTGAGTAGAAAAAGAGCACATCTGAAACAGGGGAGCGAGGGACAGGAGGAGGGGCAGGTAGGTCGTTAAACCCACTTGAAAGCTCAGCGCCCTGATCGATAGTCTCGGGCAGAGCAGGGATTAAAATCAGTCTAAGTCTGTTCTAATCAATACTGATGGCTAACCCCAGGGTTAAAACTGGTGTAAATCTCCATACGTCCATACACAAGTCTGCACTATGGCCTACAGTACAGATAAATGTGCAGCTATCCATGCAAATGGACACACAATGGGCTGCAGTGCATGCACAGTCGATATGAATGAGTGCTGTATAGGCCCTCAGCAGCAACATATTTAGTTATGTCTATGTGAATATATACACTCTGGTGTCTGGTTAAGAAATGGAGGCAGTAAATCTGGACTTGTCGATGGAGATGTGGAGAGAGAGTGAAGCTCATAAATGTGTTTGATTGTGTGTGTGTGAAGAGACAGAAACATTTTTGTTTCTGTCTGTGCACAGCAAAGCAATGAAGGAGGATAGAATATTTTAGACAGAGAGCTGACATGCATGATTGACTGTTTCACACCGTACTGGTGGACAGACGTCGCTGCCTGGATTGATTTTACAAGCACAGGTCTACGTATCAATTACCAATACTGATCAGTGTCGCTATGGGAAGACAACAGCACGGAAAAAACTGTTGCACGTCTATATTCTGAGCAGCTCATTCTCCCAGTGTAGAGATTTGTGTCTCTTTCTTAAATGGTTATCTGTTTCCTCTAATCACCTGGGACAGATCTCTGAGCACAGAACCGACCTCACAGGGCTGAAAGGACATTGACAACTTTTAAAGTATAGTTTTACATTTTGGGAACTGTGCTTGTTTGCTGTGTTGCAGTTTGATGAGGAGATCAATGCCACTGCCGTGCAGTAAACATGATGACAGTTAGCTTAACTTAGCACAATAAGGACACTGATTGCTCAGAATTCAGCTTTAGCTTAAGCCAATGACTGGTAGAGGTTAGCATTGTATAAAAACTTCTTTTTTTTACACATCAAACGCAATAGCCTATAGGTAATAAGCCCAAAACAAAACACTCGTTAAATGTGTACATCAAAGATGGTTTCTATTATTTTAAAGAGTTCTTATCACACTGACGTTTGTTCCAAAGTAAATTTTAAAGGGGTGATTCATGATTAACAGCTGAGACTGGCTCGCCATTTATTGAGTACATGTAACAGCAAGACCTCAACACTGCAGCTCCATACTGTAAAGACTGTGTCTCCAAATTAACGCTTGAAACCAGTTCTCTAAACACAAGTTTTGTTTTCAACTACACTAAACACCTTTTCACCACAGTTTGCACAATCTAAAGTGTGTGTCTCTTGACTTAGATCTCTTGTGTTAAATTTATCAACTGGCCACACTGATAAGTACACTACAACAATTACGAGTCAGAGCAAGGGGCAAAGGTTGGGCTTACCTTTTTTGGAGATGAATGGAAATGATGCAGAGAGATTATAGTATTCAGGGACGGGATAGTCAGAAGAGGAAGAGGTAGAGAGCAAAAAACGGAGGGCTGGATCTCTCCATGTGTTCACCATTTTATTAGAATAAAGATCTCCCTCCACCCTTTTATTGTACTCTACTGTATCTAGGCCTTTACTCACACTTTTTATCTTTGCCACGTTATGTTCTTATTGCCATTTGCTCATCTGTCTGTCAGCAGGAGGAGTCCAAAACAGCTGAACTGATTTCCATTAAATTTTGTGGCGAGGTGGGGGGAGGCGGGCGAGGCATGACCCAAGGAAGAACCCATTAAATTTCGGCACGCTCATCTTGGTCGAGGTACACTCTCTCTGAGCGCCCCTCTAGTCTCCATTATGTTTCATGTATTTCTGGATGTTTCTCTTTTAGAATTTCACGTTTTGTTGTTTTTGTGTAACATTTTGACAGTTTAAACATCTTGATTAACTTGAAACCTGCACATAAATCATCCAGATACACTAGAGTGGCATATGTTTACATATATACAGTACCCCCTGTCTCGTTATAAGATTTGGTTCTTTTGTGATCTTGTGATTAAATCATTCCAAAGTGCAACAGATATTTTTTTAACCAAAACACTTGACTTTCATTAAAGACGCTTTTTTCTTTTTCATCCTTATGCCACAGACCTCAGATGTTCCTCCATCACAGTGCTCCTCCACCTCTCCTCCATGCTCTCAATAGACCTCAATCTTTTGTGTCACCCTTTTAAATACAGCCCCCCTCTACTAAAACATGCATCACCTCAAGGCAGGACCAAATGCATAACATAGAGTTTGGAGAAAACACGTCACCTTCTCCTAAATTCATCAGAAAACTTAAACATCTCTCCTCACCTCATTGCCTGTTAAATTATCCTGCAGTGGAATTAATCACGGCGCTGCTAAAGCTCTCTTTAACGTTTTCAAACATCAAGGTCAGGGTCAGAGCGTGAGACGCGGCGAGTCCTGCACTACACCACTAGTGATGTTGTAAGGCTCAACTCAAACCACGACCACATTTAAAGATCCTGTCTGGAGACTGAGCCAAGATGAATGTCCAGGGATCGAACCAAGATGGATGGGGTGGGACCTCTGGGAGCAATAGCGCTTGTTCTCAGTGTGGTAATCAAACTAATCTCTGTCTTGTTCTCTTACTTGTTTTATGTCTCTAACACACAAGCACAAACATGGTGTCTCTTTCTTATCAAGAGTTTTTCGTTAGCTGCTCCGACTGTATCTTTACTTAGCAGGGACCGTTTTCAGGGCATTCAACTTTAAGGCACAACCCCCCCAGTGTTTCCTGTCTGTAGTTACCATGGGATACAGATGTGCACAAGATCATTACAGTGTCTCTCAGCATGTGGAATTTGTGCGACTACTAATGAACAAACAAATTCACCTTCAAATACAAAGTCAAAGCAGAGCAGTATACGCTGAAAGGAGGTGTTTCTGGGGGTGTATCTAATATACGGTACTCAGAGCTGCACTCCTGTGGGTTATTAGTCTATATGTTCATGCAGTTACACATAGATGCAACCCCTACTCTCTTTAAATGCATGGCAGATACAAACACTGCTTTTGTGAGGGAACACTGATTTACACGTTTTCTTTCCTCCGTGCATATCAAATGTGTGTCTGCAATTGGAAAGCATAATTCGGGGTGAAGGAGAAAACAGAGGAACTACTCTTGGAGGCAACCTAGCCAATTAATTTGCAGCTCAGATCTCCGAGCCTCACTGGTGAGGTGCTAGGCTACATACCACTGGGCTAATTTGTGTAGCAGGTCTGTATTAAATATATGCATGAGGCTAATTCAGTTAGTGTCGTCGCCCCCGTGGCTGTGGTGAGCGCGGCGCTAGCTCCCATTAGCGATGTTTCTGCCTCCAGTGGAAATCAACACAAGTCGAGGGCGATGCCGCTTTTTTTTTTTTTTTTTTGCATAGAGCAAACAAAATTAAATTTGCTTCACTAAATCAAAGTGCAGTGCCAAATTTGGGACTCTCTTTCCTTCACTCTCTCTCTCCCCCGCTGTCTCTCCCTCTCTGTACGTCCATCCGTCTGTCTTCTTCTCTCTCTGAGGGATAAATTACTCCGGAATCATAAAAGACTAAAGAAAAAAAATTACACACAGAGAGGAAAAGAGAGATTTCAGTCAAGTGGGATTCCCCCTCCCAAACAATCCCAGCATGCACTTGCTTACTAAGATGTTGGCTCATGTGTCTGTCGGAGCTTGTTTCACTCTGTCTCTTTGGTTGTACGACGCATGTATTTACAATATTTGTGTGTTTCTCTCTCGCAGGGAGATTTGCACTTATTTGTACATAAAATAAATTTCATGTTTTGTGTCTGATATGATCAAAAATGGGCTCGTCCATATTTTTGGTTCATTTTTACGTAAACAAAAGACTCCATTGTGATTTGAGTCAAGATATAATTAAGGAAAACTGATATTTGGAAATAATGGAGGCTTGACAATGTTGCACCATTGTGCAGATATTTATGAGTTATTTTGCATAGTTTTAATATCAGGTTCATTATGGGTTAAAAGAATAGAGAGACTGTGTGTGCATGTGTTTGTGAGTGTTTGTGTGTCTTTGTGAGATGGAAAGAGAGACAAGGAGTTAGAGCTCCTTGCAGTACACTGCAGAGCTGCTCTGTTTAAAAAAAGAAAAAGAAAAAAAGAGGGCCGCTTGGCTGTTCCTATTGAACTTGACCTGCGGGGCAGATCAATGTATGTGTTAGTGTTTATGTGTAAGAGACACAACCTTGCGTGTGAGTGTGTGTGTGTGCGTCTGCGTGCGTCTGCGAGCGCGTGCTGCCAGATCAATGTGTCTCCGTGTGCCACGGAATGAGAGAGCACACTGATTACCCAGGGGTGGCGGCAGGGAGGAGAGCGGTGGGAGGGATGAGAGGATGGAGGAAGAGGATGATGATACAGCGGGGGAGGGAGGGGGAGGGAGAGGGTGATGAGATTGAGCAGAGGACAGAAGCTGAGACCGGGATCAGGAGAGAAGCTCAGCTCATTTCATTTTCATTTTCCCTTCATTTCACTGCGAGCTGAGCCGTGTGTGTCGGGGCATTCCACACGGATGGGGTGCCAGAAAATTTCAGATCCACAGCCAGATGGCACAGATCAGTCGAGAAATAGCAACACAATCTGAATGGAATGGGACGGATGGGGGTCAGTGATCCGTGTTCCCTTCTTCCCCCCCCCCCCCCCCCTTTTGTGCAAAGTACCTGATCATTAATAAACTGAAAACACTGACATTACCAGAGACATTTTGTAAGGTACTGTATGTATAAAACCCTGCCAGCCTCAAGGCCTCTGACAATATTCCTTTATGTGTGCATGTAGATGTTTGCTATCTGTGTCCTCGACGATGTGTCTCGTCTCGCTTTTTGATGTTTCCATTGTCACAAGTATGAAGGACTGTGGCCCACTCCTCAGCTCTGCAGGGGCTCCTCTCATCTCTCTCACTCAGTGTATTTCCAGTCACTTGCAGTTCTGTTTGCAAACCCCTGCCCATGTCCAATCAGCACGTAGCCAGTGTATGTGTGCGAGTGTATGTGTGCGAGTGTGTGTGTGCGAGTGTGTGTGTGCGAGTGTGTGTGTGTGTGTGTGTGAGAGAGAGAGGGAGGTATGAATGGAGGTGGGAGGTGTTCCTCTGCCGCCTTTCTGAGGGGCTATATTTCATCTGTGATGTATTCTGTATGTGTATTTACAACCCATGAGAATTGCGCACCTCATCCCAATTGTATAAATCTGTAATGGTGTATGTGTTTATGTGTGCATGAATGAAAGAGTCCAGGGACGGTTAAAAAACCGTTGCCAATTCCCCCAAGTTGTGGGAGGAAAATTCATTTCCAGATTTTGCGTTTAATTAAAGCTGCAGCGTGGGGGAAAAAAAGAGAAAGAGAGCGTTCTGGCTTTTACACCAAACACTGAAGTGCAAAATTGCACACAGGGATAGACCCTTATTTTCAGTGGCTGTGCATCTGTGGCAGGAAACACTGCAATATTTTCATAAAGTAAACTGAACTTTGACTGGTAAATATGCTGCAGAATACCATTCCAGATACTGACAGTCTGTGGAGCAGAATGGAGGCGAGTTATGTAACTTCTGTATATAAAAAATAAATCTCTTCAGAAGAAAAATCTGAAGGAGAAAGATGAGGATGGAGAATTCTAGGTTTGAAACATGATGGGGAGATTATAAATATTTTAAGGGCCTGGAGTTACTTCACTAAATGCTGCCAAGAGAATCATGCACATAAATCAAAACTGATATATTATATATATATGATATGAATATGATTGGTTGACACCACAGGCTGTTTATAAAGATGGACTACATGACAGCTCCCAAAAAGCTGAGCTAAGGCATCTCGATCATCCCCAGAAAGGTCATAAATCCCGCCTCATCCATGTTCATCATTTTAGGTATTATTTCTATAAAAACAGAGTACCACATCATGATAGACAACTAAGACTGACTCCCGATTGGCTGGATGTATTTGTGGGACCTTGCTACCACTGCTCCATTCCTTCATCACAACTGCACAAACTCTGGCTCAGTATGGGAGCGTTCTTATCTGTGATATTTTAGTTTTATTTCTGAATAGTGGGAGAAAAAAGGAGACATGTAGTCCATCTTTACATAGGGTTATTCTATATATTATATTATGTAGTATATTTTACAGTCTATGGTTAAAACGTTCAAAAGAAAAAAACTATAATTAATCACTGAGTCCTTTTTACAGAGTGAAAATATATCTGTGCATATGTGAAAACACACATTATTGGAGAATTGCATTATTGTATTGAAGCTATTATGACCACTCTCTCTCTCTCTCTCTCTCTCTCTCTCTCTCTCTCACCCTTGCCTGTGCAACTCTACCTCAGGAAGAAATTGAATTGGATAGTTGACCCTACCTGACACAAGGCAAGCACCATTGATTTTTATTGAAACTTGAGCCATCGATACCAAAATCGCTTATGATTTGCGATGTGTTTGCTGCCGTGTGTTTGTTTCCCCAGCGAGCGCGACAATCTGGATCTGATCTGATCTTCACTTCGGTCATCTTCTTGCCATAATAAAATAAAATAAAATAATTCCCATACCTCACAAATTACATTATAGAAACCATTTTGGGTAAATTCAAATTAATACCAGATATTTAGAAAATAAAATTGGGTTTCAGTGATAAAAGCTATTATGCTGAAAGAAAAACTGAAATTGAATTTGACTTTCATCAACTGAGTTAATAGGGATACTATTTATGTGCCATGTAGCTGTGTAATTATTAATTTTTGATACCAAACAAATTTACTACTTTTGTATTACATTTCCAAACATTTTCAAAGTTTCAAAGCATTTCATGACGTATGTAAACAAGAGGTGATAATAATCTCCATCCATCCATTTCTGGAGCTTTCAGTCAAATCACTTGATCTTTATGAGCAGACAGAATTCACTCAGTGTCATGGATTTCTATTGTATTTTCTAATTTCCATTATTTCTGGAGCACTTTAAGGAAAGTGTATATTTCAGAATACTGAACAGATTCAATCTCATGATAAAGAACATGCAGAATAGCTATGAAGTGGATTTCCTCAACTAAAAGTAAATGTGACATTAAAGACTAAGTTGGAATTTTAATTTTATTTATATATTTTAAAATATCTTCTTTTGGCTTAAAAAATATATAGTATTGGTGGTAAAATCCATAGTATTGCATGATACTACACTTTACATTATAATACTATATTATTACTACATTGTTACTATTGTACTCTAATATGCTTTAGTATTATTTTAGTCATACACTATATCAAACCACATTGCATTATTGTTGTGTAGTGTGTGTTTATATTGAATAAATTGTGCATAAATCATATGTAGCAATATCTAATGTAGAACATTATCATGTATATTGTATTATCATTCATATAATAAATGCTACACACATTATAGCTTACCAACACTTGACTGATGAAATCCAGTGTGGAGAGCCTGTGGCGATGCATACTGATGCCCAGCCAAGAGCTCCCTGCTGGGCTTAACTTGATCCCGACGCACCCATGGATGGCTTTGTAACTCTGGAGACCTCTTCTGTGGTTAACCTGCAACATATACACTCAATCAAACACATGCACTGAGCCAAGCAAACCCTCTGCTCTGCTATATTTTATGAGTGTGAATTTGGCTTATAGCACACGGCCGCAATTCACTGTCAGCCGGAAAACAAAGCACAGCGACTTGTGTGTGCACCTCCACACATACTGTATGAGACCAGTGTGTGTGTGTGTGTGTGTGTGTGTGTGTGTGTGCGTGTGTGTGTGTGTGTGTGTGTGTGAAGCTGTCAGTGCTGCTCCTTGCTGGGACTTTCACTCTTTCCCCCTCTAACGCATGCTGATAGACACTCATATTTCCTGTGGTAACAAGCGTGAAAATGGCCTCATAAATCCAAAGTGGTTTTACAGAGACCACATCAGCAGCCTAAAGGAGATGTATTATGTAAATAAAACAACACGCCATCAGTAATACTGGCTCGCCACCAGATCATAATGGCTCAGTGGGAGACTTTTAGTGGAATGCAGCAACAGTTCAATTAGGTATGTTGTCATACATATATGTGTGTGTGTGTGTGTGTGTGTGTGTGTGTGTGTGTGTGTGTGTGTGTGTGTGTGTGTGTGTGTGTGTGTGAGCTCCCACACAGACACACTCCTTTGCTACATAATTTGATATTTCATCGTAAGTCTCTATCCCAGCATGGTGTGGCTCTTTGCAGCCTGCCACGCTCCAACGATCTGTCAGCAGTGCACAGGGAAGGCAGGGCCAATCCACTTCCTTGATGCCACACACTCACACACACACACCAGTCACACTTTGTATTAAGGGTGAAGAAAAGTGTGTGAGTGCATGTGTTTGTGTGAAAGCATGCACACAAACACAAAATGGACAGGGTGTTTAGTGTGTACTAGAGCGGGACTTAGATACACGAACACAACAGGGACTCACATATTCAGTCCTGCAAATGCACAAACACGCACACTTATACAAAACCACACACAACCACGCACACACATGCCCTCACGGCATGCCTAGCCGCGACCCCTGATGGATTGGCTGCACTCCTGCCGTGACAGACGAGCGATGGATGGAGAGCTGAGAAGATGAAGGAAGGAAAAGGATGGAGGGGGGGTGTTTGGGTGTTTGTGTGTGTGTGTGCGTGTGTGTGTGTTGGAGGAGAGAAAAGAGCTGAGTGCAGTGGTCTTGGTGCCAGGGAGGGTCTTACATGGGGCCAAGCAGATCATTTCCTCCTCGGCAGCACATGTCATTTCCTCTAAACAAACAACCTTTCTGTGAACAGGAGGCCTGCTCCTCACCTCCATCTCCCTCCGTCCTCCTCTGTCTCCTCTATATGTGTGAGTAGATGTATGTCTATAACTATGAATACCACAGATGAAAGAGTAAGAGAAGTATCGGTGCTACTATTTCAGTCATCTATGGACCTTTGGGCCTAAAATAGGGGCTTAATTGTTTGATTGGTAGATAATTAAGCATTCAACATTAAATTATATAAAATGGCATTTCACTATTTCTACTCAAGGTCAGCTTACTTGTCATGATCAGTACTCATCATAATATTTACTGTTGATCTAGGGGGAATTTTTCAATGCCTGAGAAAATAACCCTCTGATGATGTCATGGTGATGTCATCAGCCCAATATTTATTTTCTGCTGCTGAGGGTCTGGCTTGTAGCAGAAAACCAAATGAACAGATTTGATTAAAATTCTGGATTTTGAAATTGAATTTCTACAACAAATTATGTAGAATTTAAAATAACAAATGTTCTATCATATTTTAATATACTTTTATTTATTTTTTACATAAAACAGGCTGAAATGAAGGATGAGGCATTCATCAGTTATGGAAGGTCTGACAAAATACATCATGTATGAGTTGCGTTATATGAAATGTAGTTTTTTGGAGTTTGGCACATAGTGGGGACTTAAAAAACAAAACATCTCAGCCTTTGTTGCTTTGATTTCTGTTTTCTGAGACACGTTTCCTAATTTTTTGGAACATTAAATCACAGGACTACTCTTAATTTTTTAAGGTGTTGGTGAAATTCATATAGCTTCTTCTTCCGTTTCAATGGAAATACTGCATTGATGCAACAGGTTGCCTACACAGAAGGCTTTAGAAAAAATAACTGGATTTGTGACTAATTTTTTTTACTGCCAATGCAGCATCACCCAGAAACACACAGCACTGGCAAATCAAATACAGCTCAGAATGAGCTCAGTGAGTATACAGCACGGAAATGTCTAGAAACGTTCTATCAAAAGATTTGGGGTGTTGATGATCTAACACGAAAGATGCAAAACTGAAAAAAAAGAACACAAATATGTCAGGATGAAAAAGAGGGACCATACACGTAGAAGGCACCAACAGGATGCCAAAATGGAAAGACAACAATTCTGAGACAAACACCTTAAGAGGCGACGCCAGTTTCGACATGCTGTAAACAATACGTCATGTCCAGCCTCCTAACCTGACTCCAACCCTTGCCTGAAAGTTACAGACATTTCCCTGTTGTTGTGAACATGTCTGACCGGGACAATCTCCTGCTGTGTTCTTGTGAAAGGCAAAAGAAAGGAAAGTATCGGGACCCAATTATCCGGACATTAGTCTGAAAGCGATTTAAGACAAACCAAGTATCCAAAAATGTCCTTGTTTTGCAGACGGAGGACTTCGTTGTATGTGACACTGCCCTCTCTCCCCCCAAAGATCTCCAGACTTGTCAACACTTATCCATAACTGAAATAATAATCATCAGTTGCAGCCCTACATGAAACACAAATACTGCATATGCAGTTGCATGCATGCGTATATATTTTGCGAATGTGAAAACGAAGAACTTCCAAGCAAGTGCCGACACCACCTGTTGTTCCTGCAGTAAACAGTCATGTTGGGCATTGTGTCAGACATAATTTGTGTTTTCCAACCAGGAGTGTGTCGTGTATACAAACCACCAATTACGCTTGCTCCTAATTACACACTTAAAGACGTAATTAGGCCTGTCTCTTCCATTGCAACACAAAGCGATATCACACAGTACACTGAGGCACTTTGCGCGGGGAGCGGGTTCACACGTGGAAAGACGAACAAGCACACATGCATTTTAATTAACATATTAATCATACACACTTAACATGTATGGAAAAACAACTTGGGAACAAATATAAATGACTCTTAATGGGTTTATGTGCTGTGGGTTGACTTCTTTTAAAAGTCGAGAGAGCTTGGTTGGGGGGGGAAATCCATGCAAATTTGGAAACACAAAGAAAAACGTCTTCTCTGCAAAACATATGTCAGATTAGAAAAAAGATCCTGCAAATAAATATCCATCCATTAACTCCACCACTTATAACGAGGATCCGGAGGAAATTACATTGGGAGAAAGGGCTCGGACAGGCAGCCAGTCTATCACAGGGCTGACACATTATGACAAATAACCATTTCAGTCAGACAACTCACGTTTAACTGTTTATTGCAGCATTAGAATGTAGTTTGTGTTTGGCGTCTTAGGCCTAAGAGAGGCTAAAAACCATCACAACTAGCGCCCACTTTCTCATAATGCATGGTCATTTCAGCCAGTGTAAATGCACAAATATTGATTGAAGCAACTTTAAAGTACACTGTGCTCTGCTCTTTTAACCCCTGTAATTTCTAATAAATTGTATCAATCAGGATGTCCTTGCATGTACAGAGCCAAGGTATACTTTATACCTCCACCATGCTGCTCCTTCATCCTCCGCTCCCCTCTGCTTATAATATACTGTCTAATAAAAATGTCCCCGCCTTAAAAGTAACTTAAAAAGTCAATAAATGTGATCAAAATAAAGATATGAGGCCCTGGGAGATCAGAGACAGAGGCGTACAAACACAACTAATCGTTACCTTAACAAGCATGCTGAGGCTCCGAGGCACCGAGCTACAAGAGGAATGAGGCACAAGCCTTCGTCTGAACCTTGAGATATGAGCGGCGTCTCAGTGTGTGTGTGTGTGTGTGAGCGTGTGTATTTAGCAGCCCTCACTCTCTAGCTGGCTGCTTAAGAATCCAGTCACATCTCTCGCTAGCAGGCAGGCAGTAAGGCGCTTTCACGCTCACAGGTTTGCTTTGGTTGGGTCTAATACCCCTTTCTCTCTCTGTATGTATATGTGCGTGTGTGTGTGTGTGCATGTATGCATGTACATGAGCACATGCCTAAATTTGACTCTATGTGTAGCTAACTCCCCACTTCGTTGTCTCTTTACTTTCAGTTTGTGTGTGACAGTTCTGTGCTCATGTTTATACCATGTGTGTGTGTGTGTGTGTGTGTGTGTGTGTTGGCTCTCGGCAGAACTGATAAACCCACTTAGACTCTCCCCTGATCTCTTCGCTCTGGGCTGGTAGCCCCCTGCCTTGGCTCATGCACATGTGCATGTGCACACACACACACACACACACATGCACACGCACAGCCCTCTGCTTTAGCTGCTAGCTGATCTGTGACGGCCTGCCACTCAAACGCAGCTCTGTTGAGACACTGCACAAAGGAGGAGAGGAAGGCTGGGAGTGGAGGGAGGAAGAGAGGGGGAGGAGGCGTGGTGGGGAGAGGGGGATAGAGAGAGAGAGAGAGAGAGAGAGAGAGAGAGAGAGAGAGGGTATCAGTGTCTTTCTTAAGGGTGCCTGCTAGCTCCTGCTCCCTGGCTGTCTCCTTATCTCCCTACTCCTCACTCTCCTCCAACTGACTGGCTTTGGCAGCTGCTCTTCGCTCCCCCGACTCCCCCAACCCAACACCACATCACCCCGTCCCTCTACCTCCCTCTTTTTCTCTCTCTCGCTGCCCCATCTCTATTTCCTCCTGACCGTTATTTTCCTATACCTGACCGAGCGTCAGTTCATCCGCCTCTCATTTACTTCTCGAGACAGGAAGACTTAGCGAAAGATGAAAGAGGGAGAAGCAAAGGGTTGAAAGAGAGGCAGAGTCTGCAAAGGCATTTTCTGAATAAATGTGCCGTGCAGAAGAGAGAAAAACATGGTTTGTCGAGGAAATGTAATGAGTACACCTCAAGAGAAACACGGGGAAGAGGAGGTGAGGAGCAGATAAAACAGCAGTGCTCCATACCTGCTCACTTTTTATAAGTCTGGCCTGGATACAGCAGCGAGCAGTAATAATCTATGACCAGCAGCTCAAGACCAGTCGCAATGTGCAGCTACCAGTAATTGAATTTCGCCAGCAAACCCCTCATATACTCAATTACCATAAACTAACTACACAGATAATTAAAGGATAGGGTCGCCCAAATTATGAATACAATGTTTTACTTGTTTTCTTGCTTAATTTAAATTAGCCACGCAGCCTGGTTTGGTTTAATTTATCCAGGTTTTGAGATTATCCACCTCTTCTATTTCTGCCTCTGTTGATATATGAATTGAATTTTGTTTGCAAGATTTTTGTTTGAAATATTAAATAAAAAATTAAACAGCAGCATGTTTGTCTTGTTACTTTTATTCTAGATAAAACACGAAACAACAGTTTTCATAAGAGTTATTGTTTTGATAAGTAGCTCCATTGAAAAATGTACATGATGACAAATAAATCAGAAACTATCTGCATGATGAATAGACATTCATTATTATTTATTTATTTGCAATTTTCATAAACAGATACTTATTTGTATCTTAAAGCTGCAGTAACAATATTTTATTTTAATATATGTGTAGGTGGAACTTTTTGTGATGAACCCACAGATGATTTTTAACCAGATCTGAAGATCCTTAGATTCCTTAGTCTTACTATCTGGTATCTCTCATCTTATTTAGTATGTGGTTATTAAGTAAGTGGCAATGCACCATGAAGTCACATTGGTTTGTGAACTGCCGTAAAGCGTTGAGTTCTGCATTTTGTCCAGCACAATCTTGGGGGGGTGAGCCTGATTGAGAGCTCAAGAACACTGCACGCCAACCTGGCAGCCTGCACCCATTGGACACTAGCTAGCCCCAATGCATACCGTGTTTAATTGTCTTATTTACCTAAACAATTTACTCAACAAACATCATGCTGATTTGAAACAAAACATTGAGACCATAAACTCTGGACAGGACAATGTTTACTGACGTTACAAAACAAGTGTGAAAGTCACTGTCTCATAGACTTCCATAGAAACTGAATTCTATACTAGTGGAGTCACCCTCTGATGCACTCATGCACTTCTGTGGACCAACTTTTTTTCTGCCATTTTTATACAGTTTATGTTTTTTAGCCTGCACCTTAACTGTTCTGGTTCGCTCACTCTTTTTCTTGTCACCTGCAGCTGAAGAGACAGATATTTCCCTCAGAAGGTGGAGACCTAAACAGCTAAAAGCAGTATGAATATTCAACTCAACTTTTAGCCACTCACACTCATCTCCAATGAAATACTACTGTTGCTTTTTGTTACCTCGATTTGTAAATAGGTATGTGTTGCTAACATAAATGCTATGTTTATGTGCTGTTTGCAGCCCCTTGTACTGCCCCAAGTGACCACTCAAATCACTTAACTTAGGTGTAAGGGAATAGAAAAAGGTGCCACTAAAAAAGTAATAATTTTCCTCCTCAGCATGAAGCTGGGAAACCAACACTATAACAGCTTCTACAACTGTGTTTCATCAAGGTGAAGATTGTGTGACAATGAGAAAAACGGTGTGGGACAAAACAATCGGGATGTTGGAAGCTTCTATACGTAGCGGACCGAAGGGAGGAAGATAAAGAAAGATGCAGTGGGACAGAGCAGAAAAGCAAAGGACAAGTAAGAATTGGGGAACAAAAACAGAGTCCTGATCCCAAACAAGACAGACAACAGCAACAAAGTTGGCGATAAGGTTGAGGTGGAGTGAAGAGACAGAAAAGAGTTTGTGGTGGAGATAGAGCGTGCTCAGCATTATGGATCCATAGCCCTGGGTTAGTGAAGACAGAGAACTCTTCATCAGCACCTCCACTCCTGCCGATATCGCTGAGTCATCATCACTCTGATACACAGCTGCAGGTTTAAAAAAAAAAAAAGACCTTCAATATCACCATCTTCATCATTATCACTCATCAGCCCTGTCACTATCACTATACAAGACAAAACCCATCATCTGTATCATTTAACATGAGAGACCTCAAAAGTGTTGACTTTCAATTCATTTTAAATGAATCCCCTTTAACTATTCCTCCCAAATCCTTGTGGGTAACGCTGGAGCTGCTGGGCATCTTTCCCGGTGCCAGCCTCGCACCTGCCCCTGGCAAAAACAGAATAACTATGCAAAAACTCTCTTTCACTCTCGCAGCCTCCCTCGCTTTCCTTGTTTCCTCTCTCCCTCTCTCAGTTTTTAATTAAACAGAAGCAGGGGGCTGCGAAAACCTGCTACTAATTACACAGCCGCTGCTTCTCTCTCTCTCTCTCTCTCTCTCCATCTCTATCTCTCCGTCTCTCCTCTGTTTGCTGGTTTCTCTCCTTCCTCTGTCTCTCTCTGTGCTGAACTGGAGCCCTGCCAACAGCCTGTGGAATCACTTACCAGCTTCCACGACGGGGGCGAGAGCGTACGCTTGTCAGGCTCCCCCCACACACACACACACACACACACACACACACACACACACACACACACACACACACACACACACACACACACACACACACACACACACACACACACAGTGAGGAATTACATGCACAGAGATGTGTTGGCACAAATGTGTTCATGTACAGTTGCAGATGAACCCATTCACAAGTCAAAAATGGCTAAACACAGACTCACAATCACACACACAGACACGCACACAGACAAGCACACACACACAAATGTATGGAATCCTGTGCATGTAGATTTGTTGGCACAAATGTTTCTATGAACAGATGCAGACAAACCATTCACAAGTCAAAAAGTGCTAAATGCCAACTCAAACGCACACAGACACACACACACACACACACAGCCACACACACAGGAGAGATCCTGACACACTTGTGGTTACCCATTTAGCACCTCTGCTTTCACACTGTACTGTGTGTGTGTGTGTGTGTGTGTGTGTGTGTGTGTGTGTGTGTGTGTGATCACAGGGGTGATCAGCTCCCTAATGAGAGAGAACACTAATCATATTTCACACTGACAAATACACAATCACAACATCTGTATCTGCGATGGTCCACCCTCTCATTCCCCTCTCCCCCACTTTTCCTCCAATGCACAGCTTCCCTCCCCCCTCTCCTCCATCCTCATCCTTCACCTCAAACCCCTGCTTCCCCTCCATCCTCCACATCATATTCCTCACTTTCTATAACTCCCCCCTTTTCCCCTCTGCTCTGCCATCTCTCCTCTCTCCCCTCTGGAGTGATCAAGCAGACAGTGAATACACAGAGATGGCTGGAAGCTTGAGGCTGACACCCCCCTCTCTCAACCTACTGTCTCTGTCTCCCTTCATCAAACTATGTATCTCTTCTTCTTCTATTCCTCCATCCCTTCTTTTCCATCTTAATAAGACCGTGCTCTCTTATTTAAGCTCATGCTCTGAGCGGGATGGCAGCTATATGCTGTAATTTAACAACGGGCAGTCCAATCCATCACGCAGACACTGTACACACACTGCTGCCACACATCACCTGCAGGCGAGTGTGTGCGTTTGAGGCTGTTGGTGTGTTGAGTAAGTAAATCAGTGGGAAGCAAAGGAGGTGAAGGGAGGCAAACGGAGGAACTGATGGCAGAGATAATGCAGAGTGTGATATAAAGACAAGTGCAGAGAGACTCGTCCACAGAGGAAACACAATACTGGCTCTGAGCAGTGTTTGACGGAGCAGGGAGTGATAAAAACAGGAGTGGTGGTGGCTTGATGATAGGCGGGAGAGAGAGATGCAGCTTCAGAGCTAAAGTAGCTGGACAGCAGGAGTGGGCGGGACACACGGAGCCCCCTCTGCTGCAATCAAGCCTCTGTCACCATCTGGACGCCATTTTAAAACCATCAGCTCTGGCTCCCCATGTAAACAAGGGCGCGACCCCAAACATGCTCCCCTCACTAAATGGGCTTTTTCTGGCAGCTGCAGACCCCCCAAAATGGCGGACTTTGAAGGGCGAGAATCAGAGCCAGAATGGCTGACCGACTGTATTACCGAGGCGGGCGTGCTGCTTTTGATTACTGCAGCAGTGTACAAAACACATGTGATATTATCATTTATCCAAACTGGGTTGATAATGAGGGATTTCAGTGCTCAAACACCCCCACAACTGATGACTGTGAGGAACAAGGGACGCAGTGTGTCTGGTTCAATTGAATTTTACATTTGTTCCGGTCTGCAGACAGACGGACATGATAATGACAGAGGTGCTAGCTCATCAGTAAATCACTGTCTTTTAATGTTGAACCAATGTGCATGGACCTTATGTTCATGGAAAGTATGATCATGCAAAAGTGAAACATAATCTTAGATGTTTGTCACATACAGTGGTGAAGCTCTGTCAAAGTTTTAATGACAGTTTAGTTGAAATGACAACTTGCTTTTAAGACTTAGAAAACCTGTAAATATTCATTAAATTAACACAAAGGACTCACAGATCTTATTTGACATTAATTTCCCCTTGAGGACCCTGTGTGTTGTCCCCTTGTCTGTGGTATTTCTCTGTACAAAACTGACAGAAATAAAGTTTCAACAAGTCAGCAACAACCATGTTTGAATAAAATATATTTTAGCTGCGGGAATACAGGACGACAGAAAATGTCCAGCTCCTTGTCTGAAATAAATCTATTGTGGGTTCTCCATTGACAGGTTAATTTTAATTGGCAATTAGATTAACACAAAACAAATAAGCAAACAAGGATTATGAATGGTAGATTATTGAGAATTATGATGCGCTTACATGGATATGGGACAGAGATAGAGTCACTGACAGAGAAAAACAGAGGGCGCATGTCAGGCGGATGTGTGTATTCCTGCGGGGGATTGTATGTGTGTGTGTGTGTGTGTGTGTGTTTGAGAGAGAGAGAGAGAGAGAGAGAGAGAGAGCAACAGAAAGAGAAACAGTTGAAGATCTGATGCAAAGTTGAGACACACACACATATGCACACATGCAGACAGACACATATCGCAGGCTGCAGTATGATAATGACATGGAAATTATATGGTAATGATATGGTAATATGGCAACATTATTCTGCCCACCAGAGACTGGGAGGGAGAAGAACCTGCCACAAACCACACACACACACACACACACACACACACACACACACACACACACACACACACGTTTGTACTTCTATGTTATTGAGGACACTCATTGACACAATACATTCCCTAGCCCCTTACCCTCACCTTAACCATTTAAACTAAAGGCCCAACCCTAACCTAAAGCTTATTCTAACCTCAGACAGATATAAGTAGAGGAACACACACACACCAGTGCACTGGGATAAGGTGAAAACTATGAGCTGACACGGTTAAGAAAAGTTACACAAGTGTCGGGGGGGGGGGGGGGGTGTCGTTGTCTTTGATCTCACACACAGACATAGACAGACACACACACCGAACCGCAAAGAACACCACTTTTCCAAAAGTACAAATAAAAACCAGTCCTCCGCTGAAGAAATAAATGTTAATCTATGGAGTTCCTTACCTGAAGGGCCACATACTACATTTCTTCCAGGGCTTTTGCGTCTTATCACCTGAGATAACAACTGCCTCAAGATAAACTCCAGAAGAAGACAAGCATGAGTTAATAGATTAATTTGTCAGGCTGCCACTTCCAACATCTAGAAAAACCTAAAAAATAATGCTACTTCCTTAGGTATGCCAACCTAATGCATCAGACCATCAATACAGTTAATAATAACATAATAAAACCTTCATGCAGATTGGACTGTTGTAACTGGTAATTTGTTACAAATACAAATTCAAGCAAGAGTATATTCTACACACTGAAGTAAATGTCTGAATAAATCTATTAACAGACCTGAAGCATCTAAATAGAATAGAACATTAAGGGCTGGACTATTAATAGACCTTTTATTACACAGGCTGAAACTTTTTACATTGTATACAACACTGCCACCCTCTGGATTAACCTATACACTGCAATATTCCTGGAGTATATTGCTGGTGGAATCAGAAAGGGAAATATATGATGAATGAAGAAATGAAATTAAAATGTTACTTAAGATCACATATCCTGAGATTTGTATCCATATGTATGAATATTGGCTTGTCTGTTGAAAAACAGGTTTTGTCAAAAATGAAAATTATTATTGTCTATAGCCGCTTTTTGGTTGAGTGTTTATACGATGCAACAGTGAGGTATATCATCTATTGGATTTTATTGTTTGATGATTATATTTCTGTTCTTCATAGTATTTTAATAGTAAACATATGTAAATAGTAAAGTATATATATATACCAAATATATAAAACTGAGGATGAGAGTTAATACTTAGATAAAAAGACACATCTTATCTTGATCTTGCTTTTCCAGAGCTTTCAACGGCATCTCCAATGAATGGTGTTTGCTTATTTTTAATTCTTTCAACTCTTTCTCTCCAACTGTGTCTGTTCTGTGTTTTTGTTTAGGGAGTTTGCTGTGGGATACTACAAGAAGCTCAGGAAAACGTAGCAAGTGAACCTTGAGTGAGGATTTTCTTTTAGATGTGTAACATAATGCTGTATCCAGTCTTTAACTTGATGATTTTAACCAACGTTCTCTCCTTTCCTTCCTTTCTTTCTTTCCATCTTCCTCCATCTTCCTCTTGTCAGTGTTTCCCTAGCTACTCCCCTTTAAGTGGCTGTGATTGACAGGTGGGCTATATCCATGCAATATCACCCAGTGCACGTTCCTATTCCCTCCTGGAGCCTTCATCCGCTGGTCAAATTAACCTTCCGTGCCAACGGGAGGGGGCCCTGCGTGGGCCAATCAGCAGGTGATTAGGCCAAGGGTGGGAGGGGTGAGGGGTCACCGCGATGGGGCCATCGCAAGCCTGATTGGTTTCAATCAGCGGCCAGTCGCAAGGACAGCTGGGAGCTGAGCCGCAGTGAGCACTAATCAACGCGTCCCACAGTGAGGCATGAACAGTCACAACACACACACACACACACACACACACACACACACACACACACACACACACACACACACACACACACACACACACACACACACACACACACACACACGTAGATTGATGTTGGCATACACATACTGACAACACGGACATCACTGTGTGTACACTTTCACACAGAGACAAGAAACACAGACAAACACACACAGCACGACACGGGAAGCAGAAATGAACAGTCAAGACCCAAACAGATAAACAGAAAATCCCATAATGGAAAACCAGAGAAAGGAGAGCGAGTACAAGAGGGGGAGAGAAAGACACGCTCAGAGCAACCACAGAATCTCACAGTAAATTGAATGACTAATTGCATTGGATTCGTTAATTTAACCAGTGGCACATCTGATAGGGGCCCTGACGTTAGTTATCAATGCTCTGTCCTACAAGCCACAATAACACATCCACTGTGATTTCTCCCAATGTGGAACAACCCGCATTCTCTCTGCTGTGCCTCATGTTCTGCTCAATTGATTCTTGTTAAAGCAAAAGGTTAATTGATCACCGATCAGATGAGATGAGTCACATAAAAACACACACACATATATACTATATGTATATATATATATATACTATATGTGTGTATATATATATATATATATATATAATATATACTATCTTGTATATGAAAATCTTATAGTTTTTAACTATTTTTAACATCCTATGTTTTGTCACTCACCTTTTAACCCCTTTGAATTGCATTTGATATGTTTGAAAGATGCACCACAGACAGACACAGATCCCAGGCTGCAGTATGATAATGATAATGCCACCACTTTTTTGAGAAAAAATATCTTAAAAAGCATGATACGATTGCTACCATTAATATTTCTCTTCTTACTTCCCCTAACCCACATTTTTACTTTCTTTATTACTTCCTTCAGAGTAAAGAAAGTGGCTTGTCTCTTAGCACTATGAGTCACTTCCAGTTTCATACAGAACAATATTACTTCTTTTGAAACACTAAATAGGCTCATAGGTAACAGATCTATTGTAAATCTAACGTTTCTGTCTTCACAGGTACAGCAGGAGGCAAAGGAAGAGAAACTGTTGCCTTGTTATCTATGCTGGTAAATTTAGAAATCTCAGAACCAGCCTCTTATTTTTGTCACTCCGAGCCTTGATGGGCTGTGTATTAGTGTGTATGTGACAGACCAGAGCTCTGGTCTGTCACAGTCTGTTTTGAATCCCTGCAGAGCTAAATGGAGATGAGACCCAGTTACAATCCTCATCTTGGATTCGACCCAAAGAATAATTCCGAACATCCTGCTGCAAAGTGTTTACTTCCTGCTTAAACAGCCACATGTAACACTTTGTGAAGAATTGACAGAACAGGATGACAACCACCAGGCAGCTTTGTGCTCTTGAAAACAGATGAAAGCTTGAATGCCAATATTACTAAGCATGGATCCAATGCAGGAAAGGAAATATCATAGCAAATGTTTTTTCATACACTGATTACCATTTGGACATTGGATATTTGAATGCAAACCAAAGGGGACAGACCAGCACTACCACGTACACTGCAAGGATGATGTTCTTAGACTGTTATTATCCTCCATACAAAATTTCCCAGAAATCCCTCCAATAGTTGCCAAAATATTGTGCTCTATGTAAGTGGGATGTGGTGGTTACTTCAAAAGAGCTTCAGTCATTGTTGTGTTGAATTCAGAGACTCTTTAAGTTGTATGTTTTTTTGAATTAGCATTGTTTCTGAGTTTCTTGTCATGGAAATATTATGTTTTTAATATATTTTTTCACATTTCCCATGAAAGTTTAAAAATATTATTTTTAAAAGCTAAAGCAAATAGAGAAGCTTGCTCTGGTGCATAGAAACAGGATATAGGCACACACATTATTGTGACTTTCTTGTCAAAACACAGGTGCTAGTGTCACAAATACAATTTAACTTGTTAATTATTTAAGTATTTCTCATTTATTGGCCTTTGTACTCCATATTATACTTTTTTACCCCACTGCATTTATTAAAGAGCTGTAGTTAGTTTGAATATAAAAATATATTAACATATAACTGACCTCTAAAATCTAAGTCACCAGAAATCTATCTTACTCAAGCTACATTAGCAAAGTATTGGTGTTTTAATGCATTTCATTATTATAGACTTCACTTAATCATGTTCCATTTTAAGTGTTAAGGTGAATTAGTTTCCAACTGGTTCCACTCAAGTCTGATGCAGCATAGAGGTTCAATCATAGTAACTTGAAATACTTATCATTACATTTGAGATTTTTAAATTAATATCGCAACCAAAAACTATTTTCTGTGCAACGATATAGCTGAGTAATGGCACCTTGAGCAATCCTGTAAAGTGATTCAAGATTCCCTGCAGGTCCAGACACTTTAATTTCAGCTTTATTGCATGGGACTTCTTGTGAAACCTTTGAGCCTCCCCACATTTATATTGCAAAAGGCTAAACAGCCACCAGTTCAAGGAGCTATTGGGTGAGCTTAAGTCAGAGTACACAGATCTGCTTTGCCATTGTGTGGTGCAATGGCTGAGTTGTGCAAACATGCTCTCATGGTTTAGATACTGAGGGAGGAAGGGACGGAGATGAAAACCTGTTGTGAAACTTGGTGATATCTAGAGGCTGTGTGATTCGGTCTCCCTGAGGGACAGTACCAAGTACCCCTCAGAGCCAAATATCAATCTTCAAGAGCTCAACTGGTTTCTTAGCTCTGCTTTCAACTATGAAATCATTTGAAATTAAATACAGCAAGTGCAACTGGAAAGGCATAACACAATATCTACATTACAGCAAGAACAAGAGTCTGCTGTGACTGATAAACAGGTGTGTGTGCAAAAGTCCTTCAGGTGTTCTGCGAAAGCTTTCAGGACATGAAAAGTCAACAAAAAGGAACTAAACATATTTGTTAAGCCGGTCACTGATGTTGCCTGATTACATACAACACAAAATCATTGAGCAGAAAAGTAATGAACAGTTCAAACATCAGTACAACCCTTTGCTCAAGTTTCACAAACACTTTCTTTGACTTGAGGATTTTTCCATTCAGAGGGAGACATGCACTAAAGTCTGCATCTCTCTTTGGGATGACCTACTGCTGTGAGCTGATATTTTCAAAACTAACTGATGCAACGACTCAGTTCTACAATGACTGACCCAAATCTGGAAAACCAGTGATTAGCATCATCACTACAGACATCGGATGCCTCCCCACAGAGAAGCTGTTCTAACCATCGAAACAGAGAGGTCAGTGTGACATGTGTGTTCAATAACTTAGTATCACTCTCCAAGGACGTGACAAAAGGTAGGAAAAAGATTTAACTACTGCCCATAATTAATGTCTGTGAAGCACTTTGTAAAACTGTTTTTTTAGGAGAACAATACAAATTATTATTCTTATTATTATTACGTTATTAAGTAGAAGTGTCAAATTATTCCCACATTCATGAATCAAAATATATATTATATTCTATAATCTTCAGAGCTTTCCAAATTTAGAAGGACTGAGGCCCCCCCTAAATATTCTGCAAATCCTCGAAGGCACAAACGCAGATTTGCACATTAGCAAGAATGAGGCGCAATATTGTAGTGAACCCAGTGCTCTGTTATTTAATTCTGAGCGTGGAGTAAAAATATTTCATTTTTAAAAGCAAAGAATAATCCTGACAAGTAATCAGGATCTCACTATTGATTAAAAATAACAGAGATTACCATTTTGACCAAAATCATTCACAAATGAATTGTATCCAAATGCAACAGCTGGAGGATCTACACAGTGAAACACGGCTGGAGGATCTACACAGTGAAACACGGCTGGAGGATCTACACAGTGAAACACAGGTGGAGGGTCTACACAGTGAAACACAGGTGGAGGGTCTACACAGTGAAACACAGGTGGAGGATCTACACAGTCAAACACAGGTGGAGGGTCTACACAGTGAAACACAGCTGGAGGATCTACACAGTGAAACACAGCTGGAGGGTCTAACAGTGAAACACAGGTGGAGGGTCTACACAGTGAAACACAGCTGGAGGATCTACACAGTGAAACACAGCTGGAGGGTCTAACAGTGAAACACAGGTGGAGGATCTACACAGTGAAACACAGGTGGAGGGTCTACACAGTGAAACACAGGTGGAGGGTCTACACAGTGAAACACAGGTGGAGGATCTACACAGTCAAACACAGGTGGAGGGTCTACACAGTGAAACACAGCTGGAGGATCTACACAGTGAAACACAGCTGGAGGGTCTAACAGTGAAACACAGGTGGAGGGTCTACACAGTGAAACACAGCTGGAGGATCTACACAGTGAAACACAGCTGGAGGGTCTAACAGTGAAACACAGGTGGAGGGTCTAACAGTGAAACACAGCTGGAGGATCTACACAGTGAAACACAGGGAGGCTCCAGAAGTGACATGTGAAGAAACCACAAGATAGCGCATGCGCAGAGGAAGAAGGGGTAGTGACGGAGCTAATCTGACACACACACACACACACACAGACACACACACACACAGGTTGGTACTGTAAAGAAACATGTCTTCCTCTCAGCAGAATGTGAGGCGGACTCGCAGATAGGACGGTCCAACAATCATCCAGGCCGAGTGGTGAGTGTTCTCGACAGGTTGATCCAGTTCATGTTCGCGGATGTTGACACGTACCTCTCCGGCGGAGTTGAGCAAACCTCGCAAACTTTCCCGTAACTTCTCTGTCGCGTCACGAGTCGCCTCACTGAGCTCGTTTGTGATGAACTCGGCCGGTTTGTGTTGTTAAACTTTCTGTCAGCGGAGCGCCATGACACTTTGCCGCGGTCTTTCCTCTCGTCAAAATAACAGCTGTCCAAAAAAGCGAGAGGTGTCACTCTGAGGGGAATGTCTGAGCCCCAAAACTGGAGAGGACAACACTCATCTGTCCGGTGTTAAGTTTTCCCACTCTGACATTTTAATGTCGCGGGTAAACAGAGAAAAAGTCCCTGTTTTATTTATTTATTTATTTATTTATTTCAAACCGTTTATTATTACGTGTAACTGGGTCCTCGTGACTCCGCAAGCGTGCTCCGTCAATTTGCGGATGGGTGGGGCTTCGGTACTGATCGTGACGAGTGGGATTGGACACGGACTCCAGCGGTCA
Organism: Paralichthys olivaceus; assembly: GCF_024713975.1. Taxonomy (NCBI): domain Eukaryota; kingdom Metazoa; phylum Chordata; class Actinopteri; order Pleuronectiformes; family Paralichthyidae; genus Paralichthys; species Paralichthys olivaceus. The sequence continues at coordinate 9,660,319 of NC_091111.1, forward strand.
GACCACACAGTCCCTCACTGTTGATCTGAGCTGTGGTTGAGTCCCTGTCCTGCTGAAGCATGACAGGGAAAAAAACCACTTAATTATGAGGTCAGTCTTGGAAAAACGACAAACAAAAAGTCGTAATTACTGTGTACTAATCTGACAGAAAGTTGCAGATGTTACAGATAGCTACTGTTGATTTTCACTAAGAAATAGGTAAGCCAAATTATGGAATGACTTTTACGTTACAAAATGAAATATTACATCTGTCTTACCAGTGCTCAGTCAAAGCAAAACAAATAAGAAGATTCCACCTTGCACTCACTCTGTGTTCCACATTTAATTTAAAAAAGTTACACCGGTCTTGCATAAAAAGAGAAAAACAATGGTTTAAATTCTCTCTGGCTCTGGGAGGTCATTTCTCAACATTTCCCTTATTTTTGGTCTCTGCAGACGAACTGCTGGTTCTGCTCCGGAGATGGCGTCCCTGCCGTGGTCGGTCCCCAACGTTACCCCTTCCCCTAGCTTCCCAGACAATAGCACCTGCTACAGAGACACAAACAACACTGTTCTCAGTGGAGTCCCCTTCGGAGGAGTGCTGGTCGTGCTATTGCTGGATTTTTCTGTCTTTCTGGTATGTGTTTTACTTCTGATGAGTCCTGTGATCCCAGTTATTTCTAATTATTTCTGTCCTGTCTTCAGAGGCAGGACATTTTCTTTATTCCTCCCAATAAATACACCTTCAAGTATAAATATAGCCCAGGAAAGACAGAACAATGAGCTATAAAGACTCTTCTTATCATCTACAGGTGCTGCTGGTCATCTTCTCGATTATTAGGAGGAAGTTATGGGACCATGGGCGTTTAGCTCTGGTCGCAGACAAGGAAGGGTCAGTTCACAACTTGAAAAACATGAGGCTTGAGCTACGTGTGGTGGACACAATGAAATAAAAAGTGCTGTAAACCAACTGAACTTTGTGTTTCAGACTCACCAAGGCAACACACAGTCGCAATCGACACACCTCATCGCTTGTGTCTACTGAGGAGGCCTTTGAGTATGAACAGGTATTTAAAGGAAAGTCGTTTGATTGCCCGTTTCTGCTTTAACTTCTGGGGCAAACAACTAGACAGTTTGCCAGTTGGCTGTTTTTTCGTACCACTGTTTGTATTCGTCACTTGGAATGATCACGAATATTCTTTGCTGTTTCTTGGGTAACCTGAATAAAACTGCACCTCAGTCATGTCAGGTAGATTTTCATCTGCAATAGTGGTGATTGTTGGGATTGAGGGACCCGTAGCGGCAGAAGTTATGTATTGTACATATAAGATAACCGACATGACATCCTACGGTATAAATATGATTTTAGTCTCAGCTTGCTTTTAGTGAGAAAACGGAGAAGATACCAATAATTCTTTGTCAGTGTAATCTTCAATGTATGTTAGTATGATTAAAATATCTGTCTTTGTCTTTAGGGATTCTGCTCTTGGCTTCCTTACATCATCAGTATGAAGTGAGTGACTGTGGTTCTGCTCTTCCTTTTCTGATCTTTTATTCTCCGCTTGTGGCTCATCTATATCTTTGTTATCATGATTCATTTACAAGATTTGTTGGTTTCCTCTAATCAGTGTCTCTGTGTGTGCTACAGTGATGAACAAATAAAATCCAAAAGTGGCCCGGATGCTGTTCATTACTTATCCTTTCAGCGTCATCTGATCTTCTTGCTGTTCATCATGACTGTCATCTCCCTGTCAGTCATACTGCCTATCAATTTAAGTGGAAACCTACTAGGTGTGTTAGACATCACTGTCTCTGATAACAGCTATAATTTACACATGCTAAATGACACAATGATAATAATATCCAGTGTCTGTTAATGACTGTTCCTTTACAGATGTTAGAGAGTGATCCAGGTGTGTATTTACTAAATAGTTTCCGGTGATCTCAAGTGAATCAAGCAATCAACATGGAGGGGTTGAACTGTGCCCACTTCATAATCAGTATCTTATCACTATTGTGATTTTATTTCATCAGTGGTTCTGTATATTCTTGTCTCAACCACACAAGATTTAAAAAGTTCCGTTTATCTCTTGTAGGTAATGAGGCCAAGGATTTTGGAAGGACAACTATTGGAAATCTTTCAAATGGGTAACTACTATATCAGACTATGAAATATAATTATAGATGGATGTATGAGTAAAGCTGTGTATTGCAGAGGAGCTTTGTGGTTTGCTCATACCTAAATGTTTCTCTGTGTCTTCTGTTTGCTTCTAGAAACAGCCTGTTATGGGTGCACACAGGAGTTGCAGTTATCTTCTTGATCCTGACAATTATTCTGCTGCGACGTCACACATCTCAAGTACAAGACAGAAGCAGAGAGAAGGTGAGTCTATGATTACTTAAGGAGGATTTATGTCTGATTGTGCAGGTCAGTGGGCAGATCCAGTAGTTGTTATTTTTTCACTTTCTTTAACATTGTGAGTTTTAAAGTTTTTGTTGATTTCATCTCCAAAGAAAAATCTGTATTCCAAAAGTTCCAAAACGTAAACATACACAAAGAAAGGCAGTGCTACTTTATCTATTCAATGCACAATATTCACATTAATATCAATTCATATTTACAGCATCTGTTCAATGCACAATATTTAACTTCTCAGTTCAACAATATATTTCGCAGAGGTGTTTTTGCATGGGCTTTGCATGGATTATGGCCATAAATATGACTATTGTCCAGTGTACTCAAATAATGTCCTGTGTACTATAAAGTATAAAGCCATGCATCTTCCGTTTATGCATATATTTCACAATAAAAAACCCTTTTTGATCAAAATAATTGATTTGGTCAAAAGAAACGCTGGAGTGCTTTTATTTTGAAATGCCTACAGAATGTGTTTGTGACATAAATTCATAAGTTTAACATTAAAACTCAGGTGAAAGATCATTTTCTCTGTTTATTCTGCAGTGAACCACAAAGTGGTTTGTGTCACTGTTTGTCTGTTTATGTCACTAACGTATTTGCACTCCAGCGGTTCATTTCTTAATCCATTCTTTTGTTCTAACGGAGCTTTGATAGTTGTCGACAGACCGGAAGATCCAGGACTTCACACCGTAGAGTCCTGACATTTAGTTCAGTGCATAACCCGACATGTATTGAAGGAAATGCAGGAGATAAACCTGCAGCTCAGCCGCCAGTAGCTTACAAAGCGCATGTGAACAACAGACAACTGACACACAACTGATCTATGGTGCAACCACAGACTGTGAGTCCAGAGAGTTAAAAATGCCTAATTAAAGCTATAACTTATTATAGTGTGTGGTGAATCACATTCATTTGATGTAAGTGACCTGTGAGGAAACCTGATGTGTCTTTCTGTTTTTCACTTTGCAGACCAGAAACACGTTGTTTGTGCGTTCAGTTCCTAAAACAGCGACGGTAGAAGATGTAAAGGCCCATTTCATGTGAGTGGACTGAATAGTTTCCTCCCATAGTCTCCATCTTGTATAAAGTTTACATTTAGTGTTGATGCACCGCATTTGCATGTCAATAGTAGCCACCTGCTCCTCACCTCAATTTCCTGTTTTTCTGCAGAGAGGCGTACCCGACCTGCGAAGTTACGGCTGTGACCCTGGGCTATGATGTGACCAAGCTCATGAGCCTTGATCAGGACAGGTAAGAAGTAACTAAATCAAAGAAAAACATCAGCTACACAGAAACAATTGTAATATATTCTTGGAAACTGCTGAACCTTTTGGCCTCTTAAAATTAACCTGTGTAGATTTATGGAGCACAACTTCACTGTATGTTTCAATCTCATGTATACTGTTCAAAATGCATGTGTATGCTTTAAATTCACTAAGTTGAACCAATTTATGCGTTTATTATTTCACCCAGGATTCAAGCAGGAAAAAGTCTACGCTACTATGAGCGTGTCCTAGAGACAACAGGACAACATGAGTTCATTAACCCTCATTTGTGTGGAAAACTCTGTTCCTGCTGCAACTCCAAGAAGGTGAGATGGAACAGATGATAAAATTATGATGAAACAGTTTTTTCTGTTTGTCTTGATGCTTTTATCTTTTTTTTATGGCATGATTTGAGGTAATAATTGAAGCTGGCATGTGAACTATTTTACAGCAAGAGATTATGTCAAGTGTCTGTGTGTGTCCCCTCAGGTTGATGCCATCGAGTACTACAGTACTAAAGAAAAAGACTTTCTTGGAAAGATGAGGGAGCAGGCAGAACTAGCACCAATGCACCCTCTGGGGATGGCCTTTGTGACCTTGCAGACCGAGGCCATGGCCAAGTTGTGAGTAGCTAATTGTTTGTGCATATGTATTTACAAGTTGGAAAAACAGCAGCAACATCTGTAATAATTGTAACATCTGAGAAATGATAAGGTAATCCAGTGGAATAGTAACCATTACTAGCTTTGTGTAATAGTATCAGTGATGGATTGATCTAACTTAAATGAGCTACTGTTTCCTTTTTTCGAATGATTTTTTTTTTTACGCCCTGGAAGCAGCAGAATATGGGCTGTTTGTGCTTGTCCTCTGGCCTGATTGGAACAGTTTTCTGTCAGTTTTGATTTTTTACTGGAAACATACCATGGGGCACTTGTCAGTGTCGAGAGCTGGTTAATGTGTATCACCAACTGCTGTTGTTTACTCACCCTAGCATTCTGAAAGACTTCAACGCGCTCAAGTGTGTTGGCAAAAGCTTCTGTTGTGGGAGCGAGCCACAGCCTTCGTCCTGTAGTGTATGTCTGAAAGTAAAAAAGTGGAGAGTCAGCTTTGCACCTCACCCCAAGAATTTATACTGGTAAGGTCTGCCAGCCCAACCCCTCACACAGTATTTGCTCCTTGCTCATCGTTAGACTTGTAGTTTTTTTGTCTGATCCAAAACAGTGAAGCCCAATTCATTATATTAAATTCTGGTTTGATTATTATTTAATCTTACTCACATTTGTCATATTGTATCACTATTGGAACCATAAGAATATTCCTGTTTACATTGTGACACGAATTCTAACCATATCAAACAATGTATTGACGAGGCACAGCAAAGACAATAGTTCATTATGTAGTGAAATTGATAATTTGTCCCACTCCAGTGTAAATCCTGCTTGTAAATTGCATATAATCTGCTAATTAACTGTAAACTACTGCAAATAATGCCATCTACAAATGTCAACTTAAGCCAAATATCAGCATTTAAAACATTGTGCTTTTGTTGCCTGATGTAGAGGAATAGAGAGGAATAAGAGCTGACCCCTTTTCTATATGTTGTGCTTCCTCTTTGTGTGTAACTGTCCTGTTGCTTGTGTTTTTCCTACAGGGAGAATCTGTCAGTGCGGGGTTTTCACTGGTTCACGCGCTATGTGATAATAAACTTGTCCCTCTTCACCCTGCTCACCTTCCTCACGACTCCCACCATCATAATAAACACCATAGACAAGTTCAATGTGACAAAACCCATCACTGATCTTAACGTGAGACGGGCCACATGCACACACACATTTATTTGTCACGAGTTTGGGTTAAAAGCTGAAAATCTACAGTTTGTTATGCTTTCTTTCACCTTAGAGCCCCATTGTCAGTCAGTTCTTCCCCACTCTACTGCTGTCGACCTTCTCTGCATTGCTTCCCACTGTAGTCTACTATTCTACTCTAGGAGAAGCCCACTGGAGCAGGTATCACACACACACAACACACACACACACACACACACACACACACACACACACACACACACACACACACACAGTGATTGGTTACTGTTAGCTTAGAGGACAGGTTTTTAATCCCGCTGCTTCTGTCTCTCAGGTCCAGTGAGCAGCTGAGCATGATGCGTAAACTCTACATATTCCTGCTCTTCATGGTGCTCATCCTCCCCTCACTAGGACTCACCAGGTAATTGTGTTATCATCAGTGTTAGTAAGCAACAATTTCCAGCATCCACTAGTTCACAGGTTAGAAATGAATGTATATTAAATACAGCAGTAAACAGGGATCTTACACACTTAAAAATGATGGCGTGTAAGATATATATGCAGTTGATGTTAGTATGTATCCACAGTAAAATAATGTATCCAGGAAAAACATTTTTTTGTCTTTACAGTCTCGCATTTTTTTTCCGCTGGCTGTTTGATCACACATTCCTCACCAATGGGACAGTAAGGTTTGAGTAAGTAAATCTCTTTTCTGCTTTCTGCTTTTTTTGAACTTAAATCAAAAATGTAACAATTCATTTTAGGCATACAGTAAGATCCCTTTCCTTCCTGTAGCAGTCAGGTTTTGAATCAAGTTTCAAATTTTACATTGTCTTTGCAGGTTTAGTTGCTCATTTACAACAGTTTCTCTACAGTTGTGTTTGTCTTGCATGTTGCCTGTTGGGTATTATAGTTTGTAAACATAATTAAAGTTTCTTAAACTTTCTGATTCTCTTTAATACATTTTTCTCATTAGTTCTATTTTATTGTCCTCCTTTCTTTTATTCGTTTGTTTTGCTTTCCTTCCTTACACCAGGTGCGTGTTTCTGCCTGACCAAGGGGCGTTTTTTGTCAACTATGTGATCGCAGCGGCTTTTGTGGGCTCTGGGATGGAATTGCTGCGGTTGCCAGGGTTATTACTTTACATCATTCGTTTGGCATCCGCACGCTCTACCGCTGAAAGGAAATATGTCAAACAGGTTTGTCACAGTATTGTCCACTAGAGGACGGTTATACATGATCGCTAAGTGAAAACACAAAAAGCTTTTTCAATGAGGGCATGTTGAAGAAATCTTTAGTTAGGAAAACAGGTGTATGTAGGCCTGTAAACAGCTGGACAGTATGTGATTTAAACATTTCATGATTAATATGATTCTTACTAACAGATTTATTAAGTATTTTTAGGGACAATTCAAACTAAAATTGAATATTTTTCTGCAATTTACTTTATTCTCAGCCTCATTTTTAACTTTCTCTTACAGAGCCAGGCCTACGAATTTGCATATGGAGCCATGTATGGCTGGACCCTCTGTGTGTTCACGGTTATTACGGCTTACAGCATCATTTGTCCAATCATTACGCCTTTTGGTGAGTAGTTAGGTCGGCTCTACACAAACATGCACCTGTACACACACCAAACACCTCAATGTCCCTTTTTCACTTTTATGCATAAGACATATATCCTGTGTGTGTGTGTGTGTGTGTGTGTGTGTGTGTGTGTGTGTGTGTGTGTGTGTGTGTGTGTGTGTGTGTGTCTGACTCCATTAGGTCTACTGTACATACTGCTGAAGCACCTGGTTGACAAGCACAACCTCTACTTTGTCTACCTGCCTGCCCGCCTCGACCGCCATGTCCACCTGGGAGCTGTCAGTAAAGCCATGGCCGCACCCATCATCTGCCTTATATGGCTTTACTTCTTCTCTGTCCTCAGAACAGGTGAGAAACAAACATGGGCTAAACCTGAAAAAAGTGGACAGCACATTCACTAATGGTGGTTAAGCACAAGTGCAGAACTGTATCTATTTATTTTTAAAACATGAAGTCAAACTTAAAAATAAGTGTGTCAAGATTTTACAGCATGTTGCATCCTACATTATTTACAGAATATTACATGCACAGAATCTATAATGTTTGTTACTGAAAACAAATGGTATTTCTTCCTCTATTAATTTTTATCCAAACTAACACACAAATCTGTCAGATGATCCAGTTTCTTGCCATAATTCTTCCGAATATATATAATGTGTTGAAATGACAAGCAGCTACATAATGAGAGAAGTCCTCATGTCAGTATTTCTGAATGCCTGTTTGGTGTTTTTAGGTTTCTGGAGCTCCACATCTCTCATCACACTGGTGGTTGTGTTTATCACTATCTTCATTTGCATTAGCTACATGTGCTTCGGCTTTTTCAAGTACCTCAGCCCACACAACTATACGGTGAGTGTTTGTGAGTGCATATGTCAGACACTTCTTCACCATCCCTCAGACCGAGCCGGTCCTCATATTGTTTGTGTTCTTATGCAGGTGAAAGAAGAGGACAAGGAAGAGGTAGCTGAAGTAAATGCTGAGGTACTGCACTTGTTCTTAAACAAATTCCACAGTGAGAATAAATATATTAATTTAACTTACCTTAAATAATAACTACAGTACAAACAATAAGTTGTAAAATTGAGACAATTCAAATTTAAAACTTGAAGATTGCTCAGAGAGGGAATACCTCTTTTCATGTCAAAGAAAGTGAAAGAAAATCCTGGATTATCCACATCTGCTCCAAAATGTAATGAGTTTGGGTCAAGCCTCACCCCTCCACAAAATTTTACAAAAATGTATTTTAGTAGTTTTTGCATAATTCTATTAACTAAAAATAGACAAACACTGATAAAAAACATAAACTCCTTGGATGAGACAACAATACCAGGACATTTCAAAGTGCTATAAAGAACCTAAATCAAGTCCAGTTGCCTTCATATAGCACTGAAATATATTCATATGTTGAAGTCTTGACTGATCTCAGCAGTCATTCTTGTCGTTCACATCTGATGCGTCGTAGTTTGCGAGATATAACGAGACAGTTCTTAATTGTAAGCATTCCTTTGTATCAAAGTCATTCTTACGACACAACTTGTAATAATGCATCAAACACCTCAGGAAAATGAAAAGAAAACACAAAAGTGAATATTGGGAAACACTTCAGAGCCTTTTTGTTTGTTTTCACAACTCATTTCTCTCGTTTTATATAATTACAGGTGTATCTTCCCAGAGTGCTTAATCCTGAATCACCTGCCAGCACCGTACAGGGGTCCAATCATCAGTCTTATGGAGCCACAGACAGCAGCCGGACCAGCAGCCTCAGTCCAGTAGAGGGAAGCATGTCAGCTGATTCAGTGCATTTCATCACAGATCACCAGAGGCAAGACTCCTGATTATAAATCAGCCTTCTTCAGTCAGAGTTTGAAGTCACCTACACCATACTGCCTGACGCAGCTCATCGAGAAAACATCTCTAGATGGTTCCAGAGAAGGAAAGTGCGCTGGGTTCCAAAGACCAGGGGCCTCATTTATAAAACAGTGCTTAGGATTCATACTAAAAGTGTATGTGCTTTGATATGTTTTATTCACTTCAAACACATACCCGTCGGCTAATTAACCAAGAGTGGTGAGTACTTGTGTTTGTACTGGAGTGATTCAGTTCCATCGTATCGTTCTGTGTAATACTGAATCCAGTTCCACAGAATCTAAATTGGCTGATTGTCATTGGACAGGAAATCTTTGTCACCGCTGAACACTTACTCTCTCCTTGTCTTTTCATTCGCATAAAGGCCTCTATCATTGCATCCATGACGCAGCATTATGCACAAGTGTCATAGAAATATTCATATATTTACAGAGGGATTATTTCACACCCTGAAACTTGATCAGGACAATCAACCCTTACCTCCACCCTGGGACATGATTTGGAGGTTTGAAGGTGAACACAGTTTATGTATTTCTAAGTGGCTCTGTGGGCCTGGCAGCACAGTCATGTTCACTGCAGCACGATATTAAAACTAGTGGTGTACTTGGTGATGCATGCACTGGGTCAGAAGATACATGTATTACAAACTGCTAATTGCTATGGCTATGTTTTAACAGCACAAATACCACTGCTGGTTTCAATGTTTAAGATAAAGTGGATCAATGATCTGGCATCAATTCACCACCTTACTTCTGCATCATCACTTTCATCACTTTCCTGTCCCCCAAAATGTTCATGAACATGGGTCAGATTTTACGTAAAAGTGCGCACATTCTCCCATCAAGGTTTTTTAATCCCAACTTTAGAGAGCCCACTTCATGCATGTGCAACAGTTATAAATGAGGCCCCAGCTGTCGTGTGAAACCAAGCTTCCTCTCTTAATCGTGTCAGTCACAAAACACGGCTTCATGTTTCCCTCCGAGATCTCTCTCTGATAAGGACCAAGTCACCAAGGAATGTTGAACCAAAACCTGCCATTTTAATCAAGCCATAATGTTTGTGGAAAAAACACAGACATATATTTCATTGCACATGAATTGTAAGAGGCAAAAAATGCAATTAACTAGAAAATTGAAGCCACTGTCGCTGATGCCAAAGAGGAGTTCTCTGTGTCTCCACATTTCTCCAGTGCCTTTTTTGATGCTACATGAAGACATCTACTGCCAAGGGAATAATTTTTGCCAAATTAATAATGCACTTTTTGTATCAAGAGAGGACTGTGTTTTTGTGTAGTAACAAGAGCTAAATATTTTTACTTCTTTAATAAGACAAAAGAACAAATTTTTGTATAAGTATTTCAGGCATTTTGTAATCATAAGTGTGAGAATATTTAAGATGTATATTGCCATTGTTAGATATTATTTTCATCATTCAAGGTAAAAAAAAAAAAAAAGTTCTCATTAATGTACGAATGTTTTTGAAAAGGTCAAACATTTTTCTATTTAATGTACGGTGGTGTCATGTGTTTGCAGCTTTGTGCATTTTAACAAAGAATTCAACCATTAAAACAAAACTGTTCTGACTGCTTCTTGTCATTTGGGGGCACTGTTGAGCTGCAGTTGAGAAGCTTACACTCTGGTTTAATTTGGTTCCCCATCTTGTTCATGAAGTATTGCTGTAATTGTAAAATCAAAAAAAGTCTTGACTTGAAGCTAGTGGTCTCCTATCACAGCTTACACTAGGATTTCCATGCATTTGCTCGTCTCGACTTCTGTTACTCACTCAGTTGTGGTTTTACTCAGAAATCAAACCACCATCTACAGTTAGTCCAGAATGCTGCCGCGCGGGATTCTAACACAATCCATAAATATAACCATATCACCCACTGACTCCCAGTTTATTAAAAGGAGAATTTGCCGTGAGGGCCCCTACACTTTGAAACAATCTGCCAGAAGAGAAAAATCAGTGACCTTTGTTGTAAAGAACTTTGTTACTTGTATTGAAAAGCGCAATACAAATAAAGTTATGATTTTCTCCTTCCATTTTGCCTTTGGCACTGTAGAACTGTAGTTTTTAGGTTGGCGGCATATTAATAGTCCCTTAAAGTAGGGAGGGATATATTACGTAAGAGAAGTCTGTTTGTCTTTCCCTCAAGTTCTGGGAATATCATAGAGTCTATGCAATTTGTTTATAGTAATCAACTGCTTATAGTGATCATTTTGGCCTGGGACAAATGTGATCGCTATAAACAGCTTCCACTGTAAAACTACACATTTGCTTGTTCCATTCCTGTAATTGATTGGCAGGGACCTTACCTGGTTGGGACATAAATAGATAGTCTTAGATTGCTGTTCCAAGAGATATCAGTTTGCCCCTGATAACTGCCTTTAAAGCATCCCATAGTATAATTGGGTTTACCTCCCTATTGTCATTAAGATCAATTTAATCAACCAATCAATGTAATTTCAGATTTAACTTCTTGACTCCTTTGTTGTTAAGCAGACTTGCATTGTGTATCTAAATTGTTGTATTTAGTCTACAATCCAAATGTAATGCCAAGTAGTAGGTTAGGGATCTGATGTTCCTGGTTCTAATATCACTGTTCCAAAATGCACATTTAGAAAAGCTGCAAAAGCATGATAAAAAGGAGTCCGAATGGTACAGTGGCTCCTGTTGTATCTATTTACAAAAATTTATTTACAGTCAGGACTCACAGGGATCATGTCTCACAGATTAACTCCACTACATCAGTGTATGGGTCTTCCACCACTGGACTGGTTCTGATGGTCTGGCTGTTAGCTGCATCTTCAAAAAGGTCATGAATTACATTTTTTGCTGAATCAGACTGATTTTTAGCCACTGGACTGACTCTGATTTTCAGGCTGCAATCTGCAGCTTCATCAGTCTGCTGAATCATGGTGCGGGCAGGTGCTTCAGGATGAAGCACCCTAGGAAGGTAGACCTGTAATTATACCGTTCAAAAGAGAGAAATGAGTACCGAAAAAAACTAAATGGTTTTTCTCAATACTCACTTTTGTGTTTTCTTTTATTTCACTTTTGTGTTTTCTATTATTTTACTTTTGTATTTTTAATGCAATATTGCAATATTGTTATTTTACTGTGAATATTGTTTGATTACACTACCTCTTGTTCTTCCTCAGCTACCTCTTCCCTGTCTTCTTTTTTCACCTGCATAAGAACACAAACAATATGAGGACCGGCTCGTTCTGAGGGATGGTGAAGATCTGTCGGACATATGCACACACATGCAAAAACTCACCTTATAGCTGTGTGGGCTGAGGTATTTGAAATAGCCAAAGAACTTCTGTGCCATGCAGACGAAAGCAGTGATCAATGGAAACACCATGGTGAAGATAGCTATGGAGCTCCAGAAACCTAAAAACACCACACAGGCATTGAGAAATACTGACATGAGGACTTCTCTCATTATGTAGCTGCTTGTCATTTCAACACATTATAATAACATATATTTGGTCCACAGTTCACTGGAAGAATTATGGTGTGAAACTGGATCATCTGACAGATTTGTGTGTTACATTTGATCAAATTAATTTCCAGGAGCAAGCTGAAGCAACATAGCTAAAATTCAGTAAATGAATGTAGAGTGACCACATGCAACATGCAGGACATTTTGCTTTTGTTTTTAAATTTTAACATCAGGTTTTTAACATCAATAGATATAGTTCACCACTTGTGCTCATCTACCATTAGTGAATGTACTGAGGTTCACATTTTCAGGTTAGGCCCATGTTTGTTTCTCACCTGATGTGACGCCAAAGTAGAAGTAAAGCCACAGAAGGCAGATGATGGGTGCGGCCATGACCATGTTGATAGCTTCTATGTGGACATGGCTATTAAGGGGGTTGGGAAGGTAGGCAGAGTAGAGGTTGTGTTTGTCCACAAAGTGTCTTATTGACATGAACAGTAGACCTGATGGAGTCAGACACATATACACACACACGCACACACACACACACACACACACACACACACACACACACACACACACACACAACCTTTAAGAAGCACACCATGTAAATGACTGGATATACATCGTATGCATAAAAGTGAAAAGGGGACATTGAGGTGTCTGGTAAAGTGAATTGAGTGTGTACAGGTGCATGTTGGTGTAAAGCAGACCTAACTACTCACCAAAAGGCGTAATGATTGGACAAATGATGCTGTAAGTCGTAATAACGGTGAACACACAGAGGGTCCAGCCATACATGGATCCATATTGAGATGCGTAGGCCTGGTCCTGTAAGAGAAAGTTAAAAAGAGGCTGAGAATAAAGTAAATTGCAGAAAAATATTTCATTCTTGTTCAAATGTTCCTTAAAAAGACTAAATCTAAATAGTTAGAATAATATGAATAATTAAAAATTCCCTGATGGAAAAAGCCTGTTCTGAACATGGTAGCATTTATAATACAATTAACAATAAGTTATTAACTATAACTTGTAAATGTTATATATTTATATCCCTTTCTGCTTTTACTACGTGTCGGGTATGACATTCCTTTAGTGGACAATACTGTGACTAACCTGTTTGACATATTTCCTTTCAGCTGCAGAGCGTGCAAATATCAAACGAAAGATATAAACCAGTAAGTCTGGAAACCGCAGCAATTCCAACACAGAGCCCAAAAACGCTGCTGTGATCACATAGTTGACCACGAATACTCCCTGGTTAGGCTTAAACAAACACCTGGTGTAAGAAGGAAGAGGAAAATAAACAGTTAAAAACACAATGAGAAAAATGCATTAAAGACAATGAGAATTATGTTTACAAACTATAATAACCAGCAGGTACATTTTTGATGATGTGAATAGCACAACTGTTGTAAATGAGCAACTAAACCCGAGAAGACAATGTTAAATATGAAACTTGACAAAACCTGACTGCTACAGGAAGGAAAAGGATCTTGCTGTATGCTCAAAATTAATTATAACATTTTTGATTAAAGTTTAAAATAGCAAGAAGCAGAAAAGAGAAATTTACTTACGCAAACCTCAATGTCCCTGTGCCGTGGAAAAAGCGTTCAATCAGCCATTCTAATAAGCCTGCGATACTGAAAAATACAAATAAAAAGAATTACAAAAATGCACTAATTGCTAATCTCTGAATTACTGTACATATTATGGATGCTGGGAACTGTTGCTTATTAAATCTGGTGTAACACAAATTACCTGGTGAGTCCTAGTGAGGGGAGGATGAGCACCATGAAGAGCAGGAAAAAGTAAAGTTTACGCATCGTGGTCAGCTGCTCACTGGAGCTGAGAGACAGAAGCAGCAGGATTAAAACCTTTACTCTAAGGTAACGGGAATCATGTGCATGTGAGCGTGTGTGTGAGTTAGTGTTTGTACGTGTGTAATACCTGCTCCAGTGTGATTCAAAGGATGTAGAATGGTAAACTATGGAAGGAAGCAATGAAGAAAACACCGCCAGCAGAAGAGTGGGGAAGAACTGACTGAGAATGGGAACCTAAGGTGAAAACAAACATAACAAACTTTAGCTTTTAACCCAAACTCGTGCTAAAAATATATGTGTGTCTGCATGTGCGAGCCTCACCATGAGATTGGTGAGGGGTACTGTCACACTGTTCAATGCATTCACATTCATGGAGGGAGTCGTGAGGAATGTGACCAGGGCCAGGAGGGCCAAGTTGACGAGAAGAAATCGCCCAAACCATTTGAACCTCTGCACTGACAGATTCTTCCTGTAGGAAAAACACAAGCAACAGGAAAGTTACACACAAAGAGGATCTTATTCCTCTCTATTCCTCTTCATCAGGCAACTAAACCACAATATTTTGAATGTTGATATTTAGCTAAAGATGATTTAGACATTTGCAGATGACATTATTCACAGTAACTTCTAGAATGATGAGTGCATGGAGCACATACTGAGGGGTCGGTGTGGAGGACCTTACCAGTTGATGGATCTGGCAAAAGTTGCGAATTTGACTCTCCAATTCTTCACTTTCAGACCTTCACTTTTGGATGAAGACTTGGGCCTTCTTCCGCAGAAGAATGTCTTGCACTTGACAGCGTTGAAGTCTTTCAGAACTCTGGTGTGAGACAGCAACAGCAGTTGGTGATATCCATTAACCAGCCCTCAACACTAGCATGTACCCTGTGGTCTGTTTCCAGTAAAAAGAAAATTCATGCCATGACAATAAAACTGATGTAAAACTGTTCTGATCAGTCAATGGACAAGCACAGTCATTGAAAAATAAAAAGAGTGGCACAAAAGAATGGTCAAAGAAAGAAGCAATGCAGTTTGATCAATCCCTCGCTCATATAGCAACAACTAATGCTATTACACGCAAAAAATTACATTATCACTTCTCAGGTTGCTGCTGTTTTTCCAACCTGTAAATACAGACATATGCACAAACATATAGCTACTCACTGTTTGGCCATGGCATTGGTCTTAAAGGTCACAAAGGCCATCCCCAGGGGGCGTGGTAATTCCTTTTCCAGCTCCTCCCTCATCTTGTCCAAGAGGTGTTGTTCTTTATTTCTGTAGAACTCGATGGCATCAACCTGAGCGAACACACACAGACACAATGATTACAACTTCACATAATCTCTCGCTGTAAAATACTTTGCACATTTGCTTCACTTACTTTGCCTGCAAATAAGAAACAATGATACAACCTACAAAAACTGTCTTTAGTACAATGTATTTTGTTTTACCATAAATTCCATCTCACCTCCTGAGAACTGCAACAGCACCGGAGTTGGCCACACACACGAGGGTTGACCTTCCTAGGTTTTTCTGAGTTCTCTGGGATAGACTTGTAGTAGTGCAGGTGTTCTCCTGCTTTAATCCTTGAAAACAAACATAGAAATTGGTTGAAGTTAGTAAAAGTAAACCTAACCATTTAAAACTTCTATATATACTTCTAAACATAGAATTTCCACTTCATGCTGGTGCTTGCTACCAACTCCTTTGCAGACAAGCATATATGTAAATATTGAACAGTCTATATGGCTACAATGTCCAGTAGAGTTGCTGGGATCTATTACAATTCTCTATGTGGGTTTATAGCAGCAGGCTACCTATTTCACACATTCCTTATCAAAATGAATAATATATAGTTGCTCGCTTACACATGTTAGAATGTTTTTTTATTTATTTAGTTACTTCTAATTTCTTACCTGTCCTGATCAATGCTCATGAGCTTGTTCACGTCATAGCCCAGGGTCACAGCCGTAACTTCGCAGGTCGGGTACGCCTCTCTGCAGAAAAACAGGACATTGAGGTGAGGAGCAGTTGGCTACTGTTGACATGCAAATGCGGTGCATCAACACTAAATGTAAACTTTATACAAGATGGAGACTATGGGAGGAAACGTTTCAGTCTACTCACATGAAATGGGCATTGATATCTTCTACCGTTGCTGTTTTAGGAACTGAACGCACAAACAAGGTGTTTGTGGTCTGCAAAGTAAAAAAAAAAAGACACATCAGTCACGTTTACTCACAGGTGACATCAAATGAATGGTATTCACCACACTATAATCAGTTATAGCTGTCATTACGCATTTAGGTCCTCATAAACAGATGTAATCCAATATTAAGAGTAAAATGGAGGTAGAGCATACCTCTGCCAAGGCCTAACAGCTCTCTTAGGAAATCAACCAAAATGTTGAAAAAGGCCCGATCTCACAATGTTAAAGAAAGTGAAAAAAGGGACCAGCATTCAATTTCAATGGGTTCTGCTTTGAGTCATGCCCCACCCCTCCACAAAATTTTATTTTTGTGTCACCCTGCTAAATAACAACAAACAAATGCAGATATAACCTCCTAGGCAGAGGTAACTAATAGAAACAGTTTGGGAAAAAAAGTCTCTGAACTCCATAAATGTAAGTATCAGTGAGTCAGTTTAAATGTGGATGATCAGAACATTCTGAAAAATAACATCAAATCTGACAGTCTAGTCCCGAGTAATCGTAGACTCACCTTCTCTCTGCTTCTGTCTTGTACTTGAGATGTGTGACGTCGCAGCAGAATAATTGTCAGGATCAAGAAGATAACTGCAACTCCTGTGTGCACCCATAACAGGCTGTTTCTAGAAGCAAACAGAAGACACAGAGAAACATTTAGGTATGAGCAAACCACAAAGCTCCTCTACATTACACAGCTTTACTCATACATCCTTGTACATTTATTTTTTAATTTCATACTCTGATAGAGTAGTTACCCATTTGGAAGATTCCTGATAGTTAATCCTTCGAAATTAACATCGGCTGAAAGAGATAAACAGCACATTTTAAATTAAACTGTGGTTGAGACAAGAACGTGAACAGAAAAATACAGGCCACCTAAACCAGCGTTCAGTCAAAACCACTGACAAAATGAAAATCACAATATAGTGACAAGACACTGATTATGAAGTAGACACAGTTCAACCCCTCCATGTTGATTGCTTGATTCACTTGAAGCCACCAGAAACTATTTAGTAAATACACACCTGAATCAGTTTCTAACATCTGTAAAGGAACAGTCATTAACAGACACTGGATATTATTATCATTGTGTCATTTAGCATGTGTAAATTTGAGCTGTTATCAGAGACAGTGATGTCTAACACACCTAGTAGGTTTACACTCAAATTGATTGGCAGTATGACTGACAGGGAGATCAAAGTCATTAGGAACAGCAAGAAGATCAGATGGCGCTTAAAGGATAAGTAGTTAATTCCGTCCAGGCCACTTTTGGCTTGTATTTGTTCATCACTGTAACACACACAGAGACACTGATGAGAGGAAACCAACACATCTTGTATACGAATCATGATAAAACAGATATAGATGAGCCACAAGTTAAGAAACATTGATAAACAAGGAAGAATCAAACCATAGTCACTTACCTCAAATTGTAGGTGAAACGAATCCAAGACAAGAATCCCTAAAGACAAAGACAGATATTTGGATCACATTAACATACAATAATATTGATATCTGACTGGCTAATTGTCTAGCAGAGTGTTTTCCCTTTGCCATGCGTTATTTGCCCCAGGAGCATATATGGCAAACTAACTATTTTCTTTTAAATACCTTTTCAGCTGCAGTAGATGGAAGTGACGCATTTCCATTACCGTGTCCTTCCTCCATTACCCTGAAATACAAAGATCACAGCACTTTTCATATTCATTGTGTCTACCACACATAGCTCAAACCTCATATTTGTCAAGTTGTAAACTGACTGTGCATTGTCTGCAACCAGAGCTATACGCCCATGGTCGCAACACTTCGTCCTGATGAGGCAGAACAGTAATAGCAGCAGCTGTAGATAAAAAGAAAAGTCATTATAGTTTATTACATTTGTCTCTTTCTTTGACTTTGTTTGTATTTGAAGATGTATTCATTCATAAGAACTCTATATTAGTTTGATCAGAGTCACATCAGAAGTAAGATACAAACCAGAAAGCCACCACAATTGAGTGCTAAAACCATGGGCACTCCTCCGAAGAAGATTCCATCGAAACTGCTGTTGCGGCCGGAGCAGGTAGCATTTTGTGGGATGAAAATGGTACTGGCCTGTTGAATCGGGAAAGAGGGAGTATTGATGCCATTTTGCAACCAAAATTGTTGTTTGGGAGGCATCATTGGAGTAGAACCTGCTGTTTAATCTGAAGAAGGTATCTGCAGACACAAAAAATAGGAGAAATGACCTCCCAGAGCCAAAAGTGCTCCAACAGTGTGAAGAAAAACTTAATCTGTTGGTTTTTTTAATCCATACACTGCAAAACTGTTTTTACATTAAATGTGGGTCACAGTGTCCAAGGTCGAATCTGCAAATGTTTTGCTTCGTCAAAGCAATGGTGAAAAATATGTAATATACCATTTAAATTCTACTAAGCATCTTTTGTAAAATTTTATAAAAAACAGCTCTTTGCCACCTGTGAAAAGTCATTCCATAATTTGGCTTACATTAATTTTCTTTAAAATGCAGCGCTGCCTTTGAGAAGTAGAGTATGAAACATTGAAGATTCACTGGTTCTACAAAAGTAGACTTGTGAAATTGCTGAACGTCTTGAAACTTTTATGTGAATGTTATGGTGTCTTTCCCTTTCATTCACACACAGATTTGTCTTATCCTTTAATGGCATTCAACATCTATCATAAGCAAGTGGTCCTAGTTCAAAGACAGAGCAGATCAAAGCAAATAGACAGTTTTTTTTATTTATTTACAAAAAGGCAAAAATAATCTTTACAATAAATTCGGGCCCATAAAAGGTCAGCCTAACATAATTAAACTCAGACACCAACTGAGGACTACTTAACAGGACAAACTGACCTCCTCAACTAAGACACAGGGGAAAGGTATATAGGGCTGATCAGGCCATACGAACACAAAGGGGGATAGACTAAGACATAGTAAAATTTAAACAAACTACAACAACCACAAAACATAACAGTATAATGCTATTGAATAATAATAATAATAATAATAATAACTAAGGAAACATAATTAAACATCAAAATCAAAACAGTAAAACCAAAATTCTAAAGAAACCAATGTCCCTTCCCGTGATTATGAGGAACATGGTGCAGTGCAAAACTGTGGCTAAGGCTGAGGGGTAGAGTGGTCGTCCTACAACCAGAAGGTCTGTAGTTCAATCCTCAGTCTTCTCCATCTGCAAGTGTGAAAGATGTAAAC
This sequence comes from Paralichthys olivaceus, assembly GCF_024713975.1. Classification (NCBI taxonomy): domain Eukaryota; kingdom Metazoa; phylum Chordata; class Actinopteri; order Pleuronectiformes; family Paralichthyidae; genus Paralichthys; species Paralichthys olivaceus. Next base: position 9,679,934 of record NC_091111.1, read on the forward strand.
AATTCAGTTGAATTATCAGTATCTTTAATTTCAGTTTCAGATCTACAATTGAATTCTGACTAGTCATAATTCAAGTTCTTGATATCTACAATAGTATTCTGATAAGTTCAAACTTAATATAAGGTATCTTGAAATGGGGAGAGTTAAAGATATATTAAACTTCAAGTACGACTAGTCAGAGTTACATTGTAGATACCTGAAACTGGAATTACAGTTTTAAGTAAGTTGCCAGTGTTTCTAATACTTATAGAAACATCCCTGTTCAAGTTGCTTTTCAAATAAACAGCTGGAAAGGATAAAATGTGAAATGAATAAGATTATTCAATTACCCCACAGCGGTTGTATGCCTTCGCCAACAAGTGTAGTTTTTGTCTACATACTTCAACATCTTTTTTTTTTTTTTTTTTGGTACACTGAAATCCTATCACTTCATCTTTGCATACAAGTTACAAATGATCAAAATTATATCACATTCAAGAGGCCTAAAACCTGTTTTTGAGGCCCTGTGACCTTGACCTTTGACCACTAATCAGGTCATCCATGAGTCCAAGTGAATAATGACAGATGTAACGAAATAGAAGTTAGGATACCACTGATTGTTGAAAACAATTTTCAAGGTGTGAAATAATCTGTTTGCTGTAAATATAGGAATACTTCTGTGAAACTTGTGCGTTATGCTGAGTCATGGATGCAGTGATAGAGGTCTTTATGCAAATGAAAGGAGAAGGACAGAACAAGTGACACACAACACAATTCAACAGAACCGGGGCCTGTTGTCTGTTGAGCCATGGTCCCAAATCCCTGGACTCCCAATGAGCAGGATTTGCCAGTGTGGAGACACTCCATCAAACAAATAAGCTTCAATACATTTCATATTGAAATTCTCTACTTCGTCTGGCTTCCTTTTCCAAACTGCCTCAAACCTTTCAGTGTAATGAGTCAGACAACATGTAATGGGCTGCCTTTGTGAGAATGCTGTGAGGTGCAATGTCAACAGCAGATGGCAGCAGTGACCACTCATAAAACAACCGTGATGCATCTGTACTGTCTTCAACAAATTTGACAAAATTGGGAGGACACAGGCATTTAAGGAACTTTATGCCATGTGGGTAAAATGTCAAGACTATAAGATCTCTGCCCTTAAAATTGATTGCACAGTAATTGGACATAGGAATGAGTGCTTTACAGTTAAATCAAGAGTACACAACAGTGGGCTTGTAAACAGCTCTGTAACAGTCACCTCCGGCACCCACAGTTCGACATGTCCTCCCACTTTTTGAGTGGTTTTGGCAAAGCTGATAATTCCAAAGAGAAAATGTTTCACCTGAATCTACCAAACAGGTGACTTGATGTCCTGATATTGTCATTGATAATTCTATCGTTTCCGATAGCCTACTTTATAGTCATTACAAATAGCAAATGTGTGGGCATTATTTTAGCTTCAATATGACTTACAGCATGCATTTTTTGGCATAGTTTGTTTGATGCTGTGACTCAGCCTTCATTATGTTTGTGTGTGCGTGTGTGTGTGTGTGTGTGTGTGTGTGTGTTGTGCAGGCTGGTCCATGACATCCGTTCCCCCGCCTTCAGCTCTCAGTCAGTCGGTTGCAGAGATGGCTCATCATCCTTCTCTTGGGCCTGAGGACAGTCCCAGATAATGGATGAGGGAACCAGTGAGGCTGAATTTAAAAAGAAATCAGATTATTTGATATGATTCATGAAATGGGGGGAACAAACTTTTAGCATAGGCCTTTTATTGTGAGTGACCACAATTTCTATATAAGAATGACCAACATTTTAGCAAGTTGTGACTTCTCATCACCTCCATGTATGGGAGCGAAAGGGGCTAAAAATTCACACACACAGGGTCTGGGCTGGCTTCGCCCCCACTCACACAAGCCTCATCCACCTCCACTCTCTCCCGATCGAGGCCCACATCAACTACATACTCCTCCTTCTCACCTATAAATCCCTCCATGCCCTAGCCCGACCATACCTAACTGACCTCCTCCAACCCTACACTCTGCTCCAAAAGCTGCTCCAAACACAGGTTTGCTCTCCATCCCGAACACCAAACTGCGAACCTTTTGGAGGCAGAGCCTTGTTTTTTTTCAGCCCCCACCCTCTGAAACTCCCCCTGCTGAAATCTGCAATGCTGCATCTCTGGACAGCTTCAAAAAACTCCTTAAACATCCCCTGTCCATTAAGGTCTTTGGCCTCAGTTAACGCTCCACCCTGCCAGTGTTCAGTCTATTTCTGTCCTGTTTTGTGTGAATTACTTTCTTTTCTCTGTCCCTACTGACTCATGTTTAATATTATTATTAAAATACAACAGGAGCAAAATATGCCATTCTTGACATTTGGGGGCACTGTTGAGCTGCAGCTGAGTAGCTGAACCTCTGAAATATTCATAAAGCAGCAGAGGGGGACAAATGCAAAGTGTTGCGTTGAGGATTTCTAACTTACTCTGACATTGGTATGAGACAGTTTACTAGGCTACAGTTCCAGTAGCTCCACTTCCTCACCTGATCTTTTAACATTATCTCCCTCTCTGCTCCCCTTTGCTTCCTCTGCTTCCTGCCCTTTTCCCCTTTATCACCACAGTACCTGCCTCAGCTGAGAAAGACCTCTGGAGTGTTTTTTTTAGCGTGACATATTTGCAGTGGATAGCCTGTACCTAACTTGTCAAGAATTATTTAATTGTGTGTCTGTATGTGTATTTATGTGGTTAAGCAAAAAGGCAGTATGCTCAGTGTTAAATGATTTTCAACATACTTGAAGTGGTAGCAAAACTCAGAATATGGCCCTGGTTCCTTGATGAATCACAAAAACATAAACTGCATGACTCCTATACGAAGAGAATTCAGGACAGATTTGAAAAGACATGCTGTACCTCAACAAAGTCACATGAGAAAGCTGTGCAGGGTCTGGATGCGAGGGCACTAATAACTTGCAGATATTCCCATGTGGCTCTGAGGATGAGCTGGGAAAGAGGTGGAAGTTTGATATCAGACACCTGATATATATGGTTGAATCTATTTAATGTGCATTTAATAAACGCTCGCTGCTGGAGACTGCCTTCTGCTTGCTCAGTGAAGGAGTAATGTGGATGTTAAGGCTGCCGGAGCCTGGGAACCAGCTTAGTCCCAATGGCAGCAGCTACAACTAAGTGCAAATATGAACAAATCACAAACACACCAAACTTTGATCTGATGGAAAAAAGCAAAAATTCACTGGCTCTGTTTCGACACACGTGGCTCTTGATTTCTTGTAATGGGTGTGTGAAAGTTTGATCCAATTCCCTGCGGACTATCTTGTTCAAACATCTTGATCACATATCCGCATTAGTCATGTTTGGTTTTGCACACGATGCAGGGCGGCAGACAGCACTGGTCTGTAATTTAAGGAATGAGTTAGTAACAGGTTATGGTGATGATTTTAAGTAATAATGAAAATGAACAATTCAGGCAATACAGGGTTAATGTATTTTTTATGAATGCATTTATTTTGTATTAATTAATGTATTTACTTGTGGGTTATTTTCTAATGTCCTATGTCTATAAACATATTTCTCATCATTGTGTGTTTAACAAGATTTGCTCACCAAAAACTGACTCTTATGAGTCTGAGTTCACTGAAAACAACTGAGCACCATGTGTATTTCCTTGTAATTCTCTTTAATCCAAATAGCAAAGCTCTTTTGAGGAAATGTCTAGGTAACCTGTAAGATATTTGTTGCTATAAGTTTCTTTACAATAATATTAGCTATGTTTTTGCCAAGTGTTTGGAATAAAACATTGATGCTACTCTCAGACAGATCACTTAGCTCAGTCAGGCACATAGCCAACTGTAAAAATCTGAATATTTTATTTATTTTAGAACATAGGACAAGATGGAGAATATCCCTTGGATGTTTGAAGGTCTACTCTACTTTAAGATTCCAACCACAAGTTGATAAAACATGATATTTAGATTATCACACTTTAGATGTGCTCAGACTAAGCTAGGGTATCTGTTTTCCCCCAGCTCAAATCTTTGTGCTTAGCTAAACTAATAATGCTACCTGTATAATTATAGACACAAGAGTGGCATCAACCTCATTTAATTCAGAAAAAGGGAAATACGAGTATTCGCTAATGTAGAGCTATTTATTTGCCCTGACCAAGAGATAAGACAGAAATTGTACTCTTAAAAAATAAAGCATCAGTGCTCTCTGGTGGACAAATTATGTGATGAAACATGGTGTATAATTTCTCTAATTTATCTTTTTGCAATTTTGCACTGGAATTCCTCATTGGATGACATATAGGCTAGACAGTAAGCTATTATTAGCATATTAGCCTCACCAATTTGTCAGTCTATTTCTAATCTTAGTGTAGATACTAATTAAGACGATATAGACAAATAAAAAATGAGAGTAAAAGAATATGCTTTGAAATTTGAGGAGATAAGATATAAATCCTATTAATTATAATAATTACTTTTTTTTAACAGATTGTTTTCAGGTCAAATAGGACTGCAGTGATCTGCAAGTCTGGGAGGTTTTACTAGTTTAACCAACACGCCCTTCTCCGGATCAAAATATTTATCAAGGCTTAATCCAAAACCTCTGTGACTGTGGTTTTTGTTTAGGTGTGCAACCCACTGAACCCAGTGCCCTCAATGCATTCTTGGTATTGTTGTGGTCTGTGCTATTGTACAGCACAGACACTATTATTTGGTCACTTCACTCCCTCTCTTTCAGTATTCACTTAATACTGCACTCCCAGGCCACTGGACTTAAGAAAGAGCTGCTGTGTTTGTGTGTACGTATCAAATAGGAATTAAACCCATTTAGAGTTCTGAGGTTTTGGGGTCAGGTTTCCTTCATGTCACCACCAAGATCGATGGATGTGACCTCTGACTGCTCCAATTTGTATATAAACATAGCACTGGCCAATCAGTGCATCGCGTGGGATCATGCCAACCAATGAGAGCGTCTAGCAGCATCGTGCTCTGTGGCACTCCCATCTTTTGTCCGTCAGGATTAGTGCCGTGGCAACGCTGGTCGCCTGGGAGGTGAGTTTCCCAGAGCAGTGGGACAAGGACAGAAACAGGCTGCTTCATTCCAAGTATTACTTCCTTCCCGGCCAATTGGATAACACAAATGAAGTGCTGTGTATGTGTGTGTCACTCTGTGGCTTGCAACTCCAAAACTTCCACCTACACTGCCAACTCTAATGAGGTGCCATCCTGAGCAACAAGCTCAGAGTGTGTTTGTCTGTGTGAGTGAGTGGAGGGGTTGGTGAGGGGCTGTCCTTGTGTATTCTCTTCTGTGTGGGGTACTTTGTGGTGAAGTCACCCCACTCTCCCTCCCTTTTCTGTTGGTGGACTACATTAGCCAGAAGGGCAGAGGGCCAGGCAGCTGAAATCACTGCTGCTGATCAAGCATGTGACTCCAGACCGAGCCCTTTTGTTTAGACAATTACAGCCAACACACAGAGCTCTGCAACTGCAGTGTGGCATGGGAATAGGCAAGCATGGGAATGAATAGACATTAGGAATTATTAAAACCTGCCTTTGTTTTTTTCCGATTGCGATTCTTGAGAGGAATTGCCTGCAATTGGTTCTAACCCTTAGATTTTCATTAAATTCGGCCCCCTATTTTGATACAAGTGATTGTTGACATTTAATGTAACTCTACCCTGAAAATTTCACATCCTACATGGTGCTGCCTCAAATATAGTGAAAAGCAGCAGTAGCAGAATATAATGTTCAGTTAGTATTAGCAGTAAGTTCACACAATACTCTGATACAGCTCTAAAAGGTAATTTGAATGATATCAATGTGATCAAATTAACAGTTAGTGCAAACATTTCTTAATTCTTATGAATCCCGTGCATGTGAAGACAATCCGATGAATCACCACTACCAGTGAAGATGACCTTCCAAAGAAGTAATTCGAATATATTGTGTCACTGGTAGGACATTACTGAGCAATGTGAATACTAAATGGGGTTTAATTAACTGAAAAAACTGTCTTCCAGCTTGAATGAGAACTTTTTGTTGTTTTGTTTTCCTACATTTAAATAAAGTTCTGAACATATACATGGATTTCAGGATCTGAAAAAATGTATACAGCTCAAACCAAGGGACCTAAACAGATTCAGATCGTCTTCAAACATTTGTTGGACAGCATCCAATCATGCTTCTCTAAATGTAACTTAAACAGACTTTACATTGCTTACACTACAACTGTTGGATCTGTTCCAGGGTAAACAAAAAAAACAATGTCTGCTTAATGTCTTACGAATGGGATTTGCAGGATACGCTTCCCTATTCGATTTGCAGGATACACTACACTACATGCTCGGAGCAACTCTAGATTTAGGCACTACTTGGTCTGCCTGAAATCAATCCACTGGAAATGAAAAACAATACTTTCACACAGACAATGGACAATGGTTTTGGCTGTCTTAATAAAGTGCCGACGGTAGAGGAGGATTCACCTTTTGAGCCAAGACACTGAAGCTTGTGGACGATGAGCGAGCTGCATGTTCAATTTCTCTCACGGACAAACGGATTTGACTGTGGGAAAAAAAACAAATGCATTATTCACAATATATTCACACAATGACAAAATCACACAGAATATACTGAAACTCAACAGTATCCCATTCTTCCTCCTCCACTCAGGCTAGATCACGTTTCAGCTATTTCATTTGCACCCAAAAACGCCTCTACAGCCTCAATCCTAAAACAGTCTCACAAACACAAACACACAGCCTCATTTTCCAGTAGGAAATCTGATTCATGAAAATGCCATAAGCCTCAAGGAAGATAGACTGTTGTGTTTGTTGTATGACTTTATATCATAAGCCAGTCAGTTATTATGACTTATAGGCCATGGGAACACATAATGAATTTACCTCCACGACATGTCATTGTTTATTAACGGTGAAGCTATTTCTATTCTCTACAAACACATAATGACAGTATTTAAATGGAAAATATATCCTGTGATTATTATCAAACACTACACTGACTCTTATTCCCATGCAGTAATATTACAGGGATCTGAGCATGCATCCTGCCAGCTGTGCAAAGGACTTAACCCTTTCTGTCCACCACACACTGTTCAGTGAGTGAATGTGGGACTTTATCTGTTAGAAAGAGGACAATTAAAAATCGAATCCACAACTGCATCAAATAATCATCTGCTGTCAATGAGCATAGTCGTACACTATTGAAAAGGATGCGTTTCATAAGCAGATGTGTGCTCCATCATCACATTCATTTACTGTAGAGAATATAAAGAATACAGTTGTGTTCTCAGGCGCTCTCCTGGCCTGCATACACTCATCACGTGTCAACACCTTCTTCACGACCAGCCTCAGCATTGTCCTTTTATACGATCACCAAATAGGAGCAATAATAAACAGTTACATTACAATACATAATAAATACACATCTATTTCTATCATAACCTGATCCCCTCCACTGCTTTTCCCTCCTGGATATCCACAGTAAATCATTCATTTTCTAATTGCAGGGATCACAGGTAAGTATCAATTTTACCTTTAAGATTAAGCAATTTCAGACACAGGCAAATTATTAATTGGAAAGTATTTAACACAACAGTAGTTGTATGACCTTGTCAGGTCCTTTTATCCTTTTTGACACTGAAAACTATCCGTAAACACTTTGATGACAGATAAGGGCTGCTAAACACAGCAAACATGACGAGGACTCTTATTTTGAAGACCTTGACACCGTTTTCAACTCTTAAAAACCAAGGCTGTAGCATTAGCAATGCTAACAACAATTCGCATTACTCAATTAGCATGACACTCTCATGACACAACTGACTACAGATCATCCAGAAAGATCCTGAATGTCCTTTAGTTTGGCTAATGGATTTCTCTCACTCGGCGCCCGCCATTTTGATTATGGCCAGCCGCCATTACTATGGTCAAGATGAACGTCTCGCATGTCAAAGTTACTCACATGAACTCGCATCGCCTGAGGTTGTGTTTTTAATCAGCTTACCTGAAAATATAAACAACACAGTTTAGTTCTCACATGGTTCTGACAACTTCTTCTCTGCCAGCGGCAGCCACTAAATTACCATCGTATTATGCAGGAGGCGCCCCCTGCTGACCATATTGTGCGTAGCATGGGTAAAGTAAAGTCAAAGTCTGCTTTATTGTCTGTACCTTCACATACACCAGACATACAAAGGAATCGAACCTGCGTTCCTAACTATCCCACGGTGAAGACAAGACGAGACATTTCCTAACACAAGTAACAGTAAAGTGCACAGGCACAACAAATGAAGACAGACATATGCTCACAAAAGTAGACAATAAATAAAAATAAAAATAAAAGACAGTTCTCAGTGAAAATGTTTGAGGTAGCAGCAAAGTTTTATAATATAATATAATATGGTGATATACAATGAGTTGTGATAGTGCAAAGACAAGTAGTAGAAGTAACCACATGTCTCAGTAAATTACCTAAAAGCAGAAAAGATACAGGCAGGTAACGCAACGCATATGTTTAGCGTTACTATAGCAACCACGTCGACGAGCGTCGTTGTCAGTAGCAACCACTGCAGCAGCGCTCGCACTGTGTTGTTAGCTGTTATGCTAGCTGGCCAGCAGTTGAAAACACCGCAGCGACGTTGAGACTCGGATTATTGACGCTGTGACCAGGTTCACTGGAGAAACAATGGATTCCCAGTCGCTGTACTTTTCCCTGGAACTCGTCGCCGGAAGTGGGGACACTCTGAATGTCGAGCAAAGAACCGCCCTGCACACTTCCTTGTTGATTCTGCAGAAAAACCACAAGTTCAAGCGAGTTGTGCTCTGGGGCAAAGTGCTTGGGTTGAAGGGGGATTATTTTATTGCACAGGGGAGAGGAGAGGATGAGATGAAGGACAGGAAGAATCTGTATAGGTAGGAGAATCTCACCCATGGTTCTGTTTCATTCATCTACTGTGTGTAGAAAAGCCAGATTGTGTGTGTTATGGCTGTTTCCTGCAGCTTGAACTGTGTGGACTGGTTCCTGCTGCCCCCTGCCACAGACCCTTTAATCGACCAAGTGTCCAGAGCTGCCAAGGGTGGCTTCACAGGAGACCCCTCACATGTGTATGAGCATCGGGAGATCCACAGGCGAGGAGGAGGAGATGAAGAGGAGGAGGTAGTGGTGAGCAACATCAGTACTGTGGATATAAAGTCCAAGTCACAGAAATACAAAAGTCACTTAGGTGCACAGTATAGACAAAGTGATCCGTGGTCCTGGAGGCCGTTGACAAATAAATCCATCCATCTATTTTTATGCAAAAGAAAGTATTTTAGCTCAGCGTCATGGATCAGAACTGACCTCAACCAAAAATAACAGCAAAGATGAATGTGGGACCTAAATTAAACATACAACTAGAATTGTGCTCAGTAGAGCACATACCTCTACCAAGGCCCAGCAGTCCCCTAAAATTAAAACAAGCCTTACAGCTAAGGCCACATTACATTACATTTCTCAACTGCACACCAGTGGTACTTACATGGAACCAAATTTAAATTCACTAGATCTAGAATTGTTGTTGGATCAGCATGCAGTTACACACTGTCATAGACATTAACCCCCTAGATATATTTTTTCTCATAAGGATTTGCACATTATTCTCTGAGTAATCAACAAAAATGTTTAAGAAAGTGAAAAAAGGTTTTCAGAATGTGCCCAGTGATCAAAATCCACCCAAAAATTCTGTCCAGTAGTTTTTGTGTAATCCTGTTCACTGTAATGAACACAGATGGCAGAAGAAGAGAGTACGAAAGAGTCTAACTGGAGCATTTCTGTGATTCGTTTCTATTGTTGCTATCTGAACAGTCATGAAAAGGTGCTCTTGGTTTCAGACCAAAGTGAATGAGGAGAGCAGGCTGGCAGTGACGGTTCATCACATCGATGAGGAAGTGTCTGTGGTACCACGAGGTGCGTTCATCAAGAGTCCGCACGGCCTTGTCCAGATCAACCGCAGCTTTAGTGGTAAACACATTTCAATGTTTCACATCATGTGTGAGTCTTAATCCTGTAGTGGAGCTTAAACATTTGCAGCTGCGTGTAAGGTGTTTCATCAAGCATTGATAAAATGTGGTATTTATGTTAATGGGACCAATACGTCAATCGAAACATTGGGAAATGTTTCATAAAGAAATGTATTTGGTTAACTTACAGTTCAGTACCCTGTGGAAAAGTTTATTTCTTTGTGAATTTATTTCTTATGTGCATTGGCAGGTCTGTCTCACTCTGAGGCAGGAAAGCTCGACAGTTTCCTACACTTCAGCGAACCAAAGAATCTGAAGAAGAAAAGCATCCTGGAGACAAGTCAACTCAACCCAGCTATTGACTTCCTGGATGTGCTGAGTGATGACATTCCTAAAGGTGAAGCCACAGAGCTCAGTTTACCCGACACTAAAACATGTCGCCGATTGTTCTGATGTCAGTCCCTGAACACTTGAGAGGATAGTTTTAATTCATGTGTCAATGAGGCCTTTACAGAGCCAGTGATACAACTTGAGGTTTTTCACTCACATGCTATATTATAAATAATGAGATGAGATCACAATATGAATTAGTATGGTGAAGGGAAATTCAAGAGACGTTTTTCAGAGTAAAACACCTACGTCATTCTAACTGTAAAATGAAATTGAGCAAGGCTACACTGATAAATCCCCCTGGCCTCCAGATTTCATGGGAATGTGTTGTAAGAAGTATCTCACTCGAAATGAGGAAGTTTTGCCTCTTGTGGTTTGATGACATCTCTGCTATAGATTTGATTTGATGAGAAATATCTTGGCTCTCAGTTCTAGATTCAGGGCCCAAGTACTGCAGGAGTAAAAGGTCTAGTGTGTAAGATTTAGGTGAAAGGGAACTCTTGGCAGAAATTGAATGTAGAATAATTCTCATGATGTTTTCAATAGTTCATTTCATCTAAATTGTATGAATTGTAGTTTTCTTTACCCCAGAAAAGGCCCTTTATATTTAAATACTTTATATTTACATCGGGGGCTCCTCTCTACGGAGGCTGGCATGTTTTTTACATTAGTCCAGACTGGACAAACTAAACACCTTTTGAGTTTTTATGACAATTAAAGGCTGCCACAGGTTCTTTTTCATGTGTGGAAGGAGAGGGTGAGGTGAGGGGTGTTCAGCTGCAACATGCAACTTCAACACTAGATATCACAAAATTCTACACACTGTACCTTTAAGTAAATGTAATCTAGGAGTGTGTGCAGTTTGATTAGATTTAAGGAGACTGTTGGGCCTGAGTGCCATGCCATTTATTTATTTGTCAATTTGTTATTATGTTATGTGGTTAAAAGCAGGAAATACTGATGTTGACTTTTTCAGATTTGTGTGGTCAAATGCTGAGAATTGGGTGTGTGGCTCTGCTTTGTCATCCTGGGAGGATCTTTATAGTTCAGTGCATGTCGGCAAGCAGCTTTTGTCTAGCAAGCCTGTGAGGTTGGTTTCTTGGCTGGATGTGATGTAGATTAAGTGACGTCCTGCATGTTCAAGTGTATGAGCGTCCAAGACTAAATGTGCAACAGATGTTTGATTTCAGAGCTTCCTCATGTGTATATGTTTGCGTGTGTTCTTTGAGTTGATACTGACGTTAACAGTGTCATCGCTGCAGCAGACACTACACAGCTGTCTCAATGCCACACTCACTGCAGCCGTTTGAACAGCATTTCACATGAGTTTGCTGAAAAGGAGACAGTTTTTTTCTTTTTTTGAATGGGACCTTGGGGAAAATGCAATATAATGCATCTCTACCAAAAGACAGATGTTTACTTCGAAGACCCCCGGGCTGTGCTCCACCTCTTTTCCACAACCATTGTGTCCAGCTCTCGATTTACAGCTTTAGATTTTTCCATTCTCCCACACCTCTTAGTCATTTATATTTGAATTGAATCATACTTTATCAGAAACAAAACAATGAGGGAAACTATTGTCTTGTTTCTCAGAATCATCTCCCTTTAGTGTAGTTCATGTTGTCTATGCTCTGGGTCTTTGGTTTGTGGTCACACCCAAACATTTTCAGGAACAGGTTCAACTGTAGATATCATTAAACACAGTGTTGATTGGCTGCCCCTGGCATACAAAACAGCATAACTTTCTTGGAGTGATTTCCAAATAGTACTCCAGCCGGCTACTCTAGTCAGAAAACATGACGTTGCAGCCTCTTGCATGTATCAAGTGTTTACAAGCTTTCTGCCCTTGTCTGCAGGATCATGGAGCCTCCAGTTTGAAAGTGGCAGCAAAGTGTGCGTTCTTCGCAGCCTGTTGTGGCTCGGTCTGACCTTCTACCACGTGCCAATGACGCCACAGCACGGATACATCTACATTGGTAATGGGGCCAAGAATTTGGACCTTCCCTTCATGCTGTAAAGAAACACTTAAAAACGTATTTCAAGCTGTAGTTTTCCATACAGCTCTTCAAAACCAAAGTCTCTTCTTTGAAACATATTGCACAACTGTTTGCCTTCTCTTAAAATGAATAAACTGTTCAGTTATGCACTTTGTGTCGACAAGCCCTCTCTTATTTAGTTCTCATGCATAAAGTCTATTTCTATACAGTAAACAAATGCTGAGAGGTAGAATAAACAGACATTTTATTTGCACATCTGTGTTTCCTTGAGTTTACACAGTCAACATACCACCTACTTTGAAAGTGTAACACTGACCCAGTTGTTGTTCACATTAAGTTGTCAGTGAGTGAGTTCACTTCAAGGCTTTTTGAAAACCCACAGAGAGAAATGGATGAGTCTGATGGGTCTGAGAAGTGTGACACAGTTTTATAAACAAAAGGTAGATTAACAGATGGATGACGCGTTTAGGCCTTTTCCCAGGGCACTATCGCAAAAGTCAGACGTGAAAATCCGCAGCATCCATGCGTAATTGGCCCACCTACTCTTCCGACAGCTGCTGTGCTGATTCGTCAGGCTTTTTGTCCTTCAGTGTTTCATGTAAAGAGGCTTGACACCATAATGCACATTGTCCTTGAGTGCTGGGTGGCCAACAAGCATTCGCTTCTTACACCACTTCAGTCCTTTTTTATAGATGGGTTTCACAGAGTTAATGGACCAACGAGTCAAATATCTGTAAAAAAAAAAAAAAAAAAAAAAAAAAAAAGAAAGAAAAGAAATGTAAAACATTTATCTATTGATAGACATACATGCTGAGAGTTGGTAGATGATGGTGAAAAACATACACACAGACACATGTATCACCTGTTAAGTTGTGGCTTGGGCCTCTTTGGGACATGGCCTTCAGGAAGTTTGGGTTTGTGGTCAGGTAGTAGACCTTGAGCAAAGCAAAAAAACAAGGAGTTGAACTCAAACATGTCAGCAACACTGTCATCAGAGAAAGATCGTCAGTGAGTACGGTGGGAAAAAACAGTTTAGTTGGATTAAATTCATGCCACACATTAAGAATCACTTTCCACCAAATTTGCGGTGAACAAAGGAATTACTTATCCCTGTCACCAACTTTCCTTATAGGTGATAGTGTCCAAAAATATATGGGAACCAGGATTGTGACAAGCAGTTCAAATTCAGCTTTAATACTTGAATCTATAATTAACATCTAACCAAATGTTTTTGTTTTACATACAAACAGTAATGATGCAATCTCATTTTATTAGAAAATAACATATTGGGGATTAGGGTTCAACTCTATCCTGCTTTCTTGACACAGTTTCCTGTTTGCCATTCGATAGAGTCAAACTCAACACTATCAACATTATCTTGACTACTTGTTGTCAATGTTATAAAGATACACCTACAGTTTCAGTGTTAAATCAGACAGACAAAATGAGGATATCTTGGGATCATAGTAGATAATAATGTATGTGAAACCACACAGAGGGGCAGTGACACAGACCTGCTCTGTGAGCCATCTGCACACAAATGGTAATCTTGCGATGTTCCTGTGGACAGAGACCAGTGATTCTCCTGGGCAACATCCCTCCATCTGACCTGATGAACTGACTGAGCAACAAGACGTCCTTAGAGAGGGAAAAAAATCCAATCAAACACCTTAAACAGCTGATAAAACTTTAAATAATATCTTATTTGGTCATTGCCTGCCCCTGAATGCATTTACAGTGTAGTTGTATTTGTGCTGTAGGTTCCATCTGTAGATAGGACATTTGGCTGTGGGGTTTGGAGGCTGTGGTCCCACTGGAACATCCACGATCTGTCCTTCGATCTGAGAAAAGATGAGCGTTACTACAGCTGGTCTAATACGGAGCAATGCCAGCTTCTTTTGGAGGCTCGCCATTTTAGTCGGTGTGATTCACCTTTGAAATAAAAACTGTTATGTCCAGTCACAGTCCTTTGAGACCCTCAACCAACTATATCACAGTATAACTGGTTGTTATAGAGGTGTGCTGATGGAGGTCAAATCAAATGTGAACGTCTTAGAAATATGTTGGTGTTTGAGATGCATGTCATAAAGCATTAAAATCACTATAATGGATACTGTATACAACAGATAAAAAGAGAATATATTTAACAACCAAAATAATACAGAATATAAATTGCACGTACACTATTATTGTCAGTTTACCATCACAACACTCTTTTACTTACCATCGTTGTTTTACCCTCCTGCTTCTCTACCACTGCAAAGAAACAGGAAGTAAAACATTACACAGTATTCATAAACACAGCTATTGCAGTTGCTATTTTTCAGGATTGGCCTCCTCGTCTGTGAGAGACAGTCATACAACCACTGACTTTTTCGATGGCAAGTAAATATATTTCACAGTCAGTCTCGAACTCTTCACAAACATGACAACATGTGTGTTTGAATAAAGGTTGTTTAAAGACAAGCAAATGAGTGACTCTCTGCTATATTCGTGTTTCATCTTGTTTTGCTTTCACACTAGGAGTTGAAATAAGCAGCGGATCCTCTGAGTTTGTTTGGTGGCTGCAGGTTTTTCAGTGAGGAGACATCTGCGCTGAGCTGTCAGTGCCTCTACATTAGCATGCTAGCTAACACACCGATAGGCTGAAACCGTCACGTGTGGATGAAACACTCACCCTGGCGGATCCCTCTGCTCGGGACGGTGATGGCAGACAGCCGAGGGACATTTACCGTCTGGAAAACTCCCACTTGAGAGGCTGCACTTCCTAATTTTAACCCCGCAAACGAGGTGTACACAGACCTCAATGCACCGCGGAGCGCCATGTTTAATTCTTGACCTTCGCCGTCATCGCTTCCGGTATGAAAGCCTCGCGAGAGTGGAAACAGCGACCTCCTCGGCGAAGACTGCGCATTACAAATACAGCAGGAATGAAACAACTCAAGACTTTCACAAACTAAAGAGAAAGTAAGAACAGAAATAAAGGTACATTCCTACCACGTTCATGTATGAAGTTAATAAATGTTTCATGAACTGGCTTAATGAAATAGGTCACTTTCAAAGTCCAGATAGATATATTTATGGGAAAGTGTAATGAATCTTTATCTAAAGCATTGCTCATGACAAGTGAAAATAAGATGAAAACTGGTGCATAGATGAAGCTAGAGGAGCCAAGAAAAAGATTAAGAAGCCATTTTCATGTAATTCTCTGCAAATAACGTGCAGTGTGCATGACAATAAATGCTGCAGTCCACACAATAAACTGCAGGATATATCTGTGGATCCCAGAGATTACTAAGAGAGGCTTTCATCCTAGTTTAGATGAGTTCATAACAAAGACAGGGGCCACTGTTCATGCCTCCATTCATACCAGGCTCATCAGATGAAAAGTAGGAGAGGCACCTCCAGGAGCGGTGTAGGAACATGCCAAGCTTTTGTTGCAGGAAGCAAAAGATACTGGCGGATTCTTCACACACAGAGGCTCGGCGAAGATAAAGGGCTAGATGCTTGATAGTGTTATCGTGAGGACACTATGCTATTGTCTAGCTGCTATGTTTTTGTTTGCTGTTTTTCAGGATTTACCTCATCGTCCGTTTGAATAAGAGAGGCATTAAGAAAGCAAAAGCAGACTGCAACAATAGAACAACAGAAGTGCTTCCGTAGATGCAGGAAAATACATTTATGTAACTTACAACATAATACAGCACCATGATAAACTGAAGATTGATATAACAACACATTGTCTGTTTAGCAGGATCTCCTACAATTGCACAAATGTGGGTCTCAACAAAATAACAACAATATGAAACACAGTCTTGAGTTTATATATTTCTTTTTGCTCATTTTTGGGTTCCTCCTCATCATAACTATTACAATAACACAACAAATGATGAATTGATGATTGAAATTATACCTAGTTATGGGGGTTTTGACCATCAGTGCCTTGAAGCAATGTTTTTTTTTTGGGTGTAAGAGGATTTACATAATCACACAATCAACTTGTGCAATCTGATACAAATCCCTGCCAAAGTTTTAATGTTATTCCACGGATGGTGGTGGTAACATTCAACAAACAAAGGTAAGGAAGAAGACTGCAAACAGGTTTAAATAGATTCAAAGAAAACAAAAGTTTCAAAATATACAAAGATCAGCCTTGGGAATGTTGATCTTTGTTTATTTCGAAACCTTTGTTTTATGAAGAAGTAATTCCATGCTCCACATTTGTTCAACCTCAAGGAGACACACCACCTAGTCAGAGTATGTCTGAAATGACAAAATAACTTTTGTTTGTTTAGTTGCACCAGAAAACTCCACTGTGTGACTTAATCTGTTGGTTAAGCATAGTTCATTGTGAGAGGAGCACAGTAATTACATGTAGGGCATGTCAGGATATTCACCATCACGGTTCCTTAGGTTCACAGCCAAAAATGCGAGCGATTTCTCAAACACCATCTTAAGTGTGGAACCAAAAAGAGCTGCACACTGGGATGCAAATAGCCTTTTCTGTGTCCATCTTGTCTACAGAGCAGAGAGGAGATAGAGATTACCGTCGCCCTGCCACCACAAAGCAGACATTGTCTCAGTGATTAGGTTCCTTCGTCAAGGACACTTAGGCAGTCACATTCCTCAAGAGAAGCCCCAAAAATGGCATTTAAAGTGTCTGGCCATCTCCTCATAGGCTTTGATATTCAAATGAAACATGGCCCTGTACAAACAGACGCCTCAGCTGAGGAAGGCAGGGGGAGAGTAAATCAGATAGGATTTCCCTGAGATGAAAAGAGCTCGCCTGACATTTTCACAGCGAGCACTGGGGGACACTGAGGCAATGTTGGTTTGATGTCATGGTGGGAAGTTATTGCTGTGTGGAAAAGGTTAGCATTTTCACCTCTGCCTCCCTGGATAAACGCTAAAACGCAGCATGGAACTAGCAGATGAGCTGAGACCAGAGAGAGGAAGAGCGGGCACAGTCTCATAACATAAAAACAAATCCAACCCATCCTGCTGCATTCCTCTTTTATTGTCACACTGGTCAGTTTGTTTGGCCTTTAATGTTTTTGGTTTAGACTGAAGGGCCCCTGGTGATGCTGCAGAGGAGTCTTCACAAAAAGAGCTGAAAGAGGATCTTAATAGCATAACTATGGGATCTGCAAAGTAGAATTAAAGGCCACATGCATACTACTATAACTTCATTTGAAAATAGTGTTTTTAGACTAAAACAGTCTCTGTCCACACAAGTATGTTGGTTCCATATCTGATATCTGAAAATGCATATCATGTGACCACTCACTTGCATGCACATGCCGGTGTTAACAGGAAGGCACACACGTCCCGCTGCACATGGAAATTGTCGCAGATTGCTCAAATAATAGCTTGTGTTATACACATGTAAGCAGTTGTGTCAGCAAAATGCAGAATTCAACTGCATAACAGCTGTTAGCAAATACAACAGGGTCAGCAACAGTTGTTGTGTTCTACACTGGTACCTGCAGCTGATGCCTTTTGTGTTCTTCTGGAACAGGGTTGTTATATTCGCTAACAAATTAGCGAAGGCTACATCTTGACCGAATCAGCAAGCGTGTGTGAGTGTCTGAGTCATTTCAAAATTCTCCGCTTTTGCACATCAAGAAATAAAACGTTCCCCCTGGAGTTTTCAAACTAAAATGGAGCCAGCAGCGTTTCCAAACCTCTCTGTTTAAGCAAGTCTAAAACTCTGGAGTAGTGTTGGCACCAGGCATATCAGTAGCACATGCAGTTGATTGCAACTGTTGTGGCATAGCTCTCTAATGTTTCCTCACATGCAGGATTTCTCCCAATGAGCACCAAAGGTTTTTGACAGAATATCTCATTACCATGCAGGTGGAATGTGTGGATTTTCGGCCGCGAAATTGATGGGCACAGTCTGGTATGCAATTAAGGCATAGCTGTCAGTAAGAGGCTTTCCTGGGTGATTAACTTGTAAGGGCTGTTGCATCTAAGGAAGTCAACTGAACACAATTAGCCTATTTCCAAGGAATGAGTTTGGTTAAAGACCCCTGCTGCTCGTAAGATGAGGTGAGAAGAAAGATGTTCTCTGAAGCAGACAACTGGAAATCAAGACGCAGCTTTCATGGACAAGGAGTGGACCTCAGTGTCCTGAGTGACATTCAATGTGCATTCATCGCTCCTCTTCTTCTTTTTTCCCTTTTGAAGCAGGGTAAAGCTTTCCTGCAAGTGACATGAATCTTTATCCATCCAAGTATCCGCCGGCCCCCCCACGTCTTCTGTTTCTCAACCCCCTCACTCACTACCCTTCCCATACTTATTTAGGCGTACGTGCTAAATGGCACTGGCTTCTCCAACAAATTCACTGCTCTTTGAAGAGGCTCTTATCCCCATTTTTCCTCCGCTTGGCTCTCAGAGAGTGGCAGCTTCTATCCTCCTTCTCACACACGTACCCACACACACTCAGTCTGTCTGTGAGCACACACACACACTCAATAAAAAACACAAACCTCTTCAGATGTTTGAAAACATTTTGTCCTCTCCCTTTGCATTTCCCTTCCTGCTGGGGATGTAGTTTTTGTTTTAGTTTGAAACTGGTTCCGCACCTCCCGAGGTCCAGTCTCCTTTGGCTGGGTTTTGTTTGTCTGACCTTTTAAAGATTCACCCCTCCACTTAATAGCAACAAGGAAGTCAATTAAAGCAGAGACGGGATAAGGTCTGAAAAGTTAAAAGAGACAACTAATTTGTTTTCGTCTGGATCACTGTCACAGATCAGGAATTCTCCCTCTCCATGTGTTTTAAATTAAAGAATCGTGTTCCACCTGTAGGAACAACAGCCAGAAATATAACCAGTGATTAATATAAGCTCGGAGCGATGTTTTAATGTGATGCAGGGATATCCCATGCTGTGCTGATTTCTGCAGCACTGGCCAGATTAGTTTCCCACCATTGCTGCCCCTGCTCTTAACTTCCTCCTTGTGCATGTTGCCATGATGCCTGCAGCAGCATTCTCACATAGACCAGATGGTTTCCAGCAAGCTGTGGTCCTCTTTACTAAAAGGCCATCTGCATGTGGTCATGTGACATATGAGGCGTCCATTTAAATTAAAGGAGCTGCAACTTGTTTTTCTTCATTGATTGAAAAAAACAAACCGTTCATCCTCTTCGATAACTAGGTTGCAATGTATTAATTCATTTTAGTCTTTAAGTTGTATTGATTGATATTTTGGTAACTTGGATTGATGTATTATCACCCTCAAAAATCAAACAGGAGATATCTGGCTCTTTTAATTCTTTGATTAATGTATATGTAATTGATTTAATTGACAATTGAATAGAGCAGCTTAAGACCAGTATGTTAAATAATATGTTATATCTGTGGTAAAGGCCTGCTCTGGTATGGCCGTCTGAATAAAAAGTGAAGACTTAACTCTTCTGCCTTTGAAACCAATTTTTAAAAATGATATACGTCACCATTGTGCTTGTGAACTGTTGGACAAACTAGCAGTTCTTGGCTGATGTTGACCATACATACTTCAGACAAGGTGTCACTTCATATTAGGGTTATTTTTGTCCGTTGACCTACATGCAAAATGAGTTGTTGACAGTTCCATCTCATGTCTCATAAGGTCCAGTTCCAGAACAAAATGAATAAGGGTGCATCTGAAATTAGTGGGGGTGCACTTATGCAAAAGCCTAAAACGTCAACTGATTATTGCCCAGGTTATATATGCCTACAGCTGCTTTTATTGGGGTCAGAACATGCAAATACACACAACTTTATGTCCGTCAGCATTCATAGCAGAGATATACAGTATCTTTGCATCTGTGAGTCTCTTGAAACTGTCAATCAAAGCCCAAGCAGTTTATAGCATAACCAGGTGTGACATTTACATGTTGCGCCCAACACATCAACAGAGTCTTGGAAAGGCAGCTGGTTTATCATCATAAATTCAATACGTCTGCAAGAGCTGACAAATATGAATAATTCTTTTCAAGCTGGGATTTATTGACAAGACTGGAAACATCTCTCCTTCCACATTAGATTGATTTCATGTGCTCAAGTTCGCCAGTTGCTGGAGACAAAACAATAACTTTGACTGAAAATTTCAACTAGTAAATAAATCTAAGAATGTAACGCAGATATATTCTAAGCAATCTCTCTTTTTAAACAACAAACTACAAAACAAATGCCTCACGCCACCGACAAGTTGGGTTTATTTTGATACCTGCACAGGCTCTTCTTTTGCAAGGTCATCCGGCACTTGTTGAAGCTGTAGGCCAAGGGGTGGGGATAAGTCACGAGTGAGCTGGTCACCAGCCAGTTGGCACTAAACTTGAGATGGCTTGGCTGAAGTCAACTTTGCTGCTGGTAACGTCAGCGTTGTTGTCATGAGGATCCTTGGTGTCCCTGGCTGTGAAGGCATTGTTGTTGCTGGTGTTTGACCTTGGACTCACCAATCAATTACGAATATCCATGTAAAGATATTTGGACGATTACAGACCATCTGCTCAATCCTGATAGATGTTTTACAGAGTGCATCACTTGGTTATGTAACCATCTTCAAGAGTTCCCACTTACCACCAACAAAATAATCTATCATATTTATCCCTTAAATGTTAACTGAGGCAGCACAATTTGAAACATAGGGTGCCTTGCATACTTTTACTTCTCTGTAGAATCAGGCCTTTGTTCAATGCTTATTTTACCGATGCAAATTTTAACACAATTATGGTCATCTTGACGTAGCATCAAACAGTGAAATTCCTTCCCTCTTTGATTCATATTAGAATTCGGTTTGAAACGATGTAACCCTACATAGCAACTTCATATATATACATCCATCCCTGAACTGCTTGCCTTGCAGCCAACAAGTCAATGTATCACAATGGTAATGTGGGATATTTTATTAATTGTACTCTACAATATTCAATATAATGGAAATCAGCCATAATTCTGACTATGTAATCTAACAGCTAAAAATGCGTTGCAAATGCTAGCTAAACTTTTGTCCAAAGCGCCAGTTCTGGCTTTGCTAGCTTAGCAAACTTAGCACACAAAACCCAGATAATTCACCTGACTTCCTCTACGATACTCCTCGTTCAGCAGTAACATTATTAGAAGGTATCAGAGGTCTGCTATGGCAAAACTGTGGTACAATCCCTCACTGTCTGAATGTCTCTGTAACACTGCAGTTAAAGTGGTCATTGCATTGACTGCTTAGTTTGTTGATGATCTTGTTTCATATATAAAAAAAAAATATTTCTTTTAACAAAGTTAAAAATCTGTTTTTCATTGGAGGAGGGTGATGAAAGTTACTTGACGTATCTACAGTACAACACACGACTCACCATCATTACCTACTTCACCAAAATGTGAATTGGTTTAACAGTTTTTCTTACAGTTTTCATACATTAAAATACACAATAGGATTAGAGTGTGGGGATATCTCTGGATGCTCTGTACCCCCTCCCCCTTTATGGTCGCCACACCTTAAATGAAAAGTATCCTGATGTCACACAAGTTCCCTGCAGGATTTTCTTGACTCTGTCTCCCACTGTTACTGAAACTGGGTTTAACAAATTGAAAAGTATAGAACTGAGAGCAGGCTCCATTGGAGACATTTCTAGCCCAGCAGGGGGCAGTAGTGATTACCAGGTGAATCTATCCCCTCCTCCTGTAGACTGTAACCCTGCAGCAGCCTGACCAGGTCATCAAGACCTTGTGGATTAAATAATAAAGCCTTATCAACAATTTCACAACTTTTGCAGCATAATAGCTTTCTGTGATTGACACATCTCAGGCAGTTCAGAAGGTCATACATAGAATTTAAACCTTTCAATAAATTGTTTCATAAATGTTAAACAAAGGTTATAATTGTCAGGTATCTAAATAAACAGTGTCCTCTTTACAACTATAATAAAAACTATTAAACCCTAAATGACTTTTCCTTCAGAGAAAAGTGTTTTCAGACCTTATAAACTCCTCTAACCTACCATGGGGAACATGATCTTTGTGCCTTGTTCTCTTCCTCTCCCAGTTGGGGGTCATTCATGGAAACAACTTGAGACCATCTTTTAAAAAAAAACTTTTACTACCGTCTTTTTTGTTGTATTTTTAACACCATGTCCAATACATCTTACCCTCTGAATGAGAACGTAAAAACCCTTCTTTCCGTGTGTGTCTGTGTGTGTGCGTGTGCATGCCTTGCCCTGGTGAGAAGAAGTCGTACAGTCGACTGCAATCAGTCAAGTGTTTCTCCAGTCCTTCTGCATTGGGCTTAATTGGGAGACATTCAGTCACACAAAGACACATGATGCGACAAAAGGTTGGACGCTGAAAAGAAGCAAACCTGAAGTCCTTCCATCTCCTTTTCATTCACATGTAGGCCTGTAAAGGACTAGGCAGTCAAACACAAGGCAAACTCTCCAGTAAAATTCCATCACTGGAAAACACAGGACTGAGCACTTGACAAAGGAAGAGCTTCTTTTTCCAGCAACTGCTTGTTATTAAGTGGGAGTGCAGACATGCATTTAATTCTTTCCATTAAGAACAAATTATGACGACTGCATGCAATAACCAACTGTATGATTCATGGTCAACATACAAGTTAACAGCTGCCATGTTTCAGATTTCAGGTCCAGCATTAACTGGCAGAAAGAGTCTTACTTTAAAGTGGAACTGTATAACTTTTGTGGCCATTGTGGCAACAAGTGGCAATTAAAAGGATAACTGCACTGCACATTGAACTTGCCCCCATTTCCCCAAACTCTCTTGAACCAGTTGCTTTACAGTCATCCTCCTGAGCACCTTGGCCGAGGTCAGCTGGAACAGGAAGACTTTTAATGGCTGTGACTCATTGTGTATGATGACCTTAATTATGGTAACAATACAATTAACAGATTAAAACATTATTACATTTATATTGAATACATAGACTAATTGGCTTTGGATTTGACTGCATGGTTCTATGATCTATATACCCACGCTAAATGGTAGAAGGCGGGTGTATTATAACTGGTGGCGCCTGTCTGTCTGTCTGTCACAGCGATAACTCTGGCTGTTTTAATCAAATTTGGATTTAATTGGTTGAGGGTAGGGTCAGGACTTACGCTATTTATTGTCTTTTCAAATTAGTGTAAGGTCAGTTATTTGTAGATGTTTTTTTCCTAATGGTAATGGTTGGAAAATGCATTAAAAGCACATATACACATACAATTAGAATTTAATTTATTCAGTTACAGGTTGTATTTACACCTTTCTGACACAGCATTGATATTCACAGTTATACCAAACATATGCCCACAAATTAAATATATTATGTTCATCAGGTCTCATATCTTCAATGTATTATTATTTTGCTGGGACGCTACCCTCTTATAATCGTCAAGTTATGATAATGTCGCCTTCAAAGTCAGCCTGGAGGAATAGTTCAAAGGGAGGTGCATGCTTAAGTTTCTCTGGTAATCATTGCAGCATTTGAAATATTAGCATTGTTGAAATTGCAATTTGTCAAAACTTAAGTACAGGTTAAAAAATAACTTACTGCCGTTTCACTGAACATCGTCTCACTAATTTTTCAAGGGCACTTGTGTTTTGTCCTTCTTCACAGTTTACCTTCTTCTACAGTTCAACCAGACAGCATATGAGGCAACAGGCAAAAATGAGCCAACTGAAACCTTCAGCTGTCAGGTCACATGACCTTCACCATGCAGGTCATGGGCTGTCCGTTGAGAATGGAACATTGACTGTATAAAAGATGGATGACGTATCCACTTCCTCCAACTATCCAGGAGCCAAAATATCCTGGATATGAGCACTGCCATCCTGTGCCTTTGGAGCCAGTCTGAACAGTAGTGACAGGAGGACAGAGTGAGGTGCTGCCCAATTATGAGTCAGGCTCAGCTCAGCTGTCATAATTGACATTCCTGTTTGTATCACATCAAATAACTAATTAAAATCAATTATTGACAGAAAAATTTAAACTCAGACATACATCAGTGTGTTGAGAACGACCTTAGTTGACAGAAACCATCGTTATACTTTGACTTTTTAGTTTGGTCCATGTCCCAAACATGGAATTGGCAGGATTTATGACCTATGCTGCAGCTAGCCACCAGTTGGCGATAAAGACACTTTGGCTTCACTTTTGGGAAGCTGTCATGCTGTTCATCTTCATATGCAGTCTAGTGATGGGAAAATGACTGTAAACATGTCACCTGGAGCAATGCAGTGTGTTCACCTCCTTGTCAGTAATACCAGTAAAATCTAGCCAGCTAAAGTTTCCATGTGCCACTTGTGATACAAGACTAAGGCTGTAGCAGCAAAACCACAGATTGTTTTTAATTTGAGATATATATATATATATTTTATCAAAGGTGCTATATTAGATTTGGATTGAGGCATTTTTCACACTAAAATGTTCAAACTTTCTTCTGGACTTCAGAAATAAATCTGGCTAATTTTACATGTGCTATACATTTCTTATTTGTGTTGGATTATTCTGTGGATTTTATTACTGGAGCTGGTTCCTGAGACCAAAGTGTCTTTGACACCTAGGCAAATCACCACTTTGGTTCTTATGTTGCGGACTTAAATCACATAATGTAAATACATTTGAAATATAGCACTGGTGTCAAATATTGTTCAGACTTAGACTTGAATTCATTCATAATGTTTCCATATCGTATTTTATGAATAATTATTTGCTATATGCTCTTACTGGCAGTGATCACTTCATTTTATTTTTTTCTCACATAAAATACCATAAAACTTTATGGTAGTTGGATTTATTTGGTCTTATAAAAAGGCTCAGTGTTAAACATCTGGCTGACATAGAAATAATACATTCATGAAATACTGTCCAAGGGAAAAACTTGGATGCGAAACAAGTCAATGTTATTATTAATAAATCCCCTACAGCTCACAAGAATCACAGTGATGATAAAAGAAATCTTCAGGATCTCACTCGACACTGAAGATCGGTAAATAGACACTTAGGACTTGCATCACTTGGATTTGGAGAAAGGTGTCAACTGTGTGAAACATCTAAAATCTAATTATGTCTGACAAGATGACACATTTCACCCTCAACCTACGCTGTTTACTGCTGTGATCCAGTAGAGCAGACTTCCTTTCCCCTGCTAAAAATCTTGTTTAAAAAGACCTGTCCAACTGGCAGCAGCCCATTTACAAATGTGCAATGTTGTTTCTTTGTTGTGGTGAGCATAATGTATCCCAAGCACCGGGAGCTCACAAGAGACCTTCGTGGGCTGTGGGCTGATGAAAAAAAGAAAGGAAAGGATTAAAGAGGCGAGTTAACAGCGAGGAAACAGTGAAGTACCACAGAGAACAAACACAAAGTCCTCTCAACTGATTTAACTCTCTCTATGTCTGATAAACGCCCCATTCAAAGAGTCTCCCCTTATGCTCGTATTGGGGAAATAATAATCACAAAAGCATCAAAGACTCTGGTCCCTCATGTCCCTACATTTGATCAGTGCACCATGTGCTCTTTCATGATTTGACCCCACAGCTGTTGTCTACCGGTGTGTTGTTTTTTTTCGCAGGGGTAATCTTTTCATTGTCATTGAATTATTTCACGAGAAGATCTTTATGGTGTTATGAATAGTTTTTTAAGATCCTTGGGAAAACATGAGTGATGAAGCCTACCTGAGGAAAACTTGAGCTGAATGTAATGCTTTGAAATCTTACTTTGCATGTTAAATGTCCTGGATAACTTTAACACAAGTGAGGAACCTATCAAGGACCATTTAGTTTTAAAACATCCTTCGATAACCATACTAAATCATTTAACAGGTTAGTGGCACTAATTGCATTCATGGTCTGTTTGGCGGGGGCCTCTGATGTCAGATGGTAGTGATGAGGATGATGTTAACAGCTAGTTCTCCAGGTCTGAGTCAAAATGTATTAAAAACTGTACATACTGCCTAAGTAAATGATACACAATAAAGTACTAGAAGACACAGTAAAACACTTAATATGATAGAACAATGAATAAGCCTATAAACAAGAGACTAAATGCAAGAGATGACAAACTATGAACAAGAGACAAGCATGCAAAGTTGCAGTAGTTGTTTAGATTTAAAGAAAATGTAATGAGGGAAACTTCTTGTAGTGTCCTTCAGGTGAATCTCTTGTAACGTATCAGTAATCTGCTCTGCAACACTTCTTCAAGACA
The DNA here is from genome assembly GCF_024713975.1 of Paralichthys olivaceus. NCBI lineage: Eukaryota > Metazoa > Chordata > Actinopteri > Pleuronectiformes > Paralichthyidae > Paralichthys > Paralichthys olivaceus. The sequence continues at coordinate 9,706,526 of NC_091111.1, forward strand.
AACTGAAGAACAATTTTACTCTGTCTGGTTCCAGCATTTCCATAACTGCAACAAGGCTCCTTCACAAATTTCATTTAAGCTGTGTGCTCACAAAAGACATAGTGTCTCTGTCATAATTCAGTCCTGTTAAAAACTTTCTGATGGGCACACAAACCCCTCTGAAGAGCTTTAACTCTATCCAAAAGCTTATCTTCATTAAATATGCTCAAAATTTCCAACTGTATAGATGCTCAAGATATGCCTTTCTCACCACTGTGAGAATGTCTCTGTAAACCAGGTTTAATGGTTTGTCTTCTACTCCAACCACATATATTTTGACAATTTCTCCATGGAAAGTACAACATTCTGCAGCTGCTTGTCTTTTCTTGAGGGAGGATGCATGTCAGTGATGACACATAACCACTAAATGCATGTTGCGTTCACCCTGAGAAGCATACAGCCAGAAGGGACCACCCAGGAAGAAATATTAATCTGCAATTTTTTTCATCATACATTTCTGAGTTTGAATTGGACAGACATCCCCCACCCCTGCCCTATAAAGAGGCTTGTTATCAGCAGGCCCTGTGAACTCTGGGTTTAGCTACTCGGCTATGAGTGTGTTCGTGTGAACAAGTCGGAGTTGTTGATTATAAGCAACATCATCAGAAACATTGAATTAAATACATATGACAAGAAATGAGCCAGGGATACCTTTATGCAAATTAGGTTTTGGCAAGACATATCTAACATGGGCAACATTGTCGTGCAGTGGTCAGCAGTGTTACTTAAGGTTATCGGTACGAATCCGGCATCGGCCGCAGCCTTGTGTTAAAATGTGTGCCCTCCCCAGCACTTTATGGGTTTTCTCCTGGTACTCTGCCTCCCTGCCACAGTCCAAAAACATGTGGATTGGGGTTAAGTTGATAGACTAAATTAACCATAGGTGTGATTGTGAGAGTGAATGGTTTATGTCGGCCCAGTGATAAGCTGGCAACCTGGCAACGTTGTACTTCGTGTACTTTGCCTCTTGAAATTGGCTCCAGCTCCCTTTCAACCTTTAAAGGAAAAAGCAGTATAGATGGATAGATGGATGGACATATTTAATATAATATATCTTGAATGACACCCTGCTGCCATCATCTAATCTTAGTCTGACTCCATTTTCTGTGTTTAGGTAGGTTTTTCTTAAAAATTGCTCTCTGGCTACATCTGGATCATGTCAGTGCTTCACTCCCTAGTAGGGAGAAGTGTTTCCACTTTTAAATAGATACTTATTTGGATTATCTCAAACTATCCATCCATGGAGAACTTTATTTTGACACACTCATGTATTCTAACCAACAGTTCGTTGTACATGTACACGTGTATGTATTTTTCTTTAATCACTGATAATATAACACTAAATACTGGGTTGCAGTCCTGTAAAATGTGTTTTCATCCTCTTGGAGCACATGCCATTGGTTTATCTGCCTTATTGTGCACATATATGTACAGCGCATTTTCCATGATACTGATTGAGGAAAATCTGTTTGCATAGACCGCTCCACCTGTTAGATGTTAGAGGAGCTCTCTCTGCTGTTTGTATAAGTATTCTGTGCGATTCAATCACTACTGGAGATCAGCTACAGCTGATCCCCAGGAAATCTGCAGATATTTGATCTGAGGAAGATCTCTTTGAAAGTTCAAAAAGATCTGGTGTCTCTGCTCCATGCAGAGCCAAAAGTTGAATGAAAGCCGGACACAATCCATGCTACTATTAGCGATTAGAAACAGTAACAAAGCATGTATATTCAATGTACATTTGAGATAGTAAAACGAGGATGTGTAAACGTAAAGGAACAGCTTGACGTTTTGAGAAATAGACTTTCTCCAGAGCTCAATGAGAACATTGATACTGCTCTCATGTTTGTTCGGTTAATATGAAACCATGGTTGTCGGCCAAGTAGCTTAGCTCAGCAGAAAGACTAGAAAGCTTAAAAAAGTCCACCCAACATCACATCTAAATCTTACTAATTAAGATGCTATATGCAATTAAAAGTCCCAGGCGAGACATTGTCAAGCACTTAATTCTCTGTCATTGTACAGACCTTACATGTTGTGATAACATATTACACAGAGAGCTTCATAGGTTCTAGTAGGAGGATTTTATTATTTTTGGACAGAGTTGGACTTACTGTTTCCCCCGATTTCTAGTTTTCATGTTGGCTCCAGCTACATATTTATTTCACTGACGTAATTTATTTAAACTCAAAATTGATCACATGTCCCAACTATTCACTAAAACACTGACAGACAACTGTAGAATATTTATAATTGTAATGCTGCTCTGCACTGTGGTCCACCAGACCAACGCAGAATAACCATCCGCTGCAAATTGACGGTATGATCCGAACCTGGACCTCATACATTGCAGCCCAGCAAGTTCCCCGCTCCCTGCAGCAGAAATGTGGGTCTGATTATCGGAGTTGTATGTTGAATGAGTTACTGGGTAAAACCTTGGGAGGTACGGCATAATGTGAAACAGACAGGTTATATCTTTACCACAATAGACCACACTTACAAGGAAGACATACCTTTGTCATCATCCAGAAAATCATATTAAATTTGTGCGCTCTGGGCTGTGAGCACCACTGCTCAAATCCAGATAGCAGACAACAGTCTCTGACAGTATTACCTGCCTGCTGAATGAGATTCTTTTCCCTGAAGTAATATCTGCTTAGCCCTGGGCAGCAGAGCGCTCACTGACAGGCGCTATAGAGTTTGCATGCCACTAGTAATAGGATAGTCCGACATCATTAACCACACGCACTGTCAAAATATTTGCAACTCTATTACAGGTAAGTGAAGGCTCTGGAGCATCTTAGGCAGGTTTTACTCTTTTTAAATGAAATATTATCAAGTATTAAGAATACTTTTCATTGACATTCAAAACAGTCAAATATTTTTATCATGTCGAAATTCATAATTTGCGAACCCCCATAAGTTTGCCCTCACTAACACGAGACTCCTGCAACTGACCTGACTTGTGATGATTTTCAAACCTTTGGACTGTTTTTTCCATATCGATAAAATCCACAGCATGGTAGATTGTTTTAAATGTAATGTAATGCAAAATAAGAAAAACATAACTGACGAGCACAAAACATTTCCAGGTTACCGGAAAGCTCCACCGATAAGAGACGTCGCTTAGACATGAGCATTGTGGGTAGTGTATTCATATGGACTCCTTATCATAATTTTACTATCTAGAAGCTTGTGTTAAGTCTACCTTGGATAGTTCCAACATTATGGCTGCTCATCAAAATCCCTATTCAGAAAACAAATGGGATTTTTACTCCTGGAACCACGCTTACAAAGTGATTTAAATAACCTGACTTGTCCGTCTGTTTTGTTAATAAATATGAGCTCAGGTGGAAAACTTCAGCCTGGTTTTCTCTGTTTCGGGTCAGTATTTGATGTCCTAACATATCTTTGCATGACTCTGGAGAGGATTTAAAAGTAAGCTGTCTATCCACACATTAATTCTGCTGAACAAGACACAGACAACCTCTAACCTGAGCATATACAGCGTATGAAACTTGTCTCTGAACATTTTTCCCTGGGACGTTCGCCAGATTGCAATCACGCTGACTGCCAATCAGAAAAAAGAAGCCCCCAGGGGTGTGTGTTTAGAAAGGAGTGTTTTTAGGTGTGTTTGTTTAATCTTTAAATTCATTTCTTTCTGACAACCTGAAACACAACAGCTTACTTCATCAGTCTGAAGTTTTACAATGGCCAGAATCCTTACACTATGTTTAAATTGTTCAGTTGGAAGCACTACAAGCACAGTTATCTTAAATCCCACACAGGGGTGTAATTTCCTTACCTCATTCATAAGATATGGCTGAATCCCAGCAGTGAACTGAAGGATAATGAAAATCACAAAACCCTATATCCCCATTGACTTATTAAGACGTGCACATAAGATTGTTTCTGTTGTATCCACATTAAATGGGTTTGGAACACAGTAAAAGTTTGGCAGGACCTCAGGGCCCATGACTGCGGGCTCAGCCGTCACATCCAGCTTTAAAACATGGAAGTAAAATTGAGACTGTCATCCTCTGCAGGTACAATAAAGACTTTTCATTATTAAAGACATGTACACAGAGTCATGCAGTGCTCCCAGCAGAGAGCCTGTATTGGGTCTGTGATCTTAACATGCTGGCAGGGGATCCTGGTAGATCCGCTCCAAGCAGAGTACGCCTCTGTGGACCGGGGGCCCTGCTGGAAATTAAATTACCGCTTCTCCATAGAAGCATGGTGGTCACATTTACAAAAACATGGAGAATGATATTACTTTTTAGATTACTAAAGATAATGTTGATGAATAGACACACGCTCCCTTTGGCAACACCACTTTACATTACATGCTCACTAAAACACACGGAAGGGATGTTTTGTCTGTATGCTATAGAACGGAACATATATCTGTCATGGAAGTTGCTCTAATTTCATGCCTGTTGCGCAGCCATGACTATTTGACCCCCTTAAAATTGAAGAACTTTCCTCAAAACACATGTAATTTATAATACATGTGCAGTCATGCATCAACTTTGTATTCAGTGTCTTCGTTGTCAAAACTGATAATGGAATTTTTATCAGTGTAATCAGGAGTTGTTAAGGGACCAAAGGATGACTTTGCTGCTGGGGAAAATCTTACATATGGCATCAGTTTTTCATGGTTCTCACTGTAACATAATAATAAAAAAGGGCTGGACATAAATATCTTTAAGGCGATTTCTGTTTATTCTGACAGAAAGAGCCAAATAGCAAAATCCTCTGGTTATTTATGTAAATAGGTGGATCTCCTATACAAATTAAATAACAGAAATGGGTTTCTTTACCCCCAAAGTGAACGTAGGGTACAGAAACTTTGTTATGAATGTTCCACATATTAACTATGGAAGCCTGGATATGTTAGGTAATAATTATTAAATGTATGTTTGACTCTTCCACAAACATTTCTGCTTAATATTTGGCATTGTTACATCAACAACTATGGGATGGTGTGTCATGAAATTTTGCACAGGCATTCCAAATCCCCAGGGGATCTTCAGAAAGTAACTGAAGTCACTTGGGGACAAAGTCATATCGTCTGACTTTCCCTATATGCATCACCAAAAGAACTTGATTGGATTGTTGGAATGTTTGCAGAATATGTTCTCACACACACAAAGATAAACTCTTATTACTTTCATCCTGCATCATCATCATCTGGTGAAAATTTTTAATTTGTCCAATAGGTTCGTCCAAACTAATCACATTCCCATCAGCCTCAGCTTTAGTTACTTACTCACAGAGACGCTAATGTGGCTGTAGATTACAGTTCGGATTTCAAGCAATTGGTTCTGCAAGTCAAGCTATTCTACAAGTTTTCATTCCAAGAAGCCTTAATCAGGCTTTCAGACATGAACTTCTGTTTGCCTTTCACATGTGAAGAACGCAGTAAAATGTTTGCAACATCTTTATATTGAGCTTGCATAAATTCTACTGCAGACACAGAACATCAAGAAGGGTGTTGGCCCTTATTGTCAAAATCTCTTGTCTGTCCAAGTTCACATCTTGATGCCATTTTGAGTTGAAATGAAAGCTGTAAAAACAGATATTTTTCAGATTAGTGGAAGAAACATAGGAGATTTGATTTGTCTTTATTCTTAATCCTGACTATACAGCTCTAACACAACCAGCACCAGACACATGAGAAGTGCAGAAGAAAATTGTATAAAATGTTAAAAGCAGAAATCTGGGCAGAGATTTAGAGGTCTGGAACCAGGCTATAGCCTTTGGATCAACTGTGAAATGTTGCCCCAATTATTTGGATTTCAATTTTATCCAAACATGAAACCAGCTGGAGTGATGTCTTCTAGAAAATTGTCTTCTAAAACAAATCAAGCAAAAAAGAGGAAAAGTATAAAATTCTGTAGTAGTAATCCACACTGACGTAGTCTATACTTATACTACTCTCTTTACATTTCATCTTGTTTCTTGTGATTTTCCTTACTCACAGGGCTCTTCGATAAGCTTCTGCTGTCTGTGTAGACAGTCGTGAGTAAGCATTACAAATTGTATAACTGATATCCCAGTCTGCTGGCCAGGAAGCATTAGCTCAGTCATTTGCTTTCATTATCGAGGAGTCACTGGTAGACGTCAAACCCACATAAAGGGAAGACATGTAATAACCCTGAGGCTAAGCAGAGATTTCAGATTGTAGGTCCAGACTTTCATGCCAGTTAAACACGGCCACATAATTCTTTCTGTGATTGTTGGTCTTTATTTCCCATTACTACATGTTACGCTGGGGAAACTCTGTCGGAAGAAGGGGTCGCAAACTAGAGAGGATGCCACATAAGTCATGTCTTGAGCAGAATGACAAAAATGCTCATCGTGCTGTGCCTCGACGCTGTCAGTGGCAGTGCTGTGGAGTATTTCGGCTTGTGTTGCTCGGGGGTCCCGGGGTCGCCTCGGATGAAAAATCTTGACAAAGACATATACTGAGAGGCTTCTTCAAAGTCACCGCTTGCTCCTCTCCGTCTGACCTCCATGCCTTTCATTCTTTTCCTCTCAAATATCCCCCTAAAAATGACAAGAGGGAATGGATGACCGTCAACCATGTGGAGCTACTGAAGTATCCGGTGGTCTTCCTGCCCCATCTGTTAATCAACACATCTCAACAAATCACCAGACACAACAAGATGGAACACAACCCGCACAGTGACATCCTGACAACCTCAACAAGCACGACCAGGACAAAGATTAATGAAGCTTTTTTGTTTCAGTCTAGAAAATGTCCCTTCATTCAACAAGAATGGTCTCTAATTAAGGTTTATTATTAAATTGGATAAAGTCAACAGAATAGTTCCTAAATGAAACGAAGGAACCTGCAGGAACGTCTCAAAGAGAGTATCTGTATGATGCCCTCTGGAAGAAATCAATTATATACGTCCAGTCTGAGCAGCAAAGGGTCACAAAGTCTCCAGTGCAGCACACTATGAGAGGTTTTCTTAACCCGTATACCATTTATTGTAGTTTTGAACAGTGTCTGGCTCGCTGCCTCTTGGCGATCCTACCCACAGTGTATTTATTTCCTGTCAAGATGCTCATCCTCATTATTCTATCATTCCCTGTGGTCCCACCACACAGACAGCACAGGCCTCCATCTTTCCCACCTCACCCCTGGAGGCAGCAACAGCCTCTTCACCCCTACTCCTCACTCACCCCGCAGTGTTCTCCCTTTCCCACCCCTCCACTCTCCCTTTCTCCCTGTCAGCACCATTTTCCCATCTCGCTGCTGCTGCACCTACCTCGTCCACGCCCTCGACTCTCAGTCGACTCGCACATCTGGGAAAGGTTAAGAGTGAAGAAATGTTGGCTTTGTGGTCATTTAGGTTAAGAGGTTTCATAAAGTGGGAGCGAGGTCCCTAATCTCACCCTTGTTCGTTAGACAGAGGAGGATTCATTCACCTGTTCAGTATTGCTTTTCAAATATTTTAGACTCTTGAGGATCTTTAAGTGGAATCAGGTCAATTTGTCTAATAATCTCTGGCTTAAATATTCTTAAACAAGAGTTTATCAGTCTGTAAATGCTTGGTGAAGTAATAAAAAACAAGGAAGGCATTTAGATAAAGGAGATAGAGTGTGCTGACTGGGTTGAAGAAAGAGAAAAAAGATCTGCTAAAAATCCTTTGTAACACGGGATGAGAAAAAAAAGCAATACATGATTATTAATTTATGGTTTTCCAATAATAATTTGCAGCAAGCAGTGAGATAAAGGATGATTTGTGGGGGATATCTCAGAGAAAGTGATTCATGGTGTTTTTGTTCCTAGAAAAACGAATCACTTCTGCATAATTGCTAATTCCTGTACAAAAGAAGAGTCATTGCCTTTGTAACAATACGGAAATTACCAAAAATGTAGACCACTCACATGTTGTTCTTTTAGTTACAAAGCAATAGATGCAGGAAACTGTTAGTTTAGCTTAGCATGAAGACTGGAAACAGGGTTTGTCCAAAGAGAAAAACAGTTTTCAGGATAGGCCGTGAAGAAAGAGTTTGGAGAAGATCATATGAGTGGGGAGATCCCATTCATTGAGGTGGGATAAGAACCATCAGGTGAGGGCAAAGGATGGGAAAGTGAAGCGTAATTAAGAGGCGTGGCGGGGACCTCCAGGTGAGCCTTACCTGTCTGAAAATGTAAGACCACCTTAGACGAAATGAAGACAAAGTGATACTTAGCCTTGTATCCTGAGGCTGCTGAGCACATCTGGTCCGAGCGTTGTTAAAAAGCAACCTGCTAAATCCATTATCATTGCAGAGTAGCTTAAATTACAGCAGGAGAACGAGAAGAAACAGCTGTGAGAGTGATAACCTGTGAGAAAACTCCGACTAACACAGGCCGGCAGGTTTACAGGGTGAGAGATTGACTACCAGTGGCAAAATAAAATCAGGGAGGGTGTTTCCATGTCAGTCAGAGCGTAATGCAATCCTAATGTCACAAGACACGGGAGGGGGAAGTGGGAATGGTCCTTCTAAAGCCACATTTTCAGTGTAGCAGCACATTTACATCTCATATCTTGTTATCTTGGATGTTAAGGCTTCTTGAAGAGAAGTCAGAGTAAAACTTCCTTCCTTGAAGACGTGCGCTACAGGAGAAATTGTGGGGCCTGACTAGAGGCCCCCGCTCTTAAGGGGGCCCTTTGGTATTTGAAGGATGGAGTGCTGACAGTGGGACACTGTTTGTGTATAAGGAGGAAACAAAGTGAAACAGCTCTGAACATGTCAGGCCGCTCTGCTCGTCACCTCACAAAGAAATGTGTGTTGACCCGGCACGGCTACTAAGTCTGCTAACCCCACAACAACACTGTTTGTAGTGTGCTGAGGTTTGTGTGTGAACAGCTGAGGTTTCTATTGAATAAATGTACTTGTTTCCATTTTGTTTATTTAGATACATATAAGGTAAAAAGTATTTTTTTATATATATGTAATTTCTGTCATCTTAATGTTCCTATTTTTTGTGTGATTTGTTCTTCTATGGAACCAACACTTAGAACACAGACTCACAAGCAAATGGAAGTTGTAAAAGTAATTTACTGCCGACTTATGGATTTCTAAGAAGGGGCGGGGGCAGGGAAGGGTGACAGGCTGGTCGGATTGGGAATGGCTGTTGTGGCGAAGCATGCATGGATAACTGCAGCATGATCCAAACGGATAAATGATGGGGGCTGAGCAGAACATGGCTCGATGGCAGATGTAGCCGGTTTAACATCAGGGGCAAACAATGTATAATGAAGGATGAACACATGGCCAGTCAACAGATTTGTCTTTCAAATGTTTGTATTGGCACTTGTCATGGATCACGATTATTCATTGCTGTTTGCTGCACAGCGTGAATAAAACTTTATTACAAAAACAGGATTTGGATTTCTTGATTGATAGACCCCTAGCAGCTAAAGTTAGATATGTATAATTTTTGTATTGATATACTGAGATGCTAACAAGTTTATATGAACTTGTTAAACTTACTTTATTGTTATTTTTGTAGCTTTTCAGGTGCTGTTTGGGAGAATTTTAGGCTGTCTCACCCAACGCACCCAAGACACATTTGAGACCGAATCACTGAGATCGCATCACTGAGACCACATTGGGAGGTGGTCTGAGATGCATGGGGCCACATTCTTTTTAGCTGTGTGAGCGCAAATGTGTCCTGGGCCACTTAGAAGGACCACCTACTCAGCTGACGTCCTTTGACCTGCCCAAAGTATTTTTACACCTCTCAGTGTTTCACATACACTGAATTATTTGTGACCACTGCCACAATATGAACACTGACCACCACATATTGAGTTTCTCTTTCCAAATGAGTCATCTGTATAGTAAAACTAGTTGGTCTTTGTAATTAGAAATGACGTAAGTGATTATTATTATTATTAGGGCGGGGAACTGAGATCTAATCAAAAGTGGCCACTGGAGAAACATTCAGGACACATGCTCATACCAGGTGTGAACTGATGTACTTAAAGCTGTCCACTTATGATTAGATCTCCCAGGACGGATGTTTATACCAGGTCTGAATGGGCCTTTATGCTAAGCTAAGCTAACCATCTCCTGGGTTCAGCTTCATATTGACAGGATTGAGACTGGTATCACTCTTTTCATCTGTCTCCCAGTAGAAAAGCAAAGATGTGTATTTCCCAAAATGTCAAAGTTCCTGAATTTTATTTTCATGAATTGCTAATTAAAGCAATATAATAACACTGCAATACATATATATTGTACGTCAGTATATATACTTTCCTGTGTTTAAATAACATGTAAACACCTCCCATCGGGGTGATCCCTGCTGCTAAAATCAAATGACCAAGTTCATGTTGCTCTGTGATCATAAAGTATGTATACATTCAGTTAAAATATGTCCACAGATGTACGTTGTCTGCAGCGTCACAACAGTGGAAATCATCCCATCAACATGCAGGGTCAGTCCCATGACACGTCTTTCGACCACACATCGACAGTCTTGATATAGCGTGTTTGTCATGGTCCGGCTCTGTGACCTTACAGGTTCTGGCAGATACACAGTGTGGAGATGCAAAGGGCATGGAAATGTCACAACACCACAAATAATGAAAACTACTTGTGGCATCCATGATACATTACTGTACCTCATGCTTTATGAGTACAGTCTCTCTCTCTAACACACAAACACCCTCTTGTACTTCTACCTTAGTGAGGACTATCAATGGCATAATACATTCCCTAGCCCCATACCATAAACCTAACCATAAAAACTAAATGCTGAACCCTAACCTTAGCCGTATTCTTCCCTCAAACAACCTTTGAAAAAGCAAGGACCAGTCAAATTGTCCTCACTCAACCCAAACCCTCAGATGCTTGAAATGGTCCAAACAAAGTCGTAATTACAAGTACACACACCTAACCTTAGACAAATTCTAACCCTAACCTTAAAAACCAAGTCTTGACCCTTGAACAGCCTATTGAAAAAGTGAGGAACGTCCAGAATGTCCTCACTTTCACAAACTGTCCTCACTCTATTTTTTGGTCCTCACAAACATATAAGCACAAGCATCAACACTCTCTGTCTCTCTCTCTCTCTCTCACACACACACACATACAAACACATACACACTCATTGTTCAGAAGCCGTCCTCAGTGTGTGTTCTGGTGTTGATGTCAGTCACCTGTGTTGTGAGGGTGCTGGGCAGGTGGGGCCGACAGCTGCTGGGATCTATTTTAGTTTGATCTGACCCAATGAAGGCATGAAGACATGGTTTGTATTTCTCTGCCTGTATCACGATGAAGATTAATTCTCTGATATATATCAACCAAAACAAACAAAAAGGAAACCTATTCTTCACCTTTGGTTTAGTGTTGAGAAAGCGTTTAACCCATGCTGAACTAGGACACTTATGAATGAATGGAATTTTGGAGAAAAAAAAAATTCACATGTGAAGTATGCAGCAGGACAGTGTCCCGGTCAGATGTGTAAACAACAACAGGAAAATGTCCAGAACAACAGTTTGTCCAAATTGTCCTCTTTGTCAGTGCCTTCAAAATGTATGACACCTCTTGCTAATCTCGAGATATTTGTATCATTATAATTTTTTAGACATTTTCCTGCTGCATTCGAACATGAGTTCACTACTTGGACATTTTACCAGGGGCTGGCCGTAAACCTCATTCTGACATTTGTGTTCTTGAAAACCGCATCTCTGGAAAATTTAAGAAAATTGTCAGTGCATGTCTGAAAGACACACACACACACACACACTGAGGCAGGCATGGTGGTCACAGTGTACTTGTTCAACCCTACTCTGTTTCATCTTGTACCTGCTGAGTTATCTGCCTGACAGACGGGAGTCGAGCTTGGCTGAGCAAGGGCTTCCCCCTTCATACTGTTCCTCCACCGTATCAAAAGGATGGTTTGTGCGAGTGAGATTGTGTCTGGGGATATCATGATCCAGTATGCAGAGCCATCCAAAAAATACTTTACAGGATATTTTCCAAATGAGGTGTCTTTTAGCGCTTTGTCCTTGTAAACCACCCACCTGTGCTGGCACCGGGAATGCTCTCCTCCTCCTCCTCCTCCTCCTCCTCCTCCTTCTGCTTCTCTCCAGTGGGGGACGGCAAGGGAAGAGTCAAAGCTGCGTTTGTGTCTAATCCTCCTCATGAGGGAGACGGCTCTTATAGCAGGAGCCAGCTTTGATCCCCAACAGATGAAGACAAAAAACACTTAAGCTACTTAGACAGCCCCCTTTTTCTTTCACTTCCTTCTTCATCTCTTGACTCATCCCTCGCCTCACTGCCCCGGAGATCTGTAACATCGAGGGACGAGGTCAATGAGGTTGTGCAGGGCAGCGGGCCCAAACGTTAGCATGCAACAGATGTGAAAGATTTAACACACTTACTTTTAAATAAGGGTGCAAATATTGGTCATTTTAATGCTACTTATTACACATTAAAGTATAAAATATACATATAGATACACACACAGCATTCTGGACGTCTTGCAGTAGCCAGAGGCCTGAGGAGTTTGTGTTCTTTGTGTACCAAATGAAGCTTAAAAGTAAATAAAAAGCAGCTGTGTTGAAACTAGTGTCAACACACACACACCTGCATGTCGGGTTCAGCGCGTGAGGTCAGGCGACGTGTTTCAATCAACTACATTTGCTGTTATAAATACCAGAAAACAGTGCGTGTTGTGCATTTATGTTTGAATTTGTGTCGACTGTTTTGGTCATAGGTTTGAGGAGTCTAAGTCTAGTTTGACTTGTTTGTGCGTGGTGTCTGCCACCGCACGGTAAAAGATAATGAGCACATGTGACTGGTGCCAGAACATGATGACAAGAAAATGATCGCACACATGTGTGCATGTCTGTTGATGTGTTTATTTTCCAGCTGCAGTGACACGGAGGACCTCTGCAGCGACCCTTGAAACGAAAAGTATACAGATACAGACATCCTAAAACCTCTATTCAAACTCCAGGTGTCCACACACACACCACACACACACACACAAACACACACACACACACACACACACACAAACACGAACACACACATGTACGGATACGCACACACGCACACACACACACACACACACAATGATGTACATTGAGGTCTGGAGAAGCTCACTGAGTTTTAACCATTGATGATGTACACAAACTATTACAGACATTACAATTCCCTCCTTCAGTCTTATTCTTTCTCTCTCTCTCACACACACACACACACACACACACATACACACACACACAGTTTGAGGGTTAAGGAGTACAGCTGGGAGCTGCAGCCAGACCCCCCTCCTCTGTCACTCTCAGTAATCAATCTGTCAGTATGGTAATTAACCTAGAGAGTAAAGTAAGCACGACTACTGAACTGCTCCACCCCATCTAACATTCCTCATCTCCTCCCTCTGATTCACGCTCCGACTCCCCCTCATATGGTGGCAGGCGGAGGTCGCTCATTTGCTGATTGTTGGGGTCTGTGATGTCTTCAAACAAGCGAGGGCCTCTTCCTCGACGCTGTTGCACGTTGAAGAAACTCACATATGACTAACCTCGGCTTCATCAAGCCCTGGTCGCAGATGACTTTATTTCTAGCTTCTGAGAGGATATTATCTGTTTAAAATGTCTTTTACATTGCTTCTTTTCAGTTTTGGCCACCAATTGCTTCAATTATGGTAAAATTGTACCCTCCAAAATTCTAAGAGCCAACGTTGCTACAACTAAGTCCTACTGAGCAAGAGATGAGCTGGAGAACAGTCAGTCAGGTTAGCAGAACTTTTAAACAAGAGGATAGAATCAGTAAATTTTAGGAACAATTGTGAAACTGAGTATAATTGATTACATTTAGAAATTTAGTTGTTACATTCCATCTGATGATCCCAATAACCCTGTTACTTTGAGATTTGTTGTATCACTGGGAAACTGATGGAGAGTTGATATCTGTTTGGTCTCTGTTCAATTGGCAGTCTGGTCCAAGATGTTGTTTGGGTGCAGAGAAGAAGGAGGAAGCCTCCACCAAAATAGACAAGCTGTGACTCCCAGTAATTATAAAGTTGCACTTTAAAAATAAGCAATGAGTGGGGGTGGACAATTCAGCTTTGTTTAAAGGTACCTGTGACGGAGCTCACAACTGACTAAAGAGAGTAACGTTACAAATTACAAAGAGTAATGCATTAATTTAACTGCTAAGTAATTACTGAATTAATGTAAGCACTCAATGTGTAGTTTGTAATAGATCAGTGTTTCAGTGTAACTACACTACCCGTCTAGAACTAAGTAGCAGGCCCGACTTGAGCTAAAGTGAACATCCTGGAGCAGCTAAAGAGACAGAGGCATTGGTGGAGACTTAAAACTGAGCTGAAAGCTGATTGAAAATTAGATTTAGACTCATCAAGTGGACACAAATACATCTCCAGAAAAAGCAATGTTCAGTATCTGGTGGATGTTTAAAAAAAACTTACAAACTAGCTGACAAAGTTTATCTATCACATATGTACTGTATAAGGTGATGTTGTGTCTGACATGTGAAGGAAAGCCGGTGACGCAGAGAGACTGAAATTCTGAGAAACAAGATACAAAGACAAGATACAAAGAACGGTTTCTGGCTTCTTACATGGTTTACTTTAAATCACCCAACAACACATTTCAACAGAATAACCATTGACTCAAAGCCCCTGCCCACTGAAAATGAATAACACACACACACATGAACATGGAGCTGTAGATGGTAAGAGTATCAGTTAACTTCCCTGGATGAATGAAGCTAAGAAAAAGCGGCTCACAGAGATGATGTGGGCAGAAACCACGATCCAGAATGGAAAATGAACTGTCTTCACAGAAGACTGAGATTGTTCTTGGACCTGAGAGCGAGGCTCAGGTAAAATCGAAATAGATGCTTTTGGGTCCACACAGCAACAGCAGGAAATTTTAGATTCTGTGAATGTGACGCGTCAGCCAATTGTTACGAAATCAATCGCCAAATCTTTTCATCTTATACTTAGTGTTATTGAGCCCATATGTTCTAGCCTGTTCCTGTCATTCCTTTTTCGCCAGGGTAGTTCAAGCAAAGGCAGCAAGTTTTGGCAGAAGAGTGAAGCTGTAGCAAAAGTAGAACCCAGTAAATTTTTCACTATTATGTGACGAGACGGGGTGGAGATCTCCCCTCTAGTTACCAAACGCTAAAATGAAAATCATTCATAATGATCATGGTATATGATATCTGCTAAATGTTAGCATGCTGATATTGTTTTTTTTTACATTAAGTGCCTAAAAATTAAAAAAAACAAACAGACAAACAAGACTTTAGTCTACATTCATGTCAGCTCCTCACTGACAAGGCTGTAGACTAAAGTCTTCTTTTGTTTTTTTTTAAGTACTTTTAAGGCAATTTGGAGTATATGAATTAACCTACACTACAATAGAAACCTAGCAAAGGAAGAAAGATTGGAGATGGAATGTAACCGATGTCCCAGGCCTTGAATCACTGCTGTTGAGATTACATGCTCACCATCTTCCCTATGCAGCCAAGATGTCCCATTCTTATTTTTTCTCTGTTTCTTTTTTGGTGAATGTAAACACATCTCTGTATACTCACATTTGACCTTTTCCCAGGCCAGTAGTTTAAGGTTGGATTATTCCATCAAAGCACTAGAGATGCTGTTTAAATGAAGAAATTATACTTATGAGGTAAAAATAAAAGCGCAGAGCTACTATTTAGCCTGACACTGTAACTAACTTTATCCAAAAAGAATCAGAAAGGCTGAAAGTTCCCTTCTGTCTTTCTGTGTTTGAATTTGATTCAAGAAGCATAGGTGGCTTACACTCAGGGCCATGGGCTCTTGAGAAGAGTGATGACAGGATATTCAGTAAGTGGAAAATGGCTTTTGCTGGTGTTTCATTAAGACCAGCTAATAACTGTAGGTAGTTGAGTACTTCCTTCTACAGGGACTTTGTTTGTGAGTTTACCATGGAAACCATCTAATATCACTAATCTGAGATCTGTCCTTGTTTGACTTCTTTTGGTTTTGGCAATGCTTCCACCTAACACAGAGGGTCATGATGTGAAGAAGAACAGGAAGCAGATTTGAGAGGAAGAGTGGAGAGGCAGATTCTTTGATAAACAGTCACATTCATTCATTTCTATGTGTGTAGTCTTGAACTTGCACTGTTTAGGTTCATTTGTTGCTCAGAATAAATCCCTATATAACTGTTTATAAACCATTATTTGCATTGGATCCTGCAAACTATTTGAGCATGGGGAGGGTGATCCCCACTGACCCAGGTTTCACTCCTAAGATACTTAACCAGGATAACACCGGCACGCATTATTACAATTATCCAGATACTCCTACTACACAATGTTGGAAAAAAGTTTATAATAAGTAACCATTAACATTATACCACTGTAGAAAAGTTCAAATTGGCCAATTTTTTTCCAATTCTTAATTCTGGAGAGTTGTATCACGTATCAATTTTGTCGTAGTATGGAGAATTCTTTGACTGTTTCTCATTAGCACAGCTGCCAAAATCTAAGGTCCTGTGTTAATTTCAATAAAACCAGAAATCCAGATCCAGAAACAAAACACTCTGAAATAACAATAAGAATATTTGAATTTAGGTCAACTTCATGTAATCTGGCAACAGTGAAATTGTTAACTGAATGCTCAAATTCCTTATACTGTAAATTAGACTGTATAGTCTCTACCATCTTTATCAAGCAATTGTTGAGAATGGGAACAAAATGACTGCTGACAGGTTCAGCTTCCAGAATTTTCAGTATAATAAACTGCTGTGCAGTTTTTTTGTTATTATTTAATTGGATCTGATGATTGGGGCTGTGAATAGTCAAACCTAAATATTGCTCAACCTCTCATTAACCTGGAACAAACAATGCTAGAATTTTGGTTTCGACCATAGACCGTATTTAAAGATGGACAACGTGTCTCTGTATATGGTGCCAGAGCCGGAGTCGGCAGTGATCAGGTGAAGAAGCCATGGTAGCAAAGGCCCAGCAATACAACCAATCACAAGTCATTCTCAGCTGTCAATCATGAAGTTTCACCTCATTTTTATAGCATCAAAAGACTAAATCAGAAGGATGAACACTTGGACAAACATCAGTGTGGTAACAACTACCTAAAATGACGAGTTGATGAGTACTGTGACTTTTTAGTTTTGTCCATGTCCAATCAGCTAACATTGAGGAGGAAGGATTTATGACCTGTACTGCCTTCAGAGACTTGGTGGCGATTGAGACTTGATCATCATGTCGTCCATCTCTGGTCTATGGTTATCACTCACGCCTCCTTTCAGTAGTTTTTTATGCAAATACAACAAAAACATTTTCACAAATATTGGAACTGTCAAAAGCAACATCAGTGTCACTCATGTTCATTTGACTGATTGTTGAGACTTTTTTCAGTTCACTATAGAGCTCACATTGCACTCACTGACGATTCCTATGTTGCTCCAATGAAAGTAAACATTTTCTTTACAGTAAGAAGTTGGATCCTCTGAATTTTTGGACTCCGTGTCTTCTTGGTGGGAGCAGCACAGCTTGCTTGGTTCAACATAACCTACAGGAATGACCTTGTCATGCACTGACGCAAGCCAGAATATGAATAGTGTGTGAGTAAATCAAACAAGTGAAGTCCACGTCTACTTAGGTACAGTAACAAATTACTAACTCTTCATTTGTTACTTTACACTCCTTCCTGTGTCTCTTAGTCAGGCATCCTCACTGTTGGAGACATCACGTCCTCATGCAGGTTTGTTGATACCGTATACACACAGATACATCTGCACATTCCTCTCCCACACAGACTAGACTGCACCTGTTTGGTGCTGTAATGGAAAGTATGAATGCTCTGATGCTACTGTACAGCAACGGGATGAGATCACATACAGACTGACGGCTGACGAGAGCTGGAGTCAGGCTTAGTGATTTATGGGTGTTGCTTTTTGTTTTTAAATAAAGCACATTTCTTTACTATTTTATCTTGAACGTGGCATAATAAGGGACTTAGATATAACCTTTTTTGAAAAACGACTAAATGATGTCATCTGCAATGATGCCATTTGTATAAGCATTTGGTTACAACACATTTACTGAGATCTCTTTTCACTATGTCTCCTCCATATTTCAGTATGAAACCTTTAGTTTGGGCTCATATCTTTAATAAATAAGAAATAGAGGGTGTTGAAGTTTTACACTTTTTGTCAGGAACTATGTATTACTCAGCACTGACACATTTAACTAAGAAAGGAACTGCACATTGATTCCGGTAGGTTTGCAGTTTGGCAATGACTTATAGCCATATTCACATTTAATTTTTGGTTTTATGTGTGTTCCCTGTCAAAGACAGTCAGTTTAACCTTTTTGAGGCAGCCCAATGATTTAGCCAGATAAATATTTAGGTATAAAACAGTGGCTGATCCTAGATGTTTCTAAATCAGGGGTCATAAAGGGGCCACAATTTACACAGAGGAACCAATCATGTGTCCAACATTTATGGTAAAAAGTCCTGATTCAGTAAGTCGAACATTTAAGTCATTCCTTGTCTAATATTTGCTCTATAGCTCTGAGCAAAGCCACATATCACTAAATGTATTTTTAAAATTGTTCCTTGTTTAAGCACATTGTGTTCTTAAAAAAAGCTTAGAAAATAAAACTCTTAAAAATAGTCATATTTATTGTTAATATTGTTTGAGGTATGGCTCATGTATATTCGTTAAAAGACCATTGACAGGACAGGGGCACCTCGGGGAACAAAACTAGGTTTTCACTGGGGCCAGTGCCCCCAGGGTCCCAGCCCTGGGGGCACCACTGAAAAAAACCCTGTATTGTTTGATAAAGGTGTCTAAAGCACTGTGGTATTATGTATGAGCAGTACATCAAGTAAATGTCTAACAACTGCTGACTAACATTACACAAAGCATAAGCTGTCTCCTCGAATAAAAACCCACAGATATTTCTACTGTTCAATGATGATCATTCAGTATGCTACTATTACCTAACAGTGATGTAACACATACAAAGTTATATTCTTTCAGCCAACTTCTAACTTCCATAGTGAACAGTAAGGAGAGTGTTGAACGCAGCCTTGCGGTTTCGCTACTGTTCATGAAACCCAGTAAACAGAGCGAGGAGTCATTTGTGAGCAAAACTGTCTCTCCAGGCTGTTGTCTCCCCCTCCAACTGTTTTTGTAGATGACTCTGTCAGTTATTTATGTTTCATATTTGAATCTTATAAACAGGAAGATTTCTTTTGCTTAGTGTAAGCAAACATTGCTAAATATGAACAGACGCTGTGGGTGTTCCAATGGAGTAGAAACATTGTCTTTAAAGTTTTGCTCACCAAGCTAAGTGTGAGTATTTAGCAACCACAGAGGAAAATGTGCCTGATTCATTGTTTTTTTTTTTTTAAATCTCTGGAAAAATACCGTTGACAGTGTAGGAGGCCTCATTGCCAGTCAGGCCAACCACAGCTGTAATCTGTCTTTGAAAATAAATCTTAAACTGTAGTCTGAGCGTCTACTCGAAATACTCCACCCTACTCAATTCAAGTGTCTCCCATATTATTAAAGCTGCTGTCAGACATGCACTGAACTCAGGACATTTTCCTGAAATAATCCGGAGGGGCTGTTCGTGAGAATACAAACGTCTGAGACAGTTGCACTAGAAATTTTCCTGCCAGCCCCTCTAGTAAAACATCCAGAAAATGTCAAAGTGACAATACAGCAGGACAATTCACAGCGAGAGGGGGCGTGTTGATGACATTTGTGACAAGAGATGGATGCCAAACTGAAGAAAACAAAAGGAATACAAATATCTCAGAATGAAAATAGCTCTCAAACATGGAGAAAATGCTGATGAAGATTCCGCCCAGGAAAACTTGCGCTGGGTTCACACCAAATACGAATTAAATGTTTATGCCTTGTTACCTGCGCATGTTTGGCCACATGATCATTTGTGTTTACTTGTGGGCCTTGCACCTCAACTAAAAACAACATGCGAATAGTAGACCGTTCTCTGGAAAAGAGGAGGACCTCTGGCTAAAGAGACAACAATTTCACTCTCTACTCCAGGAGTTGCATCTGGATGACTTACATTTCTAGTGATACCTGGGGTGTCAGGACCTGTCTATGCTGAGTTCCATTCTCAAAGCTGATTGGCTTTAGTGACATTGCATCATGCAAATATTTTGAATACTTGAACTCAAGGGAGTGAAGCGAATGACGTGAAGTACTCATCTTTGCATTGATTTTGAAGGTGATCTCAGTGACCTAAATTTTCGCTTTGCATTTGGTGTGAACGCACCATTAGAAACGTCCTGCTCCATGCTCTACTCAGGCTCCATCCTTCACCTGGGCACTTTTAGTTGTGAACAAATCTAACTCTGAAAATCTCCTGCTGTTTTATTCATATGTGAAAGACAAACTCCAGAAAAAACCCAGACCCAATTTTCTGGAGTTCATGTTTTGAAATGGGCTCTGTTTTCACCTGTTTGTTTTTTCAAACTCAACAATTGACATGTTGTATTGGCTAACTTTTTCTATCTTGATTTAAATAGTGCTCTAGAAATAACAATCGTGGTTGTAATTATCACAGATTTAAAAGAAAGAAAGTGAGCTATTTTTATGACCAAAATGAAGAAGAGAATAAGAGAAAATGCAGAGAGAGAAAGAGGAAGAGGTAAGTCCGGTATAAATATATGTGAATAAGAGACGCAGAGTACGAGTGAGAGCTTCATCCACTTTACCCAGCTTTGATCTCCTTAATGGGGTGCTGGCCTCTCTCCAGGTGGGATGTGTCGTCAGGACAACAGGACAAGAGGAGGCTGATAAGACAGGCGAGCTCCGGGCCTTTTTGGCTGCTCAGACAAAACATAGTCCACACACTGGCCTCCTTACTATACACTACTTTTAAAATGCAACAGCGAGAGAGTGAGATTTCAAGTCAGATCAGAATAATACCAGGTGTTTCTTTATTTTTTGGCACATTAGCAGGATGAATTTACAACTGTTGCTGGATACTTCTTTCTCCAGGAGCATGCATCATTTGGGAAACATAATGTTTCTGTAAAACTATGAGAAGCCTGGTGTTAATCTAAAAGGCTTAAGGAGTATTAGCTGATTTAACAGATTCAGCAAGCACGGGCTAAACAGTGGTCGGTCATCGGGCAAGAAGCACATTACAAAGGGTTTTATGCTCTTAATTTTACACTTGAACTCTCTTAATTCTTTCCCAGATCCTCCTCCTCTCCTTTTCTCTTTCTCCATTTCCTCTTTGAACTCCTCTCCCCTTTTCCTGACCTCTCTCCCTCTTCTGTCTATCTCTCTTCCGCAGTCACTCCTTCCATCTCTCCCATGAGAGGACTTTCTTTTGATATTCTGCAGGATTAGCTCAGAGCCTGTCTACATGTGCGGATGTGCCTGATAAGAGGGTGTTGTTCATTGCACACACACACATTTACAAAGACACATTCATACAAACAAAATCCTCACTATGTGTCACTGTGGAGAGATATTCCTATTTAGTAATTTAAATATTTTAAGAATATTTAATTATGAAGTCCAGGTTTGTGACTAGAACCCTGGTAAAACTGTTATTACTCTTTTTGAAAAGTTAATCCTAAATATTCCTAGATTTAAACATGACAAAAAAAATATTATTTTACAAATATGATGATTACAGATTCAATCTGATTAAGATAAAATTTCACCCCATAAGGAATGATTTGGATTTTTTTTTGCAGAGCAGTCAGCATCACCCTCATTGGCATTTGGATTACTTCAGATAATAATAAGCTCTGTGACAAACAAAAGATTACAATGCTTACATATTTTGTACAGATAATCTTTATGCTTAAAGCCTGACTACAATCACCAGGAACAACAGGCTAATGTTAGGCTCCAGACGAACTTCACCACTGTTGCACGACTTCAACACAAGAACTACTGAGCTTCCAGTCTTTTTTAACTTGTAATTGGATTTGATGCTATTTCCTCTTTTGCAAAAGTCTTTTCCTCTTAGTACTAGTTTGGAAGAGTGCAAGTGTAACAAGGCTGTAAAGGTGGACTAGTAAATCTGTTTCCATGTTTGGCATGATGTCCCTCGACAACCTCGGTAGTTTTCTTTAGGACACATAAAAGCTTTAAAAAATCATGGCGTATTTAGGCCTACTGATGTAGTTATATCTAATAAAATGTTTTACGCTTGTGTTAACCACAGACCTTAATTCAGGCATCCAACCAAAAACCCATGAACTTAGAGAAAAAATGTAAACTTATTTCTGGGTTTTAGGACTCATTCCTGCAGAGCTCTATTTTAGCTGTTTAACAAGTTGCAATACCCAGTGTCTATGGCCATGCTAGCAGCTTTGCGAAGCTATAATGCTCCTTGTTTAAAATAAAGTACGATAATTATTGTTGTTGTCCAAAGAAACTTGTAAAACTATGATATTTCCATCCGCATATCATCAGCTGAACTCCATGTTTTTTTAATCTTTCTTTAAGAGTGTGGTCTTTCAGTTTGCATGCAGAACTTATTTATTTCATGTTCAATTTTTAGTAATGCTTTTACTCAAATAGCCCCTACTTGCAGGATTTTGATCCGCTACTTAGATTTGCTCAGCTTGTGCTTCGCCTGTACACTTGTACTGCTTGTACAGATTTCTGTTTTTGTGCAAAATTCTCCAACCAATAGAATGAATCACATGACCTGCCTCACTCTCAACAATCCTCTATAAAACACACCCTCCTAAATCGTCCTGTTTAGACAGCAAAATTCCCCATCTTTGCATGCCCCCCCTACTGTTGTGCCAGTATTGCTATCGATATAGCCCCTTCACCACCCCAGCATCCACCTGTAGGGTCCACCGGGGGAGTGGGGAGTGATGAAGTTGAATCCTGAAATAAACATTTCAAACGTGAGAATAAACAAATGTCCTTAAGCTAAACATTTGATGACATTGTAGCTGCAGTACATCTGTATAGGTCACTGTTAGTATTTTAGCTTTGCTGTGTTTATTTACTGTATAGTTTGATAATCACGCTATAATAGAAGTGGACTGTGGCTGTCATACAAACATTCTCATGATATGATGATGTTAAGACGCAAAGGTTTAGCAAGTAACCTAGCGTGCTAGACTAAACATTTCCTGTTGTCTAACATTGGTTAACATGGGCTTTTGATAAGAACCAAGGACAATTTGTAGTTATGGCTCATCACTAGCTTCTCAGGTATCCTAAATTTGACCTCATGACTGCGCTAAGTGAAAAGAGCAGACTTACGTACGATCTTGAAGTCAACCATTTTTAAAACTGACATGTTACTTATTATAGCAGGAGGAGCAAAAGTAAAAACCACTTTTACTAGCAAGTTCCATGAAGTTTCTTAGTCAAAACAGTGAGTCAGCATGGACAATACAAGCGGACCTTAAAACTAGCTAAAACTAACAAACCGAAATGGAATGCAGTATTTCTTTATATTGTCAAACACACCTGCTTTTCCTCCTATGACATCTCACAAAGTCTGTAAACATGTTATGGACTAGCTGGACTATTCATCACCACCACGTACATTATCATGACTCTGACGTCATCATTCTCTCCTGGGGCTACAGTCGTCTCTTCTATCGTTTGATCTCGATCACCCTTACAGTCACCGAAATGTTATTCTGGTCTATGCAAAATATTATTTTATTTTCCATAAAGATTCCACATAACACATGAAAATAACAACGCGGGAAGTTCCAGAGAAGGGTTAATGGGCCGCATGTTAAAGCTCATGGGAAACGTATCGCAGACACCCCGGGAGGCTTTCCTCACATTGATGGAGAGGAGGGGGGTAAAGCAAGGTTCACTGGTTCCCAAACTCCTGTGGAGCTTCAGTAGCCTTCACTGCCACCCTGAAACTCCTCTTACCCCTCCTGTCTCCCCTCTTTCTTCCCCTTCACTGCCTTCATCATTCTCAAGCTCTTCCCCTTTCTTTTGTCCCCCCACCCCCACGCTCTCACCTACTGGCCTGTTACACCTTTTTCCTCTGATCTCTCTAGAAACTTCTTCCTGCCGCTCACACCTTTGTCCATGTTGCATGCTGTTCTGTGACCAGGATGTGTCTGCGGAGGGGGCGGGGCTCTCGTGCTTATGTCTCTGGGTTTTACTGTAGGCCCAAGCAATAAATTACATTAGATCTGACACGCTGCTTTATGACTGGAGGTCAATATTGACTTTCGACAAAACCAGCAAAGTGGGAGTGAGACATAAAAAGCCAGGGAGAGAGGGAGATGTGAGTGTGTTCTCTGAGGCTTTCTGCCCTTCACATTACATTATTGAAACTGGCATGTGCTCAAAGTCAACAATTTTAGGGATTTTCCTTCCTTTAGAAGAAGCTTTTTACTTCCATTTATTTATGTACTGACAAAGAAAAAACTTCCTAAGTATTGGAAACTACCCAAGCTACAGTAGATAACCCCTTACTGAAAATATGACGCCAAATATCATCAAAGCTGCACATACGTACACAGAGCAGATAGTCCACAAAAATATTTCAGGATGGACAAGTGAACTGTACACAGCTCATCAATCAGAATCCTATCTTGTACATGTTACACAGTGAGTGTTGTTTTAAAATATTTTTCATTCTGATCTAACGCGTGAATGTTAAAAATGTGCAAACATATGGCACAGATTGCAAACTGACTGATGGGAAATGTAAACCAGAAACTAGACAGTAACAAATGGAGTGTACTTCTAAATGTAATCTTTTCCACGCTGCTGGAGGAAAGGAGCTAAGGTCTGAGAAAGAAAACTAATCAAACTGAGAAATCTGTCTCTTGGGGCCCACTGTGCCGTGTGGATGCATAAATCCACACACACACACACACACACACACACACACACACACACACACACACACAAATACACACCTTCATACAGACCTACACACTCACACAAATGCACACACTCTTAGGCCATATTCTGTCAGGCCTGTCGTCTATCTACATCGCATACGAGTTTTGGCATGCAGCTTTACTCTGTGACAAAAAGCGCAGTCTTTTGTACATCGACAACTATTCCCCACATCCCTACATGGCCCCAGAGGGCCTTTTTTAGAGGTGCACGCAACCAAAACCACACAAACACACACACACACAGTTTTTTAAGCAGACTTTTTTTACACTACCTCTTCCTCACGTTCTCACGTAAAAAGCAACCTTATAGTTCGGACTCTAATTCTGCAAAAATTAAGCCCATAGGTTTTCTGA
This sequence comes from Paralichthys olivaceus, assembly GCF_024713975.1. NCBI lineage: Eukaryota > Metazoa > Chordata > Actinopteri > Pleuronectiformes > Paralichthyidae > Paralichthys > Paralichthys olivaceus. The sequence goes on from NC_091111.1 coordinate 9,731,832, forward strand.
CTATGCCTGCTTATTCTGGCCCATAGTTCAGTTTTATTGTTAGGTGACTTCTAATGGCCGTAATAGTCATGAAGCAAAGGAGGAAGTAAAGAGTTAAAAAGTTTATGTTAGAGGAGGTCAGGGTGGATGGATGGATCAATAAAATACAGGAAACCATTTGTCTGCATTGGTTGTTTCACTCATGAGACAACATTAGCTGCACGTTTATTATTGTTCCCTTGATGACTAAGCTCTGCCTCCCACTGGTGTACCCCTATGAGTCATATTCAAGGGAAGGGACATTTCTGGTTCGATGTTGCAATTTAGGCAGCGCACTTAAGAATTTCGTTTGTAATATGTAAATCCTGTCATCATCACCTTTATGTGGGCTGCATCTACCCTTACTGTCTTACAAGTTCATAGACAGGCGTGCGCCTGCATGACGTTGGCGTTTTGTCAATTTGGAAGGGTCTTAATCTTCCCATTGTGATGGAGAAAATCAATGAGCCGGTTCATTTAGTTACTGTAATATCATAGTGGTATTACTATCAGCATTACCAACTTCAGGTGCAGTACTCAACACTTTTGAATGCGCCAAATGAACGTCCTCAGACACAAATACTGCAAACAATACTCTGAGCCTGGGCAAATGTCAAGGCAACTTTCTGGAGAGACTAGTAAAACGTCAGCCAGTTCAAGTTTGAAAATTCAAACTATCCAAAAACGTGTTTTCACTCTGCAAATGAACCAAACCAGGTCAGTTTGATCTAGACCAAGACCACCTCATTTGGTCAGTCAGAATTTTAGTATGGACTGTGGTTGGAGGCGTGTTTCACACCTGTTATTTTGGTTCAGACTAAAATAAAAAGTCCAATGTTCCGGAACAAGCAGGGGAGGTGTGAAAGCTCCCTCAAACCTCTGCCATTGATCTGTATCACTGTCCCTCAGTATTTTTAAGACACCTGGATCTGTGTGTGTATTAAAAAAATCTTCTTTTGAATAAGAAATGACTGTCAGTGTCAAATAATTTAAATCATATATGTTACATTATTTGTGTGGAGACTACAAACTATAGTAACTGGTTTCTGTGTTAGCTGAGTCAGGCAGCTATATTAACAGTTCCATACAACGGTGATCCAGATCTGGTTGGATTTATATGAGCACGCTGTCACTGTCACAGTTTGCTTAGTATTTTAAAGGCAACCACGGCCTGGTATTTCGCATGCTTGCGTGGTTACACTCAAAGAGGTCAGGTGGAGAGGAAATTCTGTGGCTTACCTCAGACGTTCATCATGATGGTACAAAATCATGTGTTTTTCTTGTGCATGTATGTGTGTGCTGTAGGTGGTAAAGTTAACATCCTTGTGTGCTGAGTTTTCCCGACAGAGAAAATACACATCCATCAATGCGACCAGGCTGCCTGATGAGTTGGTTGTGTTTGAGTACTTCCTAAACCACCAGTGGTTGGCTTGAATATTTGAGGTCTGAGGTTAAGGTGGCTGCTGTTTCTGTCTGCATTGTTTACCTGCCCCAAATGTTTTCTTTTTCCAAACAGGAAGATCTAATCACGATAATTAGAGGAGCATTTTTTTAAATAAAGCTGGTGGAAATAGCTGAGCTCGTGGATATTTTGGTAACACAGATGCTGAGAGGCAGGGGCACCTCTTGGTATTACAAAATCAAGATCAGATGTTTAACCCTGGCTCTTCATTAGAAAACTTTTGAAGACACATGCGTCCACGCTTGTTTGACACTGCCTTTGTTCACGGACCACCTTTTCCGATTGGTGAGAAGTGACTCACGTGTTAACGGGCAGTGTTTTGGTTGATGCTGTTCACTGAAGGGATCCTTGCCTTACTTCAGCAGAGGTCATGCACAGGTCAGAGTAGTGGAGGGTCAGAAAGTATAGTCCTTTCTCCCGCTGTGTCCTCAGCCATGTGTAGAATGTGGGTCATCTTCAAAGAGGCTAAAGTATTAGCCTTCGACACAAAGCATCTGCAGCGTCCACAGCATCAGTCTGAAAAGCAACACGGGAGGCTGAGGCTGAAATGGGTCAGTAGTTTACTACAACACGAACTTCAAATTTACTCTCTTAAAACAGGTCAGAACGAAAAGGTTTTGTGTGTGAGTGAGTGTTCTCACCGGTGGATATTTATACTGCACTTGTGTTTTGACACATGAGTTCTGTGCACGCTTTCATTCCAGCCTCCATTCTTTGTGGAGCCTATGAGCAGCATGACATTTAACTAAAACATATACATTTTCACCTGTAGGAACTTTCCTACACATTTCCCACTCACCAAAATATATGGACTTAACCACGCAGCTCCTAAGGATTGATGCCGTCATGTCCCCAGTTGAACATAATTGTTATATGAGAGGGAAGTTGAAGGTGTTTGGACTGAGGTTCCAGTCCAAATATTTATTCATGAGTATTAAATCATCAGTGGAGGATGGTTCTGCAAGCACAGCAATAGGATTTTAGAGGTAGATTTAATGCTTATGGGGATTTCCTCCAGCAGAGGAACTTCTGCTGTAATAAGCTGATGTGACGTACAGTGAATATGTCTGTTTTGACGGTTTGACAGCATTGCCCATTGGAGGAGTCCAGCAAGTAAACGGTCAGTGTTGCTGCAATTCCTACAGTTTACTCCAGTGTGTGTTGATACAGCTCAAATGATCATAGAAGATGTATTGTTAAAATATGGGTGTCAGGCATGCGATTTGAAAACATATTGAACTGGAAGCGCACTCTGAAAGAAAATACCTCTGCCATGGCTAATGCCCTGTCTCGCCATTTTGAAGTATGTGAAAAAAATATACTGGATACGTCCATTTATCCAGATCCACACAAAATTGATTGGGTTCCCTGGATCATACCCCATCCTTTCACCTGATATACATGTAGTTAATATATGTGATCAGCAACTATGGAGTCCTCTCATGACAGAGAGGTTGAGAGGTGTCACTCTGAGCCTTATTGATTACTTCCAGATTACTGATTATTTCATGCTATTTACACAGGTGCCAGTTGTTCAATTGACATTCCTGCAATCTTTAACTTTTGATGCATTCGGCTGTTTCTAAAGAGAAGCCACTTCAAAAAGCATGGCTTGTAGCAGACAGCACTATGTGTAGTGTAGTGTTTGAAATGAACTGTATGTAGAAACGTTGGAAAATACCAGACTTGTTTTACGATTCATGAGACCTCTTCACTAAATATATTTGAATGGGTCAGCATACTTTCTCCTAAATGACCAATAACATTCATTATCAAAAAAGAAAAAAGTCTTAAACTCCTTCATTGCTCAAAAAGTGATACAGTTGTTCCGTCACTTAGCTGTAGCTCTGCCTGTGCAGGTATTTGGATTCTGCCAGAAACCTGGAGAAGATGTTCTGTATAAACATGTGTCCTGTTTTCTAATCTAGCGTGAACATCAGGGTTTCTAAAAAAATAGCAAGATATAATATTTGTTTGAGACAAACAGAAGAAACCTGATCATAATGGGGACATTCATGTCCATATAAACACACTCATGGGAAGCCAGTGAAGTTGGAAGAAGAGGGACTGGCATGTTATATTAATTTACTGTAAATATGGTTCAAAGTGTGCTACTTGGAAGAACTCCCAGTGCTTATTGTTTCATTTTTAATGTTGTTATTACCTCTGCCAAGGAGGTCATGTGTTCATTTGCATTTCTTTGTCTGTTTGTTTGCAAGATTACGCAAAAATTGCTGTATGGATTGACAAGTAACTTGGTGGGATGGTTTACTATGGGTCAAGGAAGAACCTATACAATTTTGGTGCTGATCCAGATCACAGGGCATTTTCACTCTCTCCTCAACAATGCGAGATGGGAGGGTATATTTTGATGTTTTCATTGATTTCTTGGATGCTTAGGGGTTTACGTTCTGGTTCACATGTCTGGAATAGCTAGTGGAATAGAGATATTAGCCTTAGTAACATTATTTAACATTGTAAAGGTAGATGCAGGTGTGTAGTTATACAGTTTACATGTCCTGCTTTTTTGTTATTATAAAAAGTAAAGTTAATATTTGGTTTATTGAGGGTAAATCCAGTGTCATCCAACCATCCACCAATTATCTATATTTCTTATCCTAACAAGGGTCTTCGCACCTATGGCCAATTCAGAGTTGACATCCATTTTCACAGTATGTATATTCACATTCAACCAAAAACCATGTCCCATGACTCTAACAACAGGGCAACACCTAGTAAACATTACACATCACTGAATAGCAACAATAACAAACAAGGACATCTGACAAACTTCAACATTGATTGACAGTGAGGAGCTGGGTTAGCTGCGGGACGTCTAATTAAGTGCTGCTATGGCTACAGGTGCTAGACTATCGTAGATGCGGGCCCTGTTGCACCTTATTAACTTGTGCCTGTGTCCTGAGGGCAACGATTAATCATGGCAGCCGAGTGGTTGAGTGATGTTCTGTGCTATTCTCGTTTATGTAGTTTCAAAGCAGAAACAAAGATATTTACAGTTGTGGCTGGTTGTGGAGGGGCAATGGGTTTCATTATCTGCTGTTCATACAAACTCTTCATTAATGAAGTTTAGAATTTAATGACCAAAAACGTCCCCCTCCATCAGTCGTCTCTCCTCTGATTAATAAATATCTGTGGGTCTAGATGACTTTTCATCATTTACTGATGATGAAGCATTCATTTAATAGATTTTCATGGATTTTCATCATCCATCAAGAAGGCTTTGAATAATCCTGATAAATAAAAAACATCAATGAAGACATAATCTGTTTGGTGGAGGTTAAAATAACTTCCTTGATGAAGTTAATTACTTGTCACTAATCAATTACCTCACTGATCATCAGCAAGAGTAATAAGGTAATTACTCTACATACCTTTACTTAAAAGTGACCTTTGACAGCTCTGTAGTTTCCACACCCTCATATTTGATGAATGAAACATTAGCTCTGTTCATACCAACATTAACAGGCAGTCTTGGGTGATTTGATCACAAACGGATAGCTCCAGGTGTGACTTTGAACACACCAAGGACCAAGTCATTTACCATCAGTTAGCAGTTTCAAATTACAGACACTTCTTCCCGACAGATGGTGACTAAAATAGACAAACAAGTTTGTCTTGGTTTCTTAAGCTAGTGATGTCATACATAATTACATCCTTTAATAAAACCACAGTTTGGATCATACATATTTTTCACTGTCTCTGCATGAATGCATTTGGAGGCCACGCTTCTAATCCTGTGTCTCCAGGAAATGTCTCCAGCCTGTTGCTATTGGCCTTTAATCAGATATAGTGGGAAACGGTGTTTACACCAGCTAATGGACCAGAATCACTATCATGCTTTTCATTGCAAAATTCCATGTTTTGACAGGAACCTCAAAATTGCCTTTCTCTCTCTCCAATTTTGCAATAAGTGTGGCTTTATTTGCCGCTTTATCTCACTCTGACTTATGCGTCACCAGTTAGCATCCAGCCAGTTAGCATCCTCTCCGCACTGTCTCCCGTGTGCTGCAGCTAACTGATCATACGGCCTCCAGAGGTTTATTAAGTGCAGTGTTATATCGTTAGGTCTGCGAGCAGACCACACAGAGCCGACGAGGGTGTCTGTGTCCTCATTAAAACTCTGCCTGGGCAAAACCAGAGACGGCCAATATACACAGCAGATAAGACAGTTAGCAGCTCGCTCTGATTTACGGCCGCTGCCTCGGGGAAGTGCTAGGACGAGGAGCGAGGGAGAACATGGTTTCATGTATCTTTTAATGTCTGGAAGCCAGATGAACGAAATGAGAACAATCAGTGATTATAAAAGGATATATACATACATATATATATGCAGAAAGAATGGGTGTGGAGATGGGGTGTTTGACAAACAGACAGGAGTGATTTTGGTTTACACAGATGTGAGTGAGAGTGAAAAGGCCAGAGGTGATGCAGGGAGGTCGATAAATGAGATGGATGGAGTGGTAGAGATGCTTGATGAGGAAAACGAGACAGGGAGAGAATTTAAATGTGATGCTGTAAAGGTGAGGCTGTGTCCAAACTTATGTCACATTAATGCGCTGCAAAGAAAAAGTCATATTCCACATCATCAATCAGTTGAAGACGTCACCGCAGCAGCTGAAAAACGCACCAACCTTCTGAAATACTGCAACACTCAGTCATTAGCGAACCCCAGTTTTACACCAAATGTCAAATGTTTCTTGTCAACACCAGAAATCAGCCTCCACAAAACCCCAACTTGATCTCTCACCTCGTTCACATAAATAACTCTCCCTCAAGAGCAGAGGTCAACTCCGTCTGATCCACCCAAACTCTCCCTTTACGTCCCTTTTGTCTGCCTTTGATTTACACCGGCCGTATTAAAACCTGGGCATCCTGTGCTAGAAAAACAGCGTCTTAATTTCTTCTGGGTAAATTTTAAGTGCCATGGGCTTGTTTGGCGTGTTCAGTGTCAGGTTTTGCAGACTCCCCAGTGTGCGGGCCCACCTAGTGTGACACTGCACCTCGTAAAGAAATAGAGCCACAGATTCGGGAGAGGCTTTCCTCCCCGAGCGAGTGTTGGGTTTCACTACCAGTCTGTGGATTCAGTCACAGCACAACGAGCAGCGCTAACTAAGACATGGCAATTTAGCCACCTGAAAGTGGATACACACACACATATACACACACACACGTACGGCAAAGTTCCTCTGCTTTCAATCACACATATTCTGTGCATTAAGTCTCTCATATTTCTTTTTTTTTCTCCTCAGGTCAACATCTGCCTCATGAAACATTTTTGAGATCATGCTTTTTTAGTTCAATCTGAACATTTTGAGGTCGATTGCGTGTCACTGGGAACATGTGTGGATTTTAAACATACGTTGTTTGGAAAACTATGTGTGCTTTTCTTTTCTTTTTTTCTTGCTTGTTATAATGCACACATTGTCTTAAAAATTAAAACGAAGTGTACAAAGAATATTCACACGTTTCTTTACACACACTTCCCAGCAATGTTGTCCCACAGGCGCTTTTATGCGCCAAGTCACTGGCACTGGTAAGAAAACCACAACCATCACAAACATGAATGCAGACCACATCAGTGCTCTACAATATTATTGTGTTTGAACTTTGTCAACCTCTGAGTTGAAATGCCAAATGACATTGGTTTTCTCTAATGTCAGGTTGAATGGATGTAATAGCAACACACAATTATCTGTTCTTTCTAGTGTTGCACTGATCCCAGAAGGGCAAACATAATAACATTGAGTGTTTCCTTTACTTCAACCACTATATTCATCTTTGGTAAACCAAAAACACAACGATGTGTCCTGCCATCGGAGCATCAGAAGGTGCGCTTGGCGATCATGTTTCTCCTCGCAGCAGGCAACTGTTCCACTGAAGTTGAGAAATCTGCTCCAGCTTTCTGAAGGTGATCTGACCTCTGACCTGATGACGGCCCAAATATGTTGGCCTCCTTTCTGAGAGGTTTTGCCTTCAAAATTGCAACAGTTTTTTTCCAGCATCTGGCAAGTAACAAAATCTTTCAGAAATAGCAGAGCTTCTTTTGATTTAGCAATTATCTTACCTTATTTTCACAACACAAGTCTCAACCTGAAGTGTGCAGCTGACTGGAGCAACATAGAGCAGACAAAAGAATATACCAAGGGCGAAAATGGAATAACAATAAAACTGGTACTCGGTAGAGCATAAATCTCCTGTAAGGCCCAACAGTCTTCTGTCAGTCAAGCTGCAACACATTGTCCAAACTCCAGTCTTCTAAATATAATTTATTTCAACAAGATGCATGAATTGTTTCCTGGGAAATCAATGAAAATGTCAAAAAATGACAAAATAAAGTGAAAAGAAATCTTGATCTGCACCAAAATTGTGTGGACTCATTCTGTATCCTTCCCACCAAGTTGTGTGGTAATCTGTCCTGCAGTTTAATCTTGCTTTTTCAAACAAAGAAAACCTACCAACAAACAAATGGACAGTGGTGGACATGTCTGAAAACGTTCTATCTCGCAACGTTATAGAAATAGGGGAACGACATCCTGGATTCGCCCCTTTGTCTGGATCCACTTAGGTGAGTTCTTTCTTGACCCATGTCCCATCCCTCCGCAAAGTTGCGTGGAAATAAATTGAGTAGCTTTTGCGTAATACTGCTGACAACCAAGCAAACAAACAGTGACAGGGTTGAAAACATAATCTATTTAGCGCAGGTAATAAAGAGATTACTGGTTTACTGAAATTATCTGTGTATAATCATACAGTTGATAGCAGCTTGGGAAGCCAGTGTTCATGTAGAACCACTGTTGGCTGTGAAATGTGAACTCTGTGATCTTACAGATGTTAACTTAAGGTCTGACGATCACTAATTGAAGTTACAGGACAGAATGCTACATTAATCAGCTTGGGGCACAATTTGAGTTGCGGAGAGCTGGCCTCCTCCTCGACATATATGATATATGGTATCAAGGGTATCAAATTACGCAGTGACTTTTTAGGAGCCCTATTTTCTGCAGGCACCACTAAACATGTCACATATTTGCACTCATATAGGTGCATGGTAGCACATTCAACTGCAGGGTGTTCCGAAAAACATTCTGTTTGTGTCTCTGTGGGTGTCCTGTCACTTTAATGGCAAAAAATACAGAACAAGAATGGCACTGAGTAGAGCATATACCTTCACCAAGGCCCAACAGTCTCTTTAGAATCAATCAAGCTGCACACACAAATATCAGTCCCCTAAATCCGCCCTGAATCGGATCCACACCAAAATGTAATGGGTTCTCCCCCGGCCCATAACGCATCCTTCCACAAGTTTTGTGGTGATCCATCATCAATTTTTGGTTAATCCTGTTCACAAACAAACAAACAAAGGGACAGGGGTGAAAAGATCCTTTTCTAACTTAAACATTTACCACTGCACCAGCTCAGTGAAGGGGAGTTCAAGAGGTGACCTGATGTTAAAAGGTGTAACTTTGAGGGGTTCAAAAATCAAAGTCAGTACCTGTTTCTAAAATTCAGGATGTTTCAGAGCTCATCCCTAAATATCTCGAAGTCAGGTTTCGGGAGATCATGTCCTTTTCATCGGAGCCGAACTTCCCTCTGCTCCCCTTATCTAATTCAAACCATGTACAGTATAGAGCCGCAAGGAGGAGGTTGTTTTACCCCAGTCTATATTTGAATTTTCATAACGTAGAAACATATTTCTAAGTAAGTAAAACTCATCTTACATTGAGATTTAAAGTTGAGTTGTTTTGAGTGTAGATTGGATAATCAAGTTATGACTATGCAACACTGTTTGTCTTAATTCAAGGAAATGTCCCTTGCCTTGTCTTAATTAACAATCTTATCTAACTGTAATGTTTTGCTAAAACAAGGGACAGTCAGGGTCTCCAGACACTTAGCTCCAAAGTTTCAAGACAAAAATATTTATTTAAGATTTAGACTTTTGTCCTGTATGATGGTATATTCTTAATGTTATCTTGAGGGAGAAGAAAGATTTGACCTTTTGTTCAGTAAAGCTCTTGTTTTTCAGCCTGTCACATTTTATTCCATCCACAACAACAGTGCTTTATTTTATGTTATCTTAAATGTTATACAAATCTATAGTCTCACAGTTATCATGAGACCTTAGACTCCTCTGCAATGAAGATAATTATATGAACCTGAAGAGCACATGTCACATCTACAGCAACGTTTTCAAACTTTGACTTACTCTAAAGTAACCCCATTATTGTTGTCAAAGGCCATGACCAATGAAGATGAAGATGAATACAGTGCTTTGAATTAAGTACTGAAGACTTTTATATACCTTGCCTTATAGTGTTTTCGTTAGCTTTAGTTTCTTTGTTTGTTAGCAGGGTTACTCAAAAACTACAGAAAGTATTTCTTTAAAAACTTTGTGGAGTAAAAGAAGCATGACCCAAGGAAGTACCCAGTAAATGTGTGTGGATCTGGATTAACAGGCAGATCCAGGAATCTGTTTTCACTTTCTGTGACATGGTGAGATAGGGCATCAGCCGGGGTATGCACTCTTGAGACCTTACTAGCCCAACAGTTCCCACAATGGACAAGCATTGGCGTTCATGGAGAGAAAAAACTCCCCTTTAACCTCGAACAGAACCAGACTCAGAGTGGGCGGAAATGGTGGAGAGAGGAGAGGGAGACCAGAAACAGTTGTGTCATATTGAAACTCTTTCAGACTGGTTGTCATAATGAAGATACAAACATTGATTCTTATAGATGTGATGCTGTTATTAACATTTTAAGAAATCTTATCATGACAAAATGAATTAAATGACTTCATCCGCAGCTGGATTTGTTTCAAACCAAAGAAAGTTGACATCAAACATCTTTTTACCTTAATATAATTTGGCTTTAATGCAGTTTGTATTATATCCTATTACATTTTCTGGAACCAGGAGCAATTGAATAAGCTCCACTTTGCAACAACTTTGTTGTTGTAGTGAAAGTGTCTGAGTGAGTCAATGCGGTAAGTGTGGTAATCCCTTTTATACCAACAGTTCTATTTCACCAGTAATGTTTGACTAAACTGTCATCTTCCAGGATTCAGACTGTAAGAAGCTTCTGCTGTTTCCAGCAATGAGTTGTGGAATAACCTTTGTTGTGACTCAACTTTACACACACACTATTGCAATTTGTCTCAGGGGAAATTATTTTTTTCTTTTGTCGTGTTTTGCCCTGCATTGAAGGGCAGAGACCCAGTTCTGACTGTAACAAAAGATTTTTTAAATAGTTTGAATTTGTTGTTGCTGCAAAACTGATGTTGAACAAGAAAGACTTTAAGTTTCCCAGCTTCATCACTTTCTCATCACTGACCCACCCACTGGGTGGTTCCATTATTCCTGCCAGGGTCACAGGTTCAGACATATGTCATCCATGGAAAAAGGCGGCTTCTGGAACAGGAGTGTGTGGGTGTTCACCGAGAAGTGGGATAGGACTTGAGATAAGTGCAGAAATAAAAGTTTCTCCATAACCTCTTCTCAAGAAACCGTGGTGGGAGGACACTTAGTATCTTCAGGTGGGCAAAAAAACATGACAAGATGGCACCTTTCCAGTTACACAGTTAAAAGAAAGTAGCCTCCTTGTGATGAAAAATGCATTTCTTACAGAGCCTGATTGATTAAAGCTTATAGCAACAAGACATTCTTTGGCAGCATTTTATCTTGAGGACGATTCCTGCTCATTCATGCTATATTTAGACAACCACTCATGATATTGACTCAGATAAGATCTAGAAATTATATTTATTTGGGACTTATCTAAATCTCTTTGATGTTATTTTACTCTTTTGTGCCTGCAGGCATGTGAATAACAGTTATATGTTTCATAAAGTAAGGATTAATTATTGTTTCTTGAAATAACATCCTGAGGGTTCTGTTTGACGGGAATGCATTGTTATGCTGTCGTAGGGAGGCCTGGAAATCTTGCTCCGCGTAGGTAAACACCTTAATATAGTGCCTCTTTGCCCACAAAGGAAGCGTCCTTTCAAAAACAGATTAATTCCTTTAGTAATCCTTTTTAGTTTGTTTGTGTGTGTGTGTGTGTGTGTGTGTGTGTGTGTGTGTGTGTGTGTAGGAGAGAGAGAAAGACTCCTCCCATGACAAGAAAGCTACAACACCAGTCACTGAATGTCAGTACCTTGCCCCATCAATCAGGTTGGACGTAACTTCACAACAGCAACAAACTCACACACAGTCACTCATGACTTGAACGCACCGGCCGCCTTTGAATGAATAGAGGTCATGCGTTCTGCAGATACCGCTTCTCAAACAAACAGAAGGAACACATGGCGTTGAGCATGTGACAGGCAGACAAATTGTGTGATCATTGTTAATTGCAGGTTGCTCTCTGGCAAAACGGCATACACAACCTTATTGGCAGGATGCGTCACACTGTGATTATGGTTTAGGGCTGAACCCTTTCGCGGGCAGGGAGAGGTGGTATATCATTACATTGCAACATTAAAGGAAAGTGTGAGGGGACATATATACAAGTAAAGGTGGTTTTGAAGATGTCTGCCCAGTGTGTCACTCAGCAGATCACATTGTCTTCAGCTTTGCTCTTTGCCCGTCAGTGTGTGTATATATGGGTGTGTGCATGTGCGTGTGTGTGTATGCAGTGAATAACTCACTCCAGAGGGAGGAGCAAGGTGGAGGCAGATACATATTCTACCTGCCTCTCTCACCTTGCTGGTTAATTTCCACACTTTTGATTTCCTGGAATTCCACTTGACGTGGTGAGGAAAAACACACACCTATTCAATTCAGTGTAAACATGTACAAAAATGCACACCTATTCCAGTCCTCTTTATGCCACATTAATACCACAATTAGTTAACAGAGTGTTCTAGGTGGAGCATCATAAACAAAACTGTGAAGTTTACAGAGCCAGTTTATACTTCAAGAGGTTTATGATGCAATTGTGGACTGTGTTACATTTTATGGGTAAGGCCCTTTTGATGTTCGGGGAGTAAATACTTGCGCAGTGCGTTCACTCAGTGCATGCTGTACAGTATTCTACATGTGCTGTCAGTGCTATGCAAATATGAACTGAGAGGAATCTATAAGCATTTTAAAATGAAAGTTCACATATTTTCAGACAATGATTTCAGCGAACCATGCAGCTGAACTACATGCCTGGAAAAAGCCAAAGTCATGAAACATGTGTCTGATACATTAACCATTAAATCTGAAACACAATGAAGGGTAACAAAGGTCATTAGTATCCGTGTTGGCCATGAGAGGTTTGCTTTCTCTACAAATACATGGTTAAAACTGGTTGAATAAAATTATGATGAATAAAATTCCGTTTAAACCAGTGTTGTTTTAAGCTAAATGCCAATGTCAGCATTTTAACACGTTACATGGACTGTATAGAATAATAGGCGTCTTCGCTCCATCCCCCCCCACCATCCAGAAACAAAGCCAAAATATTCTCCATATGAACGCTGCCATCTTGATTCAGTAACATCATATTGAGGCATGGTCTGAGCAGTAACGATTAGGGAATGGGGCTGCAGGATCCAGGTTCCCTGCTTGACCAGTCGTGAGTCAGTGATGACAGTTTCCCCCCATGAAAAACCAAACTTACTGGAAAAATTTGAACTTGAGCAAATGCCTAAAAAAACTTTTTTTTTTTTGAAAAAATGATTCAATATGTACTTTTACTTTTTAGTTTCATCCACGTTCCATCGACTAACATGGAAGAAGAACGGTTTACAATCTATACTGCAACCAGCCACCAGGGTGTCAAAACATTACTGACAAAGCCACACTTCAGAAGCACAAGCACAGCAGAGGTGAGCGACAACAGATGTTGACAATTCATAATTAATATGAATAAAACTTCAGGACAGTCCATCCAAGACATATTTCAGTCTTGATCAAAGTGGACAACTGTGGACATCCTGAGAGCCATGTAGAGACAACGATGTCATAGTGATGTCTTTCCAGACTCAGTGTGGCCTTAACTCTGGATTATCCATAACGCACGCTGTCAACAGTTCCCATAGAGACTATTTGTTTGATGGAAAGTGTCCAGTGACCCTCTGTAATCCACAGAATCCGGGGTTTAAAAATGGCCCAGGTATATTCCGGTGGTTAAATCAGCTGGCGTTTGTCTTAGCTCGACAATGCACTAATTAACGTGGGGTCAACCCTAAAGTCGGAGGTCAATGTTTGTGAGGAGTCGTGCAAACAAGTGGATGTGTGTTTGTGTTTGCGCTTAAGAGGACGCCTGTGTGGCCATCAACAGGCCAGGGTGGGAGAGTTGTGACAGGCCCACAATGGAAGGTACACACAGATAAGACTGCGTGTGCGCAAGAAGAGTGACTAACAGAGAGTTCCCCAAACACACCACAGAGATGTTCTCACAGGAGATAAAAGCCCTAAAAGCATCTAAAGCAAATACCATTCATTAAAAGGCTTGACATTTAGGACTGGATAAGATTTTACTTTGCGTTCACAGTGAGGAATTGTGCTTCTCTGGGGATTATTTAGACAGAGGGAGACAAACTCATTGATGCAGTTTGAGATAAGTCTCACTTAGCTCAACAAATGGAGAGAAGGTTTTTTCTTCTCATCTTTCAATGGTCAACATTTGGCAGCAATCGTTCCCGTATCTTAAAACTGAAGTAAACAATATTTGATATTAACGATTGGGAAATGACGACACTTAATGTTGCTCTTAGTGACAGATTTATCACCCAACGCTCCGAATCCCCTCAGATCAGTTGAGCGATTTAGCATCTTTCAGCTCAGGTCCGTAACTTTACTGCTTTCCTTCACTCTTTCCCCGCTTTTATTAATCTCAATTTATTTTCATAAGAAGACTTCTGATAAACCCACTGTGCAAACAACATGCAAAGTTAGCAACTGGTGAGCATAGTGGAGCATTTGGCTGCTTCAGGGCCAGAGAGAAGAGGACAGAGCTGTGTGTCAGTTCAGTGAAAAATGGTGCCATAGTATGAAGATACAGACAAAGATGTCAACTCAGACAGACAACGAGATTCGAGAGTTTTTGTGATAAGAGCCAATTTTCCAGCCATTTTCTTGAGTTCATGTCTAAAACTGCCAGTACAGGGTGTACATGATTGGTGGTTGACTGGTTGTCCACTAACTCTGCGGTTGATTCCAGGCATTTCCCAGTCTGCATGTCACATAGACAAGACATGTTTAATGTGCTATGTATGGCGAGCACTGTATGAATGACGTCTGCTGTGCTATATCAATGCTGTCCAATTCCAATTCGAAGGCAGCATCTCGAAATGAAATGTCAGTGTTTGTGTTGCATTGTAGGTAATGTGGGCACCACATATCTCACATGACAACAGGGCAGGAAGGGTGGAATTAAAAAAAAAGATATATCTGTTTCTGTTGCTTGGATTACATTTGTTCCATTCCAGCATGACAGTGTCACAGGAGTTCAACCATAATTCATTTAATTAAAGTGGCAGCACATAGTTCTGGAAGACTGAAAAAGAACCAAGTATGAAAATTTGTTCGAAGAGGAAAATTCAATTTACTTTCATTAAAACATATTTTATAATGTATCCCTACCTGGCAACTGATCCCAGAGACATGCGGTGACTTAGCTAAGCTCGCTAAAGTCCATATACAGCACCAACAACATTAAAAGGGTCACGCTGTACAAGTAGGAAAAACACGCAGGAAAAATACAGCATTTGACGTAAGTAGTTTCAGATTATATTCAAACAAAGACTGACCTGAACTCGCACTGTGCTGGTTCACAGTAACTGAGCCTGCACAAAGTCCAGTTAGGGAATGAGAAAATGCCCTGCAGATTTGCCTGTTTCTGTGTGTGTGTGACTTCCTGAACATGTGTTCCTTCAGCCCTCATCCCAACACATCGGATCATGATCGATGCTGACAGGACTGCTTTGGTCGGGTTAAAGCAGTTTATATTCTTCACTCTCTCTCGCTCCTTCCTTTAATTTTTCTTCTTCGCTGACCAAATGGGTTCATGACCTCTCTGAACCGCTTGACGGAGAGTACACAAAAAAAAACATCACACTTACTGGAACTGACCGAATGAGATAAACTGGAGAGGAGAGAGAGACAGGAGTGATGAGGGAGTGGAATATGCTGTTATCTTAAGAAAAGGGAGAATATGTAAAGAAGAAAAGGGGGAAGTCATTTTTCTTGCTGTTTAAAAAAACACTCAAACAGTCATTCTCACTTCATCTAAACGCTCATCTACTCATCCCAATAAGACTTCTTGGATGGAGGAGGGTAATGGAGGTCAGGTGGACGAGCGCTGCTGCCATCCGGCACGCTCCTCACAGCTGGGCAGGGTCACTGGCCGAGGCTCTGATTGGCTGAGGATTTATAAAGCCACTGTCAGGAGTGAGTGAAGTCATCTGCACCACATTGAATCCAAATGGGTGTCAGATGTTTTGCGTGAGGAATGGAATGACATTTGATGAATAGTAACAAAAATAGAAAGAGTTGCTTTGTCCCTGTGATTCGATAAAGAAAGACACAAAGATTCCTTCTTCTCCTCTTGTGTAAGAGTCAACTTCAGCGGGGGATTTCGATTAATCATTTAACGGCTGCAGTTACACAGCACAATCATATCCTCTCTTCCACTGAGTTGTTACAATAGATGTTGCTTTTTTAAAACCCCAATCTCAGACACACACACAATCGCACGTACACAATGAACACAAACCCCAAAACAAATGGACACACCTGAGTTCACAAACATATCGCACACTGCATCTCATTAATTCAGTCATCACCCCCTATGCATAAATGTGCACACACGTATGCAGCCCAGTCACATGGTGTTTGACAGCGAGCGTTATCAGGGCACATTATCGGGACAAGCGGTGAAGGTTAATTCCTGGATAATTTATACAAGATTGGTGAAGAGGTTGGCTCTGATAACGCACACACACTGAGAGGCAAAGACTCACTTCTTTCTCACAAAAAGAGAGCGCACAAAGTGGAGAAGGAACTGAAGGAACGGAGCGGAAGAATGTGTAATTTGGTGCCAGGTGATAAAAGAGTGTGGCAGGCAGCCATTCGGCTTTTGGTAATGGAATGCCTGTTACATTATACATTTACACAATGTGACTTTCATCCTGACATGCACACACAGACACACATACACACGCTCTCCTTTCTGTAGAGGGAAATCATTCATTGATAGTTTGAGCATTTTCAGGCTTAAAAATTAAATTTCTTTCTATGTGTATGTGAGAGTAAAATAGGAAAAATGTGAAATGTCACTCAGACAAAGTCATGATTATATAATTATAATGGAAAAATGTAATAATTGATTTGGATTTTTTTATTCTTAGCAAATTAGAAACTTAAGCAACTTGAGTGGATCTCAGTAGAGTGCATACTTCCACCAAGGCCCAGCAGTTAAAACTCAATCAAGCTGCACCAAAGTGCACACACTTATAGAGTGTACCTGATTGTTCCTTTGATCCTGGGAAATTGGTTTAAATGTTATAAAACTAAAAGTTAGATAAAGTGAAAAAACAAATCCTGGCTCCGCACCAACATTTTCTGGTTTCTTCCTTGGCCCATGTCACATTCTTCCACCAACTTTGAAATACATTCAGTAGTTTTATAATAGTGCTGACAAACAAACAAACCAATGAACAGACTGCTGCAAAAACCACAGCTCCACTTTTTCCCACTGTCCAGAAACGAAGCCAAAATATTCCGGATAAGAATGAGCCAGAGTCTGCACAGTATAGCAGTCGAGGAATGGAAACACAATCGCCAGTGGTCTGGCCTATACATACATAACCAATCACTTGTACATACTGTCCATCAGTGTGATAAAAACTACCTGAATGTACTTCAACTTTTCAATATCATCATACATGTTTTAGCAAGTGCACTTTAATGTACTACTATTTAATGTCCTATTCTGTACCTGTTTTTTAGAAGTTTCCATGGTTGGTGGCAGGATCCTCCATTTCTGCGTGGGACTCAAATTGCCATGCACCAGATTTACAGCAAACAACGCAAGCGTGTAATCCAACGTTACTGCTTGTAAATGGCCTCTGTGTTTACTGTTCACTCTCCCACAGCCATTATCAGAGCACTGCTACGTTACTGCTAATGTCACCAAGTTTAACGCTGAAAGTGCGTCTTTAAAGCGAGAGTCGGTCATTAGTGTAATGAAACGAGGAGCAGGCCGGCCGAGCTGTTAGATGAGGAGCTGCAGGCTGCAAACAAGTTAACCACGTCTCGTTATCGTGTCCGGCTGCTGTATGGAAAACTACTCGTGCCATGAACTCAAGACTGGGAAAAGGCCAAAATACAGACTTAAAACGTGACCTTGGCTTTGTTGTATTTCTTTTTTAAATACAGATTAAGGAGCTATAGCTGCTCCAATAGGAATCACACTGATTTCCTGTCACCATAATGACATTTACAAGCGTGCGTCAGCATGCATGTCGATGCAGGGAGGCTGTTTATTGTACTTTCAGGAAAGGACTGTTTCATTAAAGTTTGAGTGTTGACATATCTGTGTGTGTGTTTAGTCAGCACAAACTGGGATGCGCACATGCACACTGTCCCACTGTTACCTTGCACACACTCTGAGTCAGCAGAAACAGGAGCTCGATGACCCCACTAATGAACCCAAGTGTTATTCTTCAATTAAACTGGGGACAGGTACGGAGCCTAGGGGACTCCTCTCTCTCAGCACCGCTCCAGTTACACTGGAGCCCAATCCCTCTCTTCCTAAAAGCTCTTTCTCCTTATCCATCACCTCTCCTCTCTGCTTTCTTGCTCCATCACGCCTCACTTCCCCTCACTGTAAAGTCTCATTGTCTCCCTTGGCTTCTTTTTTTGTCTCTCTCTTTCTTTACCTCCCTCATTTCAGTTGAACGCACAGCGAGGTATGAGTTTTCGCAAGCGAGCTGAGTATGTGAGGCACATAGCTGCCAACTTATGTCATTACACACTTATCAGCTCTTTCCACTTCCTCGCTGTCCATCAATAAGACACACTTGCAGCACTGCAGATGTGTCCAGCAGAGGGCGTCACGACTATGTGGTGATACTAAGAAATATTAGAAATCAGGGATCTTTTTAATTGACAGGTTATTAAACATTTAACAAGAGATCGTTACAGATTAAATCTGATTTATTTGAGGGAATGAACCTGCAGGTGTCACACACAAATGAAAGGGTCTTGAACTCAAACATTTTTAGTTCAAAGTCTCTAATCTGAAACAGACGATGATTTAACTTAATAACAAACAGAAGAAAAAACTATTTAACTTATTTCCCCTCATTAATTGAACACATACCAGTGGTGGATGAGTATATTTAATAGGTTTGAGTTCATTCTACTTCACTTGGGTATTTCTATTTCACAACCTGGAACATTTATCTTTTTGTGACGCTTCTATGTACTTTTCAAGTTTGTTATACAAATATATGATGTGATTGTAAAATATAATATGTGACTAAAGAGTATAGAAGGCACTGAAAGTTGTGAAACAATACAAGATATAATGTTTACATGGTCATACATTAATTATGATAATCCAGGAACATAATATGTCACTGACAGGGGTTATTGCTAATTATATACCTATTCTTTTTATATTTTATACATGAACTTTTATACATGTTTGCTAATAATTTAATTGTATAAACTTTACTTTGATGATTGTATTTGTTTTAGAGTATTTGTTTGGTCAGGTACTGTTGCTATAACTCGTTTAAAAACAACTTTTCCACTTCGACACATACTAAGTCATCCGGTGATGAAGAGGATGTTGTTCTTCATCATCACCATCATCATTAACGTCACTATACCACAAATTGGAGTCACTTTCTTTTTCCAACGTTGCATCACAGACAGTGAATGAGTCGCTCGTCCTCCTCGCCATGAATTACCAGCTGATGTTCGGGGAAGAAGGGATTAAAAAAGGAGGAGGAGATCCGGACCATCGATCAATTTCCATCGGTCTTTTACCCCTGAACTGACGGGCAGGAAGTCACGAGTCACCGGTCAGCCCTTTCCATGAGGCGTGTGCGCACTGACCGGCTCGACGCGGTTAACGACTCACGGTCACCGACTGCTACGTTGCACTGCGCACGCACACCAATCCACTCACACGCACACACACAATATAACCAGGCTACGTGTCCAGACACACACACGCTCACTCCCTTATTTTATGCATAATAACTGCCCCGATCTCTAATCTATCACCAGCTATAAGGCATATTTATAATATATATTATATGACGTATAAATGTCTCATATAATATTTTACAACATCCTATGATTTTATTTAAAACACAAATGGTGCATTCAAAGGCACATGTTGATGCGTAAAGAAGAATTTGGTCATTCTATGTCTGTTTAAACAATATAATACAAGACTATGTGTATAAACTATGAATAGATGTGTATCCCTGCAGAAAAGTATCTGTAAGACATGTGTGGATGATGAAATAGATTTTAGAAGCATGGAAACTGTGGCTGATGTTTCATCCAAACGTCTTATTCTCTCTCTAAAAAGATACATTTTTAAAAGACTTGTGAACTCAGCTCTGTGGTTTCTTTTTTTTTAAAGCTGTCTGGTGATGGTGTCACATGAGTCGACGTTTTCGCAGATGAAAGTTTTGAGAGAGAGAGAGAGAGAGAGACAGAGAGAGGGAGACAGAGGGAGGGAGTGAGAGGGAGGGAGAGAGAGAGAGAGAGAGAGAGAGAGAGAGAGAGATTTTGAGGCCAGCGCTCATCATGAGGACACACCTACCATTTTCAGAAGATCTACGACTCCACGTCTGTGCTAGTAGAATCGCGCAGAGCCACAGTTTGGAGCGACCGCGTTGTGCCTGAACACCGAGGGCTGAGCTGACCCGCATTAAGTGCGCAGCAGTGCCGCAGGAGTAAAACAGCGGCCAGGGGCGCGAGCGGACAAAGTTTTCTCAGTGGGGACGAATATTTCTCAGCAGGCGGTTTTATTTTTCACTCCGCGTCACCCCTGGTCTGTGGCTTCAGATTGCACACAGGAGTATAAATTTCACATGGACACTTCTTGGAGACGCCTGGCGCAATGGGATTATTTATGGGATTTTTGTAATGTGGATTCCCACACCGGTGCAGGCAAATAGAGGTCCGCTGCAGAACAATGTGAGACGTTATGCGTCTTGGATTTTCGTGTTTCTGGATATTCTGAAAATAATTGGCAACAGTTGAGAAGGAAGAAGTTGTGCGCAAAGGATTTTACCCCTCCAGCCCCGGGACCAGCATGGATTTGCCGCTACAACCCCCTTCCCCCTGCGTGTAGAGTAGAAGTTTCAGCCGGTCCACTTTGTGTTGTTGTACTTGTTTGTTTATAAACTTCATGTTCGAGGACAAATCGCCACATTGGCCGCTTGGATTTTAAAACGTCGCCTGCCTTTGGGATTTTCCAACACCATGAACTTTATTGACAGTTTGACTCTATTATTTTTGACGCTGTCAGCTGTCAAGGTGAGTCCGGAGATTGTATTGGAGCAAAAAAGAAAAAGAAAAACACGGGACGACCTGAGTTTGCGACATGGTCATTAATGTGTAGCTCGTCCTTGTCTTTCCTCTGGCTAGGTCATCGCTCATGTTTAAACAAGCTGAGCTTTCGTGGCTTTGGGGGGATTTCAACAGCCATTACGCAGAGCCGACACTATAAACCAAACCCCACACACTCGTGGGTGGTGCGTTTTTGTGTCACAAATGTGCCTTAAAGGCTGATTTTTATAAATAATGTTGTGAAGTTTGACGCTAGGTGATCAGCAGGCCTGCTCTAACACCACCTTGGAGATATTATTACGCTTTAAAGGCGCAGTGGCTCCATTCTGAATTAGGACATGTGAACAGGTTCACTCCTGGCACTGAGGCGACCCTCATGGTGAGCCCGCTCCACTGAGACGGAGCACTACTTTTCACGCTGAATTTTAACATTCAGCCCCAGGGGAGAGGAGGGGGAGAGCGGGAGAGGGGAAAAAAAGAGAAGAACAGGCGTCACTCCACAGATTAATCGAGTTCACTGGGGAATTTTAATGGCTCTTTGAGAGCGCACTGTAAATCGTTTTCCATGTAATCATAATCTAGCTGCAGTGTGCCCGAGCTGGCTCTGAGCAAAGGTTCCAAGGTGAAGATATAACGCAACACAGCACTTCAAAAGCAGCATTTCTCTCCAGCACTAATGCGCTAAAATTATTTTGAAATAGTTTTCCACTTAAGCGCAAGTTTTAAATTGCAATACAGTACCTCTCATCCAAAATCCATCAGATTAATTTCCCTCCACGGTCCGATGAAGTGTTTATTAGACTTAACTGCTTGATTTAATAAGAGCTAATTCACCCAATCAACGCGGAATAGTATCAAGATGCTGCTTCAACTGCTCATTTCCAGTCAGCCTATCATCACTCGGTTTAAGGGTCGATGTTCACAGCTTGACACCCATCCATTAATAATACAGTACATATGGGTTTGGAGGCGTCGGGGTCTCTCACCCCTTAAGGCTGGACCCTCTCACGCCACCAGAAGTGGGTGGAGACTGCAGACAACCAACACAGCCTTTCTTTCTTTCTTTTTTTTTACTCTTTCATTTAAGGGATTGAAACGAGTTTGTGCGCTTTCCTCTAAGGCGCACACTCAGTGAACACATGCCGGTGCGAGGCTGTACAGGACCCGGGTCTCACGCAATATTGGCGAGACATTGCACCAATTGCGCGCGCTTGTGTGTGGAAAAAAAAGAAGGGAGGGAGAGGCGAGGAGGCGCGCGGGGTTGCGCGTGTGCGTGGAAAAAGGCGACAGGGAGCTGTGCGTAAATGCGCGCCACGGATGGAAAGTTGCCAGAAAATCCTTTGTGGTCCGACTGGTGTGGTGACAGCTATACGCCCCTGAGTAGGAAAGAAGCAGGCTGAGGTTCTTACCGGTTTTAATGGCAATACGAATTAATCCGTGTGGCCTGCAGAGGTACATTAAAAGCTTTAAAAAAAAAACTAAAACACAAGCAAACTTCAATGTGTGTGGGGGTTTTTTGTGCCACGTATGATGTGGCAGAATTTGGATCAGCTCGTTTGGCTGCTTGTACCTCTGGTCAAATATTTGGCCATATAAGGACTTACCCACAACACACACAAGGATTTATGACAGCAACTTAATAAAGCTTCATATTCTGAGATATGTTCAAAAATGTTCAATGGCACAATCTGGCTTCATTTTAAAGTTCCATGTTCAAGAATAAGTTTACAAATATGCTGTAAAACAAGAATCCTGCTCTTGGAAACTATATCATTTCTTTATTGCTTATAACAGACACTATATCAACAGTTGACCCTCGTTGCCCTCCAATCTGTCAGTCCAAGAAAAGGCACATAATGTCCCTTCCTCACATTTCTGTCAACAGAAATGTGAAAATACAAATACATATTTTGCGCAACTGTGGATAAGTAAAGGGCACGGGCTGCATTTTTCTAAGCTCTTGCACAATCTACAGTCACTAACGTCTGTTTTTCTGTTTTTTGTTTCTTCCTTGCAGAGCGCCCACATACCGAAGAGCACAGAAAGAGGTCCACATGACGGTAGGTGTCCCATAGGGCACCGTGGGAATACAGTGTGACTGGGCTCCATGGCTGGCACACGGCCAAACAGAAACAGGGCTGATCTGAGGTTCACCTTGACATTAAAGGCAAATTATCGCCTCCTGGTGGATAACTTTATAGCCTGACCCTGCCAAGAATAATCCCCCCCCCCCCCCCTTACTCTTTTGGTAGATAAGAACAGTTTCACCCATAAATTTCAACACGTGGATATTTTCATCTTGTAACAGCATTCCTTTTCGTTTGAGGTTACGCCAGGGGAAATGTTGTGGTGACCAGACTCTTATAGAACGGAATTTCACCCTCTTGGCTCACTCAAAGTTTCATTATATTTTTTGCACAATCCCAGCGTTGCCCAATCAAATTTGGAGAATCAGAAGCTGAACTTCATGACATGTTCTGGCCCCAGTGTGTTTGGTTTGGCTTCAGACTCACTAATGTTTCTGAGCGATATTTTGGAAGTGTTGTTGTAATATCTTTCTCAAGAGCAGAACCCCTGCAAAGATGACTGGAGGTGAAAGAGCAGACTAGAGGTTATTATTGTACAGCTGAAGATGAGCTAGAACATAATGGAGCAGAGGCAAAGCTGTAAAAAAAAAAAGAGGTCACACTCAAGTCCAGCAGAAGGGTTCAAAATCGATATTTAGACTAACAGAGCACTTGTTATTTCCTGATGGATATTGCACACATAAGTCAATCTCTATTTATTCGTGTAAACCAAGGTTACCAAGAGCTTCTCAATGGAATAATAGCAAGTAAAACGTGTGTGTGCATGCTTGCACGTGCTTCATCTCCTTCGCTCTGGCTCCCTTGAGAGCCTGCCAGTTTTTTTTAATTCAAAGTCGTTTTGTAGTTGTCTGTTACTGTTACGCCACAGTGGCATTCAGGAGTCGGTGGTTTAGTCTGGGGCTCCTCTGCCATTTTATAACTGTGCACCCTCTGTGTCTCCCAGTGATCCCTGTAATGGAGGTATACAACAAGAGCAGGTGCCAGCCTCGGGAGCTGCTGGTGGAGATCCTGCAGGAGTATCCGGAGGAGGTGGAGCACATCTTCATCCCGTCCTGCGTGGTGTTGACGCGCTGCGCCGGCTACTGCAACGATGAGATGCTGCAATGCATGCCGACGTCCACCTATAACGTAACAATGCAGGTCAGCGTGCAGTGTTATTTACAAGTGTATGACTTTGTCATAGGGGTTCCGAGGGGTGGGAGTGACAATAGGGGTGACCATTGCTGTAGCTTCTATATTTTTCTTCAACCGTGAGGTGACTGTGTTTGAGAAAGACACTTAACGCTTATTTTTGCCCAAATGTCACAGCTGAAGAGCACAGACAGTGGGCAGCGTCAAGTGTCCCTCTGATTGGTCCAGAGCCCTCCAAGTGCCCTTCTCTTTGGCACAAGAGCCCCTTCAAGTCAGTCTAAGTGCAGCCAGCGCAAAGGCTGCTCTTGCATCACATTTGGGCAAAAATGAAACAGATGCGTCTTTTTAAAAATGTTCACCTCTGCAACTCTGAGACTCTACCAACGCCTCTGCTTTAGACTGCATGAGGACTCTGGTCGAGCTCTTTTTGAACTTTGTATCTATTGATCCTTGTTCCTGCTCCGTTTGACACAATTAATTTATGACAACACGTTAATTTGTTAAATTTAACATCTTTAAATAGATGTTTTCAGGTCACCAAGAGTTGTTGTCTTCCTGCTCTTAATCCCCTGAGCCCCTGAACCTTCTAATCATCGGAGGAGCAGGGTTGGAAACACAGTGACCTCTATATGTCCGTTTATGTCCATCCTTTATGATAAATCCTTTATCATAACTCACATCTCAGAGGACGTGTAAAATGTGTGTAAACATGTATGTTATTTAACTCTGTGACCTTTTGTCTCCTTCTTTTGCAGATTAAAAGAGTAAGACACCACATACAGCAAAATGATATTTTCATGAGTTTTACAGAACACAGCGCATGTGAGTGTAGGTAAGAAACCCCCCAACACACACACATTCGCACACACACACACACACACATACACACACAAACACACACACACACACACACAAACAACTTCTGGAACACAAATCACTGTGTGATTGAGCATCAGACACATAGCGTCAAGTTTGACACGCTTAACAGAAACATATCGGGATGATACACACAGCGTCTTATCGTTGCCTCTGTCTCATCACTGATCTCAAAAAGACAGAGCACACAGATCTCAGCAGACGTCTCAGCACATTGCTCCAAGGTATCCTCATTCCATCTCGTTGCTTAAGTAAAGGAAACACATTTGTGTGAATGAAACCCTGTTTCTTCCCTCTGTTCCATCGAAAGGTCATCCTAGCTTTAGTTATCGATCTCCGAGATATGTTGTCTCCGTGCCCTGCAGTCACAATAAGCAACTTCTCCTGTTAGACCTGCTGCTCGGCGACGACAGATTTATAAAGTTCACTCAGTTTGGTTTGTTACTCTCGCTTTTGTTTTCCCAGGCAGATAAACTGTTTTCAATCTAATCTACTGAAGCCTGTTTTGTCTCTGAGCCAGATTTGAGCGTGTGTGACACGAATGAACTGGGACACAGCAGCGCAGGGGGGACGTGTATCATCCTCCCACATTTAAGGGCAGTTTGACAAGCAAACAAACATTCTAGGGAGGACTATTGGCCTGAGGGTCACAATCCGTTGTCACTTTGAGCCTCTTCCCAGAGCTACTGAGTTGAAAGTATGTTGAAAAGTTAGTCACTGTGTGCTCGGAGAGGCCCTGGCTATTAAGAAATGCCACTCTGAACTTTATGCAGTTCGGCTGTAAAACCATTAAGATGAGGCGTTTAGAGCACCCTTTACGAAAACACAGGCTGTAATCAATATATTTACTGTTTTGAAGTTGCTATTTCACTAAAGTGTTAATCAGAAAAAGAAATATGTAGCCTGATATATACTCACTATAAAATATACTCCAAGTACACTTCAGAATAAATTCTAAGCACTAGTATTAAACAAAAACTTGATGATATACTTTATTTGTATGGTACTTTTATGGTACTTTTCTTAACAATGTTACATAGTTCAAGAAATGGAAATTAAAATAATATCAGTTAAAGCTGTAATCACTTCATAAACCAGAGGAGAATAAAGTCGAGTTACACACTGAAACTAGTAGAGTGCACACCTCTGCTATCACTAGGATAATCAGTTACTTTAATACAGCACCGAAACAGTTGCAGGAGGCTATTACATCCTTTTGCTTGAATCCAACATCCACAGCTAGGAAATTTTAAATCAGAGCAGGAATGACGTGCTCCGGTTCTAAAAAATAAAAAGCTGATCTGCTTTTATTTTATAACGATTACACCTTCGAGCTTTAGTTATTGCACCAGTCTGTCAAATAGAAACTTGGCACGGTGTCTGTGACATCTGAAATTAATCATGATTCATTGCTTCACACTCCATGTGTATCGAAACAAAGCTTACAATCTCAAGTGAAGTGTGTGTATCCATCCTCTGTGTGAGCACAACACTAGTTCACTGGTATATAAAAGTGAGACTTACCACAGTTTCTGGTAAAGCAAGCTGATGTAACATGATTTGGGAAGAATGATGTGAGCTCAGCCCTGCCGATAATGAGCCGTCTGGTCTCTGATGATCTTGCTATGTATCTGTTTACGAGGAAACAACAGCAGGCCTTGATCTAATGCCATTTTTGTTTTGTTCCTGCGTTTCAGGGTGAAGACAGACGTGAAAGAACAGAAAGAAAAGTGAGTACAGCGCTCTCTCTGCATGGAGGCTGTTTTTTTTTCGCAGGGGGAAACAATGGGGGATTTGAGATTTGATCTCTTTTTTTTTTTTTTCCGGTTTCGCTCTCAGCCGTCTGCAACTCGACATTATCCCTCATGCTTTTCGTGCTCAATTGATCCGTCTGCTATATTCTCACCTTCATTTTCGCTGTCTCTACATTTTTCATCCACAAATACCGATTCAATCCCGCAGCAGACAAGGTACAATATAAGATTATGCTGAGATTAGCGTTCAGAGCTCAGGTGATAACAACAGGGAATATCGGCTAAAGACACTCAGGTGAATGAGTGACACTTGATGGGGTCATCGCCCTCTCTAATCCTGTCCTTTACACCTTCCTCTCTCTTCTATCTCTTTTTTACATTCCTCTCTTCTTTTCTTTACTGTTTACATCCGGTGTCTTCTTCTCTGATATATAGATAACAGTGTTTCTGACCCGTTAAAGGTTTCTGTTTACGATCCTCACTTAAGTGATCCTCTCCTATGCGTCAGAACTCAGATGCCGAGAATCATAAAACCCTTGGATCCTCCTATACTGTGACCAGTTGGTAATATCTTTCTATTGCAGAACGATGGGTTGTTGTATTTTGGTTTTATGTCAGGTTGCCTGTCGTATAGATAAGGCTTCGTTTTGATACCTCCTCTTTAACCTTGTCTTTACTCTTTACGAGTCCCACTTCGGAGGCCTGCTGCTACAAAGTGATATGGTCTTAGGGTCGTTCAACTCCTGTTTCTGACGCTTATATACTTTTTAGTTTTAACGTCGGCCCCTGACCCCTCGGAAGTGTGAGATATGCGATTCTGTCGGGATGAGTCTTCCCACTGAGGTTGTGAAACCGCAAAACTGTCAACTTCCACAGTGGAACTGACCTCTGAACAATCAAAAGAGGAAATTGTTACATTTACATGACGTCAGCTTCATCCAGTGTCTTTCTGAATGGGGCCTCATCTGTCATTGATTCAAAACTGTGTCTGAACCAGCCACATTTGTAACTGCAGTTATTGAAGTAATTGTTACAAATTTGCTACATGCTGATGAAGAGCTGTAAAAAAATTGTGTACATTTTCTTGGGTTTATTTAAGTTGCAGCCTATTTAGTGCTAAGTGGCTGATATTAGCATGCTGACAAACTAAAGTGAGACTGTGAACATGGTAGACATTATATCTGTTAAACATCAACATGTTTGCATTGCCTTTGTGCCCATGTTAGCATGCTGATGCTAGCATTTAGCCTAAAGCACTGCTTTACCTCAATACAAACTCACAGAAGCTCTAGCTCGGCTTTAGACGTTTTCACCTGTTACCCAGTTGTATTTGTTCTTTGCAAACATTTACATTTCAATTTGTCCATTGACTCATTTGGCAATTTCCACTGCCTATGCAGACAAGGAGAACCTCTGTTTATCACCAATATATGATAAATACTTTAAATATGTAACCTGCTGCTGGGTAACGGGTAAAATGAAAATTGGAGCACTGTGACCAGATCTTGGAGTAAAATATGCGAAGTTACAAATTGGGCTTGGTCGGACCCTATGATGTACTGTACACATGTCATTTTTAATTACTGGACATGCCGTGCCTAATCATGGTGCGGGCAAATTTTTATTTATTTCGTGTTTGTTATTTTTGGTTTTGTTTTACCATTTTTCTGTTTTTGTGTATTTAAAGATCAGCACTTATAAACTGCAAATATCAAGTAACTGTAGAAAAATACCACCAACATTGTTTTTGCACTTCTATTTGAGTATGAAAGTTTCTAGTATAGTTTTATACATACAGGAAAAAACTTGTGCAACTCAGCTTGCGCTTGAGCAGACACAGATATTTTGAAGCAGCCTGCACCTGTGAAGCTCCGGGTGTATATACAGTACATACATACATCGTTTGTTACTGAAACAAGTTGAATCAGCCACAAAGCACTGACCCAGATAATTTGCAAGATGCACTTTTGGTGTACAAGTCCAAGTTTAATATCCTCAACTCATGGGGGAAATTTTGGGGTCACTGCCCGAGCTGAACCTCAGACTATTATTCGTGTTCTGCTGAGTCACTGCACTGTTCTACAAAGCGTAGATTTGATATTTATAATATTTCATTAATGTATAATATAGATAACCATGTACAGTAATATGCACTACCAAGGGTGTGTCTTTGCAAATCAGGTCACAATGGTTGCTTCATCTTTCAAAAAAAAAATGGTTGTGCAAATTTGTCGTAAAATCAAATCCCTCACTGAAGTTGTTGAGATATGGTTGAGACACTCATGTTAACACTGCCTGATGCCTTTCTCATAATGTAACAAGTCATAATCCCAAACGATTCAATCATTAACAATAAACTAATCAAACAGTAACCTGTTGGAATTATTAATTTTTTGACTCCTGCATTTTAATTCATAGAAATCAAGAAAGAACGCCTTTAATCCATGTTGATTTTTAGCAATCGCCATCGTATAAATACATCGTTATCGTATTTAGCAATTGTTTTCCAAACACCTCAGTCCACCTCAGTCTCTCAGGCATCAATCTGCATTGTTGTCCTCTCTCTCTTGCAGAAAATCCCGGAAAGGCAAGGGCAAAGGCTTAAAGAGAAAACGAAAGAAAAACCGTGACAAAACAATTCATGATGCGTATGTCAGCTCTGCCTTCTCCACCTACTTGCACCTGAGTGTTGCACTTCTCATGATTAAACTAATTTGGGAGGAGCTCCTCTGTCCCTTTTAATTTTGCACCATTTATTTTGCCCGTTAGCCACATCAGTTAGCATGCCGCTCCCATGCATTGTCCTAACTTTGTCTCATCCGTCAATGTTACCCAGAATTATCAGTTGTTAATTTTGCCCTGTTTGCTAAAGTAGCATAAGCAACACTTTACATAACAGCGATGCAGGAGACTTGCTCTGGTCGTATTTCATGAGAAATGAACCATAACCCATTTCCACCCCTCAAATCCCCCATCTAATCTCGTCCCAGACTCTCCAGAACAATGTTCGAAAGAATGTCACTCCGTATTATGAAAAGAGAACGATGGTGGGGATGAGATACAGACACGTATCAAGAATAACAGTAGAAACCTGAGGTACAAGTTGCTCCTAGCATGTCAGATAGCGAGAATCGTGATTGATTATAGACTTGTTTTAAGAAACAAGTGTTGCATTGACTGTAACTCGAACCTTCTACTGAAACAAATCACAGCTCCACCAGCATGGCTCCACAGGCCGGCTCATACTGTTCTGGTATCTGTTCTGGGATCGCCAGGATTGTAATCACGCTCCTGTGTTCAGTGTTGAGTCTGTGCTGCTTTGCTGTGTCTCGCACCCGTCTGCTTTCCATTCGTTCTTCTTTTCATCTTTTACAGATTGTTTTTTTGCTGTCCCATGCATAATGCTGGTACTTTTCATGTAATGTGAAGATAAGTGATGGCCATCTATTGCCTTTTTATCCTTTGTTGCTATGGGGGACTTGTAAACCAGCAAATTGTTAAGAAAGCACAGTTTTTCGTGTCTTTGTTCGGTTGCTTTTTGTCTCTGAACCCATACAAGAGCGTCCCTATTCTATTCAAACATACTACAATGATGATCTTGTGTGTCTTTATTGCTCACAATGTGACAGGATACATGATTGTGTTGTTATTTGTAATTTGTATGTTGAGATGTCAAAGGAGAACCTGAGCCTTCATTTGTCAATTTTTAGCCTGTGTTCTGAATCTAATGTCTCTCTATGGGAAATGCAGTCTTCAGTTTTCACTCAATAAAATGAAACTTTTCTTAACGGAGAACCAAGCAGACCCTTGAGTCTTCTTTATCAACAGTTCAACGTCTCTAACAGTGAGAGTCGGAAGTGTCTTGTCACTCGCAGTTCCACGCAAAGATGTGTCGTTTTGTGTTGCAAGAAAAGGCCCAGAGCTTTTCTCACTGCATGTCTGTCACATACAAGGCATTTGCAAGCAGTCTAATCCACGCAGGGGTTGTGGGGAAATTTAGTGCTTGGGTATGTGCCTGCTCTGTGGGATATCTGTGTGCAACGCTACCAAACTGCCACATGCAGAACTTGTCAGGCAGTGGCATGAGAGAGCAAAAGCGGAGCATATAATAAGGTTTGGACTCAGTGTGACCTCTTTTATGGTTGGTTATAGAACATAATAATAATCTGCGTCTCTCCCTCTTCCTCCCCGTCTCTCTTTGTCTCTTTGTCTGTCTTTCTATGTCCAGTGTTTGTGAGCCATGTTGCGATACCTGCACAGAAAGGAGAAAGCGTTTGTTCGTGCAGGATCCTGCAACCTGCCGGTGCTCCTGCAAACACACAGACGAACACTGTAAAGAACGCCAACTAGAGCTCAACGAGAGGACCTGCAAGTGAGTGTTGAGGGTTTAGAGAACTGAAGTTACAAGTGAACATTTGGGTTCTGCACAAGAAGTTAAAAGAAAATACAGTTGGATAGATGAGATTTGTAGTTTGCAATTACAATTTAAAAAGATTCTCGGCCTGCCGCCAAACTATGTGGTTCATGTTCACGAACCACAAACACATGTTCATGACGTGGTTATATTTTTATAAATAGTGCTGGTTATATAAGAAGATTGACACCATGTCTTGTGTCTTATCCAACAACCGATTAGCTTTGGTAAAACTATGAACACAATGTGACCTAATCGCTTAAAGTCATAAACCTCAATTATCTGCAACTACCCTCAGCTTTGTTGCAGCATTGTTTCACCCTCAGGAGTTGGTGGAGACTAAAATGTTGGATGAATGTTGTTCATCAGAGCTGCTAAATATGTTGATAGCCAACTCTTTGCTATGAAGTTTTACATGCTAACTTAAAATAATCAGATATTAGAAGTGGAATCCACCCTCTCAACAAGTCTCTGCAGGAATGCAAATACGCATTTAGCCAAATGTGTGGCTTTAGACATGAGTTCTTGTACTAATTAAACCAAGAAGAAATAAATTTTGCTCTGGAGCTATTTTACTACTTTCACACAGAGCTGGGCTAAATGATTTGTCGCCGTTTCCAGTCTTAATGCTAAGCTAAGTGAACTGCCCTCTGGCTCCGGCTACATTTTTAGCATGCATGCATACATGAGAGTACTTTCTGATGTAACTCTCTGCAACAGAGTCAGGGCGTACATTTTGCAACACGTTGAACTATTCCTTTGACTTTTTTAAGGTCATGAAGGGTTCAAATCATAAATGCATCTATCGTATAATATGAATAGCTGACCTAGAAAGACACATCAAAAGAACCATGAGGAGATATTGCACTGAGTTATAGAAAGTTGTCAAATAATGTAGAAAATGCCCCAAGAGCTCAAATCTTTTGCTTTTCTTTATTTCTGCTTTCTTAGATGTGACAAGCCGAGAAGATGAGAGAGGTGGGATCACCAGATGTACAAGATGAAGGAATATTCTAGAGATATTTCACAGCACAGCACTTTGACCTTTGAACCGTAAGCTCTTCTTTTCTGTGGAAAGCATTCCCCTTGGACTGGCTGAGAGAGAACAAAAAGAAAGACTGAACTGAAGTTTCCTCCCACTGTATATCTCTGTGTATATAGACCATGATAAAAGAAAAAAAGAGTACAGAATTGTAATGCTGCTACAGAAACGAATAACTAAACCCATCATTTGACAAAACACAAATAGCCGCCATGTGGTTTTGCATTTCTAACAGGCTTGCAGTGCAGGTGTAGTCTCGTTGTCGATTCATTGTATGCAATTACTTCACTGGATATGAGTCTACTGTGGTTGTGTGTCAATCAAAAGTTGCAAAACCTCTCAATCTAAGATATATTTAACTACTAAAACAGTGGGTGAGGCTGAAGAGGACATGGACGCACCCTCCTTTCTAAAACGATGGATGGACTCTCGTCTGCAAATGTCTACTTTTGTTTTTGGATTATAACAGAAGGACACTGCGACAGACGATGGAAATCTTGAATCTGTGTCTCCGTGATATTGCTTCCTATCCTCTGAGGACATTGCAGGACTGGACAAACACAATATTGTCACTATTGTGATCATCTTGCAGGAGGAAAGACTCTGGAGTGCCATATACTTTTAAAGGGATACTGGTCATCGATGATAGCATCATATGTTTTGCTATATCCTTCATGAAAACCACTGAAAACATCCTATACTGTAGATTCCATTTGAAAAACTGTGCCTCACAAAATGTACTGAGAAATCTTTCGAGTGCTTTTTAAATTATTTTTTGTTTCCTTTTTCAGGAGAGGGGATTGTCAAAGTAGTTTTATTAGTTGTTGAACTCAATACAGAATCTATTGATTACATATCTTGTATCTTGTACATACTTAATATCCCTTTATGCCATAGTCCATTCTAGATAATTTATAATGTTATAGAATATTTTTCAGTATTCAGTCTTCTACCCATATTTAATTTGGTCTATTTATATATGCAGTGTTATGTTCATGTGGCTGTCCTATCTCCCCCCATTTGTAAGGTCACTGATGGCTACTCTCAGCATGGAGACTCTCTGTGCTTTTCTAAGACAAAAAAAAATCAAACATGATTTGTTAACATTCCCTTAATGGATCACTTGTATTGATGTACTGATGACACTCTGGATTCTCAACCCCTCTTATCTAAGGGTGTGGGTGCTGTGTAGAATTTTAATGTATCTGCGTGTTTGTGTACGTGTGTATGAATGTGTGTCCATGTGCATTTGCCCACATGCACATATGTGTGTAGGTGTTAGTAAGTTGTATTTAAGTATTTAATGTAGCGGACCTGTGTTCTGTCCGTCCTGCAAGATGCAAATACAAATAAACTACTGCTAGCAGCTCAGCATACACTACTACCACACAAAATTGGATAACAATCTGCCATCAGTCTTGGAGCCCTCATTTTTAGTTGTCTTTGTCTCTTCTTCACTATTAACATGTTTTCTGTGTCTATGTAAAACAGTAAAGCATATTTATTTTCAAATTATATTGTTTTTATATAAAATAAGGAAAAGGTTGCTGTGTTGTGAATGCTGTGTTTTCAAGAGATTTAAATAGGCAGCATGAGTTTTCCATGTTTTTTGTGCGGCAAGTTGATGCTCACACATCTGCCGATGCAGAATGTAATCTGGATGAAAACAGAACAGACGAATAAGAAATCCCTGCACGCTTTTCATGACAGACAGACAGACATTCATCCTTATGAATAAAATGGCACTTTGAAGTAGTGTGCAGTAATTAATCTGTAAAAAAAAACTCAAGGCAGCTGTTTCGGAGCGCCGGAGGAAGCAACACATTTTCTGAAAAGTGTTGTCATCAATAAGGATACATACGATTTTTCATTGACAAATAACAATAGCGAAAAAAACTGCTAGTTGTGGTCATTATTAATGGAAAAAAAAAACCTGCATGATATCCTTACATCCAGCCTACGTACCATGTGGAGTGACGGCAATAACAATATTGGATGTCAACCAAGAAGCAGCCACATAGACTAGAACTGGACCAAATCTGGGTCACACTGTGTTTTAGTCTGGTCCAGATTTGGTGATCCTTTCATATCCCTATCGTACACACATATGGTGTGGAATGGTGGTTCTTGGGCGGTCTGTTCCTATTTGCCAGATCTGGGTCAGAAGTTAGCCACAGCAATGTCAACAAAGAATGAACCAGGACTCGAGCAATGCTTTAGTGTGGTTAAAGTTGGGGTGAGAATATTGACTTTCTCTGCCCATAATTGCATAAAAACTTATGATTAAATCCACATTGAATCTCTTATTAGCCTGATGCTAACAAAAAGCAAATAAAGAAACATGATGCAGCAAAACGTTGGCTCAAGTTTGGTTGTAATTCAACATCATCTTCACCAATCAAAACATTTCTTGTGATCACTTCACTTCCAAGCTGATTCTATAATTTTCATAAAACTTTAAATATATAATCATTATGCCTGTCAGGTAACTGCACTATCCTTCCTCTTAGAATTATATCTGAAAACCCTTCAAACTCATGAATCTATTGCTTAAACTAGCCTTCCTGGATCATATTTGACAGACTCACTAGTCCCGGAAGCATCACAGTATCCCTCACAATCTGCTCTTTGCATTTGTTCATTCCTCGAACAAATCCTGAATGACAACAATCAGTAATTCCAGAACTGGAGGTCGGATTCAAAACCTCTCTTGGATTTACATCAAGAAACAATAATGCATCTTGCTTTCAACTCAAATGAATTGTACTTCTGGTTTGACTGCAGCATTAGTCGCCCTTTTCACCACAAAAACATTGCCAGGAATCCAAATCTGTAAGATTTCCCACCACAGAGGTTGCTAGAACGTGTTTCACGGTTCTCACATTTTGGGCATGTCTGAAATGTTGACGATGTGTATATTTATGAATGACAACAGGCTATGTTTCTACTCTGTTTTACAAGATTATCATGTCACCTGTCCCCCTCATCCACCAAGGAGGACAAAGAGCAGTTTTAGTTTTGAGTGTGGGATTAGTGACTTGTTCAGTGACACTTTAGCAGTGGCTGATCTCCAGGCCCCTGGAACAAATCTAACCCTTATGAATGTAGATTAAATGGAGGGTTTTGGATATTTGGCCATGTTTGTTTTGAAACTAGCTCCCTCTTAGCCCCATTGCTTGCTACTTCCCACCGGATTATCTCTTGCATGGCGCTAATGCTCTGCTCCGCTCTCCGTTACTCATGCTCTTTGTGTGCATACCAAAATATAAAGCACACCACATAGTCCCTGGAAATTGTGGGGCCCACTTCACCGGGTAAAACACCCCGAAGAATGCCATAAACCATCTAATCTGTGATTTACCAGGAACCTAGCAAGCCAGCTAGCTGCCTGTCTTGCCCATTAGTAAAACTGTGTTTGGACAGTTCAGGTGGTTTTAATCTGACACTTAACAGGAGGTAGTTACTCAGTTTATATACAAATATATATTTTTTGATAAAGAGGTTTCAAGACAAACAGTCTATCAGTTAAACTGAGTTGCTTTTCACAATCTTTGAAGAGGAGTGAGTTGTATCCTATAAATCGCCAGGTTGTTATTTCACAAAACTATATACATAAACTGTGATTCATCAATTCCAGATAACTTCTTAGTGTTATTATGGGAATCTATAATGATTGTTTTATGAAACCCTTTAAACATACACCCTGACCCTTTAAGAGTAGAGATAAAACCATATTATAGATACTTGTACATCAACTTAATGTGCAGGTGTTACTTGTGTTGCGGGGACCCTACACCTGTCTACTCAGCCACATTATGGGGATGAAAAGCAGGTTAAGGTTAGGGTATGTTAAGTTTAGGTTATAATAAAGTCAAGGTTAGGTCATTAGTAATTGGCAATGTTATTGTAAAGTTGGTTCAGATTCAAGTAAGTCAGTATAAGAAAGGAAATGAATAGCGACGTGTGTGTGTCTGTGTGTGTTTGTGTGTGTGGGGAATGGGTTTATCAGTCTTATCTCTTCTCGACTCCCATTTGGACATTGGACATTAATAGATTATGCAGAGAGAAGGGATTCAGGATTTATGAGAAACTGTGGTCTTATCAGGCAAAAGTTGAATTGAAAAGAGTTGAATGTAATCATGTGCCGTTTACATATGATAATGCAACTCTGCAAGAGAGTGACTAACAACTTAAAAAGCCCAAGATAACGAGGCAGCCCACCATCGTAACTCGGCCGAATGTCACAGATCATAGGTCTTTATAACTTTTTATAATTTGTCTAGAACTGGAATTAGTTTAGGGTATGATGAGTTTTTGGCCATTTGGATGCAACAGTAATAAACTGTAAATCACTGAAGTGCCATCAGGTAAAGCATAGTAGGCAGTGCCAAATAATAAGCATCAATGACAATGATACCAAAGTGGAAAGGGTACCTCTCTTTACATTTCAGAACAACATTCTGTTCAATAACACATCTGATATTGCCTGAAAGTATTCATCTCTTAATTTACTGCCCCATTGTGGCTGCAGGAGGCTGTTGTCTTTGGAAGCTCAGTTGACAACCAAGCAGTCAACTATATTGTTTATATATTTTTTTTGTGAATGGCCCATTGACAAAGGGGGCTCCATTATAGTGTGTGTACCATTGGTGATGGAATGACCATAATTTCAGTCTGTATTTTCCCAGCATAGGGTGTTACGGTCCATCACTGGTTGACTAGCTGATGGGTGTGGAGGTGGCCAGTGCTCGCTCCACTGCAGCTCATAATAGAGGTCAGCGGCTCACATGGGGCAGACACCTGTTCTTCATTGTCCTAATCCTCCCAGTGGTTAGTAAAGTGAACATGTTCGCCGTTGCTCTGCTTCACTTCGGTGTCTACCAGGTTGTTAGGGTTTGCAAGATTGTCTGTCTTAGTTTTGAGTCATTTGTAAACTGTTCTATAAAAACTTTCCATGCCACACCTCAGCTTTGTCTGGTCATAAAGGTTTTGGTGTGTTGGTATTTAGGCAAACAAAAGTTACTCATGTCAGACACCACAGCTGTTTTTTTTATCCAGACATACAAAGAATTGACGCAATACAGTAAATGGATGACATCAGATTCAGGAGCAAAGCAAGATGAAATGAAAATGAAGAACAATGAAAGCAGGTGTCATTAAAGGTTATAATAGCTTTACAATAGCTCTAAGACTGGCAGCAGGTTACGTGTTAAATCACCCCACACGGCTGATGTAAGCCGAGAGAAATCGCAACTCCGCAAAACCCCTCCCTGAGGCGTGTCGGCATGATATGTGCTCACTCACACGTACTACGTCTTTAAGGCTTCTGATCTATATTTACCCACGTTTCCGACTGATTGTGACACTGAAAATTATCCTTCGTGAGTCATGAGGCAGGGAACCAGAGAGGTGAGGGTGGGAGGGGAATGGGAATAAGACTGGAATCAGTTTTAAGAGGGATCACCGGAGCAGAGTAGAAAAGAGACTAATTGAGCAGAGGAGGGGGAAGAAAAGAGGATAAAACTGGGCTGCAGGAGAAGGAGGAAGAGAGAAGGGCGGAGAGGTGGGGGGGCTGTACTGATGTTGTGGCGCCTCATGTGCACGCTTGTGTTCTGATGAGGGGGGAAAAAAAGAGGGATAACTGGTGTGAGGATGCGTAAGGTAATACTCTCTTCCATGTTAATAAAGACTCCAGAGCGGAAGGAAACGATTTAACAATCTGTAAACACGCTACAACATGTTACAATGGTGGCTGGTCAGTTGTGTTTTTTTTGCCAGACTGGCTGCACCCACTCACCCCTCACATGGGTGTAGTCCAGCTTACACTCATTACCACAGCATTACCATTCACCAGGCATATCTGAGTGTGTGTGTGTGTGTGTGTGTGTGTGTGTGTGTGTGTATATGTGTGTGCGAGTGTGTTTGCATGCGTGTGTGTGTGTGTGCATGCGTGTGTGTGTGTGCGTACTTGCCAGAAGACAGGTTTATTGATTGCTTGGACACCAGAACAGATCCCCTATTTGCCTTTTCTCCCCCTCTCTTGTTAAGAAATCTGTGCTTTCTAAAATCACAAATTAAAGCATTACATTTTGTTTGTAAAAAAGAAACTAAGGAATTAAAATGGCAATTTTTGGGCCGCACAGTCACTTCCTATGGTCAGAGTGTAATATTTAATCTATAAACACAAAAATGGTATGAATCTCTTCATGTAACTCCTCACCAGGAACCATACAAGTATATTTCCCCAAAAATGTCAAACACACCCGTTTTCTTTTTCGATTTTTTAACAGAACATGCCCAAACAATTGTGATACTTTATCTTCTTATGAAAACTTTCCCTTTGCTCCAGCTCAGAGGGGAAATCGCAATGATCCAGAAAAAAAGCAAGGGATTAAGTGTCAAAATTCATACAGCTGGGGTTTGACCAAGTTTGTGAAATCTTAGCAATAAAATCGTGAGACACTTTCACTGTTTTTCTAAAAGTGATTTGTAGGCATTGTCATTTCAAATGCATCTGCTACATATGTCTACAAGATATGCGAAGAGGAAGTGATGTGAGCCGAGGGCATTACTGCAGATCAGGCAGGAAGGAACTGGATTTGTGATGTGTTCTTGTATTAGACAGGCCCGGCCTTGTTAGAGAATCCACAAGGGCTCAGTGTTAAAATTTGGCAGCGCTATCCGACTGCTGATCGACCACAAATCACTGCGAAAACAGGCTAGGAGGCCGACTTTGAAAAGCATGAAATTTAAGGATTAGAGATAAAGAACAACACAAATTGAAAAAATTAAATCAGTGATTAGAGGGTGGCGATGCTGGAGGAGCTTTTGTAGAAGGTGGTTGGAAGAATGCTCT
This sequence comes from Paralichthys olivaceus, assembly GCF_024713975.1. Taxonomy (NCBI): domain Eukaryota; kingdom Metazoa; phylum Chordata; class Actinopteri; order Pleuronectiformes; family Paralichthyidae; genus Paralichthys; species Paralichthys olivaceus. The sequence goes on from NC_091111.1 coordinate 9,771,019, forward strand.
CAAAGAGAAACTTGACTCTTCTAATCCCAAAGTCCAAGTGGGAGCTCTGACTGTATCTCTGCATGTGTGTGCATGCAAGTTATTGTTTGACTTCTTGTATGTCTTACTCTGTGTTTATTTGTTGTATTTGCAAGAAACCTTCAAAGAACATTTATCAGATTCCTGCGTGCATGAAAAACATTTCTGCGTAATAATGTAAAATACATCTAATAGAGTTCATACCTCCACCCAGGCCCAGTCTCCTTATTAAATCCACATTTAAATTCACTTTTTCCTGATAGTAACTGCTCCAAATCTGCTCCAAATTGCACACACTCATAAAAATCTTTTTTTTCTATCAATTATTCTTTAATTCATTTAATGCGTTCCTCCTTGGGTCATGCCTCACCTCTCTCTTCATGGTAATCTGTTTAGTTTTTGCATTTTCTTGAAACAAACACAAACCAAAACATAACGTCCTTGGCAGAGTTAACTTTGCAAGTTGCAGTGGTGGATCTAGGGTTTTTTAAATCAGGGGTCATAAAGGGGCCCTTATGGCCTTAACATTGCCTACATGTAACTCTTCTTGTGACTGGTTTCTATTAATATGTTGACATGGTCCTGCCTCTGCTCCTGGTCTCCTCACCCTGCAACCACAGCTCACCTGCAGTGGAGGAGCTTTTCCAGCTACTGAGCCCCAACTGCAAAGTGAAGGGATTGGTTTCTTATGTTTGTGACATCACAAACCCTGGCTGTTCAAATCTCTGTGAAATCAAATAAAATGTTGCAAAGCGCCCTGTTTCTCAATTTTATGAAGTGAACAAATAATCCTGCAACCACACTAAAACTAAATGGGTTCCTCCTTGAGTCATGCCTTGCCTCTCCATAAAATTTCATGGTAATCAGTTGAGTAGTGTTTGCATAATCTTGCTGACAAACAAACACAAATGAAGTTAACTATGCAAAGTTGCCGTGGTGGATCTCAGATTTTTCCAAATCAGGGGCCACAAAGGGGCCATTATTTACACAGAGGAGCCAATTATATGTCCAACCTCCGTGCACAATTCCTGATTTCAGTAAGTTGCACATTTAAGTCGTTCTTTGTTTACTGTTAATTTTATAGCACTGAGCAAAGTCACACTTCACTGACTGAAAATGTTTCCTTGTTTAAAAGCATTGTGTGGTTCAAAAAAGTTGAATTCTTAACAAATTGTCATTGTTAGTATTGTTTGTGTTTGACAGGAGAGGGATAATTTAGGGGCCAATCAGAGTTAAGATGGGCCCATGCGATGTTTATTCGGAAGTACATGGTAACAGAATAATATTTTATACTTATGTTATGCTGAATAATAGTTTGCTTGACTTTGTTATAAATAAGAAAATGTACATGACATCACTGTATAAATAGACCTCAGGTTTTATACAGCAGCGTTGTCTTCAACGTAAACATTTTGCTCCTTCTCCCACATACACTGTAAATCTTATACCCTCCATAACATCTGG